>NC_080023.1:146056180-146658017 GCF_030020395.1 Manis pentadactyla | reverse complement strand
GCAAAAAGCTCACTCTACATAAGGGAGAAAGACAAGGTGCCAGATCACAGTATAATCACAACTACAAACTAACTAAAACACCAGCCAACTTCACATGAGCATTCATATACACCAGCACACATGCATGCAGGTAAGGACAGATCTAAAATGCTCACAGGGACTGGCCTCGGCAGGGCAGTATGATTTGTGACTTTTTCCCTATGTCTCTGTATCTTCTGATTTACTTATAAAGATCTTTTAAAAAGCAAAAAGGAAAGGTTCAATATTTACGAAAGCTATACGCAATAGAAATCCTTATTATAATACCCCTGAACAGCTTCTGTGCACCAGATGTCATGTGAAGGTCATCTCCGCCTTCCGCAGTGGCTTCTGTGATCACCCACTTTATAGAGAGAAGAGGTCAGGCAGCTGGAGGTTGCCGTGTGGGTGGGCCAGGGATCTAACTCTACAGCCTGGGCTCTGAACTACTTTGCCACACTGGTTTTAAGGTCAGATATGTCTGGGCTGGCTCCAAAGTCCCTCCACCCCTAACCCAGTTGCCCTGAGGAGGCAGCAATGTCAGGCGACTTCCCTGCAGGGGGAACACCCATCCTAACCCATCTGGTGCCCCAAGTGTGGCAGCTGTGGGATTGCTTCCCATCACCGACATGATCAAGGCACACAATGATGTGTTTCATCACCCACAGGGACTTGCTCTTTCACTCACAACCCGCGGTAGAGCTGGTAGCAGAGTGCACACTCACTCAAAGCTGGCTGACTTGTTCCTGGGCACAGCTCCAATTGCCGAGGTGAATTACCAGCTCCCCTGATGGTGCGCTGTCACGGTCAAATCCCCAGTGAGGGGCGGGCTGTAGCTGGCTGGAGAACAGGCCTGTGCTGCCCCACCATCTCCCCACCTACCTGGATGCTTCACTTACCTCGCAACAGGGGTCTCTGCCCTACCACAAAGTCACTAGGCCAGTACCAGTTCCAGGTTGAAAATATACATGGGGCCCAGGGCATTCCAATTCCCCAGGGATGGTGAAGGTTAACCAAAAACACCCGGTAACAGTAGTGAGGGATACTGAACTTGTTTATTTTAAACTTAGACCAAAATAACATTTTCATGCTTTAGAAAATGCCACTGATTTAAATTTCAAAGTGAACACTATGAATCCAAAAGGTCCCAAGTCTGTTATTACTGTTACGATTATTTCAGGTGACACCCCACCTATTACATCTGCACCTAAAAAGTGTTCACTTTTTAAAGCATGCTTAAAGGAGACAGGGACCCACAGGATTTGAGGAAGGACATCCCAATGTCAGACTCCAATGTGACAGCACACAGTGAGCGAATGGGGCAGGTTTCCTTCCCACTCTAAAATCTGTCCACTTCTAACTTATGCTTATCCTCAAATAAATACACCTTTGGGGGCAGGTAGGGCAAGCAGCCCCAAAACAGACAGGCGGCAGGGCTCTGAGGTGAGGATGTGCCTGAGCTCACACACTGTGGCCAAGCAGAGAAGGGACAAGGATCCAAGCTCCAAATCCTCAGGCCGGTCCCGTCCATGACAGCTGGCCCTTTCCACCTCACCTTCACAGACTGCTGGCTATTCCTTCCTTTTACTTTATAAATACTATGAAAACAATGTCTGCTAAAATGTAGGATGACTGTCAACAGGTTGGGGCAAAAAACAAATTATGAAATAATGTAATGGTGAAGCTCTATATGCTCATATGTTTGTATTTATGAATAATATAAAAATATGGAAGGATGAGTACTAAATTTTTGCTAGTTAATCATGAGATTTTTGAGAGTTGGCAATGGGTAGGAGGGGACTATTATTTTACTTTAGATTTCTCTGTTTAAAAAAGATAGACAAAATCCTGAAGATCATTCATCGTCCCACTACTGGGTGAAAATGATGTAACATTCTGGTCTAATAATCCCAAACAGTTTCTCGTTCCCTGGATATTTATGCAATGTCACTGGGTCCTGAGCACTGGGGTCAGAGAGGGAGATGGGGCTGCCTGACATCATCCTTGCCCTCAGAACACAAAGGGGACATCACCTGACCCGAACTGGAATCATACTTTACGCAGCTTCTAGCCCCTATTAATCCATGACCTCAACAGACGCAGATCTAAAACAACCCCACTAGTAGCCGCTCAGCACTTATCTTATGGACCCCCCAAATCATTTAAAGTAGGACACTGCGTGCAACATGAACAACCTTGATGGTCACCCCTCCCGGCACCTGCCTGCTTATCTCCTTCTGGTAAGTTCCTACAACAGGAAAGAATCTGTCGACAAGTAAATACCTTATTCAAAAGCTTCTGACACAGACTGCCAAGTACATACAGAAACGTTGGGCCAAGTTACAATCCCACTCAGAAACCAAAAATGCCCGTTTGCTACTACTACAATACAGTCTTAAACTTTTAAATTCCTACCCATTTCAAACCTCTTTACACACAAGGTATGTTTTTCTTAATTGTCTGCCAACAAGCAAATGTTTTAAACATGCATGAGTATCAACTGGGGAGTAGCTTAATAGACTATTTCAAACAATTTAACATTACACAACTTTACAAAGACTAAACTAGATATAAAAACACTGTCTTGGAAAAGTAAGCCTGATCAGTTGTTGGGATGAAAAACAAATTATAAAATAATATAATGCTACAGCTGTACATACTCATATGTTTGTACTTTTGTTAAACAATATAAAAATATGGAAGGATAAACACTAGCTTTACTAGTTAATCATTAGATTTATTTTGAGAGATGGTGGTGGGTGGGAGGGGCTGTTTACTTTAGATTTCCCTGTTCCATTACTGTTAAACTGGAAATGACTATAATTTCAGTGTATTTGGGGGTATAGATAAAATGAGATTTCCCTTGAGTGTTTGGTGATGGGGTGGGGTGGGGAGTCATTACATTATTCTCTTTACTTTTGAATAGGCTTGAAACCATCCATAAGAGAAGTAAACAAAAAAACAAGTTTTGTCAAGAAAAACATACTTCCCAAACAGGACCTATATACACATGGTGTAAGAAATGTCACCACAGTTATCCTCCCTTGAGAATCTGTCTCTAATGCCACCTCCACTAGCTGACTTAGGATCCCCTCTCTTGTACAATCTGATCTCCCACAGCTAACAGAATCCAGGTGAGTATGTGTTTTGACAACTGGGGAGGGCAACCCTTTTTACACACTAATTGGCTATTTGTATTTCCTTTTTGTTTTTCTTAAATGGCTCCTATGAAACATTCTGTCCTTTAAATTAATTAGTGAAACTCTAAATTGGGAACATTTGCCTTTCTTGTGGAATTTGTTGTAAATATTTTCTGAGATTCATTTATAACATATGAGTTTTAAATGCATCAGTAGTAAAACCTATCTAATCTTTCTCTTCTCAGTATCTGCTTTTATGGAAGACATTCCCTGTCTTATGATTAAATATTTATGTAAGTTTTCTCTAGCACTTTTATGATTTTATTTTCTATATGTAAATCTTTAATATAGCTGAAATGTAATTTGATATAAACTAGGAATCAAAATTTTTTCCAAATAATTATCTCATTTGTCATACACAGTTCTTCCATTCCCCACTGATTTCAAATATGACTGCCATCATACACTAAATATTAATTTTTTTCTTGGCTCTGTTTCTATCTCTCCTATTCTGTTCTACCAACATGTATCTGGTCCCAGGACCACAGTATGGTTATTAAGCTCTGAAACTATTTTGGTTCTTGTAAAGGCAAGTCACCATTCCCTTCTCCATGACATTTCCAATATTGATCCACATTATTTCATTTTCTTGTCTTATGCAATGGTTAGCACATCCAGAACTTTAAATGATACTGGTGATAATAAACATGTTTATCTTAGCCTCTGATTTCAATAGGCAGGATTGATTTAAGCCCTTCACCATTAAAGTCTGAAACATTTACAAATCTTACTCATGAAAAATACTTCTATTCTCACCACTGCTAACAGCAGGCAATAGGAATATAACTTGAATTTGACTGAATTTGATTTTTCAAAATTGCCACCATGGTTTTCATTAATTAAATCTACCAGGAACCCATAATGGATTTTTAATAATTTTTAAATATTTGATCATCCTTGAGTCCCTGAAATGACACATAATGTGTTGTTCTTTGATTATCTGTAGTAGCATTTTCCCAAACCATGTTCCAAGGAACATTATTTAACATATGATATGTCACTAGATGTGACACTAAAAACGTAGACTGTGTTCAGAGCTAGATCCTAAAGCCTTGGCATTTAAAAAAAAATCACAAGGAGCCTTGAGTAGAGAAAGATGCTGAGCTTCAGCATGTTACTGCCTGAACATATCTGCACTCAGCTCCAGGTTTTACGCCCTACGAAGGAAGCCGCTGGTACACGCTCTCCTTTTTGTATTAGCTCTGCCAAGATTTGCCATAAAGATAAAATTGACCGGGAAGTTTACCTTCTTTCTTAAAGCTGCTGAAGAGTTTAAATAGTGCAGGAATTCTCTCCTCTTTGAAGATTTAATAGGCTTAATGTCTAACCAGTGGAGTTCAGAACTTCTTTTAGGGATAAAAGCCCTTGAACAACATTCTTCACTTCTCCCGTGGTCCTGGGTGTCCTCAAGCCTCCCGCTTCTCCCGTCACTTATTCACAACGTGCTTACTGAACACCTGCTCTGTGACAGATGGTGAGCCAGATGCTGGGGGCAACCAGCACAGAGCTGACACCCTGCCCTCACAAAGCTGACATCCCATAGTACAAAAGAGCTCCTGGAAACTAAAAAACACAAGAGCAGAAGTGTAAAGTTCAACAGAAGGATTCACAGATAGAGCTGAGGAAAATTCCCATTAATACAGAAAAAAGATGAAGAGATGAAAAACAGGAGAGCAAGCAGAGGCAGTGTTCGGGAGGTCCAGCATTTAAAAAATTACAGCAAGAGACGAGCAGGGATTGAGTGGAGGAAGTCATGCATGAAATAATTCAAGATTGCTCCCCATCCACTGAACACCTGAGACTCCAGAGAGAAAAGTGCCTGACGGCCCAGCCCGAGATGTCAACAGACTGCCAAGGGACAGGGGGTGAGGTTTCAGACACAGCAGCAAGAAGACCTAAAAAACTTCCAGAATTCTAGCATGTGTTTAACTGGAGTTTCAAAAGGAGGAGACAGAAGAGGAGGCCTTGAAGAGATCAAGGGCCAGCATTTCACAGGACTGAGAACAGGCAGGAAGGGAACAGGAGAGGTGCTGGAGACTAGTGCAGAGCCACGGCCACGGATGAGGCTTGTCAAGGGTGGTGGCCAAGAAGACCCGAGGACAGACCCAGGATGCATTCTGGAGGCAGGGTAGAATGATGGGTTGTACGTGCAGAACGAAGGACAGCAAAGAATCAAGGATGACTCCAAGGTTTGTGAGTTAAGCAGCTGGGTATGTGGGTATGTGGTTAAACAGCTGACTGACGTGAGCACAGGAGGAGAAGGAGCTGTGAAATAGGTTTGCAGGGCAAGGTGGGAATCAGGTTTGGCACTTTCTCCCTTTCAAGTTTGAAATGTCTTGTATAACAGCCAATGGAATGTGCAGACAGGGGCTGGACCCTACAGGCAGATATGGATGGAGGTCGCCAGCATGACAGATGTCAGCTGGTGCCACGGACTGGATGGGACCTGCCAGGGAGAAGCATGTGGAGAGGAGGTTGTCCAAGATGGGGAGCCCCAACACTCAGAGGTCGGGTGAGGAGAAATCTGCTTGGGTTTTATGCTCTTCTAGAAAACCACTCATTTTATTAATTTGTGTGTGTGTGGTTTTTTTTCATTTGAGAGCAAGGAGCATAGATTGGCCTCATTCTCCCTGGACCTACGGTTTTATCCTGTGTATGCGCACACACTCTCTGCTTATCTTAATCATTAATCAGCCTTGCTGGAAGTTCATCTACATGCTATTTTTCTAAGGAATAGCTTTTGGATTTATTACTTCTATTTGTTTCATATTTTTTAAATCTGTATTATTCTTTCCCTGCTTTCATTAGTCTCACTTTTTATCCTGTTTTGCTAGTGTGTAGAGATAAGCTCTTCATGTACTTGTAGTTAAGGTTATTTTTCTCAAGAACAACTCTGTTCTGTGCGAGCACTGCTGTTATTGTCATCATCTTCTAATTATCAGCAATTGTGAATTTTCAATTTCCTCTGACAATGAGTTATTTATAACAGTATTTTTCTAGCTTCGTAGCTTGGAGATTTTGTTTATCCTTTGGATATTGGTTTCTAATTTTACTCTGTGATGGTAAATACAATTTCTCTTTCTTGGAACTTACTGCATTTCACTGAATGAACAATTTTACATGCATTTTACACACCTATCCTGGTGGGGAGCACATGAACCAACCTTCAGTGAAATGGGAAAATTAAGAGCAATCTTGGGTATTTGCACATATCTTAATTTGTAAACCATGTTCTGACACAGACAGGCAGGATTAAGTTGATGGTTAAGTCCTGGCCAGGATGGTTTTGCAAACCACCCTAGCCACTTCCTTGCTGTGTGAGTCTGGGCAATAACTGCGTCTGTGTGCCTTGGCTTCTCTAGCTGTGAAACAGGGATAACATTGGTGCTCACCCTGATGTATAACGTATACAACAAGTGTTCTGTGAAGCAGTGAGGCATATGCTCAGCAAGAGCTGCCCATCACTGAATCATTACCAAGTATGTCACAAAGCAAAACAAGAACAATTAGAAGTCCCCTTGTGTTCTTACTTACTGTGGTTTAGAAATTTTACTGGTCACAAAATTCCAGTCTTGGAACCATTTTCCTATGATATGATCAACTCTATATATATTCTACAAGTGCACAAAAAGAATATGGTTCTGTTTGTGGAATACAGAATTCTGTGGCTCTAATAATCAATCTTATAATATTATCAAAGTCCTGGATGTCTTTACCAGTATGGCATTACTTAAAGGGGTAAGTGACATCTTTAATGGACTGGAATGTCTGTGCAGAAGGACCAGCACTGACAAGCAGGGCTTAGGCGGGAACTGTGTGGAGGCTTCTGCTGGCCTGGGGAGCCATGTCCTTCAGCGCCAACACACCCCCCGCCTGCTTTGTCTCCTGCCAATCGGGAAGTATTTTTGAGTCTCATCTAAAGGACCTGGCCTCTCAAATGTTTCAGCTCATGCACAGGAGACTCCACATGACCTCAAAAGTTAAGAGCTAATGGCACCACCCTCCTATCCCCTTTCCCAAAGCCTGAAACCTTACACCCCATCCCTCCATACATCAGTCTCAAACCTGTCTCTCCAATACCTTAACTGCATGTCACTTCCCAACCTCTGGGTCTAAAAAACCTTCCAGTAATTTCCCTGGCACAAAGCAAAGTTCAAACTATTTGACTATTCTTCAAAAAAAAAAAACAACTCATAGTCTGGGTAAATGTTCAAAACATTCCCAGCTGTCCCTCCATGGTAGGAAGAGGGGTGCAGGGTTTCCTATCCCTTCCTGAGCAGCCTCAGAATACTTACAGCATGGCGATGCCCCAGTGCTTCCCCGCTCGCTCTCCCGCTGCCTGGAAACCAGAGAGGCCGATGAGGGCCACAGTGGGCGTGATGGTCAGGGGCCCAATGTATTTCAGCAGTGCTCCGGGAAGGCCTAGGAGGCCAATGACCACTTCTATCAGCGAGGACATGATGATGGCTCCCTGGATCTGGAACAAGAGAGGGCACAGACATGAGAGTAAGCTGCATATACATCACTAACTCCAAATGTGACCTGCAACCACAACTGGTAATTCTGCAAGGCTTCAAGTTATTATATACAAGGCATGATGCAGCAGGAGAATTCTCAGAGACCCTCAAAGAAATCAGTGGGGGGACTGGGGCCTGGCAAACCCAAGTACGACATAACTGATGGAACAGTGTTATAGCAATGGGCACTGAGCCCAAAGTCAACCTGTATTTTCCACTGATAAATGAGACAACAGACACAATTTATAGTTCCATTTAAGACATGTGGCATTCAAAATCAACCTCAGAGAACACTGCATTTCAAAGACTCTTGACTTTAAAAAGGGAGCCCTTGGAAGACATCCAAAAGGCACTATTACTGACACAAATTTTAAAGGAACATGCCTGTTGTGTGGAACAGCAGTACGTGCCAATTCAAACTAATGGTGAACAGCCCTTATGGGTTTGTGAGGATCTGTATAAACCTCCAACCGTTCCTCCTGTCTGAGGACCCCTGTCATCCTGTGTCAGCACACTGGGGAAGACAAGCGTCTAGTTCCTTCTGCAGACACAGGCAAACCCTGAGGCCCGAACGAACAATTCTGCTGTATGTCAACAGCCTGTGCGGCTCCTTCCAGGGGAGCTGCAGCCATGGGCTGGCCATGCTGGAGGGTGGAAATGGGCAGGTCCTTGGGGGACCGGCAGGAGGAGTGCAGAAATGGTGGCCGAGAAACAGTATGTCTGGCTGCACAAAGCATTTGCTTGCTTTGTTTTATTTTATTTTTATTTTATAGTGGTGTCTTCTACATTTAGTTCAGCAACAAAAATATACGTGTCAGTAGTTAAAAAGAAAAGGAGGGCTTGATACAAGCAACTGCCATTTCTTGGGCACAACGAACACTGGAGCTGAAAGAAAACACAGAAGCCGCAGGCAGACAGTGCTCATCTCTCACCTCGCGGATCCGGGGGTACCAGATGTGTTCTGTACATAGCAGTTCTGCTGTTCCATTGGCAACTGAGACATCTTGAAAACAAAAACAAAGACAAAATTTTTCTTGGAGTGACACTGATGTTCACAGGACATATTCATTTTACTCTTTTTAGAATTTCCTCCCTGTTTTAAGTATATCTGGATAAATACCCATCCCTAGAATTCGAGGTACAACAGTACGGCTTACCATACTGAAAGGTGCATTTCCCCAATGCTAATTTAACCAAATTTATTCATCGACTGAGAGCTCCCAGCTTGTCAAAAAGCTGACTGAACTAGTGGTAACACATTGCTGGTGCCAGCCTCAAACAAAGACCAACCTTTGCAAGCAGCTAATTGAAATGCCCAATAGCAAGGTTGCCTGACTATGGGTTTTTAAAACGTAGATAAAACAGAGGAGGGCCTTTTCCAGTTCCTAAATTAAATCAGTGGCCACAAAGTAACTCCTAGGAGCAAGGAAGGAAATGAAGGCTGGAAAACTTTGCTCCTAGAACCTAAAAATGTAGTAGTATTTTGAGATTACAACAGGTCTATCTGATTTTCTCAAATCCTCTATCTGATCATTTCCTGACCTTATTGGGTTATTTAAGGATCTTTGCAATCACTACGGGGCAGGGAAGGGGGGATGAAAGTCATCTGCAGAAAACCAAAGCAGCCAGATCCTTAAAAAGCAGAGATGTTTCAGAGAATGGATGCTGATGCAGCAGAGGCTCATAAAATCCACTGGAAGAAAGAGGCAGAAAAATAACACAAATATTTTTCTATTCCATTCTGTATTTATCAATTTCATGAGCATAGAGAAATGAGGTCCTTTCTGGTTCTTACTTGCTCTGGGGTTAAGGATGAACAAGTGGATAGAGAGAGAGAGACAGAAACACGACCCACAGATTGGAGTATTCTAAACTGTTTGTTGGTTTGTGTGTTCTGTGCCTGATTCCAGAAAGGATTTAACTCTGCTGAGGGCAGCACATCCAGGCCTCCCTCTTATCACCTGTGTTAAAGGACCCCAATGACATATGTGGAAATAACTGCAATTACCTGTGGTGTTACATTTCCATTTATCTAAAGACAGGATGGCTCGAGCAGGGGCCAGAAATGCAAAAGCACTGGCCTGAAACAGGGGTAACCTAAAAGAAACGAGACCAAAACCATGATCACGGCATCAGGAACTACCGAGGTAGTTCACTATTTGACAGCTTAACAGTCTTTTCCACAGACAAACAGCACATGAGTAAATGCAGGTACACGTGGAGGAAGACCCGGTCTGCAAGACCTCCTCTGCCACACAGCCAGGGCCCCAGGCTTCTCTGTCCTCCCCTCCTGCTACTCTCCCCACCCCAGACAGCCCCAGGGTGGGCCCTGGGGGAGCCCTGAGGTCAGCGCCAGCACCCCAATATCAGCCCCTGCCATCGCCACCTTTCCCCTTGGGGATGGGGGATGGGGGGTGGGGGTACTTGGACGTCTCTCTTTCCTGCTGTGCTGTGCACTCCTTGTTAAACATGAGTGCACATCTTCCATTTTACCACCCTCCTCCTCCTCCTTTACAAATTATCTGTTAGCACAGGAAAAAAATCTATCTCCCCCTGTTGTTCCCTTTTGTAATTCAAAAACTGCCCTAACTCATAGAGGATAAGCATTAAAATGTTAGTGATCTAGATCTACTGAGGAAAAGGAAAGCTGTAAATTACAAATCAACAGTAAATACAGTATCTGCTTAATCACAAAAAATATTCAGAGTGTTCTAAACCTTATTTTTGAAGGACCCAGAAAACTTACAGACTCTGTTAAATTTCCTCCCTACATCCTCAAACTAAATGCAGAGATCCTCAAATGCCATCATTCAATTATGTTTTTGCTGCTTTGTAATGACTTGATGAACACTTTAACTATTCAAATTCAAAAGATTTTTGCCATTTTTTGCTGGGAATGTACAGCACTTCAGCTACAGTTGAATTAGGGTAGCTTTGTGGGCTAACATAAGAACTTGACTGCTGTTTTTAACATTAATTTCAGAATAAAATATAAACTTGCTCCTTTTATTTGTAGGGCTGGAAATTCCTGAACATCCAGGTATTTCTTAAATACCCACAAGCAGCCTTCCATCAGTCTCCTGGCCAGCAGGCCAGAAACCCAGCACATGCCTCTCTGAGCTGCCTGAGGCACGACCTGCCCTGACCAGAACAGGAAGTGGACTGAGCAACAGTGACTCTGGATGAAGAACAAGCAGCCCCTTTACAAATCCAGAGCCAGCACACATCATTCTGATACAGACGAGGGCCAGGATTTTGTTCTCCTGGCCATTTAACTCATGCAGTGAAATGAACTGAGAGAAGGCACGGTGCTGGCTTTAAGACCCAGAGGCAGGCTGCATGGTGCAGACCAGCAGCACTGTGGCGGCCACTCACACAGGCATGCCCTCCACTATAATTACCTAGCAAAGTACATAAAAAGAAGGGAAGGTCATCTGAAGTGGCAATGTCTATCAAAAGGAATACACTGTTTTGATGTACAAAAATGCCCCAAGAACAATTTTTCAGAAATGTACTCAAAGGGTAAAGGGAGGTCAGCAAGTAAACAGGAATGGATGTTTCCTCAAATGGTCCAAATGGCATCTGTCTTACTATTGTTTCAGATTTCAAGCAATGCATCTCAGGGCGATGTAAGAAGGACTACATTCAGAACACCTGTCCTTGGGAATACTGCAGTCAACATTGCACTGGTGACTCACTCACTGGCTACGGGAAAATGAAGAAGTGGCCCTGGGTCCCACTCCTGGTGACATGAACTATTCCTGACCTCAGTCTGAACCTGACCATCATTCCCTGGCACCTTTCAAGACAAGCATTTTATGGCTTCACCATAACCAAAGGCCCCAGCCACACTGCTACAAAGCAGCTCATTCACTGCCAGGCAACCAGAACCCTGGGTTCTTTTCAAAGTAGGTGGTAACAGAAAATTTCCCCCCAGGCTGCCCAAGGCAGTGTGTCCCAGGAGGATCTGGCGCCACATGCCAGCTTATGTATTCACTGTTCCACCATGTACGCTGCCTGCCACAAGCAGTGCTGGCAGAAGGACAGGCAGCCGCTTTGCACTCAGCACTAGTATGTACCTGGGCAGGTAAGTGTGCTCTCCATGATTGGCAGCACAAATCAGTGGCTAGACTGAAATATTCTTAGGGAAATGCAACAAAAGCACATTACTTCATTGAACAGGGACGTCCCTAAATAAAAAACCAACTTTGCAATGAAAAGACTAAGGATGATCAAGCTCTTGATATTCTCCACTGACACAGCAGCTTTTCCAGGCCCTTCCCGAGCATGAAGCTGGTAGGTCCCAAGGCTCTCCTCTATGCATTCAATTCACATGATCAGCTAAACCTCAGGTCTTCCAGCAACCACGCAGGTAAGACTTTCCTATTTTGTACTGATGACTGGACAGGAACCAAATTAAACCACCTTTCTTTACAGGAAAGAAAAGTGGTCAAATCTGGCAAGCTCCCCGTTTTTGTGAGTGAGCTCTTTCTGGGACACAGCCACCCTCACTTACCAGTTGTCTGGCTTTTGCACTATGATGGTGGGATTGAGTAGTTACAACAGAGCTTGAAACACTTACTGCTTATTTACAGAAAATGTTTGCCACCTTTGTCTATAGGGAAAAGTGTATCTTAAATAAGGGAAGAGGTGGTAGGTTTTTGCAAATTAAGTTTTTATCATCACTAGATGTCAGTGAGGACAAATCTGAGCAGACAGGCCTTTGTCATGACACATTCCCATGTCAGGCTCTAGCCCCAGGACAGTAAAGGAAACTAACCAGCCCAAACAAGCCTTACTTTCTCCAAGGCCCTTATGGGAGCACCCTATTTCCCCCTCAGTGCCCAGGTGACCTGAGCTCAGCTCCCAGCCTCATCCTCACCAGCCCCCCACACATCTGCACCTCACCTGGTCTGGGTTCTTGCCCGTGAGCCTTTGTCCAGCTCTTCTGTCAACTCATTTCTAATGTTCAATTTTTATTCATCATTCAAGGCACAAAGAAAATACTACCTCCTCCAGGAAATAATAGTCTAGAATCTCCTTATTAGATTTCTAATGTGTTTCCCTACACTCTGGACATGATTTCTGCAAGTTACCTACTAAGTCACCAGGAAGCTGCTTCATGATTCCTAGGGTGTGCAGGTTAAAAATGGTGAGGCTGGGGCACCAGGCACCACAAAGACTGACAAGCCCAGGGCCAGAAGAAGGAATTTACTATTTTGGTCACTTGCTAAACATTTCTTGGTAGTCGGCTTGACACAGGCACAATTATAAGCGATTTGACAGTGGGGGTTTAAAAAAAACTATCCCTAAGACCTTGAGAGGTTTCCGTCAAGGTCTCTGTTGTGTTGAAGAGACATTAACCGTGGCCACATATGAAGGGTGGTGATAAGGCGGTGGACGATGGCTGGGAATCTGTGGGAGCTATCACTCAATCTGAAGAACAAGAAGCACTTCACCACACATCCAAGGGGTATGAGGAGCCCAGGCAGAGAGAAGAGCAGATGCAAAACAAGAGCCACTGGACAGGCCCAGGGTCCTCAGAGAACTGCAGACTCTTTGCTGAGGATGGGGTTGATGTGGTGAAGGTCCGAGGGGAGCAGAAGGGCCTGAGCACAGAACTACGCCCAGGAGGCCCTCCGACAGGTTGTGGCACAGCTCCACTTGTGGCCCCTGCCCCGCTGACCCCTCCTGTGGCCATGTGGGCTGGATGACCTGCCAGCTCAGGCAGGGTCTCATCTATCAGCTCCCTTCATAGCACCCAAGAGATCTGCACTGATGGCTCCCCTTCTACCCCCTGCACCACCAGCATCAAAGGATAGCAGGATCTGGGCCCCCCTCATCCATCACTGTATCCCCAGCACTGACTTCCACTTCATGAATGAATGACCTGAGGCGCTGTTTGCAAATATTCTTTGAGAGGAATTTTACAGACTAGGAATAGGAGGTTAAGTTTTTTTGTCATGGTGATTTTAACTGCAAGTTTAGGACAGGCCTTTTTTTTTTTTTTTTTTTTAAATTAAAAGCACTGGAAAGAGAGAGCTTAGGGTCAAAATGTGCGTGGCTTTTCAAGATAAAAACAGACAACACTCCCAAGCCCCAGGGGCTATCAGTCCTTCTCAGTGTCATCAGAGGGAAGGCCTTAAAAAGTTTAAAAGGCTATGGGCCCTGAAGGTATGAAGGTATGAAATGTATCTGCCCTGAACTAAACCATTTAATGAAAATGAATAAAACCAAAACATAATTTTTGACACTGAGAGCTGACTCTGTGCCTGACTTCCCCCATCTAAGCAAAAAAACCAAGTTGGTACAAAACCTTCCACTGTCAAATAAATATTTACTTGAATCTAAACTGCAGCACAATTTTAAAGCAATAAACCCAAAGAAACGTAAAGCATGTTTGGCTTTGAGGAGCTATAGTTCCAATACTGAATCTGGCATCAAGAGCACGTCCTCTACATGCCTTTAAGAAAAGCAAAACACTACATGTCAAAGAAAACTCTTTCAATTGGTAACATTTGTCTATTATTTACTGTATGTACATCAGCTGAACTACTGGAAAGCAGCTTAGAGATACGGTGCATTTCACCCAAACACTTCAGTAGGCATCTCCTAAGAATAAACATACCCTCCTACATGATGCCTCTCTCTTATCGCACACACGAGAGGTGACATTAATTATATAATATAATATTCAGCCCATATATAAATTTCCCTGATTGCTTATACAAGTGCTTAGATCTGCACCTACTCCCCCAATCCAGTCAAGGCTCCTCTACATATTTGGTTATTATGTATCACATTTAGAGCGAGGCTGAACATTTTTGGCAAGAAGACTGCTCAAGCACTTCTCAGAGCGTCACATCAGGAGGCCTACCATGTCAGGTTGTCCCCAGAGGTAGAAAAGCTTGGTTAGGGTAGTGACTGCTGGCACTCTCCACTCTGCAAGTGCCTTTTCCCTTTTTTAATTAATACATTATAGGGCGCAAACATTCTATTCCCACTACTTTATTAACATTCTTATATAGTGGGCTTAAAAACTATGATTTTTTAAATTCATCATTCCACCCAAATTATTAGTGTCCTATTATAAAGAACTTTCCTTTGTCCAACTTTACCTCCCTTTTTCTTTTTAAGACATCACTGTAGATGCATGGTTCCTTTATTTATTCAGTTTTATAATTCACTTCCATGATTACCCCCCTTTTTTTTTCTTGGCAAATCATCTTGTTTATATATATATATATATATATATATATTTTTTTTGGTATCATTAATCTACAATTACATGAGGCATGATTACTCTTTTTTTTTTTTTATGTATAGGATTTCTTTTTTTTTTTTTTTTTATTGAAGGGTAGTTGACAACAATATTGCATTACATTAGTTTCAGGTGTACAACACAGTGATTCAACATTTATATACATGATAATTCTAGGTACCAGGTATCACCATACCAAGTTGTTACAATATTTTGACTATATTCCTTATGCTATACATTACATCCCGGTTACTTATTTATTTTACAATTGGAAGTGTTTATATATATATATATATTTTGTGAGGGCATCTCTCATATTTATTGATCAAATAGTTGTTAACCACAATAAATTTCTGTATAGGGGGGTCAATACTCAATGCACAATCATTAATCCACCCCAAGCCTAATTTTCATCAGTCTCCAATCTTCTGATGCATAACGAACAAATTCTTACATGGAGTACAAATTCTTACATAGTGAATAAGTTACATGGTGAACAGTGCAAGGGCAGTCATCACAGAAGCTTTCGGTTTTGCTCATGCATTATGAACTATACACAGTCAGTTCAAATATGAATATTCATTTGATTTTTAAACTTGATTTATATGTGGATACCACCTTTCTCTATTATTATTATTTTTAATAAAATGCTGAAGTGGTAGGTAGATACGAGATAAAGGTAGAAAACAGAGTTTAGTGTTGTAAGAGAGCAAATGTAGATGATCAGGTGTGTGCCTGTAGACTATGTGTTAATCCGAGCTAGACGAGGGCAATAAACATCCATGTATGCAGAAGATTTCTCTCAGAACATGAGGGGGGAGGTTCTAAGCCTCACCTCTGCTGCTCCCCATTTTCTCAGCAGATGGCCCCCCTGCGACTGTGCCTGTCTTAGGTTGTTCCTCCCTTGAGGAATCTTACCCGTCTCTGGCTAACCAGTCATCTTCCGGGGCCATACAGGGAAATGTTAAGTTGGTAAGTGAGAGAGAAGCCTTATTGTTTGAAAAGGTTAGCTTTTTACTTCTTTGCATATTTATGCCCTGTGGCTTCTATGCCCAGCATTTGTCTTGAGGTGTCTTTACCACTTGGAAGAATTATGATACTCGGTAAATTTGATATGAGGCACGAATTCTATTTAAGGTTTGTAATTAGGAAGGAAGAAGAAAAGCTATAGAAGTAGCAGGCGGAAGAAAACATGGGAAGATTGATTATTTCTTTGACATATCTTCTTGTAGAGTAACTTCAGCATGTGTAGGTTTTAAGCTACTACTTAAATTGCGCACACACATTAACATAATAGGAGTATAGTTACATAACCAAAACATATCTGTAATTACCAGCCATCTCCAGTGAAACCAAGAAAACCAGTTAGGCACCTTAGGCATTTGTGAAAACTTATCTATGATATGGTGGATATTGTCCGACTGAACTTAAACAGTCTGAGAGAATTCAGATAAACTAGAACAACCCATTCCTGGGGACTGTTCATATCCCATATGTTCTTTTAACGATAAATAGTCTGTGGTTGTAAGATTTTGGAGCGCTACAATTTGCACTTCTCCTAATTCTTGGTTGAGTTCCAACAGTATAGATCCAGTCAGATTTGTTGTTTTACTGTATGCACAGGCCAGCTTAGATATCTCCTTCCTCATTCCCATGGCAAGTCCAGGAACTGGTGGGATGAGTGCATCTACACCTGTGACAGTGCGTGGATCTTTGTTGGAGTTTTTTTTTTTTTGCTGATCATCTTCTGTCATGAGGCTTCCCGAGAGTGCTGATGTTGGAAGTTCTTTTTCATATCGTATCTTAGTTCATTTTCGGGGTAGCCAAATTAGGCTTTGATCCTCTGTATAAATACAAACAGACCCTTTGCCTACACTTTTATATGCCCTTTATATCATTGTGTAGAACTCATTAGAGGTCACCACATAGGAACTGCTTTTTTTTTTTTTTTTTAATCATTAATCTACACTTACATGACGAATACTTTGTTTACTAGGCTCTCCCCTATACCAGGTCCCCCCTATATACTCCTTTACAGTCACTGTCCATCAGCGTAGCAACCTGTTGTAGAATCACTACTTGTCTTCTCTGTGTTGTACAGTCCTCCCCTTTCTCCCACCTCGCTATGGATGCTAATCTTAATACCCCTCTTTTTCTGCCCCCCCCCTTATCCCTCCCTACCCACCCATCCTCCCCAGTCCCTTTCCCTTTGGTACCTGTTAGTCCATTCTTGAGTTCTGTGATTCTGCTGCTGTTTTGTTCCTTCAGTTTTGCCTTTGTTCTTATATTCCACAGATGAGTGAAATCATTTGGTATTTCTCTTTCTCTGCTTGGCTTGTTTCACTGAGCATAATACCCTCCAGCTCCATCCATGTTGCTGCAAATGGTTGGATTTGCCCTTTTCTTATGGCTGAGTAGTATTCCATTGTGTATATGTACCACATCTTCTTTATCCATTCATCTATCGATGGACATTTAGGTTGCTTCCAATTCTTGGCTATTGTAAATAGTGCTGTGATAAACATAGGGGTACATTGGTCTTTCTCATACTTGATTGCTGCATTCTTAGGGTAAATTCCTAGGAGTGCAATTCCTGGGTCAAATGGTATGTCTGTTTTGAGCATTTTGATGTACCTCCATACTGCTTTCCACAATGGTTGAACAAGTTTACATTCCCACCAGCAGTGTAGGAGGGTTCCCCTTTCTCCACAGCCTCGCCAACATTTGTTGTTGTTTGTCTTTTGGATGGCAGCCATCCTTACTGGTGTGAGGTGATACCTCATTGTAGTTTTAATTTGCATTTCTCTGATAATTAGCGATGTGGAGCATCTTTTCATGTGTCTGTTGGCCATCTGTATTTCTTTTTTGGAGAACCGTCTGTTCAGTTCCTTTGCCCATTTTTTAATTGGGTTATTTGTTTTTTGTTTGTTGAGGCGTGTGAGCTCTTTATATATTCTGGACGTCAAGCCTTTATCGGATGTGTCATTTTCAAATATATTCTCCCATACTGTAGGGTTCCTTTTTGTTCTACTGATGGTGTCTTTTGCTGTACAGAAGCTTTTCAGCTTAATATACTCCCACTTGTTCATTTTTGCTGTTGTTTTCCTTGCCCGGGGAGATATGTTCAAGAAGAGGTCACTCATGTTTATGTCTAAGAGGTTTGTGCCTATGTTTTCTTCCAAGAGTTTAATGGTTTCGTGACTTACATTCAGGTCTTTGATCCATTTTGAGTTTACTTTTGTATATGGGGTTAGACAATGGTCCAGTTTCATTCTCCTACATGTAGCTGTCCAGTTTTGCCAGCACCACCTGTTGAAGAGACTGTCATTTTGCCATTGTATGTCCATGGCTCCTTTATCAAATATTAATTGACCATATATGTCTGGGTTAATGTCTGGATTGTCTAGTCTGTTTCATTGGTCTGTGGCTCTGTTGTTGTGCCAGTACCAAATTGTCTTGATTACTATGGCTTTATAATAGAGCTTGAAGTTGGGGAGTGAGATCCCCCCTACTTTATTCTTCTTTCTCAGGATTGCTTTGGCTATTCGGGGTCTTTGGTGGTTCCATATGAATTTTTGAATTATTTGTTCCAGTTCATTGAAGAATGTTGCTGGTAGTTTCATAGGGATTGCATCAAATCTGTATATTGCTTTGGGCAGGATGGCCATTTTGACGATATTAATTCTTCCTAGCCATGAGCATGGGATGCGTTTCCATCTGTTAGTGTCCCCTTTAATTTCTTTTAAGAGTGACTTGTAGTTTTCAGAATATAAGTCTTTCACTTCTTTGGTTAGGTTTATTCCTAGGTATTTTTTTTTTTTTGATGCAATTGTGAATGGAGTTGTTTTCCTGATTTCTCTTTCTGTTGGTTCATTGTTGGTATATAGGAAAGCCACTGATTACTCTTTTTTAATAATTAAATGGTCCCAAAGTTGCCCAAAGCAGCCTGTTCAAGCAGATTTGCATTCTTTCCAACATAACTCTCCCTTACCACCCCTTATTCTCTGAGCAGTTCCTTGCTTTCTGGCACAAGATGCTCCAGGCTCCACATGTATTTTTCTTTCAGCCCCAGCCCTGTAGTCAACCACTTCTCCAAAGAAGCCCTGGTTTATTTTAGTGGAGAATGGTATTTAGAAATCAAGATCTGAGCACTAATGGGCTTAGTGTACTGGGATGGCATTTAGTGAGCAGAGACAGAGTTCTTTTCTGAATCACAGGGTCATAATGATACCTCCAATTCAACCCAGTACCCCTGGATTACCTTCTTCCCACATGCTTATCTCCTCTACATAGCACATCCAAATTTCCAATGTCAACATATTTATGAATTTGATCTATCCTGTAATACCATACAGCACGGTTCCAAAATATCATCAATGTCATAACTAACAAGACTACCAAGTTCAAGGTTGGTTTGGTTGGTTGTCTTTCTTTTTGGTGGTAGGGGGGGTGTCTTTAGAATATAATCCACTCAGGGTATGCAAAGTACTACATTCTAAAGTCTGTGAGTTCTTTTGATATATAGTTAGATTCACTTGTTCTGTTTGTATTCAATTTAGAGTTTGCTTTTCTTCCTTTTAGAAATCTGGGTAAGTGTCACTAGCATCCCTACCCCCTCTTACCCATGTAGTTAACCATTTTCATTAATTTTATCCTTATTTCTTCACACACACAGACGCACATAGACACACACACACACAGACACACACACACACACTTTTTTGCAACTTGCTTTTCCAATATATCCTGGAACTTACTCTATACCAGTTCTAGAGATTGCTCTCATTCTTTCTCAGGGCTGCATAGGACTTCACTGTCTCCTGTATATAGATGGGCATTTAAGTTGTGTTAAATATTTTGCCATTACAAATTATATAGCAATAGGTAACTTTCTGTATGTTGTTTTGCATTTGTGGTAGTAAATTTCTTCAGGGTAAATTTCTAGAAGTGGGGTTACTAGATCAAATGGTAAGTGCATAGATACTCGAGATATTATAAAATTCCTCTTCACAGGGATTCAACTATTTTCACTCCTGAAAGCAATTTTGAAGAATGCCTGTTCTCCCACAGGCTTACCATAAGAGTTAAATTTTTTAAATTTTCTGTCAACTCACAAAGGTGAGAAATGGTATCTGAGAGTAGCTTTAGTTTGTATTTGCTTCCTAATAAATCAATTTGATGATCATTTCATGTGGTGAAGGGCCAGTGTGTGACTTTTTTGACTTGTTTGTGAACTCTCTCATCAGGTCTTTGCCCTTTTTCTATGCAATTTTTGGCATTTTTTAAACTTTGATTTCTAAGAGTTCTTTTTTCTGCATTAGAGGTATTACACTTTATCTGTGATTTGCTACAAATACTTTCTCCAGTTTGTTATTTTTGTTTGTTATAGTATATTCTTACAATGCAAACCTTAAAGGTTTTTTTTATAGTTAATATCAAATTTATCATCCTATTATTTCTGGAGTTTGAGTCCTAGCTTAAAAGTCTTTCCCTACGTCTAGGTTATAAATGAATTTATCCTTGTTTTATTCTAATACTTGTATATTTTTATGGTTCTTACATTTGAATCGCTAATCCTTTTTAAGTTGATTAAAAAAAAAAGCACTTAACTAAAGGCAAGTGTGACCTTTATCTTCCAGTTCATGTTATTCTGGTCTTACAGGTAAATACCAAAATTACATGAACTATTCTAATCAGTACTTCAAATCAGAGAGAGTCCTGCAAAACCTCAGTGGGAACCAGCTGCCCAATCGGGTCCTCTCTGAAGTCACAATTCACAAAGCAGGAGGCTTTGTCCAGTCTGAGCACAGGCTACTTGGATAAAATTTCGACAGCCTCCTTTTTAAGCATGACGACATCAACTATTTCAGGTCAAGGGCTTGTTAGCCTAAAATACTATCACTGCTTAAAGATCTAGCCAGTCACAGAGAGGCATGAAGGAATTCTTTGGGGTGTGGCAATTCTGTGTTGGTGGTGTTGGTGATGTGACTGCACACATGGGTAAAAATTCATCTAATTGTACACACGAGGAAGGGTAAATTTTACCATATGTCAATTACACCTCAAGAGATGCAGCTTAAAAAATATCTGTAAAGTGTCCTTCTGGGAGAGAAAGTGGGGGGGGAGGGGCAGCAGAGAATGACATCATATTCCTTAGAATATCAGAATTATGTCCAGTAGTTACAAAAAACACAAAATTTAAAAAAGCTTCCCTCTAGGTGCCTGGCGAGAAGCTCCAGCCTGTCCTTTGGCGCAGGCTGCCCTATCCCTGTGCGCCTCTGCCAGGGCAGCCACCTGCCTGAGAAGGGAGGATGGAGGGGAGACACAATGGGCCACGCCTGAGAGGATGAGCAATTCAGAGCATGCGGGAATGTGCAGGGCTAGCAGGGTGTGACTAAGAAAAAAGACTGTGGAGAACTAAATTCACTAGCCCCACACATACTAAAAGGACACTCAGTCAGTCTCCTGGAGCCCAGACATATGAACAGGGAAACAATGAGTCAGCTAAAGGGGAGACCTCCCTGGAAAGCTAGAGCTGAAGGAGCTAACCTGAACAGCCCCACAGAGAGGCAGGAGGTGCTCAGGCCTCAGAGGGAGTGGGATGAAACTCTCGGGCCATTTTCTGATGACCTCTGTGACACAGTCTGGAGGGCCACCCTGGTTGGGGGATGCTGGCACACCAAACAGCGGCTGCACTGATGGTGACACAGTGCTCCATCAGGTGGCCCTGCTCTTGCCCGCTGCACACCCCTCTGCCTCACCTGTACCCACCTGCTTCCTTTCCTTCCAGGCAGCCCACTGAACTGAGAAACAATAGGAGAGTGTGGACAGGTGCTGGTATGATCTCCTTTGATGCTCACTAGCCATTCATTATTATTACCATTTCAGAGTACGAAGAGGGCCCGGAGAGGCCAGGCAGCCTATGGGCACATGGTCATGTAACTGGTACACAGTGGGAACAGGAAGGACACCACCACTTAGGCCAAAGCTCCCATGCAGCTGGTTAGGGGATCTGTCCGGGGGGCTGAGACAGAGCTCCTTTCTCTCAGGTCATTACCTCTAGGTTCTCACTGGTCCCCATTTCTTTCATGTGCCATCTAAAATATTCTGAGTTAAACAGACTATAATTTGGGTAAAAATATTCCTCCTAAATCAACCAGGCCTCTGGCCCCATCTCCCAGTTTACAACAAGTAATAGCGATTGTAGAAAGTCAAATCCCACTACAAGGACACACTCAAGACAAATTCAGGCCATGGGATCCTCAACGAGACAGCTGGCCTGGACTCTTTAAAGCAATGATATGGAGGGAAAAGGTGACCACGGCTGGTTATTAAGAGACCAGAGGGACATGCAACAAATGCACCACATGAGCCTGACTGGATCCAGGTCCAGGGAAGTGGAAGGAGTAGCTATTCAAGGTATTTTAGGGACAACCTGGGAGACCAAATACAGATCCCACATTAGATGATGTGCAGAGTGACTGCACTTCCCCAGGTGCAATGAGGTTACGCAGGAGACGCTCATCCCTAGCAGAGTATGTGGGGGTGAACTGGCATGCTATCTGCAGCCTCACTTTCACGTAGCTCAAAGAATTGCACACATACCCCGCACAAACACGTGATGAAACAGAATAGGAACAGAACAGACATTCTGGCCCCCTACCCAGATCTGATCCCTGCATCCCTCCTTTATCAATAGTTCAGCATTCAAAGGCCGGGACTTGAGACCTTGAAGTATCCCGAGCCACCCCTGCCCTCAGTGAGCACAGGCCCCAAGAACCCAGGGAGATGGAAGGCAATGAAGACCTCATTGAAAGCTCCCCACTCAGGACAGACTCTAGTCAGCGAACAGGTTGCTGCACTGATTACAATGACTGTCTTGGAAACAAAATGAACAAAATAGCAGTAGACTCACAGACTGAGAATTGACTGGCGGTGACCATGGGGGAGGGGCTTGGGTGGGTGGTTAAGGAGGGTGAGGGGGTTAAAGGGTCACAAAACTTCTCAGTACAAAGCAAAACAAAATAAACAAAATAACAACGGCCGTCTTGGCCCAAACCCTACCTTTTCTCAGCAAAGGAAGGTTCTGTGTGCCTAGAGCAGGCCTGTGATGGCCAGGAGATGGCCACCACCCTGCAGCCTTTTCTTCTGCAGGACAGCTCAAAGCAGGGCCTCCAATAGGCACGTGGAGCAAAAGGCTGGGGGTAGCCCCCCAAACAGCATTGGCCACACTTCAGGAAAGGTCAGGGGAGGCTGGCACACACGCGACAGGCAGGGTCCCCTTCACCCCCAGCTCTGCCCTGGCACTCGAGTCAGGGGAGGAGACGCTGGGAAGTTCAGAGCTGCTACCAAGACTTGGTCTCTGTTGGGAAACACAGCATTGGCCAAGCTGATGCATCAGCGGAGTCCTCCCCAGAGCCTGGGAGGCACAGCGGCGGATGGCTAACAGCAGGCTTAGGGTGACACTGGCGACCCTGCCCTCGCTTCTCAGAACTTTCAAGCTTCATACTAATGGCTGCAACAAGATCAAGGAGTCGCTGGGATTGACATCACCCATCAACTAAACTGAGAATTGTTGAAACCTCACTCAAGGGAACTTGGCAATGAAGACCTCATTGAAAGCAAAGTGCAGGAGATCCAATTCAAGGGGAAGAGGAAGGAGGAAAAGCAGGGTGGAGAAGGGGATGGCAGAAGCAGCCATTAGAGAATCCACCTGCTCGCCACAAAAGTCACATAGCAGTGGGGGCTGAGATCCACAACCTCCATGTGGAAACAGGCATGGCCCCCGGAGGACAGGAAACCACCTTTGTGTAGGTGCGATACACAGTGATGGAAGGAGGGTCTGCAGCACGCACTGCATCAGGCACACTCAGCCAGCCCAGCCCGTGGAAAACATGGCCCCAGAGAAAACATGCAACTATCCTGGAGCTGTCATTCAGAGCTTGTGCTCAGCGTGCAAAGGCATACATCTGTTTCCCTATCAATTTGGGGTATTTTTATGGAATGAAACAGGTTTCCAGGAACTGCACGGCCCTCTTCACTAGAATGCCTGTGAGAGATGAGGAAGGG
This sequence comes from Manis pentadactyla, assembly GCF_030020395.1. NCBI lineage: Eukaryota > Metazoa > Chordata > Mammalia > Pholidota > Manidae > Manis > Manis pentadactyla. Next base: position 146,633,952 of record NC_080023.1, on the reverse strand, counting down.
GCAATCTGGCTGCAGCCCACTGGCCAGGACTGTTCACACTTCCTTCCTCTGCTCTAGACCTGCAGCCATCTCTGCTGCCTCAAATAAGGGGCCCATGCCACATAGGCAGATCACGGTTGTCCCCTGGTCCCTCACACCCACTGCATCCAGTCCAGTGGCACCGGGCACTCAGAGGTGGTAGGTACATACACAAGAAACACAGAACTCAGACACAACACACAGTAAACTGCTCCAAGTGGGAAGAGTGAAAATCCATTCCAGAAATCATGAATACTGAACACGAAAACCTTTTCCTTCTGCTCTCAGCCCAAGGAAACACACACATACAGGCCATCTGTAATCCTTATGGCTGTGACACTGGGAACAAACCCCCCTCTCGGCGGCAGCAGCCCTTCCATCTTGCACCCCCCATGCCCTCTGCCCCACCTGCTTTATGTATTTCTCTGACCCTGTTGTGATCAGGAAGTAAATATTCCTGTGATGAGGGTCTACGTCATCATTTTGCAGAACCAAAAGGCTCTTTGTATTATTCAAACCCTACTATTTCCCAAAAGTATTTTAGAAAGCTTCTGATAATCTACAGAAACACAACAATGGTATCCACTGTGAAATGTCAACCTGAGGCCACCTTAGGAAGAGCCTTCTCTCATTTTCACGAAAGGAAACAGCTAGAGGTCACCTGTTTAAGGTTGGGACACTGAATAGATCCCTCCAACTTCCTGTGCTTGCTTACCCCATGTGTGAAGGGACAAGAAACCAGTATTTGTCACATGCTGTAAGCCAATAACGCTACATAGGGAGAATTGCAGATTCTGACTGCCTATGGGATACAGTTTATCATCAAGGTATCCACCAACTTGAGTTTAACTAGCACAAGCGATGCAGCCGGCTCTGATGGGCCCCCAGGAATAAACCAGGGGTGCACACCCCAACCCTGCCCTGAACAGGAGCTGGGGGTCTGGGTTCGTTGTTTTTGGAGTTGAAGAATTAACTTCGCAAATGCTCAAGGAAGGCAACCAGGATAAAAAGGATTTTTTATTCAGAAAAAGCAAAAGTACAGAACTCACAGCATGTTCTGGGAGGGGACAAGAGTGTCTGTGTCTGGGCTTTGTCTAGGGGTCTGTATCTCACACTTAGCTGAATTGCTTAGCTGAGTTGTCTAATTTCTATTGGTTCCTGCTGGTATGCTGTTCATTGTTTCAACTAATCTCATTGAAAGTTGTCTATTATTTCTAAATTTGGCATGCTCACACGACTCTAACTGCCAGCAAAAAGCCCAAGGACGTTCCTCCGCAACTGCTTTTCCCTTTCCCAAGGCCCTGATCCTGCTCCAATCAGACAGAGGTGCTCCCCCCACTCCACCGCCCCAGTCTTTCCCTGTTTCATCTCCATCTCAGCTCATGGCAGGCCTTCAAATATACGCTGGACAAACACTGAAAAGAGGGGGTCAGCAACAGCCAGAGGCTTTGCAGAGCTGGAAACCACAGCCCTGAGCACCTTCTCACAGTTTTACCTACTGGGCAAAGATCCCAGGAAAAAAAGTGTGCTGTTAGCACAGAGGGAAGTGGAGTAAGTCAGTCACCTGTGCTCTGAAGGGCCAGGGGTGCCAGGTGGGCTGAGAGAGGGTGGGGGTGGGGGGCTCCCGCACTCTCCCAGGCCCAAGGCAGTGGCCCCACTTCACCCAACCATAAAGGGTCTTCAATCAAGACAGACAAGGCACACTCCATGCTGCTTCTCCTTCTGTTTTAAGGATCAAAAGCAGGAAAGGCCTCCAGAATGTGGGCTCGAGGGGCATCACTCGGCAAGCTCTGTGGACTCTGCACCTCCTCGGACACTCTCCAGAGTCCTTGTCTGGGTCCCCACTTCCTCCCCTTGCATACCCCTGATCCAGTGGCCTGGCCCCTCACCCCATACACACAAAGGACCCAAGTAACAGGTTCAGGGCTCAGCCCCATGGCAAACCCACTGCTGACAAAGCTCCTGCAGGTGCCCTGCTCCTAACGCTCACACATCAGAGTCTGGCCCACTGCCTGGCCTCTGGCTCTGGTTCTGGTCAGGGGACTCATTCACCAGCCCATGACTTCCTGCCCCTGCCCCTGCCCCTGCGCTTCCCAGGGTAGAAAGCACTCCTTTGACCCTCCTGGACCTCCCCGAGGGCCTACTGAGTCTTCAAGACCCACCTCACATGCAGCCAGCTCCCTGTGACCCTCCCTTCAAGCCCCCAGCAGGACATCACTACAAATCCCCCACGCAGCCCTTTATGCTCTGGGGTGTGTACTCATTCACCACCTCCACATCTGGGCCCCATCATCCAGCACCTTATACTCAGCTTGCTAAGTATCTATGGGGCTGAATCATTATTTTTTCTTCCTCTTTTCCCAAGTTAAGAGCATGGACACCCTCCACACCCCAACAGCCACAGAAAACCCATATCCCAAGACGAAAATGTAAGGTTGAAGGCACTGGGGGGAGGAGGGAGCACGTCAGACACTGATGACATCCCCGGCTGCTGCCCCCTCCCAACCTGAAAAATGTGCCTTAGGCTAGCCAATCCTCACGCTGCTGTAAATCTGAGCTCTGCCTCCCCCTACCTTCTTTAAAAACTCGCTGCCTGTCTACTTTCACACGACTTCCCCAGCCTCCATTTCCGTAGACTAGGGAACCTCGCCCGGGGTGTTCAAATAAACTACCTGGCCCTTTGTTGCCTCTGTTCGCCTGCTTATTTCGGCTAAAATTTATCTCACAGAAACCACACCAAAGCCCCTCAAAACACACCAGCCCCACATTTGCTAGTGTGGTTAACAGGCATACACCAGCCTCCCAATTACAGCTAAGCGAATGGCCACACCACGGTGAGCCTGGGCCCCACTGCTGCTTCTCCCAATTCCCAAGGACACGGATGGAACTTTGATGACATCGCCCACAACACAGAGCAAGGAAAGCTGCTGTCGCGGAGCACCCTGGGCACACAGCACCCACGCACGCCCTTGGACACACATGAATGTGTGCACCCACACACTGCGGCTCTCCACCACGGCTCCGGAGCTGGCCCAGCAGGTGAGCCAACCCCTCCCCTGTTCCTTCTCAGCTCGGCTCCTCCTTCAGAGGGCATGGGGGAGGTGAAGGGCACAGACCCAGGTTGCTCTGTTTAGGTTTCTAAACTCGGGCAAGAGGATCCTGAGTTAAGTGCCTTTCTAGAACCAAGAGCACTCAACCAAAGTGCCCCCAAACCCTCCCTTCTGTGTCACCAGTAGGCAAACTTACAGACACCTGAATTTACAGATGGCTTGTGCTATAGGTTCCCTAATGAGCCCACTATTTAGAAAAATAACACTTTCCCACAGAACCTGTGCCATGTGTACAAGGTAAGGCTCCTGACTCAGCCAACAAAAGCTTTTTAATCCACTCTGGACTTGAAATGCAGAGCCCTGAATGTCATACCAAAATAATGAAAGTCCTCTGTGGAAAGCCCAGAAACCTCTCTGCCTCTTAGCAGGTCAAGGACACTGTGCCATTCCCCTCAGGGGTACCTAAGGGGACCCTCCCATCTGACCAATGGCCCTGCTCAGCATGGCAGCTGTAAGCAGTCCTGCAGTTGCTGGGGTTTTAACCACTCCAGGAGCTGGCCCGCCCCATGGCCCCCCTGCCATCAGCTGATGTCATATCCCTTTCTAGGACATTGCCTAAGCTGCCAGCCAGAATGCCCTACACTGCTCACTGTTCTTGCTATATTCCTGCCACTGCCCCCCCCCACCCAAATAAAGGCCACCCTCACAAGGTCCCTGAGGATTCTGACTCTTAAGAACATAGTTCATAATTCCCAAGCTGCCTTTGTACAGCCTCCCTCTTGTTCCCACTTCCCCTGCAGGGAACACAAAGCCCTTCCTCAGATTGTCTCTAACGGAGCAAGAGAGAGAACTCACAAGTTTATTCTGCCGCCCACCCCCTGGGGACAGTCCTGCTCCTGCAGGCTCCACCCCTTGAGCAGAGTGGCGGTAAAGGAAGAGGCTGCACTGTGAAGGTGGAAGAGGGGAAATGAGAGGAGCAAGCAAGCCTTGGGCAGGAGGTAGGAAAGGATGGCCCTCTTCCTCCCTAGGGCAGCTCCAAGCCCTCTTAAGCTGGGGGCTGGGATGCAAAGGTGAATTCACTGGAGCCCTGGCACCAAGGAGGGGAGCACAGGCCAGTGGGAACAAAAAATGACAAAGTGGAATAAGAGCCACATTGGAAGAACATACACAAGATGCATGTGTGAAAATTCAGGAGAGAACAGAGGCTTTGGGGAGTCAGGGATGCTGCAGAGGCAGGAGGGACAAGCAGGACCAAAAGTGGGCAGGGCCAATGGGTTGTTGGGGAGCACAGGCACAGGAGACGAGAGCGCAGAGGGGGCTGGGAAGGAGCCCACCCAGGTGCGTGCAGGGGAGGGCACACGGGGCGCCGAGGCATGGCTGGAAGGCTGATGGAACAGCGCCAGGGAGAGGCGGAGGGAGTCAGGCTGAGGCCTGGTTGCATGGAGGCATGGAGGGAGACCCAAACATTAGTGGCGGATGGCAGATGTGGGGAGCACAGAAGGGCGCAGCCCTGGAGGCAGGAAAACCAACTGGGAACTCCATGAAACAGTCTAGGTCTGACCTAAGGGAGTGGGGGTTTGGGGCAGTGCTGGAGAGAGGCGGTGACCTGCCAGCTCGTAGGGTAAAAGGAACTGAGTCTGAGTCTCCAGCCTGCATAACTGGGTGGGAGGTGGTGCCATCCACCAAGAGAAGAAACATAGAGCAGAAGGGGAGTGATGGCCACTAGGACTCTTGCCCCAATGCCAGCCAGTAGCTCCAAGCAGCCCTAGGTGAGCAGTATTGCTCGATGCCTTGAAGGGGCTTCAGCACCCCAATTTAGCACCCCAATCTCACCTGCATCCAAATGTTGTCTGCAGCAAAGTTGTGATTCCCACGCAGAAGAAAATGGTCCCGATGAGCTGGCTGGTGGCCCACTGGTCATACCCCACGCACATGGCGTCAGCCAGCAGAAAGGGCACAGCGATGGTGCCACTGAAGCACGTCAGGTAGTGCTGCAGGCGACAGGGAGATGGAGGAGGAGGTAAACCCTTCCTCATTTACTTCACATGTTGTCCTAACTTTTCCCCCCTGCTGTTTTTAAAAAAATGGCCCCAGTGAAGAATCTCTGGTGTTTTAGGTACTCACTTAAAGCATAGGCCAAATCATATTTCTTTTTCAGCATTTCTCCTTCCCATTACATTTTCTTGTCTTATTACTCACTTGTATTATCACTTATTAAATGCATGAATCCAGGCCAGCACCAGGCAGGTACTCAATGCAAGCACTAGCGGTATTTTACTTAATTCTTACTGGGGCTATTTGCTTTTTTCAGCATCAATCTCTCATGTCATAGGTCTTTCTTCTCTAATCTGTCAATACAAACTGCATTGTGCTGAACCATTCATTCTTAAAGCAAACCCTAGTTAGTCATGCTGTATTTTTCTTCTGGTATTTGATTTACCAGTATGTTAGGAAGAATTTTACATCTTTATTCTTGAGATAATTAGTCCACTTGAAAAAAAAGTCTCTCAGGTCTGGGGATTAAAGTTACACAAGCTTCATTGCACGGGGTATATTTCCCATCTCTGTAGCCTGGCACCGTTTGACAACAATCAGGGAAGGGTTAAGGGCAAGCAGGGCCTGGAGGACTTCTCCAGTGAGAGCCCATCCCACCCTAGGCCTGGCAGAGCATTCCCAACACCCACCGCTCACTGCCCCCACCACCCCCTCCCTAGCCCCCCAGCCCTCAAGAGGCCTCCTTGTTCAGTTCCCACCTCTGTTCTGCAAACTTCCTACTTTCTTTCCAAAAGTTCTCCATCTAGGTTCTTTTGCCAAAATGTGTTTGCTGCCCATGAAACCCAACACTAATAGGTGTTTCGCGTGGGGAACAGAATATTCCTGACCAGGATTTCTCACAAGTTTAAGAAGACTGTATTGTCAAGAAAGGCATGACATGTGCAGAGCTTCCCACTCCTATCTGACCAAAGACTTCTAGAGACATCTTAAATATAAACATGTCAAAAAGCAAGCTTCCTGAACCTGGTTTGGGATACTTACCCCAAGGTAAATTATCCACCAGGATCACTCAGCTCCTTTGGATGCAATGCCTCCTTAATAAGGCACCTTTCATGGGTTGTGTGGGTGGGGGGTGGACTCGATAATACGGGTGAAATGTAATAACCACAATGTTGCTCATGTGAAACTTTCGTAAGATTGTATATCAATGATATCTTAATAATAATTTTAAAAAACTGGAAAAAAAAAAAATAAGACACCTTCCAGTTCAGGTTAAGTGCTTTTATACCTGAAAGGCAGGGGTGGGGACTGAAAACCGTCAGCAGGTACAGCCCCACCTCCAAGTGAGTAAACCTGTCTGGGCAATGAGACTGACTTTCTCAGCATCTGAAATACCTCAGGTTGAACCGTTCAGTCACACTTGAGAAAAGATGAAAGAAGAGATTGTCAGAGCTCAGAACAGAGCCTGAGGCCACTACAGGCCGAGAGAGTGGAGAGTGCATCAGAGAAAAGAGCCTCCGGTCTTGTCCCTTCTCCAAAGCACTCCCTCCAATCAGTAGATGGGAAAAGGGTGTGTCACCCCCAGTATGACCTGTGTCCCCTCCCATCCAGCCGGGTCCTCCCCACCCCCACCTGGCCATCATCCTGGCTCTGTTCCCACTGGAATCCGCTGCAGAGCAGCCACTCCCACAGTAAGGCTTCCCATCCTTTAAAAACATGACTGAAGCCTCCCACTTAAGTCCCGGCCAAAGCGGCACTTCTTAGTGTCACCCATATTTTATGGCAGAGTTGGCCATGAATGTGGACTGGTGGCAGGAATGGGAGATAAAAATGAATGCTTCTCTCTTGTCTTCTCCCTCCATCCTCTCCTCTTTATATTTCTCCACAATCTTTTCTCCTTCCTTCTACATCACTTGCTTATTCCCTGAACAGCTTCCTTCTTTCATTCCCTGGTTAACCTGCTCCTCCTGTTCTTTTCTTCCTTTCTGTGTTATCAAATTGATGTTAACAACACCCATTCACCACTCTTAAAGGAGCAATTTATAATAAAATCACCAGTAAATAAAAACCACCATTGAATTAAAAAAACATCTAGATGGACAATTCAAATATCTGTGGTTATATCATAAAAGGACCATCTTACCTGCAACCCCAAAAATATGCACAGGTACCAGGGAGGAACGTCTTCTATGGTGTAAATCATGTCCGATCTCTGGGGGTCTAGACTGCCAGTGCTATCCAAGGTTTCGGCGAGAGAGCTCTGTGAGCAAGAGGAGAAAGGGAGTTGGTTCAGAAAAGCAAGGACTAAAGTTAGCTCAACTCAGGATAGGCCACTGTTACTGAAGAACAACTTTATGAAGTGGCTGCCACTCTCCTGTAAACTCACGCAGCAACCTTTGATGCAATGCTCAAGTACACAGTGGGACAATCTGTCCTCAGTTTGGGAGTTCAGTATCCCTTGCCATTGATTCATCCCCAAGAGCACCCAGCTTGTTCAGAGCCTCTTCCCCAAGCCTAGGGGACTCCTGTGTAGAAAGAGATACTCCCAGGTTGAGACCCAAAGTGATCCTTGGTATGAGCAGTCCTTGGGTGGTGGCGCCTCTTGAAGAAATGGTATAAAATGCTAACTTCTTTCAATCACAAAGCACTAATCTGCCTCTCCTATGCTGTCCCATTCCTGCAAGGAAAAATATCTCTGCACCTAAAAATAAAGTCCTACACCTTCTGTTAAGACACTGCTGCTTAGATGTAGTGGTGAGTGAAAAGTATGCAGATGTGATGGTTCAAATTTTGTTTAAATGCAACCTAAAAACATATTTATAGTTTAGGGGACAGTTTTTTTCTTCTCCCCACCCCCCACCATTACTAAGATTTTTAAAAAAGTTAAGTGTTGCATGCTTTGGGGGCCAAAATCTTCACAAAGACCAGATACTTTAAGATTATGGTCTGGACATTTCCAGCCAGCGTCAACTTGGCTTCTGAACTCATCCAGTATCCAAGCCAAACAAAAGTCAAGGTAAACTTGAGTTCTCCCACATACCATGAAAACAGCTTGGATTCTAAACCTCTATGAACAGTTTCTTGGAAACCAAGGTATCCATTTTGTTTTTCACTCCATATTTTGTCACCCAATTTCCATGCATGGAGGGACAGGGATTTGGGGACCAAATACCCTCAAAAGAAGTGATGCAATTCAGCCTCACCTTCTAAAGCCTAAAGGTAAATGTCTGATATAACCTGACATTTGATCTAATCCAAATGTGAACTGAATATGACCTTTTGGAGAGCAGCTTTTTTTCCATTCAAACAATGAATATTGGCAGATTTGCATTATTGCTCAAAGGGTTAAAATGGATTATGTGTATCTTAAAAAAATTTGTTGGTAAGGAGGGCAGAGAAAGCACACGCATGTGAGGAATCTGATACATGGATTAACTCAGCAGGTCTGGGTTGTCCAAACCCCGCACATTTCAAAGAAAGGTTTGGCCCTTGCCTGGATAGCCCTAAGCTCTTGGAATATCTTGCCTCTTAAGAGTGTGTCTACCTAGGCCTTAGGTTGCCTCAAATCATTTATGCTAACAATATGATTTATGGTGAGGGCCTTAGGCCACACAGTTATCAGTATGACCTCTGGAGGGGCTGGAAACTAAGGTCGTCCGTATGGGTTGGCAACCATGCCTACATGACTGACCCCCAGTAAAAACAAAGCTTAAGGCAAGCTTCCCTGGTTGGCAACACTCCTTGAGTGTTGTCACACAACGTTTGGGGGAAAATTAAGTGCTTCACCTGTGACTCCACTGGGAGAGAACAACCTAAAGCTTATCCTGGTATCCCTGGACCCTGCCCTACAAACTTTGTCCCATTGAGTTTAATCTGTACCTTTTCTCTGAAATGAACAGTAATCATGAGTGTAACAGCTCTCTGAATTCTGTGAATCCTTCTAGCAAATCACGGAAACTGATTTGGGAACTCCCAACTCAGGTCTTGGGAATCCCTGAACTCATTTTACTATTTTGCTGACATGATACAAGCAAGGGTATTGGACTCACTGTGCAAAGGACAATTTAATACCATCATAGTACCTAAGGTGAGGAGTCTCACCAGGGTGTGGGAGTGTGGGCGGGTTACTGCTCACAAAGTAACAAAAAGAAATATCTGGAAGTAAAGTACAGTAACACTACATCAAATAGATTACTACAACCTGTTACAATAATATGGCAGGCAATATTATTGCACTGATTTCCAAAACAACTATAAAACATGAACAGAAATTAAAAGACAGGCCTGGCAGGCTAAGATTAAGACATGTACACATACACACTCACACATAAGCACAGGATTTTTCTTAATGAGGGTGGTTCTATAATTCAGAAATGTCCACGGGTGGTACTGAGATGACACAGGGTAGGGAGCACAGAGTGGTCAAGGGGCTTGATTAACCCTGTCAGACACATGCTGCACTGGCCCTTGTGAACTACGGCACCACACTCAGTTATCACTACATGAACAATGTGAACCATTTTAAAAAATTGCAAAAACAAAACCTCCAAAAGCAGGGTTTCTTTAAAAGATGACTACAGTTAGTAATGCCATGACCTGAGAAGACTTTCCCTTCTTATTCTATGGTCTGAAATGGTCTAAAGAATAAGCAAATTACATGTCCTTCAAACATCCGGGAATCAGAACTCAGCTCTGGTTGGAGCCTTCTTAAGATCATTAATACCCTTTCCCATTGCTTCTGTGGTTATTTATCCTGTCTAGTATTTTTGGAGCCAACTGTGGTCTTTTTCTCTCTAGGAAATAATTTCCCTTAGAGAAGGAGTCTACCAATTTTTCCTGTAAAGGTTATAGAGTATATATTTTAGGCTGCGTGAGCCATATGGTTCTTCATAACTACTCAACTCTGCTATTGTGGTGCAGAAGAGCCTTAGACAAAATGTAAACAAATGAGTGTGGCTGTGCTTCAATAAAGCTATTTACAAAAACAGGTGTTAGACCAGACTTGGCTTGCACAATGTAGCTTGCCAAACCCTGCTACACAGTTTTAAATTGATTATCATACAGTACAGTTAATAATTCTCCTGTACATTTCTTGTCTCTCCTCTCACACTGCTAATGTATATTTGTTCTTCCTCATTTTTTTCCTGAATCAGGTCCACCACAGATCAATTTTATCCGTCTTTTCAAAGAGTCAGCTTTTTAGTTCCAGTTAAACGTGGTAAATTGACCTCCTGTGTCATTTCTTCCAACTCCTAAAAACACACAGAAGGAATAAATAGGACACATATCTACAAGCTTGAAGCAAACAGGAGAAAGAGAAATGAGATGAACACATTTCTGGACTATGTAGTGTTTGTACACGTGACCCATTTGAGAGAGGGAAGGAACTGACAACCAGGTGCTTGTAGAGGGCAAGTGTGAAGAGTCAGCTGCTGACCAACAGAAGCCCAACCAGATAGGTTCTATGCACAAGGGAGCAGGGATGGGAAGATGGTGGACTTTTAACTCCACAAACCAATCAGACACCCTACTGCATATTGCTATCCTCATCCTTCAAAACAAAAGTTTATTGAAGAACATAAACCAGAAGTACTATACAGGGTTAAATGAACACATGAAGAGTGGGAGCCTCAACCGCTTCCACAATGCCAGTGGGGTTACAGAAGCCAGGCTTGTTAGACCCACAGAACACTAAAAGGATTCCTTTCTAGAGGAACTGATCTGCCCCTGAGACAAGATGCAGACATCTACAGACCCCACAGCAACAAGACAGCTTTCCACCTGGTTATTCAATGGAAAGACCCACCCACCAGCAGACAAACTTCACTCACACACCATGGCCATTTAATCGTGTTTTTTACAGCCTTGCACTCCTGAAAGAACAAAGGAGGCCTGCAAAAATAAGAGCCAAGGAGAGAATACTGTGAAAAATTATATGCTAACAAACTGGATAACCTAGAAGAAACGGACAACTTTCTAGAAAAATACAACCTTCAAAGGCTGACCCAGAAAGAAACAGAAAATCTGAACAGATCAATTACCAGCAACAAAATCGAACTGGTAATGAAAAACCTACCTAAGAACAAAGCCCTGGACCAGATGGCTTCACCATTGAATTTAATCAAACATTCAGTGAAGACCTAAGACCATCCATCCTCCTCAGAATTTTCCGAAGAGTAGAAGAAGAGGGAATACTTCCAAACTCATTCTATGAGGCCAGCATCACTCTAATACCAAAACCAGCCAAACACACCACAAAAAAAGAAAATTACAGACCAATATCCCTAATGAACATAGATGCAAAAATACTCAACAAAATATTAGCAAACCGAATTCAAAAATACATCAAAGATCATCCATCATGATCAAGCAGGATTTATTCCAGGGATGCAAGGATGGTACAACATTCGAAACTCCATCAATATCATCCACCACATCAACAAAAAGAAGGACAAAAACCACATGATCATCTCCATAGATGCTGAAAAAGCATTTGATAAAATTCAACACCCATTCATGATAAAAACTCTCAACAAAATGGGTATAGAGGGCAAGTACTTCAACATAATAAAGGCCATCTATGACAAACCTACAGACAACATTATACTTATAAGCGAGAAGCTGAAAGCTTTTCCTTTAAGATCAGGAACAAGACAAGGATGCCCACTCTCTCCACTTCTATTCAACATAGTACTGGAGGTCTTAGCCATGGCAATCAGACAACACAAAGAAATAAAAGGCATCCAGATTGGCAAGGAAGAAGTTAAACTGTCCCTGTTTGCAGACATGATACTGTACATAAAAAACCCTAAAGAATCCACTCCAAAACTAATAGATCTAATATCTGAATTCAGCAAAGTTGCAGGATACAAAATTATTACGCAGAAATTGTGGCATTTCTATACACTAACAATGAACTAGCAGAAAGAGAAATCAGGCAAACAATTCCATTCACCGTTGCATCAAAAAGAATAAAATACCTAGGAATAAACCTAACCAAGGAAGTGAAAGACCTATACTCTGAAAACTACAAGACACTCATGAGAGAAATTAAAGAAGATACCAATAAATGGAAACACATCCCATGCTCATGGATAGGAAGAATTAATATTGTCAAAATGGACATCCTGCCTAAAGCAATCTACAGATACAATGCAATTTCTATCAAAATACCAACAGCACTCTTCAACGAACTAGAGAAAATTGTTCTAAAATTCATATGGAACCACAAAAGACTTTGAATAGCCAAAGCAATCCTGAGAAGGAAGAATAAAGCAGGGGGTATTATGCTCCCTGACTTCAAGCTCTACTACAAAGCCACAGTAATCAAGACAATCTGGTACTGGCACAAGAACAGACCCATAGACCAATGGAACAGACTAGAGAGCCCTGATAAAAACCCATATTTGGTCAATTAATATATGATAAAGGAGCCATGGACATACAATGGGGAAATGACAGCCCCTTCAACAGCTGGTGTTGGCAAAACTGGACAGCTACATGCAAGAGAATGAAACTGGTTTACTGTTTAACCCCATACACAAAAGTAAACTCTAAATGGATCAAAGACCTGAATGTAAGTCATGAAACCATAAAACTCTTAGAAGACAACATAAGCAAAAATCTCCTGAATATAAGCATCAGCAACTTCTTCTTGAACACATCTCCTCAAGCAAGGGAAACACAAGCGAAAATGAACTCATGGGACTACAGCAAACTAAAAAGTTTCTGTACTGCAAAGGATATCATCAACAGAACAAAAAGGCATCCTACAGTACAGGAGAATATAGTTGTAAGTGACATATCCGTCAAGAGGTTAACATCCAAAATATATAAAGAACTCACATGCCTAAACACCCAAAAAGCACATAACCCTATTAAAAAATGGGCAGAGGATATGAAGAGACAGTTCTCTAAAGAAGAAATTCAGATGGCCAACAGACACATGAAAAGATGCTCCACATCATAAGCATCAGGGAAAGGCAAATTAAAACCACAATGAGATATCACATCGCACCAGTTAGGATGGCCAGCATTGAAAAGACTAAGAACAACAATGCTGGCGAGGATATGGAGAAAGGGGAACCCTCCTACACTGCTGGTGGGAATGTAAATTAGTTCAACCATTGTGGAAAGCAGTATGGAGATTCCTCAAAAAACTAAAAATAGAAATACCATTTGATCCAGGAATTCCACTCTTAGGAATTTACCCTAAGAATGCAGCAGCCCAGTTTGAAAAAGACATATGTACTCCTATGTTTATCACAGCACTATTTACAATAGCCAAGAAATGGAAGCAACCTAAGTGTCCACCAGTAGATGAATGGATAAAGAAGAGGTGGTACATATACAAAATGGAATACTATTCAGCCATAAAAAGGAAACAAATCCTGCCATTTGCAACAACGTGGATGGAGCTGGAGGATATTATGCTCAGTGAAACAAGCCAGGCAGAGAAAGACAAGTGCCAAATGATTTCCCTCATTTGTAGAGTATAACAACGAAGCAAAACTGAAGGAACAAAATAGCAGCAGACTCAGAGACCCCAAGAAGGGACTAGTGGTTACCAAAGGGGAGGAAGTGGGAGGGTGGGTAGGGAGGGAGGGAGAAGGGTATTGAGGGGTATTATGTTTAGTACACATGGTGTGGGGGATCACAGGGAAAACAGTGTAGCACAGAGAAGGCAAATAGTGAATCTGTGGCATCTTACTACACTGATGGACAGTGACTGCATTGGGGTATGGGTGGGGACTTGATAATATGGGTAAATGCAATAACCACACTGTTTTTTCATGTGAAACCTTCATAAGAGTGTATATCAATAATACCTTAATAAAAAATTTTTTTAAAAAAAGAGCCAAAGAAACAGAGGGCATATCGTGAATGTAGTGTGGAGAAAACACGTTATAAAAAAAAAAAAGGAAGAAATCTGTATCTTCACAAAAATATTTTGAACCTGGGAGGAAAGAGATGCCATTTAAAAACTTTTATCAGTAAGAACAGTAAAAGAGGGCTTAGAAATGAAAAACAGGATAGGAAAAAATTCAACAGATGGGCCAGAAGTCAAAGTTATCTACCCCCAAAATGACAAAAAGACAAAGATGATTAAGAAGTAACAATTTTTAGAAGTCAGAAGAGAGCAAAACAGAATATAGGAATTAAAGAAATAAGAAAATGTCCAAGAATTAACTGTAAAAGTAAGAGAAGACTTTGAACCGGAGGAACTGTTCCAGATTAAAGGAAGCTAAAGATGCACATGCCAATTAAACATACCAAGTGATATGGATTTGAATGCTGGCCCTGAATGCATGTACCTATGTGCATATTTATTTAGCTGCAGTGGATATTATTGGGACAAAAGAATTCAAATAAAGCCGAATTAGCAATTAAACAATTTGTTTTAAAATCTATGAAAATAATCAACTATCAGTAAGAGGACCATTTGGTAGTATCTATATAAAATCATAAACACATGTATTCCTTCATTTACCAATTCTGTCTCTGAGAATTTGTTCTAGACTTACAATTGCGTGTATGGGAAAGGACTTATATACAAGGTTACTCACTGTAGCATTGATAACAGCAAGACTCAAATTCCCATGCCTCACCTCAGTGCTCCCCAAAAAAGAATGCCCATCACCAGGATACCAGTTAAATCAAATTGTGGTGATTCCACAACAGGCCACAAGGCAGCTTAAAAATATTCCTAATAAGGGTGAAAGGAATCTCTTTATGAAATGATGGGGGAAATCTCAGGATATACTGACACGGAAAAAAAAGACGACGACACAGAGCAGTGCACGTAGTGCTTGTCGGGGAAGACAGACTTGCTTGGACAGGATCATTAACAGTGTCTGGGAAGAATCCCAACAATACTGAGGTGAATGCTCAGAACACTGGGCATGGGTCACAGCGCCATGTTACAGACTCATGATCTGAGGCACTATCCTTCTGGTCCTTTCAGGAATAAATCCCTTTGAGCACATCCCACAACGGGTATCCTCTAGCTGTAACCACATTAACCAGCATACCATAAGGAGCTCAAGAGTATTAACAGACACCAGAAAAGTCAAGTTTTTAATAAAGTAAGTTAATATATGACAATGAATAGCTCACTATAATTAAGAAAACAAACATGAATAAGGAGAATGCCTAGGACAATCTCTCGCCCCCAGTTCTCTCATCTCTCCTAGAATGTCCCATTCTTATTTCACAGTCAGGTGTTCAGATGTAGCCTCTCTATGCCATCTGAAAATATCTCAAGGGGCAGCATCCTCTGGAGGGAAGTTTTCTTTGCACAACTTCAGGACAGCAGAGGACCTAAATATTTCGTTTTCTTTTTTTTTTAAACACAGTACAGTGATAGCACCTTTTTAAAAGGACTAATGTGACAGGCTGCTTAAAACATTCCACCAAAGGCCTGGACTTTTAACGCTATTTGATACACCAAAGCTCTATTCCCTATCCTTGTCATTCCATAAAACAAGAGAAACGGCCAGTAAAATAGGAAGATACTCTATCTCACTAGTATTTGAGAAAACAAATGTATCAAAGTTTAGACAATGAAAGAAATCTTTCACCCAAACAGGTAAATAAATGAGCTAGACTTTCTCCTGCCACGAGATCACTCCCATGAGTGAAAGGTACAGTTACAGATGTCAAAATGCCCCAAAGTGTTAATGCTCCTTGCTACTGATTTCAAAAGACAGCCACTATTGCCTGGCTAATGGAGGGAGAGGTCCAAAATGATGGGAGCTTATAGCCTGGAAATCTTGGTGACTGTGATTAAGGACCCAATACCTGAGAGCTGGCTGCATTGCAAGTCAGTGAACATGCCACCTGGATGATGAGACCTAAGCAGGCCAGGAGGTGCCCCCTAGCTGAGTCATGCCCTGCGGGCTGTGTCTCAGCTATGGACCGAGGCGTGGGTCTACATACTGACCGTAGCCGCTATCATCCCTGGGCTCTGAGATGCAGCTTGGAATCCAACATCCAGGAATTTCAACATCTTGGCATGAACCTAATTAGCCTCTAAAAAATTTGTAATATTTTGATCAAATTACAGAAAGACTTGTCAAGATAACCAAAAATGGAGGAAAAAAACGAAAAAAGCCATACAGACACAAGAATTTGTCCTGAACTTCAATAGGATTTCCTTGTTCTTTATCATTTTCGTGATTACACTGTAAACACTGCATTGATACCCAAGCTGGATACTGTATTTGTGTATATCAACTTTCTAGTGGTCTGTTTCTAGATCATACAGTATACATTGTCTACAGTACAGTACAATGGTTCTAGAATGTAATACCTTATTATATAAACTGATTAAACCAGTACACTTTCAGTCAAAATAAAATCTGCTTTAGAAGTCTAACAAGTAAAACTCACATGAAATTTAGAGGTCTTAGGGTTGGCAAAGCAGTGTGGCAATGCCTTGTTATCAGATGTCATTTGTGTTAGGTACAGTGGCAGATACAAAGGAAAAAAGAAATCCAGGCATCTGGAGCCTCTGGGCAGCTCTCTCCTGGCCTCCATAAATAGAGTCATATAGACTGACCTGCCAAGGAGATGGGAAAAGGCAAAAGAAAAAGATTCTCCCCACCTCAGTGTATGATTTCCACTGCTCTAGTCAAAGAGTTTTGTCCAGGGCATTCTCACAGTTCACATAAGCTAGCTACCAGTTTCTCTTCTTTTCCTATTATTATACATATAGTATGTACAGGCACTACATGTATTACTTCATTTAAGCCTTATAGCAATCTGAGATAGATGTTGATAGGTTTATTCCTATTTTAGAGATGAGGCAATTTATGACCAGAGAGGTCAAGTAATTCCCTTAGGATCTGAGTCACATTAGCACCCAGAACTGACTCCAGACTCAAACTCTTAACCACTTCCCTCTGGCACCACGGCTGAGGCTTTCAAAAATATCTAGATAAGATGTTTCTATGGGTCTCACCTCAACTGCCATTAAGACAATTAAAACTTATAATTTCCATTCCTCATCACCCCTTCTATTTCCACTGTAAGAAGAACACACCCACTCCAAAGGGCACCCAGAGCCCCGGGGAAGGACATCCACGTCCTGCGGGTCTGCGAGCAGCACTGGGTGAGGGGGGCTGACGTTAAGGGCACACCTTCTCCGCAATGCCATTTTCCGTCGTGTAGATTGCCATAAGCTCAGTGTCTTCATTGTCCTGTTCACCACTGGACGTGGCCCCTCCATTGATCACCACCTGGAGAGAAGAAACACTCCATTTACAGATGGTTTCATCATACACCACACTGTATAGGAACATGCGCCCACAAAAAGCCTTTTTTCAACTTTCATGAAAGACAAAAACTGTCTTCCACCTATCCAACTAGCCAAGTTTTGAGTTTTCATAAATGAAACTCCTGACAAGGGGATGCTGCATGAGTGACCACACATGCGTCTTGGATGGAAGAGAAACACTCCATGTACCCCACAGAGCTGAGGCTGCATGAACAGGCGGGGTGCTTGCGGGCGACCAGAAATGGAGCATCCAAATAAACTATGAGGAGGAGGGTCCCCGGTGCCCTCCAGAGACAAGAGGGGCTCGTTTGAGGAACTAAAGCTGCTCCTGAGGTGCTGCTGAGACGTGTTGAGCTGCCTGGTTAAGATGGCTTCCCAAGTAAGGGGCTGGTAAGGCTTCAGGCACAGCATCCGTGGAGGAGCAAACGTGCAGCTAGGGCAGCACACACGCTGCTGCTCACCTGACTAAGAATTCCTATTTCTCACTGTGATTAAGTAACCTAGCCTGCTGGTGCAGGTGTCCGCTTGTGGCATTGGTGGGGGTGGGGGCTGTCTGTGACACCATAATCTAGTTCCTGGGCCCTCAAGGTAAGGACTAGAAACCAGCCTGAGAGCACTCAAGGGAAACACACAGGTACCAGGCAGGTCACCACCCCTTTCGTGCCTGCCCTCGGGGAGCTGCGACGGAGCCTCTGTAGGTTGTGGCAGCCCACAGCCAAGAGCCTTAACATACTTTGCCTTTTCGTCAAATGGTTCCATTTCCAGGAATCCATCTTGGAGAGATAATACTAAATATAACTCTATAAACGAATAGCAGCACAACTACATTTTTAAAATACAGATGTGGGGGAAAGAAAATACATAAAAAGTTTAGTATCTGGTATTGCAAAATACACTAAAGAGAAGTAAAAGATGAGTGGTGGTGTAAGAGAAAATACAGTGCAACATATATAACCAACATAAGATTGATAACTGTGATTCATAAAGAACACTGCAAATCTGTAATACCAACAATCAGAAGGAAATGGGCTAAGGACAGGGGTATACAGTTCACAGGAAAAAATTAGAATATAAGATGCATGAAAAGCTGTTCTACCTCATCTAAAATTATACAATTAACAATTAAAATGTCATTTTTTAACATAAATAATGGGGAAGTTTTACAAGATGAATCTGGTGTTGACCAGGGTATGAAGAAAAAAACTCTTCTGAGATTATTAGAGACATTACGTCCTTTGAGGAATGGTCTTTGTGGAGGGTGGTTCAGCAGTGGGATTTAACACAGGCATTTTTTTTGGATCCAGCCATTACACTCATAGGAACATCCTCCAGAAACATCCACGCATATGGTACGTACATCCAAGGTTGATGACTACAGCATATTTAAAATGCTGACCACTTGGAAACAACTTAAATGTTCATCAAGAAAGATATTATTAAATTATGGTATATCTATTTTGAGAATAACATTCAGCCATTAAAAAGAAAATAATAAAACTGATGAACTACCAAGGAAAGAATTCCCAAAAGGACTGTTAAAAAAAAAAGGTCACAAAACAGGAAGCCTAGAATTATCCCAATTATGCTAAAAGGAAAATGTCACTCCTCTGCCTACCTGTAAGACTTGGCAAAGGATTCAAATCTGTCAAAGACCAACAGGAAGGCTGTCTCAGGGGCAAAGGGTAATGGTGGACACCTTTCATTTTTCACTACCAACCCTCTTTTATAGTATTTGGATCTTTTATAATCAGTATGTAGTCATGTGTTATTTGTATACTGCCTTTTAAAATTGATATTAAAGGTGTATACCAATTGCTTTATTAGCTGTGGTTGTCTTTAATCAGTGGGGCCACCTCTGCCTTTTTTCCCTTTATTTATTTTGGTAATTTCTATAATGAGGACAGTATGTTTTTACAACAGATAAGACTAAAGATCTAAGTAGTCTAGCTGGGATCGAGGAGGCCCAGAGAGATTTAAATCCACTTATTTTTATAGTTGAGGAAATCAGGCCAGCAAAAAAATTAAACTTCTAGTTACATAGATTATAACCCAAATCTAAGGCTAGTTGTGAAGTACGTCAGAGATCTTAATTAACCAGGACATAATTCTTACAGGGCTGAATTTTCTCCTATCACTTCAAATAAAGATTAGCTTTTAAAACTATCTGAGTCATGATACAGCTGTTTATAAAGCCAACCAGGTTTGTGGCATTTATCTGCCTATAAAACTAGCTGCCAGCAAGATACATATTCCCAGCCAAGGTCAAGTCTGCAACTGAAACTCTCACTTCCATCAGAACTATGCTCCAAGTCACAGAGGCACTGAAGCCGCTGAGAAGCCAAGGAGTATACCCACTCCAGGTGAACTCTCTCGAAACAACAATTCGTCAGTATATGGCGGGAGAGACCCAGATCAGATTTCACGTCCTAGCCTAACCAAACCAAACCTTCAGCTGCGTTCACCTCCGGCTGCTGCCAGGAGCTGGGGCTTCATGGGTACGGGGTTTCCTCTTGGGTGATGAAAATATCCTGCAACTAGATAGAGGTGGTGGTTGCCCAACATCGCGACTGTTAAATGTCACTTTCACTTTCAAATGGTTTATTCTTTTGTGCGAATTTCACCTCAAAAACACTTTTTTGAATCTATACTTGTGACACCAAAGGGATTTCAGCCAAGTTGGCAACTCCCACTAGTCCCACAACTTATTCACTACACATACACACAATTAGATAAGTACCAAAAAATGCAGATGCCCCCCAGCCTAGGAAAAGGCTCACATATATTCATTCAACAAACCCTGTTTGAGCACCTCCTGTGCCCAGGCCTGTTGCTGCCCCCAGGAGCCCCACTAGTGTGGGTGCCAGGTAACAGGATGGTGACTGAACACAAGGTGCAGCAGAGAGCCCCAGGCTGTGCCGCACAGATGCATGCTCTGAATTACCACTCTGACGGCAGCAGGAGAGTGGAAGGGTGAGGGGGATGGTGGCAGGAACAGAGGCAGACAGACCCTTTCTGAGGCTCCAGATAAGACAAAAGGGACACTGGCTTAGGCCAAAGTATTAACAGTGATCTGGAAAGGTGGTCTGGCTCAAGAGAGAGCGAGGATGTGCTTTTTGCCCCCTGGGGACTGCATGGATAGGAGCTGCACAGCACAGCAGCTCCGAGGCGTGGGTGCGGGGGGTGTGGGGACAACACTACAATATGAGGGGCAACACCCCAGCCCTGGACAGGATGTTGCTAACAGAGGGGCAAAGTGTCCAGGCTCCCGTCCAGTTCACTCACCTGCATGACTATTGGATGAAGGTGCTGGTCCCAAAGAGGCTGGTGCAGGGAGAGGCAGAGGGATAAACTGATACAAAAGAAGTTTGTGACCCAATCCAAAGCATGTTTGCTCCACAGAACTCATCCCATAAAGGAAGCTTACTTCCCAGGCCAGTTAGGGAGGTTATTTAACTGTAAACACTGACCTAAATAACCTAAGACTCCTAATAAATTTCCACACCTCAAGCCATTGCCATCCCTGGGGACCTTGGGGTGCACCTGCCACCCTCATCAGCCTTACATTTCAGAACCAAGCCACTGCCCCTCTCATGTGACACCCTCCTCCTGGATATGGAAGAATACGCCCCTGCTCCCTACAGCCCCACTCCAGCACTCAACCAAGCTCCAGCTAGGAATGGAAGCAAACCTGGGAGGTGGGAGGTTCTGGAACAAGGGGGAGATGAACCAGGTTTTTACTGAAGGGAGAAAGGGATTCAGCACCCCAGAGGCCAAGGGGATAGGAGGTGGGGAAACCCACTGGGTTGCTTGGCTGGCCTGCTGTCTCCACTGTGTGTACTGGAGGAAATGATCAAACATTACTGGAAGAGTAAAACACTAGTCTGTTTTACTAAATTTTTCCTTTCATTTATTAAATTAGCTACTCTGATGGTATTTTTTTAAACATGATATTTAATTTTAAAAATAAAATATTAAAACCAGTTCTTCAGGAAAGGCACTGAGCTTTTTTTTAGAGAAAAGGATAAAAATATTGCTGATACTATCAATGCTTCACATTTTTGAATCTCTAAATATTATTTCAACTGGGAAATAAAACACATCTTGGAAAGCTTTCTAAATGTGAACAAAGACAGTTTTCTTCTGTATTGTTGAAAGCATTGCAGATAACAAGAATCCTGGCATCATCCATCTCAGGAAACTGATCAAGTTTTTATTTTTAAAAAATCAGATTATTTGGGGGAACAAGATGTCCTTTCCTTCCCCAAAACTATTTGAAACCAAACTTGTGGCTTTACATTTTCCCTCCTAAACTAATATTGTTCAATCATTCAATCAGCTATGAAAGCAGGTTTTGTCTGCCTGAATTTTCTAGTTGATTTTGTCTGTCTCCAATATGCAGGGCTATGCTGTCTTTGCAGGGAGAATGCGTCTATTGCTCGAAAAATATGTCTTTCTTGTTCAAATGTTTTATTTCTACTAAGTTAAGACAATAATGCTCCTCAACAGTCATCCTGAGGTGGCCAAATGTAGAGGAAGCAGAAGTGAGGGGATCAAGAGCCGGGGCGTGGCATGCCAAGCGTCGTTCGCGCAGCCTGGCCAGTTTAAACTGACAGTGGAATGAGCCTATTACTCAAACAGAAGTTACAGTCAGTGAGCAACTGCAGACACCTGGAAGGTGAAGGGCACAAGCACCTGGGAGCCCTGTGCCACTGATCAGTGGGTCAGAGTTTCATTTATCACCTATTCAGGGTCTGGTATTCACCCAGCACTATGATGTGCCTGGTAGCTAAGCGAACCATTTTATACTAAATCGCTTTTAGAGTAATAATCAAGTTCCCCAAATTAACTGTTTTCTACTCTTTAATAGAAGGCAATGCTATTCTTACCCTACCCCCCACACACATGGTTATTTCCTCTAGCATCCGCACCTACTCCACAATTAAAATGTTTTTGAAGAATAAAGAAACCAAGATTAGTGTTTCTCAGCCTTCAACCCAAATCCCTTTTAATGTACATTAAAAATCTCCACCTACTTTCAATACTAGTTGAAAATTTTTAATTACTATAAAAAATAAATCTGAGTATAATACAATATATGCTTAACCACTTGTGCTTGTCAATCTTAAGATTATAAGCCACAAGACGTAGCTGACACTCACAGAGCGCCAGCAGCCCTGACTGCAGCTAAGGCTGCAAGCCCCAACCTTGCTCTCACTCCTCACACGGCAGCCCCCAGGACACTCCCCGGAGCTACATGCAAGCAGAGCCATCTGGAGCAACCAAGCAGCCTCCTTCACTCGGGCCCAGCCGCCTCAGAGCAGCCTCTAACTTCTTCAGCCTTGTCTAGAAGGGTCCTGGGGCCCCAGCCACGTGCCCTCAGGGTTCCAGCTCTGTACCACCCATGCCCCAGTTCAACTCATTCTCAGAGAGCAGTCAGAAGGTGCCTCACCTCTCCCCAATCCCACCCCATCTTCCAAAGCACCGAGAGGGTTGGCATGCCTGTCCCTGGCCCACAGGGAGAACCCTCATACTCCTGCTCCAACACATGTCCCATGGCAACAGTGATGGTGACACCTAACACTTACTGGGCACAGATTTATGCCAGGCACTGGGTGGGAACTTCCCTTCAAGGTAATGTTTACAAAGAGCTGAAGTAGAGATTTGTCTGTGGACCACTATCCTCAAACAAATTTCAGAACAGAGCTTAGAGGCACCCAGCAGGTCACAGCACTCCACCTGGAAGGGGCTATGTCTTCCCAGGTATAACACATTACAGATAACAAGGTAAATTCCCTGATAGGTAAAGAACAGGTAAGGGATACAAACCAACAAGAAAAGAGTGAATACCCC
This sequence comes from Manis pentadactyla, assembly GCF_030020395.1. Lineage (NCBI taxonomy): Eukaryota > Metazoa > Chordata > Mammalia > Pholidota > Manidae > Manis > Manis pentadactyla. Next base: position 146,610,762 of record NC_080023.1, on the reverse strand, counting down.
AAAAGGAAAGTTAGGAAATATGAATGGCTTCTTAACATCTGAAAACCACCTCACTCTTAAGAAGACACAAACTAAAACTGTACAGAAGACTTTTCCTGTCTACTGAACTGGCCGAAGCTCAGTCTGCCCCATGTTCACTGTAAGCACACAAGGAAACAGGCACTCAAACACTACAGATGGGGATGAGGTTTTCTCAACAGAGGGCACTTGGTGGCAGGCCTCACTTTACTAACACATCCCCTGCCCCAACAGTCCCACTCTTGGAAATTAGCCTTCTATTACATGTGAGTGAATGACTTTTGCACAGATGCAATGCAGTGCAAATTTTAAAAGCAAAATATTAGAAACAATTTAGATGTCTGTCAACAGGGAACAGTAAGTAAAGTATGGTACACATCCATACCACAGAATGTTCTTCATATTCCAAATGGCCATGTACAGAACACCATCCGTGATACGTTAATAAGTGAAAAAACCAAGAGTAGAGCTATAGACACAGAAGACAGAGAATTCATTTGCTTGCGTTATTCACAGACGATTTCTGGAAAGTAGGGTGTGGGACCAGGTTCACTCTGTACCTTCTGTACTCTTAAATTTTGAATTATATGAATATATTACCTAATGTTTAAAAAATAAGTAAAAAATTTAAAACTAGAACCCCTTTAAGGAACAACTAACAAAATTATGGTACATCCCACTGAGTTAAATTCTAGGCTGCTGCTAAGGAGAATGAGACAAACCCTTTTGTGCTTTCTGGGAAAGCAGCCCAGGACATCTTGTTAGGTGTGATGAAGCAGATTACAGAACAGTCTGCAGAAGTACCAGACAGGTTACGTACAGAATGATAGGAGTACACTTTCTGCTTTACTACTATGAATTTATATGGAACCTCTTCCAGACCCTCACCACTGTTATCAGTATGAGAGTGGAACCCCTTCCATCCAGGATTCTATGAATGTGGCCACAAGGATATCCTTCACGGAGATGGTATGGAGCCAAAAAGATTCTCCCTACCTGTGTGTGACTTCTAGTGTTATAGTTCAAAAAGCTTTGTCAAAGCATTTTCACATTTTACTAAACCACTAATTTCTCCTATTCTTTTTTGCACATTTAACATGCATCAAGTTCTGTTGGTAAATTTATATATACTTCTTCATTTAATCCCTGTAATGGCCATGAGACAGATGCTAGTTTTTATTCCCATTTTACAGATGAAGAAACTGATGTCTAGGGAGCTTAAGTAATTCCGTTGGGGTCTAAGTCACATGTGCAATGCAGACCTTAAGCTCTTTTCTCCATGATCCTGGCTGAGGCTTTAAAAATATCACTCTCTGGAGGGTATCCCTACCTTCCCTGGCTCACACACTTGTTTAGGCCCTTGAAGAACCTTAGCAGAGCAGTCAGGCAGGACTGCTTTCTGAAGCCAGCTACATCTGCATGATGGTCAACGGCATTAGCCCCTTTCAGATCCCCTACCACTTGTCTGCATTGCCGATCTGGTTTAAGGCACACAGTGGAGGTGAAGGAAGGAAGTGGGATAAACATTTATTAATTGCCTACTGTGCACAGGATCTGATGTGCATGTGTAATATCTCATTTCCATCCCAGATGCAAACAAGGAGGCTGTGGCACTGGGTGCAGTAGACACAGCTCTGGCCAGCAATGCTACCAATCCCCCCCACCAGTTTCCTCAAACTGCTGTCTGAGCCTGGGAGTCTCTGCAACTATGACTTCTAACAGTTCTGTGGTCATTCTGATCATCAGAGCAGCTCGACAGAGAGGAGGCAGATGGTGGGGGAAGACAGACATTCACATTCATAAATGGCCAAGGAACATCGGGAAAAAGCATTCCACTTCACTAAAATTCAAAACTAAGGTGATCAAATGCCAGTCATTCACTTATCAATATAGGGATTTTTAAATCCAATAATATTATTGGCACAGGGCAGGGGGTCTTACACAGAGCTGCTGAGAGTGTAAACTACTGCAGTAAGGTTAACATAAACTAGGCTATAATTCATTATAGCAAAGAATTCCCATGGTCCCAATGAAAGTAGAAAAGTTAGAGCCACAATTTGCTACTATGTCTCAACACAAGTTATGCTTTCAATGGCACTGATATGCCAGGATATAACATGAAATTAAAGGGCTTTATAAAGCAGATCTTTTGCTAGTATGTCTCAGAACTTTGTAAAAGAACCCCCAAATATGTGTTTTAATACACCAAAATATGAGCATGTTATTTTTCTGGCTGATAGAATTCTACATAATTTGTTTTCCCCCTCATTACTTAATTATATATTTTTCTAAAACTTCCAGAGTGAACATATTTCTTTTGTAAATGAAGTTACTCAAATAATGAAGTGACAGAAAACCAACATGTAAGCCATAAAAAAAGAGATCAGTTTTCTTGTTATTTCCATTCACTCCAACAACACACTCGGACCACATGAAGCCTGGGGAGAAGTCTGGATGCTTTAAAATATGTACAGTGAAAGGGGACAGAAGAAGCAACCAGATGATCACTGCCATCAGCTTCCCATGGCCCATCTTCCTCCTGAAGCACTTCCATCAAATCCTAACCAGGAATTAGCTTTTTCGCCAACAGAATTATAGGCTTAGATTATGGTACAGAAATCAAGCTGAAATAGCTTACCGCTAATTATGAAAGCTCAGAAGCCTGCCTTCCTAGATAGATGAGCACAGGTTAGGAGGGAATGGAGAATTTAGACGTAAGGGGTTCAGTAGGTGTGAACATCTCCAAGAAAACAAAATCCTAAATAGCCTAGGAATACAAAAGACACAGGCAGGAATGACAATCAGGGGCTGAGAAGGAACAAGTCTGGAAGCCCACATGGAAGCTGTCGTAATGATTCAGGCAAGAAATGACATGAGGACCCAAAGGAAGACGAGGAAGCAGGAGTGGTGCTTGCTGGTGGGCCTGACGGAGCAGGAAAGACAGGGAGCTTGGGCAACTATCTCTGTTGTATTCCCGTCATGGCTGGTATTAGAGCAAAAAGCAAGCACTGAGTAAGAGCAGCAGACAAGACATTCTTTAAGGTCCAAATTCTATGGATCTGGCCTCGCACAAGGGGAAGACAAAATTGGCCAGAATGCTGATCAGCTGCATAAACCTGCACTACAAAGGGAGTGCAGCAATGGTAGTTCTATGACTGTTCCTAACAAATTTTGCATGCCCCAGCTATTAGGTGGGCATTTTTTATTACTAACAAGTCTAATTTCATTTAAAGCTACCAAAAGTCTATCCAATCAAAAGCAAGCTGCAATATTAAAAACTAGCCGAAACCTCAAAACTAGAGCAGAAAAACCTTAAGAACTTTAGAAAGAAGAGGTGAGAAAAAGAATCTCTTACCATGCATAAAAATCTTCCTTTGCATCCCCCTTCTTGTGTTTTTATCTCAAATCAAATACTGGCATATTTCTTTTCTAAAGAAATCTTTCCAACTTAATACATGCTAAACAAAAAAGGCTGCTCATCTTGGCTGTTTAATGTGTCAGCTATCGAGAGCATCCTTCCCTAAATCATGACCATGATGTAGTAGACTTCAAACAAAAAGAGGATAATTAAACCAATTCTCTGGAGACTCCAAGAAACACTGCCTCTCCATCCTCAGACCACTCTTAGATCTATATGGTAGATCCCAAAATCTAATTATTCTGAAAGAAAGAGAAATTTTCCAAGACAACTATTATTACCATCCAACTGAGACTTGATTTTAAGATATAGCAACTCTGAAACCTCTATTTAGGAATGTACAAGAAGGGACTCCATGCCACCTGGTATTAAAGTTGTAAGAACAAGGACATATTCTAGGCTCTTCCATGTTTGCTTTTTTTTAAATAGAACTATTTGTACCAAAATATCTCGTGCCTTCTATTCAACACTCAGAATGAGTGCGTTCAAATCTGCCATCACAGAGTCAGGGGCCTAGAGGCATCAAACTTGCCATTTTTTCACCTGCCCTTCTCCACATCTGCCAAGACCCCTTCTCTTACAGGAGAACCTAATGAAGCTACTGCTCAGTCCATACCCCTAATATCTCAAGAGTATTACCCAGACTGAACGGACGGCACCCAAGAGAGGAGAACCAAACAGTCTCAAAGAGGCTGTTACAAACAGAATGAAACAAAAAATTCAAGGAATCTTATATGCCTTCCCAGCTCTGAACTCAGCAGTGGAACAAAGGATGTTCCCTCGCACTGAAACAACAGGCTGTATTACAGACGGGCCTTTGCCCACAGAAGTTTAGACTATTAACCAGGTTGCCCCGGACCCCCACAGGTTCACATGATCCGAGAGCTGCCAACACCGGAGATCTGACAGCAGACAGCCAGCCTGTTCCTGGTTGCACTTCCCGGCCAGCATTCTGAGGGTGTGATAGATAGTTCTTCAAGGCTTTTTGCTGTGTTCTTCTGGCTCTAATGTATTGCCCTGTAGCACTCACCCCTATTAGACATTACCCAGCTACTTTTAAAAGCACACAAATTTACCCATCAAGATTCCTGTGGGATAAGGAGATCTTTTGCTATGTTTCTATTTAACATCAACTCTGGTCACACAATCTAATTTCCATGAATCCTGGGGACTCTGTATGTCTCTTGTTCTTACTGTGACCTATTCATTACTTTTCCTCTATGTATGGATTTATTCTTTTCCTTTTTAAATTATTGTCAAGGGCCTTTGTTTTACTCTGTTTAGAGGAACTGATTCCCTGCCATATGAGTGTTTTAAAACACAACACTTGTAACATTTGAGGAAGCACTTACCTAATACAAAATGCTGAAGAGAAGCTCTAATGATGAGCTCAACACCCATGCCCTCAGCAATCCCCTCCAGCAGCCCCCCCCACCCCTGGTTCTAAGTACCAGTGAGCTCTGGTTCCCACCATCCCACCTCCCTGCATGCTAGCATACCTGCCTCTAACACCTTAGTAGCCCAAAGCCCACCTACTGACTCACGGTAATAGGGGCCTGCATTGAGTCTAGCAAGGCCCTGACCAGCAAATAAAGAGATGGGTTAACCACTAGCCTCACGTAGCTATCACGCACTTGACTAGTGAGACTGAGGAACTGAATCTGAGGTTTTTATCATAACTAACTGTGATGTAAACAGCCCCGTGTGGCTGGCAGCTATCACACTGCACAGCACAGATGAGAGAGAGAGAAATGCAGAGCTGCCCAAATGGTTCCTCCTCAATGGTTACATTTTTGAAAAGCTAAGATGAAGGAAGGCTCTGGAAGACAGTGACGTGCTGGTCCCAATGCTCAGTCACCCATGTGTGGGCGTCACCAAGAGTGGGGCCTTTGGCCCTCCTCCCTTCTTCCACCAGCTCTCTCCCTGCCAGCCCATCCTCTCCCACCTGAGCACCACATCCTGGTAGCACTCCTGCTCTCTCTCTGGGCCCAGGTTCCCCACACCCAGAGCCTGCAAGATCTATGCATTCCACCAGCATTTCAAATCCACAACCTCAAATGAAATCCATCACCTTCCATCCTCCCCACCTGCCAAACCTAGGTTCCCTGGACTTCATATTTTCTATAAAAGGTAACATCACCTAACCAGGTTGCTATATAAAAAAATCTTAATGTCATCCTTAATTTCCCTTCTCGGCCCTCAAAGGCCTTTAGAATCTCCTCTGCTATCAGCCCCACCTTCATTCTCAGGGTCCCACCTGAGTTCAGGCCTTGGTCCAAACCCCCAAACTCTCCGTCTTAGCCTGCAACACCCAAACAGGCCTTCCAAAAAGAGTCCAGGCGTCTTCCAGCGGGCTCTGCTGCCCCTCTGGGAATCCCCACTGCAGCTCACCTACTGTGTGCCCGCTCTGCTCTGGCTCTCTTACCACTTGAGGGCAGAAAGCTAAGTTATGAAGTGTTATGCATAGACATGGGTTTATACAGCATGTGTTGAATAAATAATTTTGCTAAATGACTATTACAACAGATGCCTGCTATGGGCTAAATATTTTATACCCTCAAAACCATACACAGAAGGCTTAAGTCCCAATGTGATAGTGTTAGGAGGTGGGACCTTTGGGGAGTGATTAGATTTAAATGAGAGCATCAAGGCAGAGTCCGAAGGATGGGATTAGTGCCCTGAAAAAATGAGAAAAAGAGACACCAAGAGCCTATTTTTCTCAACCACGTGAGAAGGCACCCACATGCAAGCCAGGAGAGGGGGCCTTAACCAAGAACCAAATCTGCTGCACCCTCAGCAGACTTCCTGCCTCCTCAACTGAGAGAAATAGATAGATGTCTGTTGCTTAAGCCCCCCAGGCTAGGGCGTATGTTACAGCAGCGGACTGACGCTTTTCTTTCTTCTTTTTGTGCCCTCCTCCAGTCTGCTCTCTACAGTATTCCCAGATGGTTCTTCAATATTTGTGAAGTACAACCTATAGGACTATTCCTATGGGCTAAAACTCTTGGAGACCTCTTTACTGATAGACTAGAAACATCCAGACTTCTGTGGATAAGATTCCAATATTTCCAGAATCTCTTGTCTGGCCTTAGCGCATCTCCAAATCAATAGGTGTTGTCAAGGGGTAGAGAGAAGTAGTCCATCTCCATATCAATAGGTGATGACAAGGGTGGGGAAGTATATCTAGACCAGAGAGGTTTGTTGAGGTCTCTTTTTCCAGCCGGGTTGGGAGAGACACGGGCAAGCAGAAGTGGACGACTGCTTGTAGGCAATAAGTGGGTTTCTTCCACTTTATTTCTCCCTTTAACTGATTTTGGCTTTAAACGTAATTTGCCCTGGGCCGGGAACTTACTTTCCCCCCAGAGTTACACTTAGCCAATCCTTCAAGAACCAACCAGAAGCAAGGCTCTCAGCTGGCCTATTCCAAAGTGACCAGCCCTACTACTTTCCCTCCTGCCCTGACTTGGCTCAGGCTGACCGCACCCTCTGCATGGTGGTCCCTTTCCTCAATTTGCACACGTTCCAACGCTGCCTCCTTTTGGTTCAAGGCCCTCCTCAGCTGCCACTGCTTCCAGGGTGCAGCACCACCAGGTGTCCTCTCCTCTCCGCTCCTCCTGCCCCGCCCCACGCCTCCTTCTCCAGTGGATCATGTGTTCATAGAGATATGTTTTAAAGTCAGCAAAAAAGAATCACCAAGAGGTACAACTGCCCAAGGTATCTGTTAGGAGTACTACCCTATAGTCCAAAATACCATTTCCCAAAGCACCGAGGGGCCATGTTAGAAGGAAAAGAGACACAAAACAAAAATGAAAACACAACCAGAACCACCAAGTTGGCCAGATGCTCACATGGAAAGTAGCTGGAGGAAATAAGAGACTGAGTCTCATTTGTTCCTCTGCTCCCAAGGGAATATCAATGACAGCAGTTAAATCCCAACTCTTTCTTTTGAAAACCATCCCCAAGAACACCTGCTGAACTCCAAAGATTACATACAGCCTGCTGGTCATTAAACAATGCTTGTGAGCAGCTCCCATCTTGCTCACCTGGCTGTGAATTTCTTGGGAACAAGAACCTTATGTGATCCAACTGATACAAATTTTAATTAACACACAGTGTGAACGAGACACTTTGGGCAAATCCCTGCCCTTCACCTTCCCACAGAGCCACATTCAGGTCTAAGGCTGTCAGATTCTAGATCTTGTGGGCTGAACAAAACAGGGAGACACCTATAGATGACCTAAGAGCAGAGATGCAGCAACCAAAATAATCCTACCAGTCAGGTGGTGGAAAACCTAGCCCCTACCCTTGTCCTGTCAACAAGCAAATCATTCAAAATGTCCTTCTATCTTATTATTATATATTTATTAGGGTATCTTTGATATACACTCTTATGAAGGTTTCACAAGAAAAACAATGTGGTTATTACATTACCCCTATTATCAAGTCCCACCCCCCCATACACCATTGTAGTCACTGTCCATCGGAGTAGTAAGATGTCACAGAGTCCCTATTTGTCTTCTCTGAGTGACACTGTCTTCCCTGTGACCCCACACACACCATGTGCACCAATCACGATACCTCACAATTCCCTTCTCCCTCCCCCACTGTTAGTCCCTTCCTGGAGTCTGTGAGTCTGTTGCTCTTTTGTTCCTTCAGTTTTGCTTCGTTGTTATATTCCACAAATGAGGGAAATCATTTGGTATTTTTCTCTGCCTGGCTTATTTCACTGAGCATAATACCCTCTAGCTCCATCCATGTTGTTGTAAATGGTAGGATTTGTTTCTTTCTTATGGCTGAATAGTATTCCATTGTGTATATGTACCACCTCTTCTTTATCCATTCATCTACTGATGGACACTTAGGTTGCTTCCATATCTTGGCTATTGTAAACAGTGCTACAGTAAACATAGGGGTGCATATGTCTTTTTGAATATGAGAAGTTGTTTTCTTTGGGTAAATTCCAAGGAGTGGAATTCCCGGGTCAAATGGTATTTCTATTTTTAGTTTTCTGAGGAACCTCCATTATTGCTTTCCACAATGGTTGAACTATTTTACATTCTATCTCATTTTTAAAGTTTTCTTAAGGTGACAATTTCACTAGTGATTAAATATACTGTCCCTATTTTCATTGTATTACAAAATATTTTCTAACAAGCCTCTTTCTATAGCCCCAAATTCCAACACATCAACTATTCCTTCATAAACATCCTTACATAGGCTTTTGTTTTCATCTGTTTTCCTTCTTTTATTTCATCTTTCACTTTCTCAGAAGCTCTGAAAGAGCTCAGGTGGACACACACATTTCTTGGCAACCCAATTCCAAGTCATCCTGTAGTTCATGTACTGGCCGCTTAGAGCCTCTCCCCTGGCATTTTCCCAGCAGCTCAATCCCATTCTACGACCCCTCTTTCTCATCCCCTCATTACTTCATCTTTCCCTTATCTCATTATAAAGGTAATGCTTACCTTGATAGCCTCAGAGTGGGGTAAAAATTCTAGAACTTCCCTCATGCAACTACCCGTGTTAAATTAACTTTATATTCACATTGTATTTCTGTACAACTATGTATTATATCCACATTCTCAGCTCCCACGTACTTGCAGGGACTCCTGATAAAGACAGATCTGGAAATCAATGCTTTGAGAAACACTCCTTCCCAACCCGACCCCTAAAAAACAATGACAGAGGGAAAAACCGCAAAACAGGCAAGCGTAAAAACAGACAAACCTTTCCAGATGTGAGAAACATAAAGCAATGAGTAGGCTGACATTGAGGCCCAGGAGGCCCTGGCCTGGGAAACCTCAGTCAGGCAGCTCTAGGCTCCAGAGGAGAAGCAGAGCCTCCCCCACCCAAGGAAGGAGGGGCCAGAATCAGGGTCAGCGCAGGAAGCCAGAGCCAGCCGGTCTCCCCACTCCTTCACATCACAGGCTGCACCACTCAGGGAGAAAGCAAGGCCTCCACTGTGAGACCCACTGTTGGTCTGGATCCAGGAAAAGAAAATGCAAAACCCCAGAGAGGCAGGAGTGGTGGGGAGAGAAAATCTCAAAAGAAACAATCAGAAGAGAATTTCACACCAGATGAAAATAGACCACAGAAATACTTTAAAATAAGTACATTTGGATCCTCAATGATATAAATGAAGAAACATTTTAAAACAAACACATACATATAAAACTTAAGAACCAAAAATAGGCAGAAATGAACCAAATAGAAATTTTAGGAGAACTATCACTGCAATAAAAACTCAACATGAACACATGACTATGCACAAAGAATTAGCAAATTGGAAAATAACCCTGGGGAGTCATCCAGAAGGTAACACTAGAAAAGATATCCAAATCATGAGAAAGCAGTTAAAGAGAAATAGCAATGGGCTGGAAGGCTCTAGTGTGTAATTAATATAAGGTCACCCGAAGTGGAGAACAAAAATACAGTTATATTCAGATGCACAAAGACAGGACAGTGACCATTCCTGTGCCCTCAGTGTATCTGAAAAGAAAAGTGAACTGAGAAGGGAGAGGAATTCAGGAACAGCAGCAAATATGAAACCTGATCACATATGCTGGCGAGTGTCACTGCTAGCTGTAAAATATCCCAACTGGGATGTGAATATAAGAAACCTAAAACTCTTGGCGATCATGACACTGACAAGGCAGGTGGGTGGTGAGGGTGGGCTCAAGTTCATCTCTCAAGTGGAGATGGGTGAGAGTGAGTGGTCTGCTGGGCTCTGAGGCAAAGAAACACAGCAGCAGAGACCACTCAATACCTATGCATAAAACGTTCCTTTCACTTTTCAAAGATGACCTCATTAAACTTGAGAACGTGACTTATCTCTTCCTCTACAAAACCTGTGTTGACCTAAAGCTTTTAATACAACACAGAGGCCAGATTCAAGATGTTACTTCACAGGAAGAAAGAAAACAGTAATGCCCATTGTAAAATCAGCGCAACATCTCTGCGAATAGGGTAAAAATCAAAATTTTTTTGGTCAGGCCAACCAATGTACTTAAAGATGCTGTGGTCACATCTTTCTTTTTTTTTTTTTTTTTCACATCTTTCTTACTGAGTAACGATGCAGTAAGGCGTATTCCAGAACCAGGTTTTAAGGAATCCTAGAATGGTATTCTTGCCATTAACCTGTGGATAAAGTGAAGGTTCCTGTGGCCAGGATTCTCACCTGGCCCTGGTAGGCTAGCTCACTACACACGTGTGGGCAATACGTTGTTATTGACTCTATATAAAGAGCTCCACCCAGTGCTCTGGGAGACATGGTGGCACTGCTGCAAGGCTGCAGGAGAGCAGAGACGAGACTGGAGTGGTGGCAGCACTGAGGACAGAGACTGAGAGGGCGCGGGGGCAGAGAGACCCAGAGGCAGAGACCGGCTTGCTGCATGCAGACTCACTCTGAGTGGACGGGATTCTAGTGATTGACCTGCCACCGTAGGAATAAAGTTGGGTATAACTCTTTCACCCCAAGAACGTTCTACTGTCATTTCTTTGGTCAAGTGAATCCACAGTGAACTTGCCCAGGGCTGAAACCCATTGGCAAGACAAACCTCATTTCCAGTAATAAGAGAAAAATACCTTGAGGCAAGTTCTCTCTAAAGAGCTTTTTTTTCTTTTTTAAACCAACAGTTCAGTCAACTTTATACCCATCAGGTCATAATCCTACATCTGGAAAAAATATAAGCATTGAATATAATGAATGTGTCGTCAGCCTTATCTGACTGATACCATTTGTCCAGGTAAAACTACCTCTGTTTTGGATGCTGCTGCCCTAATACCACGGACATCTGGATTCCAAATGACAAGTTATTCCTTCATTCATTCTCTCACCTTGCAACACAAGTCTGAAGCTGAGTTTCAGGTTATTTCATAAGACATATTTCTGGAGATAAAAGTAAGCTCTCACCATCCTCCAGTACACAATAGACACTGGGCCAGCTCTACAGTGTCTGTTCGTAGCAATGCTTGCTTCCTTCCTGGAGTTAATCCCATCAGGTGACTCCAGGCAGAAAGCAGATTCAAAATCAGGGTCAGCCAAAAGGGTTCCCAGAGGCTATGTTATGTGAAAAGCATTTGGTTTCCAACTGCCTTAGCCTTCACTGAAAACAGGAGTATTAGAGTCAACCCTATGTTGCATCAATAGGGACACTACTGAGAATGAGTCAAGAAGAAAGGAAGTCAGGGAATTCTTTACTCTTACCGGAAGAGTAAAGAAACCAGGATGCTTCGCTTCATCTTCGTATTTGCCTTCGGTGGAACTTCCAGCCTCCATGGACTTGGACATAGTGTTCCTACCAATACCCATCACTAAGAGGAAGGGAGTAGTTTGGCCGTTGGACTGGCGTGGCTGGAAGGGAAGACTTGTTCAAGCGAGGAGCCCCGGACCCAAGGTGGCTCTTCCAGTGCCTGGAGCACGATCCTCAGGCAGAGATGAGCCCCACAAGTGCCATCTCTTAGCACCTAGAAAAGGAGAAAGCAGCAAATCAGCTCAAGCACACGAGCAGCACAGGACACAGTTTCACGTCTCCTGCACAGAAGAGTTAGAGTACAAGTTATAACCAAACATCAAAAAAACACATCACTTAATTACACCTTTCAAGTCTTCACCAGTCTTCCTTTACAGTCACTCAGATTTTGACTCGCTCCAAGGAGAGAGGGACCACTAAACCCAAACGTCAAAAATATCAGAATACTAGGGAGGAAAGACAGCACAGAGATTTTTTTGCATGCATATGGTATGTATCACATAGCCCTGCACTGTCCAACAGAGCTCTCTGCAGTGGTGGAAATGTCCTACACCTGCTTTGCCCAATCCAGTTGTCACTAGTTACAAGGCTACTGAGCATTTAAAATGTGGCTAGTACCACAAACTGAATTTTTAATTCTATCTAATTTTGATTAAATCTAAATTGCTACTTGTGGTTCATTGCAGCCATATCAGACAGTGCAGTTATAGTCAATTTACTGATTGGATGGATATTAAAATTCTGAATTCCCTACAGGTGCCCAATTAAAGGCAGGGGAAGCCACTCAAAGGCATAAAAAAGAGGAGATAAAACCAACCGAGGATCAAATGGCCATACAGAATTCCAGGAAGGTGACAAGATGAGCTTTAAATGGGCTAGAAAGCCACACAAAAAAACACAGGCCAACCATTCAATACAAATCAAATGACAAAATAAACTAAAAGAACACCTCCCTATCCCCCACCCCCACAAAAAGAAGAAGGGCAAGTATATGACAAGAGGTAAGAGAGGAGAGGAAGGAGATCAACACTTGCTAGACCCCAAATGGTTCTGGAACACTCAGAGAATCTGACATTATTTAGTAAGAAAAAGTCCAACACGCCTCAAGAGAAAATCAAAGCAAAAGTCAAAAGCAGGAAATTGTCAAAACCATTCTATGCAGCCAAGTTTCGGTGAGGAAGAAAATTAAAAACTCAGTTTCAAACAAGAAAATTATGACTTGGACAATAAAAGAGATCCACCCAAAGATTAACAAGCATTTGGAGAATCTGACTTCAAAAATGAGAGGAGACAAAGGATCCCAACAAGGGCTGGCACATGTACAACAAGACGTGCCGAGGTATGCCTACATTTTTATGAAAAAAGCAATACCGCAAGCAGGTAGTGGTGGAAAGGGATAGAGCACGTTCAACAGCACTCTGATGAGAATGACGTCAGATTTTAACAGCAATTAATTTCCCACTGGGAATGAATAACCCAGGCAAGCTGTCCTACAAATGTGAGAAGATACCTACCTAATGGAAGTTTAGAAATACAAGTAGAAAACTCCCTGTTCAAGGAATTCTGTTAGGGACACCTTTTATTCAACAAATACCTCTGATGACCTAGGGGAAAAAACTGAAATGTAAACACATAAGAGAAACAATTATACAAAATTTGAGAGTTCAATACTTAGAAGGCAAAAAAAGAAAAATAAAAAAAACAGTAGCCAGAACATCAAGTAATCTCAGTGGAATAGAGCTAGGTACACACAGATTTTTCTGAGATGGCTTGTTTGGTTTGAATTGTCTATGCACATACCCATGTCATATCCATAACTGGCTTTCAACCACAAGGGATTTTTCTCTCCATGGACATCTGGCAACATCTGGAGACATGTCTGGCCATCACAGCTGGAGGAGGGATACATAGATACTAGGGGAACTGGTAAAATCCTACAGTGAATAACAGAACAGAACAGCACCCTACAGTGCACAGGACAGGTCCCAATCAAAGAATTATCTGGTCCCAATGTCAACAGCACCAAGGATGAGAGACCCTGGTTTAAAGATCTCTTCCTCCCAAAAACGGCACCCCAAATGTGTCACATGGACCCATAGCACAAGACCATGCCTCCCAAGGGATGCATATCCCAGTTTAAAAAGTGGGGGCTTCAAAGACATGGAAGCAACCTAAGTGTCCATCAGTAGATGAATGGGTAAAGAAGATGTGGTACATACACACAACGGAATATTATTCAGCCATAAGGAGAAAACAAATCCTACCATTTGCAACAATATGGATGGCGCTGGAGGGTATTATGCTCAGCGAAGTAAGTCAGGCAGAGAAAGACAAATGATTTCATCCGTTTGTGGAGTATAACAACAAAGCAAAACTGAAGGAACAAAACAGCAACAGACTCACAGACTCCAAGAAGGGACTAGCAGTTACCAGAGGGAAGGGGGGAGGGAGGGTGGGTGGAGAGGGAGGGAGAAGGGGATTGAGGGGCATTAAGAATAGCACACATAATGTAGGGGAAAAAACTGAAATGTAAACACATAAGAGAAACAATTATACAAAATTTGAGAGTTCAATACTTAGAAGGCAAGGGCAGGTGATCTCAAGATGTGCCACTTTGGCATACAGACTATTTTGAGCTGAAAGCAATCAAGGCCCAAAAAATTCAGAAAGAAACTTTGACTTTCCCCCTAACAAAAAAAAAGTACAGCACAGAGAAGACAAGTAGTAATTCTAAAGCATTTTACTATGCTGATAGACAGTGACTGCAGTGGGGTGTGCAGGGGGACTTGATAATATGGGTGATTGTAGTAACCACAATGCTGCTCTTGTGACACCTTCATAAGATTATATATCAATGATAACTCATTAAAAAAAAAAAGTTGGGGCTTCACATGATGAAGCAATACCTATAACAGAATAACTCTATGGCCATGACTTACTGCAGTTTAGTGACTTTTTAAATCATTTTCTCTTTTCAATAACAGGGATGAGTGGGTTATTATTTTTCCTTGTCTCTTCTGCTATTTGTAGGGGATATGAGGACCTACTTTACTACTGTCAGGGAGGAAAATTTTCTTCTACCCTTGGAAGTTCTAGCTGGTCCAAGAATCAAATAACATAGGACAGATTAGCATGAGAAAAAAACTAAGTTTAACTACTTACCTACAGGGATCCACAGGCATGGAATTCTAAAGATAGGCAAAATGAGATATATAAGCCATCCTGAACTAGGGAGAAAAGAGGAGGGATCTGTGGCTTCAGAAGGAAAGAGAAGCAATTCAAAGGAATATGAAACAATAAATATTTGGTAAACAAATGTTTGCTGGACCACACGGAAACAATGGGACACAGAGAGGAATTTTAACAGACTTTGCTCAGTTTCTCCCTACCACACCCAGTTCACATTAAAATGTAGTTATTTATGGTTAGAGCTCTCTTCCTGGAGCAGGTCCTCTGTCTAAATTCTTTTTATGCAGTTAGGGGGAAAGTCAAAGTTTCTTTCTGAATTTTTTGGGCCTTGATTGCTTTCAGCTCAAAATAATCTGTATGCCAAAGTGGCACATCTTGAGATCACCTGCCCTTGGCTCCTACACTACACAGTCTCCAATACAGAAAAGTGAGGACTTCCTATAGTCAGAGGGGAAACTGGACATTGCTCTAAAAATCCAAGAATCTAGTAGAGGCAGGAAGATCAGAAACCTAGACTGTCTATGCATAGGAGAAAAGGGGCAGCAGGGTGGCAGAAATGTTAGAGGAAAGGCAGAAAGGTGGTAAGAGAGAAACTAGAGAGCAAAAGAGAACTTGTACCACACAAACAGATAAAAGGCATCCAAATTGGTAAGGAAGAAGTTAAACTCTCACTATCTGCAAATGACATGATAATATACATAGAAAATGCTAAAGACTCCACCAAAAGACTTAGAATAACTGAATTCAGCAAAGCTGCAGGATACAAAATTAATACACAGAAATCTGTTGCATTCCTATATACTAACAATGAATTAGCAGAAAGAGAAATCAGGAAAACAAGTCCATTTATAATTACATAAAAAAGAATAAAATACCTAGGAATAAACCTAACTGAGGAGGTAAAAGACCTTTACTCTAAAAACTATAAGACATTCATGAAAGAAATTAAAGAAGGTACCAACAAACGGAGATCCATCCCATGCTCATGGATAGAAAGAATTAATATTGTCAAATTGCCATCTTGCCCAAAGCAATTTACAGATTCAAAGCAAAGCCTGTCAAAATACCAACAGAATTCTTCAATGAACTAGAACAAATAGTTCTAAAACTCATATGCAACCACAAAAGACCCCGAATAGCCAAAGCAATCCTGAAAAGGAAGAATAAAGCCGGGGGGATTTACACTCCCTAACTTTGAGCTCTACTATAAAGCCACAGTAATCAAAACAATTTGGTATTGGCACAAGAACAGACCCATATATCAATGAAACAGAATAGAGAGCCCAGATATAAGCCAACACATATACAACCAATTATTATATGATAAAGGAGCCATGGATAAACAATGGGGAAAAGATAGCCTCTTCAACAACTGGTGTTGGCAAAACTGGACAGCTACATGCAAGAGAATGAAACTGGATTATTGTCTAACTCCATACACAACAGTAAACTCAAAATGGATCAATGAACTGAATTTAAGTCATGAAACCATTCAACATAGTTTATGTTTCTTAGAAGAAAGCATAGGCAAAAATCTCTTGAATATAAACATGAACAACTTTTTCCTGGACACATCCCAAGCAAGGCAAACAAAATAAAAAATGAAGAAACGGGACTGTATCAAACTAAAAGGCTTCTGTACAGCAAAGAACACCATCAGAACAAAAAGGCATCCTTCAGTATGGGAGAATATATTTGTAAACAAGTCCTCTGATAAAGGGTTAACATCCAAAATATATAAAGAACTCATAAGCCTCAACACCCCAAAAACAACTAACCAGATCAAAAAATGGGCAGAGGACATGAACAGACACTTCCCCAAAGAAGAAATACAAATGGTCAACAGGCACATGAAAACTTGCTCCCCATCACTAATTATCACGGAAATGCAAATTAAGTGAGATATCACCTCACACAAGTTAGGATGGCCAACATCCAAAAGACAAGGAACAACAAATGCTGGCATGGATGCAGAGAAAGGGGAACCCTCTTATACTGTTGGTGGGAATGTAAATTAGTTCAACCATTGTGGAAAGCAATATGAAGGTTCCTCAAAAAACTAAAAATAGAAATACCATTTGACCCAGGAATTCCACTCCAAGTAATTTACCCATAGAAAACAAGATCCATGATCCAAAAAGACAAAAGCACCCCTATGTTTATCACTGCACTATTTACAATAGCCAAGATATGGAAGTAACCTAAGTGCCCATCAACAGATGAATGGATAAAGAAGATGTGGTACATATACACACTGTAATATTATTCACCCATTAAAAGAAAAGAAATACTGCCATTTACAACAACATGGATGGAGCTAGAGGGTATTAATCTAAGTGAAATACGCCAGGTGGAGAAAGATAAATACTAAATGATTTCACTCATTTGTGGAGTATAACAAAGCAAAACTGAAGGAATGAAATAGCAGCAGACTCATAGACACTGAGAAGGGACTAGTGGTTACCAAGGGGAAGGGGTTGTAGACAGTGTGGGGTATGGGGGGGTAAGGGGATTAAGGGGCACTATAATTAGCAATCACAATATAGGCTAGTCACAGGGATTGTAGTACAGCATAGAAAATACAGTTAATGATTCTGTAACCTCTTACTACACTGAGAGACAGTGACTGCACTAGAGGGGGTGAGGATTTGATAACATGGGTAAATGAACCATGGTGTTGTGTATTAGAAACCAATATAAGATTGTACATCAATGATACTTAAAAAATATATACATATATGGGGGATGAATTGTCAGATGATTCCAGTTCCCAGCCTTCATGCCTTCCAACTGAGGTCATAGACATCACAGAATAGAGACTGTCCATTCCACTATACCCTGTGTGAAATTCTCACCTGCAGAAACTGTGAAAGATAATAAATACTATTGTCATTAAAAACAAAAACTTGTACCCACCTGTGTAGAGGGCATGGGGACAGGGAAATTGTCAAAAGGTACCAGGGTCTCTAACCTGGGAGTCCAAGATGGTGATATAATGTATAAGAGTGTTTAGTTTATTTCTGATTCTAGGAACACTGTAGAGATTTCTTGGAAATACAAAGTATAAGACACATTTTAAGAACCCCTCTGCAATCCCCACAGTAGAGCTATTTGTCAACTAAGAAAGGCCCCAACTTAAAAAAAAAACACACAGTTGAGAACACTGCCTGGACACTTGTACACAAGAGGGTTGGCCTCAGCTTTGGCACCCAGGTCTCACAAAGAGAGGAGAGGTATCAGTGAACATCAGAGGGGGATAAACACGCAGAAAGAAGACCCAGCTAGATCAGAGTGTAGTTAATGCCCAGTGAGGCAAGATTAATGCAAGAATCAGGAGAGTACCTTTAAAATAAATCTAATTCTCAAATAAATAAATAAATAAATCTAATTCTCCTGGGTTAACCTTATCTTTGTATTTGTTCAGACTCGGACACCCATTGCAGCAGCCATCCCTCCACTGCCCCCATCACCAGGAACAAAGGCGGGCAGCAGGCGTAGCTCTGTCCTGACAAGCCACTCCCATCAAGTACTCTGTACTTTTCTCCACCAGGCATTTCACTGACCCTCACAAGCTATACTGGCTTTGCCTGTCTCTTACAGCAGCACCCTTTGGGCATCCAGAAAATGTAGACCACATCAGCATCAGAGAGGATAGAGCCAAAGAGAGGGCAGGGCTGCAGGCTCTGAGAAGCTTCGGGGCAGGAGGCAGCAGAGCAGGGAGTGGGGTACCCTTTGGAGGGTAAGACAAATGGAGGGAGGAAGAAGAAGAAAGGGAGAACAAAGAAATACATCCTTGGAAGTCCCAAAGTGAGAGTGCCAGGCCATACTCAAGAGCATGAAGACAGCCTCAAGGCCAGAAACGACGCACTGCGCTACGGTGAGCCAGTGTTCCCTCCCTGCAGGCGGAACTTGGGTGTGGGTATATGCCAAGACCCAGAAGCAAACAAAGCAAAAGATAAAGGGGAAATAGGGGTGGAATCTAAGGTCTGTGTTAGAATTTGTGTTTATAAAAATGGGGGGAAGGCAAAATTCCCTGGGAATCTGACACTGGGGGAAAGTCTGCCCACCCAGAGCCCGCCATCACCCCTGTTCCTACTCCTTGTGGAAAAGAATACGCAAGGCCATTGATATCTTGCCCCAGACCTCATGACAAGGGAAAAAGGAGAGGTGGGGACTCAAAGATGAGGCTCATTAACAATGAAAATGATGACGACACAGGGGAGTACCTACCAAGGCCTCCATAAGCGCCCCTGTGTGCCAAGAACATCTCTGCCCTCTCATCACATACCTGACAAATGATTTCTCTCTTGTAAGCCAACTATTATGTGATTTGCACACTAACTCCCAAAGTGGTAACTGAGCTTCAGAGAAGTAAGTTGCCAAAGGATACACGGCTATAAGCGGTGGAGCAGGATTCAAATTTAAACTAGTATTCCAGCCCTAACAATGCTTACACAACCAAGACATTAAACTGTCTTTTAAATGCTCAGTCTACAGCCAACTTCCTTGAGCAATTACAGGGTGACTTGCTGTGTAAACCAAGTCTCTGCTCACCATGTGGTTCTGGAGGAAGCCCACCCTGCTCAGACCAGGGGCTCCCAAATCTGTACACACTGGCCACTCTGCACCAGCACTCAGCTTCTTGTCTCATTTTCCTGGTCCACCTTAATGGGCCCACCGCCTGTCCATCATGCAGCCAGCATGACCATGCTACGGAAACAATCATGCCTTTTGATGGCATCCTAATTCACATCAGAATGGCACCCAAGTTCCTTAGGAGTGCTGCAGGGTCACGGTGAAGCCTCCAGTAAAGCTTGGCCCCCACCTTGCTGTCTTTCCGATCCTGAAGGTATCGGGTCTCTTCTAGCTCTGAGGCTCTTGCACGTTCAGTCCCTCCACAATAAACACCCTCTACCTCAGCCCCTTCCATTAGCATGTCCTCTGATAACCAGCTCATCACAGCGTCTGGGAGCTGTGCAGACAGTGATAATACTACATAACATCTGCCTGCCCAGCCAGCCAGCTGCAGAACAAGAGGCAATGTCCACAGCCTGCATCCCTGGGTCCCAGTGCCAAACTGGGCACCTACATTAAAGACTCCTCAAAAACTGTAGAAGAAATGATGTTTAAAGAAAAAAGGCACTTGATATAATGTGACAGTCACTCTAATTTAGTATTCTTATTAAATTGGGAAAGGAAATTGATAGCAACAATGAACACATCTGATACAAGACACATTCATGTCAAGGACATGCCAGGATGGCAACATCACTGCTATCACTCAACTGATGAGAAAAATGAGGAAAGTGTTCGAAAGGAAAAGACCTTTCAAGAGAGATGAAAATCTGAGAGAGTGTAAACACAGGTGACTAGGTACAGAACACAGGAGCAAAACACCTTCGGAGGTGACTGACTCAGACATTTCCCAAATGCCAGCAATAAGCATCTAGATCAGAAGCTGGCAAACTATGGCCCCACGTCATCTTATATGGTGCCCAAAAAGGATGTTTTTTGTTTTCAAAGGATTGTAAACAACCAGAACATGTGACAGAAGCTATCTGGCCCCCAGAACCCAAGATACTTTCAGAAAAGTCTGCTGACCCCTAAGGAGGAGGATGAAAGAATCCTACTTAAAATGGCAGTAACAGCATTAAACACTTAATAAGTTTAATAAAAAATGTGCATGGCCCTTAAGAATAAAACTTTTAACTATTACAAAGGGCCATAAAAGGGATTTGAATAACCAGAGAAACAGACAGATATTCTTGGAGAAGAAAGCTAAAGAAAGCTACTGTGCGGATATTCATTTCCCTATAAACATAATGTACATAAATCCAATAAAAACCAATTAATACACAAAAGGGGGAAAAAGAGGGCTTGTTAAAATTCCTGTAGTAGAATAAGCAAAAATAACCATAAATATCTAGAAAAATAAGAATGTGCTCTATCAGATAGGAACCCTCATGTAAAGCTGTAATGAACAGGAGAGTTCAACATAGGTATAAAAACAGATAAATAGACTGGACAACAGAAAACCCACAAATCAACAAATACATGATAGGGGAGGCACTCCAAATCATAAGATCAAGTGTGGATTTTCAATACAACATGCCAAGACAATAGGTTCACTGGTAACTAAATCTAGAAACAGTGAAGACCCAAGGCTAAAAAATAAATAAAGCAACTAAATGATTATATGTTAGAGTAGGGGACTCCTATCTATCTTAGCATATCGTTAAAGATGAAAAAGAGGCAAAGGCTGACAGATTTTACGATATAAGATTTTTTGGATTTCTGTATGGAAAAAAATCACAAACACAAAATTAAAAGGCAAAATATATACATAAGATATGTTGATACCTTTACAATTTAAGAACTCTTACAAATCAATAAACAGAAAATAAAAAATCCTTGATATAAAAATGGGCAAAACATAGGAGTTTCTAATCTTCAATCCCCCTCAAATACAAATGGCAAAATAAAGGTTTGATTCTTGTTTAAAATCAAATACAAGTATACTGAAATGAGGTACCATTTTTTAAACCTGTATCACTTATTTTTAATACCCTTATATTTTAAGGTGGTGGAGAAAGAGATAAACACACTCCTAATGAAAAATAAATGTGCTAATGAGAAGGCAGTTTGGTTATATGTATCCCAACTTATAAATATTCATATTCACTTCTAATACTTGGCCTAAGGAAATGCTACTTCTAGGCAATTTAAAGCAATAATTAGAACACAAAGATTTATTTACAAAATTGTGTAGTTAACATTATTGATAAGACCAAAAATCAGGAAAAATCTAATATCCAACACTAGGGAATTGAATGGTAAAAAAGTGTGTTCCATGCAAAGGAATACCATGTAGCCATTAAAAAGATAGCACACAAATATTTACTGACATGGAAAAATGCTTACCCCATTTTATATATGAAAACAGACTATAAAAAATAGTATGTACAACATTATACTAAGTGAAATAAGCCAGTACAGAAGGACAAATGCAGCATGATTCCTCTTATATGAGGTATCTAAAATAGTCAAATTCAAAAGAGAATAGAATGGTGGTTGACAGGGATTTGTGGGTAGACAGCTGCTATTCAGCAGGTACAAAGTTTATTATGCAAAATGAGCAAGTTCTAGAGATCCAGTGTATAACACTGTGCCCAGAGTTAATACTTAAAAACCTTTTTTTTTTAAGAGGGCATCTCTCATATTTATTGATCAAATGGTTGTTAACAACAATAAAATTCTATACAGGGGACTCAATGCACAATCATTAATCAACCCCAAGCCTAATTCTCAACAGTCTCCAATCTTCTGAAGCATAACGAACAAGTTCTTACATGGTGAACAAGTTCTTACATAGTGAATAAGTTCTTACATGGTGAACAGTGCAAGAGCAGTCATATCACAGAAACTTTCAGTTTTGGTCACGCATCATGAACTATAAACAATCAAGTCAAATATGATTATTCGTTTGATTTTTATACTTGATTTATATGTGAATCCCACATTTCTCCCTTATTATTATTATTTTTTAATAAAATGCTGAAATGGTAGGTAGATGCAAGATAAAGGTAGAAAACATAATTTACTGCTGTAAGAGGGCTAATGTAGATGATCAGGTCTGTGCCTATAGACTAAGTATTAATCCAAGCTAGACAAGGGCAGCAAAACATCCACGGATGCAGAAGATTTCTCTCAAAACAGGGGGGGTGAGGTTCTAAGCCTCACCTCTGTTGATCCCCAATTTCTCACCTGATGGCCCCCCTGTGACTGTGCCTGTCTTAGGTTGTTCTAAAGTTCTTATAATAACAACAGAACAAAGATAATTTTTTTAAATGAGGTAATGAGTAAAAAGAATTAAAGGCAATTCATACAATAAAAAAATAGTGTACACAGCACTAATCTACTATGTAAGTGAGCATACACACATACACACACCAAAATGTTGATCAATGAGATAGCAAAGAACTTATTTTCTTCTTTTTACTTTTCCACATTCCCTAAAGTTATTTACTTAACAATGAAAGATATGCCCACTTTCTCCCCCAAAAGCTGATGATGTCCACTTCAGCATCCAGGTCTTCCCCACTGTTCAGAATAAAATTCAGACAAGTAGTTGGTTCCCCTTAACATGGTAACACAAAACAATTCAGTCCTTTCTGCTGAGAAACACTCTACAGTTACAAGGCAGTAGAATAAAGCTCCATGTCTGAAGTTGTAAAATAACCTTTATTGTCAGGAGAGAATGGAGCAAAGCCAAGGTTTTTAAAATTACACTGAGCAGGTAAAGAGGGGAATGGACAATAGGAAAGGTGTCCCAATAACCAAGGCTGACCCAAAGCGGTCCTCAACTTTGTGCTACAACCACCTAAGAACTTTACCACCTAGGTGCCCTGCCCAGAGTCTGATTGACAGGTCTGTGTAGCTTGAACATCTAGATGTTTTAAAGCTCCCTTGCAACCTCGGTTACAAATCACTACCTTAGAGCAAACAGGAAATCGTTAGTCTAAAAAAAAAGCCTCAAAATAAACGTGATCCTGACAGACTGGAAAATGAGCTGAGAAATTCTGCTGTGAGTTAAGTAGAAAAGTTTAAATATTCAAACCATTAACAAACTTGCAATTCCCTAAGGAATGAATGACCAGCTCTCCAGCCACCAAGAATCATGCACAAATGCAGTACAACTTTAATTAGTACTTATTTCATCATGTATTCAGCCAGTCATCATTTGTTTTGCCCTTAGCTTTATCTAACCATTTCTCTGCTGTCCATTTATCTGACACCATCCAGTGTCAACTCTCTCACTGCGGCTTACCACAGCCACCTAACTTGGGCATGAGATGGTACTATCCAAACAGAAGATTTAAGGAGTGAGCTGCTCCTGGAGTTAAATAACAAGACCTGGTGCATTTCTTGGAAGCACAACCAAATCCTAAGAAAAGATACCCTCCAGTATCAGCACCTAGCAAGCGCTAGTTCACAGCACTCAATGGCTGAATGAATTAATCACTAAGAGTGCTCCTGAAAGGTAGAATCCCCTGGTACAATTCATCTTTGTTTTCCCAGCTACAGAGCACAGAACAGATATTCAATAAATGTTAATGAGATACACACGTAACCCAAATAGATGGCACTGAATGAACACTACATCAAAAATATAAATGCATGGCAATTTGATCTAGACACAAAAAACTATAGTTCTCCAAAACGATACCAAAAGATTAAGAATAGAGAATAAGAGTCAGTGGATCAGTTGCCTAAGATGCACTTGGGAAGCTTATTCAAAATACAGATTTCTTCCACACCAATACCTGTAGATAAATGTACACAGCTGTTTGTTATTATAACAACCCAAAATAAGAAATACAAACGTCCCCCATAAAACTCTTTGAAGAAAACACAGCCAAAAATCTCTTGAATATAAACATGAGCAACTTCTTCCTGAACACATCTCCTCAGGCAAAGGAAACAAAGGCAAAAATGAACAAATGGGACTACATGAAACCAAAAGGCTTCTGTACAGCAAAGGACATCATCAGTAGAACAAAAAGGCATCTTACAGTATAGGAGAATATATTAGTAAATGACATATCCAACAAGGGGTTAACATCCAAAATATATAAAGAACTCACACACCTCAACACCCAAAAAGCAAATAACCCTATTAAAAAATGGGCAGAGGGTATGAACAGACAATTCTCCAAAGAAGAAATTCAGATGGCCAACAGGCACATGAAAAGATGCTCCACATCGCTAATCATCAGGGAAATGCAAATTAAAACCACAATGAGATATCACCTCACACAGGTTAGGATGGCCAACATCAAAAAGACAAGGAACAACAAATGCTGGCAAGGATGCAGAGAAAGGGGAACCTCCTACACTGTTGGTGGGAATATAAATTACTTCAAACATTGTGCAAAGCAATATGGAGATTCCTCAAAAAACTAAAAAGAGAAATACCATTTGACCTGGGAATTCTACTCCTAGGAATTTACCCAAAGAAAACATGATCTCAGATTCAAAAAGACAAGTGTTAAGTAAATAAGACATTGCAGCACTATTTACAATAGCCAAGATATGGAAGCAACCTAAGTGTCCATCAGTAGATGAATGGATAAAGAAGATGTGGTACATATACACAACGGAATATTATTCAGCCATAAGAAAACAAATCCTACCATTTGCAACAACATGGATGGAGCTAGAGAGTCTAATACTCAGTGAAATAAACGAGGCAGAGAAAGACAAGTACCAAATGATTTCCCTCATTTGTGGTGTATAACAACCAAGCAAAACTGAAGGAACAAAACAGCAACAGATTCACAGACTCCAATAAGGGCCTAGTCGTTACCAAAGGGGTGGGGTGTGGGCGGGCGGGTGGGGAGGGAAGGAGAAGGAGATTGAGGGGCATTATAATTGGTACATATGGTGGGGTGGGGGTCACAGGGAAGACAGTGTAGCACAGAGAAGACAAGTAGTGACTGTAGTATCTTACTACGCTGATGGACAGTGACTGCAATGGAGTGTGTGGGGGGGACTTAATAATATGGGTGAACGCAGTAACCACAATGTTTTTCACGTGAAACCCTCATAAAGTATATCAATGATACCTTAATAAAAAAACAGAAATACAAATCAATAGGTGAGTGTGATAAACATATCGCAGTAGTCCATGCAAAAAATACTCAGCAATAAAAAGGAAGCAACTTACTGGTACATAATGTAGAGGAACTGAACAGATACTATGTTGAGTGAAAGAAGTCTGCCTGACTTGCAGCCTGATTGCTGCATCTATAATGACAGGAAGTAGTGTGACCTAGAGCAGAAATGGAGGGAGGAAAGGACTCCAAAGGCACCTTTGGAGTGACAGAAATGCTCTTTTCTTGATTGTGATTCTGGTGGCTCCACTTGTATGTATATCCATTTACCTTATGTAAACTGCACTTCAATAATATTGACTTTCAAAGAAAAAAGGAATTTAAAAACTGTAATCCCACCAATTTAAATATCCCCTCCCACAAATTCTAGTTCCACAGACCTGGTTTATACCTGGAAACCCTCATTTTTTTAACAAAAACACAAATGTTCTGATGCTAGTCATCCTCAGATCACTCATACCTTTGGACAGGCAATCTGGGCAGGACAAAACTATTGTCTCCACTTGCATGAATCTCTCTAGACAGGTGAGATTATAACTAAGAAGAAAGACTTCAGGAATAAAGAAACTCAAAACCTCAACTTGCCCCAGGGGTAGTTTGGTCCCTACCCAGACCAATAGGAGCTTGCAGAGCTGGCCAGGTTCAGTGAGAAAGCACATTTTAAAAGCTAATCCGTGGCTCTGTACTTAAATCCCATCATTAGCAGATTAGAGCTGGATGTGGCTGCTCCATTAAATTTTGTTAAATGCTAACATTTGACTTAAACTTTTAATCCAAGCTTTTAATCCAAGCCCCACCCCCAAGATTATTGGAACAAATATCTCAACATCTCTATGATCAACTCCCTTTAAATGAGATGCCTTAAATGGCTGCCTAAACACACAGGGTCCTGCTTTAGACAATTTACAATTCTGACGCTCTTCCCAGCTATCATTACTCCACATAAGCAGCAATGAATGAACCTGTAAGGGACGGTTATTACTTGATCTTATGAGGACAGTTTTGCTCACAGGGTGTAACAGGAAAAAACCCAATCGCCTTACAGCCTTTTCCAAAACACTCCAAGAATCCTTGCTTATTTTTCAAAGTGCAAGTCATTACCCACTAGCGGGCCATGAAATCAACTTAGCAGATCTCAGCCAGAATGTTTAAAACAATGGAATTTAGCAGAAGAAAAAACTTCAGAGCACATCTGACAAAATAAGGGTAACTTCGTTTCAAGGTAAAAATACCCTGTGGGTCAGTCCAAAAGAGCATGAAAGTCACTGATGCAACTAAAGCTCTGCCCTGCGACATAAAAGGCACATTCCAAGTACCGGATTTTAATCGGGTTATTTGTTGGGCTTAAGCTAACACACCCATAGAAATAACTTGCCGAAGTAGTACAAGATGACACTGATAACGGCATTATCAAAATATACCCTTGCCACAATGAAGGAGAAAGTATCCAGAATCATGGCCTGTCTTGAAAATCTCTCAGTCGTAAACCAAACCACCTTTAATGGCTGGAAACTCCACTGCATCCTCCAACCTCTTCTCAAAGAAAATCTCCATGGCATCCCAATGAGTGTTGTCAGCCTTCTGTCACTGTCTGGGTTTGTTTACTTGTTCTCTTAAGAAAATAACAACAGAAGCCAGATAATGCCTGGATTTCTGAAGGAGCACCCAGAGCTGGAGGCCAGGTTCCATCTCAGTAACCTGCTAAGCACCCCAGAGCAAACGGTCCTTCAGAGGCCACAGCCCCAGGGCCCACAAGACAGCCCAGGTCAACACCCCCACTAGGAAGGTGGAAGAGGGCCCCTGGGCGAATCCTGATGGACTACTCAGCAATCAGACTTGGGGGCCTCAACTGTGGGTTGCCAAACTGCTAGAGAGACATGTAGATACTCCTGCAACACCCAGGGCATGAGGCAGGTGAGGAGGATCGTTCCCAACTGAAAGCAAGTATTTTATGGAGCATAAAGTAAAATTCACAACGGATAAAGTGAAACAGAAGATGTTAGCGAATACATTTTATCTGCAGAGATCCCTTCAGTCTCTTCTAGAGACTTAATCCCAGAAGCCCTTAGTACAGAATTCGCTCTAGTCCCAAACCAAACTCTTAATCTTAAAAAAGCTCTTAAATCCAGTCTGAGGCAGGCTGTTTGCTGACGTAAGTTTACACAGCCTGAGCCTTGAAGAGCCACAAACATGCTATCTAGATGACAAAACACTGACTCACCACTGCTCCGTCAGGGGGACAGTGGAGTCAAGCAAACAGCAAAAGGTCGAAGCAGCTGACATGTTGCTGTTTTGAGGGCTTTAAAATACAAAGTCATCAGTGACCTTTGTTTTTCTGACTTAACGTTACAAGTATCAGACACTATGCCATCTACGATGGCTGGTATCATCCAGCAGAAATTTCTTCCCCAGACTTTACTGAAATAAAATTATGACAAGACCTTAAGACTCATTCTAACCATGCCTCTCTTGCCCCAGGTACCATCCACACAAACCATGCTGACCTGCACTGCACAAGTCTGAGCTCAAGAAGCCCCCTCCTCCTGGGTTAACTGTCCCTCTTTGGTGTTTCCACGGCACATGGCTTCTTGGTCAAGCTCCCAAACCAGGCAGGGATGGGACAGGGATATAGTCCCTGCCATAGGAAAGGCATTCAAATATTTGAATGAGAAAACTTGAACATTTTTCCATGGGCCAGTTAGTCATATACCCAAAACACAACTTTATCTTTGCCCTCCAGAAAATTCAGGGAAATCAGTGGCTGGTACAAGCAAGGGGAGAGGTAATAAAGCAAAAACTATAGCCTGTGGGCCAGAATGAAAATATAAATGTATATTTGAGAAAAGCAGAAACAAGATAGGTTTTATTACTTTTATTTCTACTGTGTGATTTAACATTTTGTACAAATGGTGTTTTTTTTTTTTACTTAAATACTATTTCAAATGTATTAATCAGTCATTATAGGAGCCACTGAAAAAGCTAATTTTATATGGAGTTTTAATTAAGACAAAAACATGCAAAATTAAGTAACTGCCCATCATATCCAAGATATAAACCTGGTTTCACTTAACCCTTACAAAAATATTTGGAAGGATTGCTATTATCTCTATTTCACAGTTTGGTAAAACTAAGGTACAGAGGTTGATTTACCCCTTGGACTCAAGACAAGGGTGAGGGGCAGACAATCATCATGAGAGCATGAGAGCCGCTCCCAGTTCCCTTACCAACAGATCAGAGCTCCCAAGACGAGCAGCCAGAAAAGGCCTGGGAGGCGAGGCCGTGTCTAAAGGCCGGTTTGGAGGAAGGCCCCCCAGTTACTCTGGAAAGAAAGCAGCTTTCTCCTCTTGCACATCTCCAAAAGACCCTTGTCACGTGGTATCTCCCCCCATCCTTCCCCCAATGAAAGGACAACCTTGGGTGCCCAGGTAACTTCAGGTGATGGCTCTCCCTAGCACCAAGTCCCACATCCCGTTCTGACCACTTCAGTTCCTGGCTCTACGACTCCTTTCCACACATCTCTCCTCTACCGTGGGAAGCCTCAGGAGGGCACTCGGCCACCTCCAGCTACTTTTACCACTGCTGCCCCACTGGAAAAGGCACGTGAGCAAGGGCAGCACCTCAGATGATCGTTCACTCTGGACCTCAAAGTTCTTCCCAGCCCTCTTCTCTGATTTACTCTTCAGACCATGCCATTCCTCTTTGAAATGTTCTCATCCTTTCTCCACCCCAAGTGCCAAAGCCAAACTTCTTTCTCACCAGCAGAGAGAGGTCAAAATCCACCTCTCCTTTACTTCCTAACTACTCATCATGCCAGCTTCATTATGCTGGACTTTGGCACAGTCACTTAGTTCTCTCAACCACCTGCTTTCTTCCTATCACCTGGAAGAAATTCCATTTGCAAATCTCTTCTGCAGTATCTCCTTTCTCCCCACTACATCCCGCTGTCCCCAAGTCCAGATTGTCTAAGAGTCTAGTCTCCTCTTCCTCACAGACTTTCCCAAGATAAGGAAAAGGGTACTTTGAAATTTCACCTCCCCTGATGGCTGAATAGCATTTGCCTAAACTGTACTACAATTATGTGGGGCTGGGACACTGTAATTCTTCTCCAGGTTGACACCAAATCCAAAGATCAAGAGCTTTTCCCTGACCTTCAATAAGTATCATGACTGTATGTTATACATTTTTTTTCCTGCAAAGGAGCAGTTTCCTCCTAATACATAAAAAAAAAAAAAAATCCGTTCAATACAGAGAATGCAATCACTTAGAATCCTATACCACAGAATCCTATAATTTTCTGGTGTCTGAACCAGACATTTTTACAACCCCAACGCCATAAAAGGTTTAAAAGAAATCAAGGTACCCAGCTATTAAGAGACACTCCAGTTCTCCATGAAGTTTGTTTACTCTGTATTCATTTTTGCTTGTCTACTTTTCCTGAAACTCCTAAAATCCTGCATAAAACATTAGAGCACACAGAGACAGCGGAAGCCCAGGACAGGCTCTCACTCAGAGGATAAGGTAATGAACATGTGACGAACACTGAACCTGACTCTTTAATTGCTGCAGGTCAGGTTTTTACGGGTTTTCTCACATATTTAATGAAGGGCACCGTCTTCTAAGAGGCACTGCATAAATGTTAATGTTCAGTTGTTCACGTTTAAATAACGTCTGACAGCACTGAAAAAGACCCTGGAGACTTTCTGGTAATCTAGTTAGTAAACGTGAGCTATAGGCTCCTCAGCCACCTCCGGCAACCCATGCAGACGCAGCCACATATTCACAGCAAACCAGACACGTTCACACACAGATGTGTACACACAGAAAATGGACACCCATGGAACCAGATGCACATGCAGACACAGACACATACACACAGACATTAGTTCCCCAAAGCAGACCTATGTGCCCAGAAATGGTCTTACCTGCAGAGCAAAATCTTACCCTAATTACAAAAGTAGTCTTCAATCAGTGCCCCACCTGCCAATTCTGGGCTGGCTTCTATGCGAGCCTAAGACTGTCCTGATGCTTAGCATGAGCTGCTTCAGGTGCAGAAGGAATTTCGGTTTTTATAACCCACACAGGCTTGCCAAAGTTGTGTAACCACACCACCTAGTCAGAAATGCTATCAATCTGTGTTACACAACAGCCACCACCTGGTTACAAACGGTTACTGCATACCTCTAGCAGGCTCTGCTGCCCCTCTCTGAGGCAGGTTTCTGCATGGCAGGCTGGATATTCTATTGTGGAAATCAAGCAGCTGCTAGGATTACATTTCTCAAACCCACATAAATACGGGAAATTAAAACCTATCTTTCCCAACACTTCCGTTCAGATGAGTAAGTGCACCGACACAACTTTCAGCTCAGTGAAAAGGGGGATTAATTTTACTCGCTGATAATTTTTCATTTCCCCAATTGGGGGCCCAGAGACAACTGTTTTCAAAGCTCAAAGACTTTCAGAGATTAAAAATAGATTCTCAAGGTATGATCTCTTCATTAAATGATAGCATAGCCAACAAACAACTGCACTACTGAGAGCTAACTGCTGCAGCCCAACTGGATGTGGCATCTGGCGTACAGGTCCCCACTGCAGAGGCCCCACTCAACAGCAGAAGTGGCCACAAAGAAAATAAGGGGCAAGCACATGCTGACAACCTAACATCAGTAAGAGAGGAGAAGCTGTACCTGTATCAACTTGGTCCTTTTCAGTCCCTATTTCAGGGCAGGGCCTGCTAGAAACCTGGGGAGTAGGCACTTCTGCCCCTAGGGGTGTGCTGTGAGATGACAGATACCTCACTCTGTGTCCCCAACACCACACTGCACTTCCCAAACCCAGACAGGGGCCATGGGGCTCAGATGAGAAGGAGCCAGGCAGATAGGCATCCTCCAGCACAAAGCGCATCTTGGAAGATGGAGGTCTCAGGGATAGAGGCACAGGAGGAAACGGGTCAACTCCTGGAAAAAGGCAGTTCCAGGTATTACTCATTCATGAATCATCTTAAGGAAATCAGCAGTGAGCATCAGAAGCTTCAACTTGACTGTAGGAGAAGCCAGAGCAAAAAGCTGGGGAGAAGGCTGAAAGCCAAGTGCTTTAACTGTTGGGGGCAGGAGGTTCACAAAGTCACACGTGACATGCCAACGCATCAGGTTAACGTGATCAGGTAAACCAGAACACCCCTGCTCTAGGTGAGTGAAGAGGAAAATCCCAGTAGGTGGCCTATGGAAAAAATGTTCCAGTTTCTGTATCCTGAACACAACAACTGTACTTGGGTGTTCTATGAAGACTCTAGCTTCAGAAAGTTCCTACTGCAGGAACTAAAATAAAAATTCAATGTGGAACAAAGAAGAAAAGAATAAAAAACAGTACAGTGTATTTAAAAAAAGGTAAACAGGATCAGAAAATTATATGAAGAAAAATGGTGAAACCAAGAGACAACAAGCTAGGGTGGGAAGAACTGTAAGGAAACTGAAAGTGCAAAATTAACTCAGAAGCAATAAAGGGAAGTGAAACTACAGAAACAGTAGAAAACTGAAAAGTGGAGGATAAGCTTGAGAAACTCTGAGAGACAAGGAAAAGCTCAGAGAAGCAAAAACAGTTCCAAGATAAGAGAACCATGGAGGGAAAAACTGCCAAGAGTAAAGCCAAGACACAAATCATCAGTGCTTGAATGAAACTCAAAGACAAAAAGAACAGAGAAGCTAGTCATGTTGTAGGATTCTATTTCTATGAAATGCACAACAGGCAAATCCAGAGAGACAGGAAGTAGACGGGAGGCTGCCTACGGCTGGAGTGGAAGTTGGGGGCAGGAATAGGGAATGACTTAGTGGGTTTGGGATTTCTTTAAGGGATGAAGAAAATGCTTTAAAATTTTACTGCGGTGACGGTTGCACAAGTCTGATTTACAGGAAGTAAACACTGGACTGTATACGTAGAACTGTATAAATGGAGATGTATGTGATTCTACAGTATGTGATTAAATGGAGATGTTTATGGTATGTGAATTGCAACTCAACAAAAAATTTTTAAGAAAGAACAAATGGAACACACTTAAAGATATAAAATATAGAATAAAAAGCAACTATTCTGAAATGAAGAAAAATCTGAGTATTGAGATTACAAGGGCATAACAGGTTCATGCAAAATCAGAGAAAAGAAGCCTGCACTTGGACACATCCCAGCAAAATTATTTAATTTCAGGATGAAAAAGTTGTAGAAACATCCAGGGAGGAGGAGAAAATATTTGGTTTAACTTAAATAGCAGCAATAATTAAGTGTAGCACAAGATTTTCTAAGGCAGCATTAAATACCAGAAGTCAATGGAAAATGAAGACCTATACAAAACTAAGGAAGAGGTTTCTGCAAAGAATTTTATACCCAGACAAGATGCCCTTCATCTGGAACACCAAAAAAATGCAAACTCAGGTACACATGGGCTCAGAAAGAAGAAAAAAAACTTGGGGCTATATTTCAACCACATAAGAGGCAAAATCTACAGAGGCCACAAATACAGAGCTGCTAGTAATATATGCCAACCAAAACCATCAAAACAGGGACAAAGCTAAATAATTAACATAAACCTGGTTATAAAACTGAATGCACATGCCAAATTTTTCTCTAAACACATGCAATGCAAAAAATATAATAAAGCAGATCAAACAAGATGACATTAATAAGGACTGAAAAAACAAAGATAATAAATACTAAAATCCTTCTCCCCTGAGAAGGAGTTGTTGTCTTTTTTAGTGTTTCTTTATTTAAAGGAAATCACTAATAAAATTTGAAACAGACTATAGGCTAAAACCCAAACTAAACCTGTAAGTGAGTTTATTTCATCATAAATACCCTCAGATGAGTCAAAAAGTCAATTCCAACACTCTAAGATACACCTTAAACAAAGTGAAACAAAAATTAAGCAATGGTAATGCTTTGTTATTTTTTAAATGTCAGAAACAATGGAATTCAGATCAGAAAATAAGAAATAGGGAAAAGAGGGTCATTTGACATTGATGAAGTATAAAATTCACAATAGAAGTATGTCAAATTTTATGTTATAAACATTATTTCATGCAAATTAAGCCCAACTGCTTAGCAGTACAGAAGAAATGACCAACTCTCCATAAACATTTTTGTCTCCAAAAAGATGGGGGTGAGTGGACAGAGGGATATGAGCACAGGCTCAATCAATCTCCAAGTTAATTTTATTTTGTATCCATTAGAGAATCTGACTAATATAATGAATAAGGATAACATAATAGGCATGAAATTTTACACCCCATTGAAAATAGAACTTTATCTTCAATAGCTAAAGAGCATTTGTGAACACTGAACATCATGTCAGAGGAGAATTTCAATACACACAAAATAGTAACATTTATATTTCTCACTGCCTGACCAGAATGCCAAGAAAGGATAAAAATAATTATCAACCAAGAATCTAGAAGTTTTCAGCCTTTCTCCCCAAATAACTAACTGTTGGGTCAAAGATGAAACTGAAACTGTAAAAATATCCTTACAATTAAACAAAAAAGAGTAAGCAATAAACACAAAACTAAGTACAAAGAAACAATGGAAAAAATAATATATTAAGTACAAAGAAAAATTTAAGAGAAGGCGAGAGAAAAATTAACTAGAAAATGAGCAAGAGTATTGGTATTTTGATCAACACTTCCAAGAGGGCTCTTAAAAGAGCCTCCCAAGGCCAAGGCAGGTAGGTTCCATTCAAACAGACAGGGCCCAGGAAGCTTCCCATGCAAATGACTCTAACCATTAAGGACAGTTACTTCCTGTTACTCAGTGACAAAGCACTGGAAAAGGATGAGAAGCTTGCCAGCCATTTAAAAAATCTAGCCTATCCTAGCAATTTACCCAAATACAAGTTCTCAGATTCAAAAAGACATATGCACCTCTATGTTTATTGCAGCACTATTTACAATAGCCAAGATATGGAAGCAACCTAAGTGTCCAGCAGTAGATGAATGGATAAAGAAGATGTGGTACATATACACAATGCAATACTATTCAGTCATAAGAAAGAAACAAATCCTACCATTTGCAACAACATGGATGGAGCTAGAGGGTATTATGCTCAGCGAAATAAACCAGGCAGAGAAAGACAAGTGCCAAATGATTTCCCTCATTTGTGGAGTATAACAACAAAGCAAAACTGAAGGAACAAAACAGCAGCAGACTCACAGACTCCAAGAAGGAATTAGCGGTACCAAAGGAGAGGGGTGTGGGAGGGCGGGTGGGAGGGAGGGAGAAAGGGATTGAGGGGTATTATGATTAATAGACATGGTGTAGGGGTTACGGGGAAGACAGTGTAGCCCAGAGAAGGCAAATAGAAGCAGCCTCTTACTACACTGATGGACAGTGACTGCATTGGGGTATGGGTGAGGACTTGATAATATGGGTAAATGTAGTAACCACATTGTTTTTTCATGTGAAACCTTCATAAGAGTGTATATCAATAATACCTTAATAAAAAAAAAATCTAGCCTAATCCTGACCTCAAACTTGACAGAGCACAAGAAAAGGAAAAAAGCTAATATTATAAACACTCATTTCAACAGGTAGAAAGAAGCAATCTTGAAAGATCAATGGAAACCAAAAAGGCATTGGATAAAATTCAACAACTTTCAAATAAAACTCAATGCATTTGACATAGAAAAAAAAATGTCTGCAGAAAGAACCCCTATGTCATGCCAATAGTCAATGAGACATACCCCAAAAAATCCAGGGGAGTGCCCATTAAAGCCAGAAACATATGGGAGTCTGATAGCCTCCACTGTTCTCCAAGTTAGAACTAATACAGTAAGAAAAAGAGTTTAAAGTTCCAATGAAAAAGGAAAACAAAAGAATTACAGGTAATAGGTCTATCTATGCAGAAAAAGGCAGCCAGTTACAAAATGAACTCAGAAAAAACATCCCATGCACTAGCAGTAACCCATGAGTCCCCCCACTTGCAAAGGACTGTAAACATACATACGCAAGTATGCTGGAAAGCAGGGGGCCGGCCACCAAGCACTTCACAGTGGTTATCTCCACAAAGTGGGACTCTTAAGTGGTTTTTTTTTCATGTGTGTTCATTTGATTTTCTAAGTTTTGGTTATTGCCCCCCTCCCCCAGTGTATTAGGGAGCAAAATGGGCAGTAGTTCAATTTGTAGTACCTATAAGGTTGGTAAATTCAGGATAAAAATGAGGCAAAGCTGAAAGGCTAACCTTAGACAAATACTGAAAAAAATGTTTAATTCTTCAGAAATAATTAGGCATTTGAAAATATCTGATTTGATTAATGTAATCTCTGATGCATGCTTTCCCTTTAAGGACAAAATCTAAATTTTGTTATTTTATAAAAACTTACACATTTGGTCATTTCCTATTTTTGCCTTTTCAAATAAATGTTACATATTGACATTTCAGTGTCCCTACTGTTGTAACACAGAGTAAAACAACAAAGGAGATTTAGGATATCAGCTGAACAAAAACTACTGACTCTGTAAAAAGCTAACCTGCAGAGGAAAAAATTCTAGAAACACCAAAAGCAACTGCATTGACTAACAGCACCCTCTAGTGTTAAAAAATTTTATTGGTATTTGGTAAAACTAAGCTGTAAAACATTGTTTCAAAAAAACTATTTTGGAAAATGTCAAACATACAGAAAAGTAAACAGAATTAAAATACATTTTCATTTCATATATAACTTATCTCCAACCATGCACTGTTTTGATTTATATGACAACTTCTCCAGGTACTGAAAGAGCCCTCTCCACTAACAGCTGATTTTAAAAAACCTTTATTTTTAACTTGGGCACACAGCCAACTAAATTCAGGCAACATGTCCTAGCCTCTCTTGCAGCTGGATGTGACCATGTGCAGGCCCTGTCTGCAGCCATGTTAATCAACCAATACTCTAGGAATAGTGGAACAATAAGAAAGGAGCCAGATATATGAGAAAGAGGCTTCTGTTTCATATTTGGGTATATCAGAACAGCTAAAACTATACAACCAATAAAACAAAACAAAACAAAAGCAATCTAGCAAGACCCCAATTACTAAATTTCAAAAGGAAATGGACCAATACATGTATCAAACCTGGCTGAATGTTACTTTCCTTCAAATGGAAGGAGTCCAATACAGGTAAACATCTGGGTGAGATAAATAAATTCATTGTCCACCTTGACTATCAAGACTTATTAAATTGGCTTCTCCAGCAGACACTTAAAAGGCTGGCCATTCATTTATAATATCAAAGCACAACTCAGAACACGTGCTGACAGCACATGCCAGAATTCTGGCAAAGTAAAACAAGCTTATCCTAACTCTCAAAGTAACTCTATTGTGAAGACTGCATCCCTCAAACTTAAGAGTCACATCCCAGTGTGCCCTGGGCAGCACTGCACAGCAGAGCACAGGTTACCACACAAACAGCACCGCACTGGGAGTCTGGGAGCCCACACCACATGGTAGTGTAGGTGCAGGTCATCAACCAATGGGCCTCAACTGTCTTGCTCTGAAAAATAAAGGTGCTGGCCTATGTCTGTGGTTTCTGCACTTCTGGTTTTAGTATTGGAATAAACATCCTCAGATTAAAGCTTATACAAAACCTAGAGGAGGGTAAAAAATAAATCACAAGTAGGTAGATGATGTCATTAAAATGGGGGCTCAATACTCTTCATTGTAAAGTTTTAACATATTTTTTGGAAATAAAAAATAAAGTCCAACCAGTAAATCAAAGATTCACTCTTATTGAACTTTGCTGACAGCAGCAAGAAAAATACATTTACCAAATTTTCTAGAAGCAGCTTGCAACTGTTATGCTGTATTATACCACCGGTATCGTTATTTGGCTACCCTACACAATGCTCAATTTTAAATAAAGGGCGGGGGGAGACCATTCAGGACCAAGAAAGGTAAAAATCAATTACTTTAAGTCATTTTATATAATCTGACTTTAAAATTTAACTGTTTGGGTTAAAAAGTATATGACATACCTACTAGAATGGCTAAAACAAAAGAAACTGCTAAGATCATACCAAGTGCTGATAAGGACACAGAGCAACTGGAACACTCACACTTGGTGGGCACACAGAATGGCACAACCACTTTGTTCGAAAACAGTTTTGCCACTTCTCATAAAGTTAAAACATACATTTACTCTGAGATCCAGCAATACTACTCCGGGATATCTACCCAGAGAAAGGAAAACTCACGTTCCAACAAACACCTGCACATAAATGTCTATAATGACTGTATCTGCAATAGCCAAAACCTGGAGACAACACGCACCTTTAGCTAGTGAACAGGTAACAAGACCATGGCATGTCCCTACTAAAATGAGGTATCATTTCACACCCATCAGATAAGGCCAGAATACAGCATATAATAATACCAAGTGTTGGCAAATCTGTGGATAAACAGAAAATTGTCCCACACTGTTGCCACAAATGCAAACTGGTTCAAATACTTGGGGGACACAATTCGGTAACATCTAGCAGGTTGAAGGTGTGTGTGCATATGATCCAGCAATGCCACTTCTCAGCATAGTCCATCCACACTGTTCTTAAACAGCACATAACCAATGTACCAATAGGATAATAAAGTTCTGGTATGTTTAAACGGTCGAATAAAGCAGCAGTTAAAATGAATAAACTCTACAGCTAGTTGGGTCCATGTGGCTGAAAAACGAATCTCCAATTGAGCAAGTAGGTTACAGAACATCTGTCATTTGAGATCTTTTACATAAGGTTTTAAATCATGCAGTCAATACTATATGTGTACTTATGGACATATAAACATGTAATACAAAAATAAATATGGACTGCAGAGTTACCTCTGGGAGAGAGGAGGGAGATGACATTAGTAAAGAATATAAAAAGGTTATCTAAAATGCTTTATTTTCTTTAAAAAAAGAAAAGACCTAAAGACAACATGTTTAGCTTTATTAAATCTGGTTATCTGGCATATGAGTGTTCATTCTCTCACTTTATTTGTATTTGAAATTTCACAATTAAAAACAAACTTCTAATAAAGACTATCTTTAGAAGGACAGGCAAAACAAACAAAAACTGGAAGAGTGGCTGCCTCCAGAGAGGAGCTGACACCAGATGGGAGAGAAACTTACTTTCTATGTTTGTCCTCATGCACCTTTTGGATTTTGCTCTGTATCTAACTAGAATGCATTTTTTTAATTGCAAATGAATTTGATGTCCTCTTCACCTCCAGTGCCACCTCCCTGGGGGTGGGGAACTATCTGAAGTATTTTTATTTAAGATAAGGAAAGGCCACCGAAGACATGATGGAGAGTCCAGCCCTTATTGTGCCACGAACGAGCCCTGTCATCTTGGGAGGTCACCAAGCCTGCCCCTCTCCAAGGGTTGTGCCACTTCTAAAATCCTATCTTCTGTGAAACACAAACCATCTCCATAAAGCAGGGATCGGAAGTTCTAACTATGCCACAGGAGAGGTAACAAGGTCTCTTGTAACCCTGGTAGGAAAATTTAGAACCTGTTTCAAAAGTTCCAAAGACCATCATCTACAGGGATTGCTTCATATCCTCTGAGGAATAAAGTGGGTAGAGATGTATATAGTTACTATTTCTCAATACTTGGATGAGGCAGGAGAGCAGGAAGCTTACGACTTATTATCTTAATGGACTAGGAAGCAGGAGTCACGGTGAGGCGGAAGCAGGCTGTGGATGAGACGGGGAAAGGATGCGCCAAAGGACTGACGCACTGGAAAGCGGAAGTCAGGGTCTGGCTGAGACAGGACCTGTGAATATGGAGTGGGCAAAGTCATTTTGGTATCTGGTTCTCTCCAGTAGAGGACAACTGAGAAAAAACACAGAAAAACTGAATAGCACCCCCAAGGATGGCTGGCAAGCTTCAAGGCCAGTTCAGAGTGAGGAAGTCAGATGTTGGCAAGATGACAGCCAGGGACTCCCTGTGGCATCCACAGCCAGTAAGTAGGGTGAGGTGAGCAAGGGGAAGCCAGAGAACACCGAAGTGCCCTGGGACAAGGACCATTGTGGGAGAAGGAACGAGAGCTAGGAAGGGCAGGATGCATGCAGAAATGAGACTCTCCAAGCTCGGGATTCCAAAAGTGTCACTGGGAGATGATAACAAGACTCGGGAGAGCTGACATGAACTGGAAGTAAAAATTCCCTGGAAAAGATTCTGTGAAGGCACATGAGGTGTGGAGGCCAGAGGAGGCAATGACTCAGAGATGATGATAGAAGGCACAACGGAAAGACAAGTAGCAAGCCAGGAGCCAACATTCTCAAGGGACATCAGGAATGGCCAAGAAGTTGGTAGATGATGGCAAAAAAGTAAAGGGAAGGTGGTATCACAGACTAGTGTAGACTTCAAAAACTTGCAGGCATTGCTGAGTTAAGGCTAGTTTCCTTCCCTGGAATGCTGTAACATCTGGAGAATTCCTATTCCTATTACGAATTTCAGATCTTTGTTTAACTTACCAATTTCTTAGCAAATCCTTTCCAGACCCTTCAAAATCCAAATTAATCACTTACCTCCCTTTGCCATTATCTCCAAAACAATTCATACTAAGCATCCCTCTTTATTAAAATATCTAATCTTCTTAAAACATAGGCAAAAATCTCTTGAACATAAGCATGAGCAATTTTTTTCCTGTACACATCTCCTCGGGATGGGAAACAAAACAAAAAATGAACAAGTGGGACTACATCAAACAAAAAAGCTTCTGTACAGCAAAGGACACCATCAGTACAACAAAAAGGTATCCTATAGTATGGGAAACTATATTTGTAAATCACTCATCTGATAAGGAGTTAACATCCAAAATATATAAAGAGCTCATATGCCTCAACGCCAAAAAACAAGTAACTTGATTTAAAAATGGGTGGAGGACCTGAACAGACACTTCTCCAAATAAGAAACACAAATGGCCAACAGGCACATGAGAACAACAGGCTCCACATCACTAATCATCAGGGAAATGCAAATCAGAACCACAATGACATATCACCTCACACAAGTTAGAATGGCCAACATGGAAAAGACAAGAAATCTTAACAAGTATTGGCAAGGATGTGGAGAAAAGGGAACCCTCCTACACTGTTGGAGGGAATGTAAATTGGTGCAGCCACTGTGGGAAACAATATGGAGGCTCCTCAAAAAACTAAAAATAGAAATATTATACAACCCAGCAATTCCATTTCAAGGAATTTACCCAAAGAAAACAAAATCCCTGATTCAAAATATATATATATATATATATATATGCACCCCTTGTGTTTATCACATTATTTACAATAGCCAAGATATGAAGCAACCTAAGTGTCCAGCAATAGAGCAATGGATAAAGACGTGGTACATATATACAATGGAATATTATTCAGCCATAAAAAGAAAAGAAATACTGCCATTTGCAACAACATGCATGGATCTAGAGGGTATTTTTCTCAGTGAAATAAGCCAGGCAGACAAAGACAAATGCCATATGATTTCACTTAGTCATGGAATATAAAAACAAAGCAAAATGGAAGGAACAAAATAGCAGTAGACACATAGACACTGAGAAGGGACTGGCAGTTACCATGGGGGAGGGCAAGGAGGATAAAGGGGGACAGAAATTCTCAGCTGTACTATAAGTTGGTCACGGGGATAGTAGTACAGCATGCGAGTATAGCCAATGATTCTGTAACATCTTCCTATGTTGACAGATAGTAACCACACCAGAGTGGGTGAGGATTTAATAATATCAGTAACTGTTGAATCACTGTGTTATATATCTGAAACCAATATAAGATTGTGTATATCAATGATACTTAAATAAAAATTAAAAACAAAAAGACAGACCCAAGGGGAAAACTGAGGAAATCTGAAAAAAAAGTCTGTTCTTCTTGAGCTCATGTAGTGAGGAATCCACACTGTTTACTATTTGGTTCCTAAATTTTAGACAGCAAGAAATATGATTTCAGAGAGTGGAGGGTATACCTAAGAGCTGATCTAGCAAACCACCTAACCAGGTTCTCTGGCATACTGGCTTCAGGGCACCCTAGCCACACACACTTAAAAGGAGTCTGCTTGCTGACAGTGACTGTAATGGGGTATGTGGTGGGGACTTGATAATGGGGGGAATCTAGTAACCACAATGTTGCCCATGTGATTTTAGATTAATGATACCAATATATATATATATATATATTTTTTTTTTTTTAAGGAGTCTGCTTGGCTGCAAGAATTCCTAATACTGTCAGGATTTTTTTTAATGTGATTATCACTGTACTGCTAATGGGAACATAAGGACATGTAAGCTTTCTTCTTTAAAAAAAGTGAAAAACTATGTAAGAATTTGTAGTCCATGTAAGAATTTGTTCGTTATGCATCAGAAGATTGGAGACTGACGAAAATTAGGCTTGGGGTGGATTAATGATTGTGCATTGAGTATTGACCCCCCTATACAGAAATTTATTGTTGTTAACAACTATTTGATCAATAAATATGAGAGATGCCCTCACAAAAAAAATAAAAATAAAAATAAATAAATAAATAAACACACACACACACATAAAAAAAAAAAGTGAAAAAGTCAAAAGAGAATAAAATTAATGTATCATTTACAATTCATTCAACAAATCATAAGACTATTGAATAATCCTTAAATGTCCCTTTAGCAGGGAGGCACACAGATATACTGCTGAGGGAGTAATAACTGGCTTAACATTTCTAGATGATCATTTAGCAACACCAATGAATAGCTCTAACAATACACATAGCCTTTGACCCCACAATTCTACTCTTAGGAATTTTGTAATAATTAAAATAGGCTCAATTTTTATTAGAAGAATGTTCACTAAAATAGTGCTTAATATAATAAGCCAAACTGGATGGGAAAATATTAATGTCTAGAAATAGAAAACTGGTTTGGTTAAATTGTGAGTACATTCTTGTAAGGATATTGTGGGGATTTAAAAATTGATAATGTAAGCACTCACTGACATGAGTGTTACCACTGAGTGGAGGGAAAGGTAGGTTACAAAACATCCGTAATAACCCCATTAAATTGTACACACACACACACACACACACAAAATGGAGGAAAATCACCAAAAGATGCAGTGATTACCTTTAGATGATAGGATTGTTAAGTGACTTTTTGCTCTTACTTTTCTACAGTGTATGTATCACTTGAATTTTTAAACCTTAAGCCACTACCTAAGGACAATACTGAAATAAAAATGCAGGCAAGACAAACTAAAAGAAATGCAGGTCCTCAAAACCAGGGATGACACACACCGAACCGGTGTGTCTATGTGCCCCCAGGAATGGCAGCAGGGTGGGTCAGCACTTCCCGGTGACTAGATGTTCACCTCCCTCGTGGCTGGCTACCCCTGAATAATGGAGAAAATAGAA
Organism: Manis pentadactyla; assembly: GCF_030020395.1. NCBI lineage: Eukaryota > Metazoa > Chordata > Mammalia > Pholidota > Manidae > Manis > Manis pentadactyla. The sequence continues at coordinate 146,567,821 of NC_080023.1, read as the reverse complement.
GGTGTGCTTGGAAGGTTAGGCATGCTTACTGTTCTGCAAACCTACTGTGTTCAGGGATTCATGATTTTCCTGTATTTCCACATATCCTTATGTTATCTTCAACTCTTCCAAAGGATGTCTTTAAATTACTATAGTACTGTTACTTCGTCTCATTTTCCTAGGTCATCAATTCTTTATTTTAGAAGAAATGGGAACTATCATTGGACTCTAGCATGTCTGAAACTATAAGCTACAAAACATATTTGTGATCCTTGGGTAAAAGAGAAAATTACTTTTAAAAAAAAGGTTTTACATATACAGATAAGTAACTTCAAAATACATCGAGAAGATTTTTTCTTCTCAAGTCAAATAAATAAATGAATATAAGAATTAACATCTAGAAATACTGCAATCAATTTATTTTGTTGAACTGGTTCAAAAGCATTTTCCAGGCAATAGGAAGCCTCTTGATTTGACAGAAAAAAAGTGAGAAAGGAGGAAAAAAGAAAAAAAAATGAGAAAGGGGAAGCTGGTAGAAGCAGCATTCATGTATGAGTATATATTATTACACTGTCCGTGAACAGAAGTGGCTTACATTACGAATACCCAAAAATCCAAACGCTTACAAGTTGAAAACTTCTCACAGTGGTAGATAAAGCAATCTGAGCCTTGAGCTGTGCCACCCAAGCCAGAAGCCACCAGCCCCATGTGACTGTTGAGCACATGAAAAGTGGTCAGTCCAACTAAGATGTGCGTTGAATGTAATAAAATGCATACCAGACTTCAAAGATTTACTATGAAAAGAAAGGTGATATGATCTCATTAATAATTTTATGCTGATTACATGAAGTGATGACCTTTTAAATATACTGGGCTATAAAATATATTACTAAAACTAATTTTACCTGCCTTTACTTTATTTAATAAAACTCCCAGAAAATTATATACATGACTCCTATAATAATTTTATTGAACAGGGATGGTCTAAGAAAGTGGGTATTGGGAAAAGAGAAAAGCTAAATGCTATTTCAGAGTGCACAACCATGGCAATCACGATCAGACTCCATCCAGAGTGTGTTCTGATACTTTGACTTTACAAACACACATACACAGAACACAGGCATGGCCATGTATCTTAGTTCAAACAGCAAAACCAACGCTGTAATTACTATCCTACACAATTAGCTCGGCAGCCTGCACTCTGATGGAGGTGAGGAGGTGCTGTAACCTAGTTTCTCCTCAGTACTGGGAGGAGGGAGGCCAAAGCGGAAATCCATGTGCTAACTGAAAAGTCATAAGGGGAGTCAGGGGCTCATCACTGGAAGCTCAGACCCAGCAAGAGAAATCTAAATAAAACACAGGGCCCATCAACACTACTAGCAGACACTACTCAAATCCAGAGGGGGCTTTATAACTACTAAACTGAAGGCTCTGGTTTTGTATGGCAATCTAAAGCAAAATTTTTTTTTAGAAGAATTATCATTAGAAAGGAATGAATGGGACTAACTTATTGATGAGATTTTTCCATACCAAACAGAAAGTCAGCAGACTTAGGCAGTTCATAAACAGCTGGTCTTAATTCAACAGTAACATGTTGATTTTAAAACATATCCAACTGAGAAGGCTAGAGATGTTCTAATATGCTTGGAATCTCTTTCATAGTAACCATTACACAACTCTTCCATCTTTCTTCCTTACCTTCTTGTGTAAGTTCTGTAACTATTATCAGTGTTTACATAGGTTTTTGAAACAACCCAGTTTTTCCAGTAAATTTAATTCTCTTGTTGCTACTGATCAAACTATAAACAATGCAGCATTTTTATGCAACATGTTCAGTAATGAGAAAGTGGGATGCTGACGTCAACAGCACACAAGAGTCTATAAACCAAAAACACCAAAATTACCAAACACAGCTGCTTGGAAATGAGCCACCAAAAAAAAGAGAAATTTCTTCTCTCTCACTGCTCAGTCTTTGATCCAATTTATATCAGAGTCCCTCCTCATCAGTGATCACCCTCTCTGAGATATACCTGGGTCAGAGCCAGGCACCTGGTAAGCAGGCTCCAGGCAATGGCCAGAGCTGCTGTTCTCAGCTATGATCACTCAGGCAGTGAACTCTCACCTGTATGTTTCTCATAACAAAGATGAAAGGTACTGACTAGCAAGCCTTCTCTTTGCCCCATTTAGTAAGAGCTTAATGGTTTAGGGTCGATGCTGATAGTCTCAAAGAAAATGATAAGCCAACTTTATAGCTAGTTTCCTCAACTGCCACAACACCGAGCATGGAGTTCACACGAGGCCATTGACCATCTACTGGACAGACTGGGACATCAGTGAATTATAGAAACATGATAATTATCAAACTGTGCATGAGAGCTCAGAGAAACAGGAACTCAACAGGCCTGGACATGCTGAACTTGAGCGGGCGGTGGTATGTACACTTGACAAGCGTACTGAAGACCACCAGAGATTTGAGAGAAAAGCTCTATGAGAGCACAGAGCAGAGAAAGATATGTGAACTGAAATATAAAGGTGGAAACTGAAACTCAGAGCTGGGAGACCATTTACTTGCAGGTATCCCAGACAGAACTGTCTTCCCCTCGTGTCCCTTGTCCTTAATAAAATATCATGTTTAAGAATGTGACATATATAATTTGATAATGGCTTAAGAAAAAAAAATCTACACAGAGAGAACAAAAAGACTAAAAGGAATACATAAAAATGTTCACAGTACTATCATTAGGTGGTTGGATCAAGGATATTTCTTTCCTAATTTTTGGAATTTCCTGTTTTATTTATTCATTTTTCAAAATAGCAAGCATAGACTTTTATTAGAAAAAAAAAGTATTTTTTAAAAGGAATGCTCCTAAGCATTTGTGAAAGCTCTTAGAACTGAATATCTAAATAGTGAATTTTACTTTATGTAAGTTAAAGGTAAGTAAAAATACCATTAATATTTTTCACCCACCATACTGAAAAAATTTTGTTCTGATAAGACAAAGTGTTTGAGAGAATGTTTATCAGTAAGACTGTAAATTCTTGCAGCTTCTCTGCAGGACAATTTACTAATATCTATCAAAATTTAAAAACAGAGAAATCTTACCCACTGTGCCCAACAATTTTACTGCTAGAAATTTACTTATGGGTATTCTCCCCAAAATATGTACAAGAAATTTCAGCACAGTATTGTTTATAATAGCAAAAAATTTTAAATTACCAAAATCCCCACTGAGCTTCTGGATGAGAGTAGGTGGGAGGAAATGTAAACATACTTAGTCTACTTCAATTGTAGAATGCTGGGAAGAGTAAGGGAAAACAGGTCTTAAATCTCTTTAACCCCCAAGTTCATACCTGTGATCCTGACTGAGAGCCCCAAAGGCAGTAGGTACTCAAATGTTTTCTGACAAAAAAAATCAAAAGCATGTAAAGGAAAATGAAAATATTTACCTTCTTCCTTGTAATTAGTGTAGTGGTAAGATTGTGCCTGTTGATTTTCTAGTTTAATCTACTTACAAGGAATTTGGCCTAAAGAAGCCCATGACCTTATTCTTAGCATTTACCTAATAATTATTCCCAGTATTGCATTCAGACCTTTGCTGACATGTGCAGAGGGCAAGGGCAAGCACATATGAGTTCTAACACTAAAGAGCTGTCAGCAAAACTCTTATCATGAAACGCAGGACAAGAGATGGTTTCAGACGCACCAAAATGCCGAGGCGCAGACCTGTCCATATGCTTTCCGTTAGAAGCCGCTGAGCTACATCTCCTTGTGCTGTGAAGTCCAAAGTCAAAACCACACAGGGAGTCCTGGTTAGCAGAGTCAAGACCTAGCTAGAGAAAAACAAACAGTAAATAAAAATAAAGAGCAATACTAAACCCAGCAGGAGGCACTCTGAACGGAGGCTACTTCTCACTCAGCTGGGCTCAATCCTAGAACTTGATCTGTTATTACCTCTTCATGCTCATGGAACATCTCCAAGGTCCCAGCCCATCCCTGGGCAGGACCACAAACTGCACCTTCAATCCCTTAAAAAATCTACTCTCGCTTGCACAAAGTATTTTAGAACACGTGGAAAAAGCAATTTTGCACCCAGGTGGGCTTTCTTCCTTGATAATGTTTTAACACCCATATTCCCTAACACAGAGCCTGGATTAAAGAAAAAAAAAAGACAAAAAAACACACTTTTTTTAAAGACTTCAGTTCCCACTATATGCCAGGCATTGTACTACACAATATATCTGTGTGATTTCATCTTCACAACCACCCTCAGGAATCACCACTGGGCCCACACTTTACAAGTAAAACCGCAAGAGGGATGAGGCCTCCTGGACAAGGTCCTGAGGCATATGTGACAGTGCAGGGGTCAGAGCCCACTAGGCCTATGCCGGCAGAGTCCTCCCCTTTATTTACGACTCTATGCTGCCTTCTGTGCTTCTGACATAATGAACAGAAGGTGCTGTATTTGTGGGGCAAAGAGAAGATTTAACTACTCAAAAATCACTTTCTTTGAAAACCCTTTAAAAATATATTAATACATTGTGAGGGTACTTCCTAAAAGACTGGATCACATTCTATTTCTTAAGCTAGGTTATCAATAGGTGCACAGGTGCTCACTTTATTGTTCATTAAATGAACATGATTGTACATGCTTGTACCTACGTTTATGTATCACTAAAAGGAACCCAGAGCTTGACTCAGGCAGCATCTCTGAACAGCCAGCAAGTTACTAGGAACAAGCCTGGCCCTCCATTATAAAGAAAAACATATGAGCCACAGAGCAACAAGTTTCTCATAGGAAAATAGTTACACTGTGAATCATTCATTTCTGCTGTTTGTTCTGTTGGAGTGGGCATCAACGTTCACGGATGATCCCAAGGTGAACACGCACACAAACGCCATTGGACCTGTACCAGTCCAGCCTTTAGTAAGCCTAAGCTAATTCTGTTTTTTGTTTTTTTAATTTTGAAACTAAACATTAGTCTATGGCTGTTTGGGACAGAAAATATTACTCATTTTAAGTGATCAGAAGATAAGTACAGATTTTACATGCAAGCTGAAAAAACAAAAAAGGTTATTTAGTTCCCCAAATAAAATCTTTGTAACTATAAATTTATTTTAAGCTACACTTATTAAAAATCTATATATATATATATATATACTTCAATTAAATAATTTTTTTTTAATTTAGAGTCAGAAGGGAGGCACAAAAGGGACCATTCATCAATGAGGATTACTCAAGAAGACAAGTAATGGGAAGAACATGGAAAAAAGTAACAAGAAAAGCTTTAGAAGAACAGCTTATTTCCCGTTAAACTGGAATTATCTATTTCCTTCTTTGAAAAATGCAACTTGCACAATATGGATAGTATAGTCCCACTTCTATTAAAAGTATAATCATGTAGAATTTATTTGTGGACACAAGAAAGGGCTAGAAAGGGTAAACATCATACCACCCTGAAGTATAGTGGCTTTAAAAGGTAAGTGACTCTCAAAATTTGCTTTATCCAATTCTTACAAGTTAGAATTATTTTCTAACATGTGTACGCTGCTTTTGTAAGTCCTTTCAAAAGCTAAAAAACATTAACTAAAAAAGAGGTTTCCATGAGGGCAAAGTTGCAAATTAACAAAATGTCATTTTTGCCACAAATCAAATAAAAATTCTGAAAGGGTAAGTAAAAGTACTATGACTCCATAAATATTTACTTTCAGAAAGTCCTTTTTTTAGCTGATGAGTAAAACCACTGTCTGGAAGGACTGACATTCTACTCCACTGAACAATCAGAGACCAAAATGTAGAACTGGGTCAGAAGTTCTAATATTGGGAAAATGTATGCATTTTTTGAGAAAGGAATCTTTGAGAAAGGAATTATGCAGGAGGAACCACTCAACAAAAACAAAACTGAGTTATCAGTGAGCATCCTTGAACTTCTGTCACAGTGCCAACACACCTCCCCTCTGTAGGTTCCACCATACTCTGGAAATGTGAAAACCTGCCCTTTGCACACAAGGCTACGGGGTTCAGATCAAAGCCGTGGTCCCGCTAGCAACTCAGAGGAAATGTCACGTGGGGCACAATGACGCACCACCTGACTTTCTCCCAGAAAGGCCCCTTTGAGCTCTGTTTAGAGAAACTGTTCAGTGTTTCTCTTGCTTCTTAACTGGTGTGCAAAAGTAATTATGCTGTGGTTTCTAGACTTTGATTTCACAGAGAAAAACACCCACCGAAAAAATGGTGGTGGGAGAATAATAGAGAATTGTCATATTTGTATTTGATCATTTCCTTAAAGGGATGTTAACATTTAAAAAGCAGGAAGGGCCAATACCACTCACAGGCTAGAATTATGAACTGCTGAATTATTTCATCAATGTGGTAGATAAAAAACCTAACTCCTGATTTAAAACAGGACTTTTCAATGAAAGTTAAAATGATATTTGCTGAATATGACAATATCTCCCCCAAACATGGGCAAACACAAACACTATATGCTCACGTTTTTATACTTAGTTTGTATTTTTTAAAGGACTTACAAAAGAAGCAAATGTATGTACTAAAAATCTAGATGAAGTGGGCAATTTTTTTTTAGCAAAACTTTTTTTAATCCTAAACAAACAGAAAGTTACAGAAACAAAAAACCATGCTCAAAAGAGGTGCCAGGCTCAGACAAATTCATAGGCCAGTTATAGCCTCATCTTCCCATATAAAATGGAAACCTTCCCAATTCCTTCTGGGAAAGCTGACAAGCTAACAAAAAAAAGCAAAGCACAAGAGAAGAAAACTGTATGTATGTTAACCTCACTTGCCATTCCCAGATCTTTTTTTTAACTTATGCAAATCTGACATGCAAAGAGTGGCATCTGGTTTCAATCTTGATTTCTTATGATCCACGTGTCTATAGTTCTCTTATGAACTGCAAGCGCCTTTTGTCTATTATTTTAATAACTGTTTTTTTCTCATTCATTTATAAGAGCTCCTTCTAAAATTTAGACATTAACCCTTTGTTGTGTTGAAAACATTTCCCCGGGAAAAAGTAAACGACTGCTTTTTCCATTCTACTTATACCACTGAAATAAAGGCTATTTTTTTAAATCTCTCTGAAGTCAAATCTATTATCTTTTTGCAATTTCTTCTAAAGTTTTTCTGCTTAGATAGCCCCTCCCTGTTCTACGATCAAAGAAATACCATCATTATCAATTAAATGTTCTTGGTCAGAATCATTTTAAAATGTTTAATAGCCATCCCTTTAAAAATGCATATCCAGTAAAACCATTGTTCCAAGAAAATAACTAGATGAGTATAATTACATTCACTTTATTTGTAGAAAAAGTAAATGTCCAATATTTAAGGGCTGGCTAAATTATGACAGTAAAATACTTTATAATAAAATACTACAAAACCATTCTGTAATAAACATGAGCAAGTTTTTCCTGAACACATCTCCTCGGGCAAAGGAAACAAAAGCAAAAATGAACTGGGACTACATCAAACTAAAAAGCTTCTGTACAGCAAAGGACACCATCAGCAGAACAAAAAGGCATCCTACAGTATGGGAGAATGTATAAGTAAATGACATATCCGACAAGGGGTTAACATCCAAAATATATAAAGAACTCACATGCCTCAACACCCAAAAAACAAATAACCCCATTAAAAAATGGGCAGAGGATATGAACAGACAATTCTCCAACGAAATTCAGATGGCCAACAGGCACATGAAAAGATGCTCCACATCGCTAATTATCAGAGAAATGCAAATTAAAACCACAATGAGATATCACCTCACAGCAGATAGGATGGCCAACATCCAAAGGACAAGGAACAACAAATGCTGGCAAGGATGCAGAGAAAGGGGAATCTTTCTACACTGCTGGTGGGAATGTAAACTAGTTCAACCATTGTGGAAAGCAATATGGAGGTTCCTCAAAAAACTAAAAATAGAAATATTTGACCTGAGAATTCCACTCCTAGGAATTTACCCTTCGAATGCAGGAGCCCAGTTTGAAAAAGACATATGCATCCCTATGTTTACTGCAGCACTATTTACAATAGCCAAGATATGGAAGCAACCTAAGTGTCCATCAGTAGATGAATGGATAAAGAAGATGTGGTACATAAACACAATGGAATATTATTCGGCCATAAGAAGAAAACAAATCCTACCATTTGCAACAACATGGATGGAGCTAGAGGGTCTTATGCTCAGTGAAATAAGTCAGGCAGAGAAATACAAGTACCAAATGATTTCCTTCATTTGTGGAATATAACAACAAAGCAAAACTGAAGGAACAAAACAGCAGCAGACTCACAGACTCCAAGAAGGGACTAGCAGTTACCAAAGGGGAGGAGTGGGGGAGGGTGGGTGGGGAGGGAGGGATAAGGGGATTGAGGGGTATTATGATTGGTACACATGGTGTGGGGAGGTGGGGTCACAGGGAAGACAGTGTAGCAGAGAGAAGTAGTGACTCTGTGGTATCTTACTACAGTGATGGACAGCAACTTCAATGGGGTATGGGGGGGACTTGATAATATGGGTGAGTGTAGCTTTTCATGTGAAACCTTCATAAGTGTGTATATCAATGATATCTTTTTAAAAATCTTCAAGTTCAAATTTTACTTTTTTTTAATGCACCTTATTATTCCTATCATACTTTAATAAGCAAGCAAATTTGAAATCTAAAAAACATTTTAAGCAAAAGCACGCTGATAGATTTTGTTCATTTTTAAGAAGAATGTTACCTTGAAACTTGAAGTTGGAAAAATGAGATTTCTATTCTGAAAAGTAAACCCCAGGAACATGCTCTATAAATAAAACTTACTCCTCAAATACATTATAAAACAAAATTATAAGACAAATGGGGAGAATATTTATATTTTTTATTAAAGTGCTAGTATCCTGAATATAAGAACTGCTATAAATCACCAGGAAAAAGACAAACACAAAACTAGAAAAACTAACTCCTCAAGGAAATGAACAAGCCAAACAAAATATAAGGAGAAAAAAAAAAAAAGGCCTCATTTAAAAGTGCTCAAACTCACTAGTTATCAAAGAAAAGTCAAGTAAATACAATGATTGTATTCTTTACCCAAATTGGGGTTAAAAAAAAGTTAAAATAATAGCTTAAGTCCTCACGTATTAACCTAGATGCACGAAGTATCCTGCATGTATGTCACATACGTGTTAAAGCCTTAGAAGTGCAAATTATGTCCCTTTCAAAAATGTAGTTTAAAGAAATAATCTGAAAAATGCACATAGATTTGCATACAAGGCTGTTCACTATTATGTTCACCACAGCAAGAAAAAACAGCTCATAAGCTAAACTAACAACAGGATTTGTCAAATAAAACATGATGCATTGAGCACAAATGAGCTGTTAAAACCATGTTTTAAAGGGCTACTTAATGACTTAGTTCATATGCTTAAGATATATTGCTAAGTAAAAAGTTTAAAAAGGTTTAAAAACTCTGTGCTTTAGGTTTAAAAAGTCCCTGTATGGCCTCTTATTTTAAAACAAGTACAAATATATACACATACAAAGAAATTTTACTTTCAAATAAACCAGAAAAAAGAATCGTCAATGACATAATGTGGTGGGGGTGCATGGGGAGGGCTATACAACACAGAGAAGACAAGTAGTGATTCTATAGCATCTTACTACGCTGATGGACAGTGACTATAACGAGGTATGTGGTGGGGACTTGATGATGGGGGGAGTCTAGTAACCATAATGTTGCTCATGTAATTGTAGATTAATACCAAGATTTAAAAAAAAAAGAAGTCAATGAGTAAAATAAGCTTTTATGTGTAAAAGTTTTCACTACAATCCTAATATTCCTTAACAATTTAAGACAGGACACCAGTTCCCCTTTCTGATCTTTTTCCAGTCTGACCTTAATTCTGAGCAATTCTGACCAACGGCTACCTATACTTCAATAGTAATTCCAATCAATAGCTTCAGTGTTCTTTATATGACAATCCCCTAAAACAGCTATGAATTGCCAGCACTATTTCTTTTAAAATCATTCCATTTCCTATAGCAAAAAGGCCAAAGACACAAAAATTCCAGAGAAATGACAGACTCTCTCTAGGAACTCTGCTCCATCCTTGCTTTCTCTACAGACCAGGGACACCTGCCCACACCAAGGAGGAGGTTTTATTTCACTGGAGAAGAACATCAGAGATCATATTAAGAGGAAGTGCACAGGTCTCTCTAATGCATTCTCTACCACAGTGACCAAAGGTTTCACACATGATGATCTCTAGCTAAAAATATGCATGTTTCCATCCCATAGTACGTTCAATCAACTCTGCATGGGCTTTAAAAATAGCAAACATCTGCCTTATAGTTCATTTATGCCAATGGTTCTTGACCCTGGCTGCACACTACAATCACCTGGGAGTTTTGCTGTTTTTTTTTTTTAACCCCAATATGTAGGCTGTGTTTCATATCAACTGCACCCCACTTTCTGGGATGAGACCAGGAAGCAATACATTTTTAAGATTCCCCAGATGACTCCAATTTGCTGTCAAGGGTGACTTGAAGCATGAAACAATAGATAATGACCCAGGAGAGTGAATAGAGAAATCAATTCAGCAGGCTGGAGTCAATTTTTGTAATTAAAAAAATGGCTTGGTGCAATAGAATGGAGTAGGTTAGAGTAGGCTATAAAACAGTATCAGGATGTTTTGCTCCTAGTTCAGGTAAATGTTGTCTCATGAAATTTTTTTCAGTTAAAAAGATGAAATTCTTGCCACCCAGACTGATCTACAGATTCTTTGCAATCACCATCAAAATCCCATGTCTTTCTGACAAAAACTGACAAACTGATCCTAAAATTCCAATGGAAATGCAAAGGATCCAGAACAGCCAAAACAATCTCGAAAAAGAACAAAACAAGAGAATTCCTGCTTTCCAATTTCAAAACTTAACATAAAGCTATTGTAATTAGATAGTGAAGTTCTGGTGTAAGGACTGATGAGATCAAAGGAACAGAATTGAGAATACAGGAATAAACCTTAGTCAGATGATTTTCTACAAGGGTACCAAAAATGGAGAGAAAGAAGAGTCTTTTCAACAAATGTTGCTGAGACAACTTTCCAGTGTAAAGGAACAAAGCTGGACCCCTACCTCACACTATATACAAAAAGTAACTCAGAATGGATCAAAGACCTATATCTAAGAGATTAAAAATATAAAACTCTTAGAAGAAGATGGAGGTAGTCTTTGTAACTCTGGGTTAGACAATGGTTTCTCAGGTATGAATTCAAAAGCACAAGTAACAACAAAATAGGTAAACGGAGCTTCAAAATTAAAAGTGATCGTGTTTCAAAGGACATCAGAAAGGAAAAGACAAGACATTAAAATGGGAAAAATTATTTGCAAATTATGTAGCAGACAAGAGACTGGTATGTAATCTATTAATAAATATTACAACTCAACAATAAAAAGACAAGATTTTTAAAATGGATTTGAATAGACATGTTAGGAAAGAGCATAAAACCTAAATGTGATTTATTCCCACCAGGATGTTTAAACATTTTAACAGTAAGGTATTAACAAAGGGCCACGTGATGGAAGATGCTCAGGCTGAGGGGGGGCGCGGAATTGGTAAGGGCCTGGCTATACCTGTTTGATTTGAGTTTTTTAAACCTGCCGATAAAATAAAGACAAATGTTAAGGGAATGATATAACTGCCTTAGGCGATGTCCGGGAAAGAATGTGAATTGAACCCTGTAGTACTCAGCCAATGAGGAACCAGGGGAGAGACTCGCTTACTAGGAGACAAATTACTGGCGCCAATCTCCCCAGGTGTGCCTGCTCACCAGACACCCGTTCTTGCAAGACCGTCATTAAAGCCTCGCTCCACTGTTCTCTTTGTCTTCATGTCCACTTATTGAATCCAGACCAGTGAGTGTGTTTCTCACAGACATATCTCCAAATTAGTCAAATGGCCAATAAAACATGAAAATGCAAATAAAATAATTTCTTTAGGAAAATGCAAATAAAAACCACAGTGAGATCCCATTTCACACCCAAAAGAATAGCTATACTCAGACCATCAATAACATGTGTTGGTGAGGAAGTGGAGAAAATTGGACTGTCATACATTGCTGATGCATCCATTCAGGACTAGTTTGACAGCTCCTCAAAATGTTAAATATAGAATTACCGAATGACCCAGTAATTCCACTCCTTGATATTTACCCAAGAGAATTGAAAACACACAAAATGTGTACACAAACATTCATAGCAGCATTATTCTAAAATGTAGAACGCAAATATACATTAACTCATTAGCAGGTAAACTGTGGTACCGATACATGCTACAACCTGGGCAAATCATAATAGACAATAGGCTAAGCAAAAAGTCAACCACAAAAGACCACATATAATATGATTCCATTTATATGAAATACCCAGGTAAAGCAATTCCACAGAAATAGTACAGATCAGAGGGTGCCAGAGGCTGAGGGGAGGAAATAATGACGAGTGAACCTAGTAAGGTACAGGGCTTCTTTTTGGGGTGACAAAAGTGCTCTGAAATTAGATAGTGGTGACAGTTACCCATCTCAGTGAGTATACTAGAAACTAAATTGTTCCCTTTTAAAAAGTGGATTTTATGGTATGTGAATTATATCTCAAAGCTTTGGGTTTGTGTTTTTTTTGTAAGGTTATTCCATGTCAAGAGCCCCTCCCCTATCCTATCCACAGACCCTCATGTGGTTCCTTTACCATATGACACTATGAATAACATTTCCAACACAAAAGCCTTATTACTTCAGAGCCATGTATTTCATAATCAGATTCCAAAAGGCAATGAAGGGTATCACAATTACCTTTTTTTTTCCTCCATGATATAGGAATAGTAAATAACAGAATACCCAGCATATAAGGCTATATGTGGTTTGTGAAGCTTTTGAGATACACACACGCGTATATGCAACACTCTGATGTATACACACACATAGGAATGAAAAGTGAGCCAGTCAAAACAAAATCTGGAAAATATATTTATGTTGACTGACACCTATTTGAGAAAGAAGCCAATAAATATGAGATCTCAAGGTTGAAAACTGAAATTGAAAAAATGTTGAAGCCATTTTGGAGCCTTGCCCTAAGGCACTGAACTAAATACTAGAAAAAAATGAGTTGAGCCCTGTGTCTGCTTCTATTGCCCAAGTGAAGTAAGAAAAGAGCCCCTACCCCATCTACCTCCCAGGGCTTTTGAGAGGTCTGGAGGTGCTTCCTGCTGCCACAACAGTCAGAGCCCCTGCGGGTAGGGTCTATAGATCCCATGCAAGCTCCGGAGGTGAGGGTGCCGACACTGCCGGCACCAATCATTCAAAACGGGAATGCAGGCGGCAGGATGTGCAGCCTGGAAAGGCAGGGTCTGAACTCACACTAGGTGCCAGGAAGCAGATGTAAGAAAAAACTGCAACAGAAAGGGCAAGGTCAATAGTGCTGGGTATTCACTTTTATCTTCACAGGGATGAAAGAATAAAGGAAAAGAAACAAGAACCCACAAAAACTTCTCTGAGGGAGAGAACATTTTCAAAGCCTGCAGGTCAGAATCCCTGACAAAAAAGATGCCAGCAGCTGCACCATATGATGGCATGGTTGGAAAATAGAAGCCCTTGGGATGAACCTGAAGGAAAGATACAGCTCATACAGCTCCTCCTGGCAAGAAATTTGAGATCATCCTCATATCAGCAGAGAAACTGAACTTATTTGGAGAAATACCGCAATTAACTAGGAAAGAGTCTACCAGGAGTTTCTATGATATAAAAAATTCCAAGATCAATATCAAGGTGACAAATTTTGTTCATTCAAAAACATTATGTATGATAATGTAATTTAGTGAAAAAGACATTGAAAATAAGACACTTCTTCAATATAATTGAAGATTATACACAATAATGCAGTCCAATAAAAATTGATACTAAAAAGGACCATTATCACATTTAAACCTATTCGGTAAGCACCCTACAACTTAAGAAATGTATAACCATAAGAACAAAAACGTAATCACTTGCACCTATTATAATTGTCCACCTAAGAAACTCAAGAGAATCAACTGAGAAATAAGAATATTAAGAACTTGGTTAAATAGCACAGCAGGCACAATGCTATTTTATTTTCCTCTCAGATACAAAAAACAACTCTGTGTTCCACCCCCTTGCACCTAATAGGATAGGGAGAAACAGACTGGGAGAAAAACACTACCACTTCCAAGCTTGGCCCATAAAAAAATCTTCCATGCACAAAATTCCATGGCAAACTTAGAAGACAGTTGTGTTATAAAATGAAACCTAGATCCCCAACTCACCACTTAAGAATGAACAACCTAGAATAATGTAAGCAAGAAATAACTTCATTTTGTTCAGACACAGATTTTGGCTGGCATTCACTATCCTGAAAAATACAGCTGGTCAGTTATAAGAGACAGAGACTGCAAGCAGTGTACTTTCTCTATACTTGCTCTGTACCAGGTAAGAAATAGTGTAGGTAGGGGCAAAGAGAAGTAAGGGGGAAATCCTCTCCCTCTAAAGAGTAAATATGTTTAAATAAAGAGCAGTAAGCAAGTATCTGAGAGCTGTAAAAGATTTGCATAAATCAAAAGATTTATGCAAAGACAAAACAATTTAATACTACAAAGATGACGAGCCTCCCCAATTAACTTAAGCATTTAATAAATTTCCCATTAAAAGTTATTTTGAAACCCTAAACTGAAAAATACCAGATAGTAAAGCCTACTACAAAGTGATTGTAATGATAAAAATAGCAAGGTCGTGGCAAAGGAGAGACAGATAAATGGAATAAAACAGTAAGCCCCACAACAGATCTAAGGATGCAGCATATGACAAAAGTATTATTATAAGTTGGTAAGAAAAGGATGAATTAATGAATAAGTAGCGCTGGAATAAATGTAAAGGAAAAAAATCCTTACTTTATACCACACTCCAATAAAAATACTAAATTATAGCCAACTATAAAAAAAGAATACAGGTGAATATTAATAAAATCTTGGGGTAAGAGGCATGGAAAAGAAAAAGATTGACAGATTTGAATTCAAAGCACAGACAAGTATTTGCAACTTATGACAAAAAAACGCACATCTTAATAGCATATTCCTCAGTGAAAGCAGGATCAAATACAACATATCTAGTAGCATCAACTATGAAGATTAAGGAGGAAAATGTTTCATATTGAACCAAGCACTGACATTCCTGGAATAAAAAATTCACAATACCTTTAGATAAAACAGAAGACTATAAAAAAGTGTCATGCTTGTTATACTCCTTAACACTTCAAAATATGGATACATTCATCTATCTCATGCCATACCATACTTTTGAAGAATAATTCATAAAGCCATGTCCTAATATATAAAGAGCTCTTGATAATAAAATATGAACTCAACAGAAAACTTTCAGCACTGATCACATATACATTACTGTGAAGCAGGGGTAAACAAACTTTTCTATACAGGGCCAGAGAAAGAATGTTTTAGGCTCACAGGTCAAACAGTTGCTTGAATGGACATGGTTCTGTTTTAATAATACTTGCTTTACAACAGGTGCTAGTGGTTCCCCCCTACCCCCAACAGCATCCTCATCACCTGCGAACTGGTTTAGATGCAAATTATCAGGCCCCACCCCAGACCTTCTGAATGAGAAGCTCTCAATTCTGAGATCTATTCTGTTACACAAGGAAGAGGTTTTACCCCCAACCAAGTGATTTGCCTTTGGGGACGGCAAAGGATTTAGGCAGCTTTGCTGCAGGGACAAGAAAGCCAGACCAAATCTGAGGCTGAAATCTCACCACAGACAAGAACAAGTGCCTTCCATCAGAAGCAAAGGGAAGTCCATCTGCAGAGTCACAGAGTCATATGCCAAGACTTCTGTGATGAAGTGATGGTGCAGAATGAAAGAGCTAATGCAGGTTTAGTTAAACAAATCTGGAGGCACATACGTGAACAAACAGAAGCCACCTCCCAGGAGGACCACGTAAAAGAAAAGAGCACACGTTGGGGTGGGAGGTTGTGGAAGGTTCCTACAGAACAAATGGGGGGACTAATTAGGAGGAGCAAGGGACCCAAGCTGGGGTGCACAGAGGAAAACACTGTAGCCAGGAAATGAACATGCCAGACAGGAGGAAGGCAGGAGAAAGCAAGAAGGGTCCTGCTCCCCGCAGCCCTCAGCCTCTTCCCAGCATATCCCCCATGCTGCCCAGAAGAGTTTTCCACAATACACATCTTGACAAGTCACTCCCCTTCTGGAAATCTCTCGGCCTTCCACTCAAAATCCAGGTGCCACAGTACCTTGTCAAAGGACCTTTCTACTCTAAACACCCTTTCCACCTCCCACTCCTCTGCCTCCCACCAACATCCTGACACACTCAACCCCTCCCACATGCCCTTCCACCTTTACTCATCCTGTTCCCTCCATCGGGAATGCCATTCCCCACCTTCCCCCTGCCCAACCCTACCTTCAATCCCAATTCTTTGAAAAGCATCTTGGAACACAGGTTAGATTAGAGTCTAACTTTGATCCTGGCAATTTGACCAGCATGGGGTCAAATTCTGACTCTGCCTCCCGGAGGCACCTGGACCTCAGGCAAGTTGCTGACTGGACACCAAACCTCAGCATCCTCAGCTGTAAAATGGGAATAGGCATGGTATCTATTCCACAGGGTGGGTGTGATTAAAGGACATCAATGAACATAAGAAGTGCTAGGCAGAGTACCTGGCACTAATGCTAGCTTCTCTGCTCTATGTCAAAAGGAACTTAGAACCAAAACTTCAGACAAAATCTGGGAACAACATTCTATCATTGAGGGCCCCACAGATTAATGGAGCATTCAGATAATAATTCAAGACCCAGGAGTTAACATAGAGAAGATAACCAAGATCCAGTTCCTTCATCAATGAAACACAAAACAGAATTAACTTTCCAGTTGTTGGGTCTAAGATAATGACTCAAGTGCCCAGCACATAACTGGATGCCCACTGGTGCCACGATTATTGCACTGGCATCACCTGGGGCTCATGGTCCTATCTTTCTTGGGTTCCCTCTATTGCTTGGAGAGGCACCTAGAAAAAAACATGCTTATTAAAGTGCTTCCCCATTCAACCTAGAAAAGGGGGCCTCAACCCTGTAAGATTTACATACTTACAAGAAGGGCTATGAGCGGGCCTCCATCAGGCACTCATGGTGATGCCCCAAGACAATAGACACAAGCAAGCCTGAAGGATCGGCTGCTCTGGGCAAAACCTACAGAAAGAACTCATGAATGAAGAATGCTCTCCTGACTGCTGACCACAGAAAGCCATATAAGCAGAGGCCCAAGGCAACACTGACCTCACTGAACGACTCATTCAAGCTGCAGAGAAACAACAAATAGGGAAGAATTCCAGTCAAGACAATGGCCAAGAAGGGGAGCCTGCAGCTGCCATCTAGAGTCGTTGAGAAATTTACAGAAGTGAGAACACTGAAGTTCTAAATATGATCCTCTGTGGCATTATACACTGTCCACTGCTGCATCCCGTATGCTTGAATACTTAGATTTTCTGTGTATAGTATATGCAGATCATGTTTGCCACACCTCCTGGAATTTAGGAATTGTCAAGGCTCGTTTTCTAATGAATCCAGATTTTTGCTTTTTGTGTTTTTTTTAGATTCTAGGACTGCATAACATGCAACCCCACTATAGTAGTGCAAGAAATGGCTAATGAATAAATGAGGAGACGGAACTTTCCTTCTTGGATTGTACTTTCACAGAGAGCCTCAAGGCCACTCAGATCTGAGGTCAGGGACTTGCCTGACGTCAGAGGAGGGAATTAAGACGTCAGGCAAGAAGACAAAGGACAAAAATAAATTCCCAAGAAGATTTACATTTCCAGGTAGGAGAACCTCCCCCAAAATACCCATTCCCCTCCCTCCTCTGCTGCTGCAACTGGGCATGTCAGGCTGGCATGACAATTTAACAGGCCTTATCCCTCTCCTCCAGCATCTCTTTAATGGCCACTCTCACTCCAGGTGCTCAGGCCAAAAACCTTGGTGTTGCCCTCAGCTCTCTCACCCCCAACATCTGGTCCATCAGCCATATCTCCTCAGCCCTACCTCAGAATCCAACACTTCTACCTACCTCCCACCCCCACTCCACCACACAGGTCCGACCCACCACCCTCAGCCCTGCGCTGGCGGGAAGCCCTGTTGTACTGCCCTGCGCTCCCTGCTTTCAGTCTATTCTCACACAACCACAACCAGCACATCCCTGTTAAAAGCTGTATCAGTTCATGTCCCTTCTCTACTCAAACTGCAGTTTCCCAACCGCCTCAAAGTAAAATATACAGGCTTTGCTATGTGCCTTACATGATCCAACTGCCACTGTCTCTCTGACCTCAAAACCAAATGCTGTCCTCCTCCTGCCTCAGGGCCTTTGTATATGCTGTTTCCTCCACTGGGAATATTCCTCCAGATATCCATTTGCCTGCTTCCTTCACACCTTCAAAGATGATTCAGGCCTTCCTAAAATTTCAGCTCCCATACCAACACCTAACACCCCCAATCCTTCCACTTTACTTCAGAGCATGAAGTTTCACCGTCTCCCCCCTCCCCCGCCAAAGTGTGAGCTCCATGTGGGCAGGGAATGTCCACGCAACTACCAGAGCAGCAAAGACACTACCTGGCACTCAGTAGGCTCTCAATAAATACATTAAATGTGTAAAAGCCTATGAAAAATATAAGCTGCAAGCAGACCTCAATTATTGGAGAGTCGACAATCTAGAAGCTGCGACAGAATGACAGGCTGGAAATGAAGAGGGCCATAAAGAGCACACAGGGAGAGTTTAAATCCTGCAGCAGTAATGCACACCTTAACCTGCAGCAGGAGTTCCCCAGCAAAAGAATAAAACAAAGTCCAGACAAGCGGCCCTCTTAAGGACAGAATAACTGGAAGAACAGCAAGGAGTTAAAATGAATTAATGAGGTTAGCAGGCGCTAGGAACTGGCTAGTGTGTTGGGAGCTTTTTATAGGCAAGGCCTGCAAGCAGGTCAGGGAAGGGCTGTAGAATGCTCAAATTTAAAAAGCCTAAGAGGATTAAATAAAAATGTTTTTAAAAAGCTTTCATTTACAAGTACAAAGCACTATATAATTGCAAATTATGACTATTGACTTCTAATTCCCTTAACCAAAACGGTAAAATTCCTGAAGCTATCATTGGTGCCAGAAATGAGTCCCCAAATAGATCCCAGGTTTGTCTTTAAAGACATAAAAGAGGATGGCAATAACCAGCTCAAGATTTCCAATATCCAACAAACCAGACCTCGGCTCCTTGAGCGCAAAGACAGAGTTTTATTCAACAAATCTGTTCAACAGCAATGTGGCATCAAATTAGCAGATGGACTGACAGAAGACTATTTGAGCTTGCTCCTGGGACACGTAACTCATTTCTACAAATGGTAAGTCCACTAACCTTTGCTACACAAAAGGGATAAGCAGTGTGGTTTGAAACCTGGCAAAACACTCTATTCTAGCCAGGTACTTCCATAAGCATTTTGGAAACATCCTAAAAGACATTAAATCTCAGCTTAATTAACTTTGCCACAATCAGAAAACAACTGCCAGGCAACCATCAGGGGGGTGGGGTGGAAGCTGGTGATATGAAAGTTCCTTTAATACGTATTTTCTTAAAAAAAAAAGAAATTACCCCCCATTCCAAGCAAAGAAACCAAAAAGAAATGCCCCGGTATTCAAAGAAAGAAGCCAGTGGCCATTTTGACAAAGGAAATGGTCTAGAAAGCAGACAGCTCATGCTTAGGATGTCAGGTGAAAACAGGTAACCAGCTGGGCACACCCATTCACCTCCTTTCCACTAACAGGTGTATCATGAGAGCTTACACTGTGCACACCCACTATGGCTCGTCTTGTAAAAAGTGGTACCCACAAGCTATTAGATTCTGTATGAGTGAAGAGAGACTAGTAGTAGTTTCACAAGTGATCCTGATAGAGTAAACCAAAACCCAGTTCTGAATTCAGGATTTTTGAGCTGAAAGGCCCTTGATAAAGACTCAAACATCTTCACGGGCTAGGCTAGGCAGTCATGTGCGAAGATGAAAAGGGAGCTGTAGACACGTGGAAATGGTGAGACCCCAGCCTAACAGCATTCGAATGCAAAAACAGAGAAACAGAAAATACCCCAGCTCCCTACCACCACCACCTTCCAGTCTAGCCTCTGGCTTTAGGAAAAAACTGGCCTAAGAGAAGTCACGTGGCCAATTAATGACAGCTCAAACCAGACTGTCTCAGGAGTCCCTGGTCCCATGTCCTCGCACATCCCTGGCATTCTGGGCACAAGTATGAACCAAATGTCAACAGGGACAGCATCGTCCCCTTCCCCGCTCCAGCACTGCAAAAATAAAAGTAAAGGTACTGCTCACACACCAGACCCAGAAATCCCTTATGGGTTACTTTCTTCCACCTGCAATTACCCTCATTTACCCTTTGCCCTGACAATCAAGAATTTCCCGTTAGTCATGCTTAGAACCCCCAGCCTGTAGGCCGAGTTCCTGTCAGCTACCCATCCAAGGGTACAACCAGAGTCAAAGGAAGGAGAAAATTCTGAGCCCTTGAAGTAGTCACACTAGAAAATCTCAACGTCTCTTTCCAGCAAGGTAGCAATATGGGGAACCCTCGACCCCCGGGGGACAGGCCAGGGAGAAAGGCCCCGAGGTCAGAGCAGCAGCTTCTAAAATTACTTGCCGTAGCCTTCGTAGGAGAAGAGAAAGCAAATATGTAAAAAACACCCACACCCCCCTGCACACCGCCCCTCTAGATGGCCCTGAATTCCGGAGGGAGCGAGGATGCTGGCGCGCACCTCCCGGGGGAAGGGCGAGGGGAGAGCGACTCCAGGACGCGCGGGCCGAGGGCCGGGGAGCAGAAGGCAGCGGCCAGCCCGGCCCCGGGGGGATCCCACCACCACCCGCTTGCCTGCCCGCGGCGCGGCCTGAGAGTCCGGGCGTGTTGCGGCTCCGCGGCCGGCAGGCTGAGTGCCCCGGGGCCCGGCGGAGGGGCGGGGGCTGGGGGTCGCTGGGCATCCACGGGCCCCGCGGCCAGGGTGGCGCGCGGGTGCGGGGACCTGGGAGACGGGCCGGGGTGGGGGAGCGCAGGCCGCGCCGCGGGGCCGGTGACAGCACGCGGGGACCGTGCCAGGCCGGCCTCGTGGGCGCGGCGGGCACCTCGCGGCCGGTCACGCAGGTGCGGCCCGCAGGCCAGGCCGGGACGCGGCGACCCGGCTCTCACCTGACTGCAGCTCGCCGGGCTCCCGTCCTGCCGCCGCGCCTGTGCGCCGCAGTGCCCGCCGCCGCCTCCGGTCCCCGCGACAGCCGCCTGCAAAATGGCGCCGCGGAGGGGCGGGCCGGGGGCGGGGAGCCGCGGAGCCGCCCGCCCCAGCGCTGGCCTGCGGCCCACCTCGGTCTCCGCCCCCGACCCCCGCCCTCCGGCCTCCCGCCGGGCAGCGGCCGCCCCCCCATCCGGGACACCGGCGACGCCTGCCGGGCCTCCGACCCAGCCGCCCCCCGCGGAGCTCTCTGCGCGCCCCGGGTCACGTTCCATTTATTTATCTCCCCTGCGTTGGAAATCACCCCTGTCTCTGCCTTCCTGTGACACCTGCTCCTGGGGACCAACCTGGAATGGGGAGCGCTCGCCGGAGTCTCCCCCTCCCGGTACTCCCTTTTTACCCTGCCTGACATTGAGTCCTGTCACCGCTCCGCGAACATAATCCGGCAATTTGCTGGACATTGGGTTCAGTGGGCTGGATTATTCAAAACAATTTCACCCTTCCTCCAGCTAGGCGTCAGGTCCTCTAACTTAACGGAGAGAAAGTCCTCCGTTAGGCAGACACGGTAATGTCCACAGGGTCTTCTCAGCCTTGACTGCCCTGGGGATCGTGTTTAAGCGCGGGTCCTGAATCAGTGGGTCTGGGGTACAGCCTGAGATTCTGCGTTTCTGAAAAGCTCCCAGGTGATACCTCTCGGTCAGGGCCGTTGAGCGGAAAAGGCTGCAGGTAAATCCGTGGCCCTCAAGCTTTAGTGTCTGGCAGCCTCACCTCCCCGGCGCTTCATTAAAGCGCACGCACGTGGCTGGGCTCCTCCTCTGGGCTGCGGAGGCTGGAGGTCTGGAGTAAGGGGCCGGAATTTGCATTTCTGACAAGTTCCAGGGTGTCACTGATGCGGTCTGCAGTTCACAATTAGCCAGCCAGTGCTGAAGACTATCTGATACGTGGCCAAAACAAAACAAAAAACTAATAATTGGCACTCTCATAGCACCTTCCATCTTGAATCCACTGTGGAAGTTGCTGTTATAACAGAATAACTGACTAACTCCCCAAGCAACTCCGGAGAGGGAAAGAGTTGGGGAAGGTGCCTGACCTTATGCAGAGAGGAGCAGATTCTATCATCAGAATTTTCTGCCTGTTTTAACACTTTGGAGGGACTTGGTGATGAGGTATCACACATATAATGAGGTGGGAGGGATGTGACCAGCAAATGTGGGACTTTTATATACTAAGGAGGTGTGGTCTGTGTCTTTGGGAATCAATAATGAGTCAACCTATTGACTTTCCTAATAACTTGTAATTTTAAAATACAAGGGTTGGCTTGTAAAATTCAGTACACACTGGAGGCCAGGTGTTCTGATCCTCATTAAAGAGGGAAAGAAAAGGGATGAAGATTCTGTGACCAGCACCTAAAGAATCCCTGCCATCCTTCTACAGCAGTGAAAGTGTTGTCCAGCCAACCTTTTGTGTGTGTGTCCTGCTCAGCCAGGGAATCTGATCTGGAATAGAAGAAGGAAGCTAACTTTTGCATCTTCATTGTCTCCCTTTCACTCCCTAGATATTTACAGATTTTCTCTATCCTAAAAAAATTCCACTGTCCCAGCCTCCCAACCTTACCTCCCATCTTCCTTTCCCCTCCTCCCCATCCCTCCCTAGGTACTGTCACTCCCTGTTTTCTCAGACATCACCAGTGACTTTCTATTGCCAAATCCAATTGCCTGTTTAGTCCTTTTTTTTTTATACAGAGATGGCTCTAACATTCCATAGACTTCCTCCTCCTTGAAACTCTTTTCTAGCCAGAATACCACTGGATCTTCACCTACACTTCCCCTACTTCCCTCTCATAATGTAAGAGCTGCCCACGTTCAACCCTTAGAAGTGTTAGTTTTCTCTAATATCTCGTTTCTCTCCATCTTTTCCCCTGCCCTTAACTTCTCAAGACACCTTTGAAGGTAAGCCATCTCCTGGTGGTTCAGCAGACAGATGTCTTTCTGAACTTCTAGACACATATGTCCAACTGTCTCCTAGACAACCTCCCCTGGATATTATCCAGGAATTTTAAATAAGGCATCTCCACTACTCAGCTCATTATTCTCCTCCCACAGACTTGTTATCTGGTTATTCTATCTGGATTTTCTCATTTTGTCACCATAAACTTTGAGTCAACTTTGACAGCTTATCCCTCAGCCCCCACATCCAGTCTGTCACCCATGGCCTATTGGACCAGGGAGGTGTATCTGGAATTCTATTCTCTGCATCTACCATCCTAGACCCTCACCCTTTCTTCCTTGCACTGTTGAAAAAGCTCTCTGGCCTCCTGGCCTCAAGAGTTATCGCCGAAAACCATCCTTGTTATCATCCCGAAACACAGAGCTGACCATCTCCCACCCTTCTGGAAATTCTTCAGTGCCTCCTTTCTACAGAATAACCTGGTAAAAAGAAACACTGTTTATTTTCCAGATGTTCAAAGCCCTTCACCATCTAGTCTCCAGCTGCTGCTGCTTTTTTTCTGGACAAAGTACTACTTCTTACTCCTGGCAGAATGGATTGGCGTCAGAGAATGACCCTGACTTTAACCTTGCTGAGTTCTCGTGAGGATTAAATGAGACCATTTATATAAAGTGCTTATTCAGTGCTTGAATATGTAGGTGTTCAATCAATGTCCTTATTTTTATGTAATTATTTTTGTCTTCATCCTCAATCCAAAAAATACATGAATAGTTTCCTATTTATTTCCTTTTCCTTTTATTTCCCATTCATTTTCCTTTCCTATTACAGCTGATACAAACAGGATCCCCTCCCCCACTTAACTCCTGTAAACTAAGTCAACAGAATAGATGAAGAACATTTTGTGACCTGGATAATTTGATTGAAATTTCTGTCATTTCCAGGCTATGTTATTTTGAGAGGTGATTGTAGCTCGAGGCTATTCCATCTTCATACAGTGCTTTTCTTTACAATATTTATTTCTGATATCTCTCTGGAGTCTAGAACTGAGGTCAGCAAACTTTCTGTAAAAAGTTTAATAGTGAAGTTTTAGACTTTGTGGGACACGAGGCAGATCAAGGATATTATTCTTATATAAGGTGATAAAACATATTTCCACAGTTCTTTATTAATGAAATTCAAAATATAATAATAAGTAAGTGTGATCTTCTGGTGATACAGTTAATGAGCAGAGTGGAATTTGGAGGTGATGGAGAATAAGATTTTGCTTAATTGGAGTTCAAAGTTTGTGTCTCCCATCATCAAACTGATCACAAATGTTATCTGTAAAAACCATGCTTAGCTGGTACAAAAGCAGTCCATGGGCCATAGTTTGCTGACCTCCAGCTAAACCATGACTCCTGTCACTTTGGGTCATCTCTTCAGGGTAATTTAGGAAAATATAATAGAACTTCAATGATAGAAGAAAGCAAAATAATGGTCATCTCAAGGTCTTTTCTTCTAACTCCGAGAAAGTGCTTGAAGCGGAGGGGAGAACTTCATCCATACACCATCTCTTGGTGTCCGCGTAATTGACTCTTTCTAAATTAGACTCATATTGGGACATGCCTAGGTATGGGGCAACGTGGGAGGGCCCAAGAGCTGCCTTAATTGTATCTCTTTCTTTGTGTGGTATGCTCAGTGATGTTCATTGCTGCATTGCTTCAAAGAGGAAGGAAGGAAAGGAGGGAGGAAGGGAGGGAAAGAAAACCCAAATGCCAATCACCTAGGGAATGGCTGAATAAACTGTCCTATAGGCATTAAACGGCTACCATGTAGCACTACCCCTCATGCTCTCTTTTTAATTGAAATAATTCACATATCATAATATTCACCATTTGAGAGTGTACAATTGAGTGGTTTTCAGTGTATTGGCAAAGCTGTACAGCCATTCCCACTATCTGATTTCAGAGCACTTTTATTACCCCAAAAAGAAATGCTATACCTATTAGCAGTCACCCCTTATTCCCCTCCCTCCAGCCCCTCACAGCACTAATCTAACACCCTTCCTATGGATCTACCTATTCAGATATTTAGCATAAATAAAATCATATGAATGTGGTCCTTTGGGATCGGCTTGTGTTAGCACAGTGATTTCAAGGTTTACCCACATTGTAGCATGTATCAAAATTTTATTTCCTTTTTTTTTAGTGTAAAATATAAATAGGTAAAATATAAATATAAATATTTAGGTAAAATATAAATAATATAAAATTTAGTTTTTTAACCAATTTGAAGAGTACAATTCAGTGGTATTAAGTGCATTCACGTTGTTTCATAACCCATCACCACCACCTATTTCCAGAACTTTATCATCATCCCAAACTGAAACTCTGTACCCATTAAACTCCCTGTGGCCCCCTGGTAACCACAATGCTACTTTCTGTCTGTCTGAATCGGCCTATTCTAGGTACCTACTGTTAGTATAATCATGTCATATTTGACTTTTTGTGTCCAACCTCTTTCACTTGAATAATATCTCCAAGGATCATCCCTGGTGTTATATGTATCAGAATTTCATTCCTTTTTAAGGTAGAAAAATATTCCATTGTATAGTGACACTATCAAAATGCTATCTTAATCACGAGGCTGACCACCAGGAGAGACACAGCTGTGTGAAGCCCCAGGCAGAGAGAGTGTCCTGGGGTGCAGGCAGCCGCAGGGGGTGCAGGGGATAAATCTTCAAGGAGGAGCCCACACACTCCAGCAGAAGCTAAGGATTCCCAGCAGGAGGCACAGGAAGGGTTGTGAGAACACAAGGATCCCGGCTGCGAACAAACAGGGAGGAGCTGGCCTGAGGCCTGGATGGACTAGTGCTCAGTTATTGATGACAACCAAACAGCAAGTCTGGGCCTTTATCTACCAAAAAGAACAAAAATTTAGTTATCAAGGTATCATTTGCCCTTATCAGATTGGCAGAGGTTAATAACATCCAAGGTTGGTGAAAGCAAAGGGAGACGGACCCTCCAAAATCAGTGGGAAGGAGTCTAAAACATCTACCTTTTGGGAATATGATTGGGAAATATCTATGTTTAAATGCCCTTACTATATATCCGTTAAAATATCTTCTTAAACGTACACACTCTTAACCCAGAATACGGGTTCTGGGTATCTCTCAGGCACAAACGCAGGTACGCCCAGGGCTTTCTGCACAAGAGTGCTCAAGGAAGCCCTGTTCCCGGAACCTTCCACGACCAGCCTCGCTCAGCAGCGCCTCCTGGCCTCCCACCCTCCCTCCGCAGCCTTCTTTCACAGCCCCACACCCACCAGTTGTGCTGGCCCAACTGAAGCCCAGGCCCATCAGCCACAGAGGACTGCACCAACACACACGAGAGGTCTCCCTCTGGACCGCCCTCCGCCCTTCATTTGTCCTTCACATGTGACCTCTCCTATTCACCCCTACCACCCAAATAACCTCAAATTCCCTACCTAACATTTCCCCCTACTCCCAGCAAATAATCTTTCTTCCTGCTTCCTTCTGGGAGACCATTGCTGCGAGGTACATTCCTTAGCCCCATCTCCTCACCCTTGAGGGGTGCCTCCTGCCAGCCTCTTGGGTCTTCCTCCTGCTCTGCCTCCCAGCCCGGGCCACCCCATTCTAAATCCTGCATCCTCCCCACTTTTTGTACCTCTCTCCCCTTCTCAACCCCACTTCTCCAAAAAGCCACCTCCAGTGTGTCTCCTCATCCTGACATCTCTCCTCTCTTCAGCCCCAGACAATCTGGCTCTGTCCCTGTTTTCCTCTGAGTACATCCAGGTAAATTAGCCAATTTCTCAAAATTAACAATCCAGGGATATTTTTTCTATGTGCATCTTAACTGGAACTTTCTGGAGGCATTTGGCACAGCTGCGTGTGTCATTCCTTCAGGAAAATCTCTCCTCCCATGGCTTTGTGGCTGCATTTCCTACTGGTTCTTCTCCATCTCTGACCATGTTTCTCTTTTTTCTCTTGTCCCCTTCTGACTCCTATTCCTCCTGTTCCCTCCAAACACCAGTGTTGGGAGAGAAGGGAGTGTGGCTGAGTCCATTTCCCCTCAAATGCCCTGCAGGGACTTCGCTGCTCCTTCTGTGTCTGGATGATCTTAACCTTTCCTCTGGATCATTCTTGCTCATTCTTTTAAGTTTCCCCTTGGCCTCTCCAGGAAACTTCCTCTGAGCCACTAGACTAGTGTATGTGTATTGCTGCATACTTTCTATTATTTATAGTAAAATTATATTGAAAAGATTTGCTTTTCTCCCTCCTCTGCCTCACTAATTTCTCTCTCTGCCTCAGGTCCTCCAGAGTAGAGAGCTTGATTTATGTAACCTTGCATGTCAGCTAATCACATAGCACATGCCATATAGTAGGTACTCAGCAAGTAACCAATGATTTCAGCTATTAGACTGAACCACCAGGGCCTGACCACTGAGGGAAGGTGAGATGTGAAAGGAGAGAAAGACTCAGGATTAACTCCTAGGTTCCTGGAGAATTGGAAGCCAAAAGGGAAACATAAATTTAAAGCAAAACACAAAAGACCTTTAATGCCAGGGTAAAGAATTGGGGCTTTATTCAATAAAGCAGGCATTTGAACGTAGAACCTCATGGACATACTCTTTGGGGCCAAACAACATGGGAAAAGAGCAAAAATCCATTGGTAATTATGTAAAGTAGAAAAGAGACAAAACTAAGCCAAACTGTTGGAATTCAGGGTGCTGTCATCCTGTTGTGGGGGTAGTGACTAAGGAGAGGCCCATGGGATCTTCTGAGGAGCTGGTCATGTTCTGTGTCCTGATCAGGTGCTAGGCACATGGGTATATTCGGTTTGTGAGATTTCATTAAGTTGCACACTTAATGATATCTGCATTTTTCTGTATGTGTTCTACAAAATATTTTTATTAAGTAAATGCAACAGCTAGACTTGGAAGAAAATATACAGTTAACAGACTTATAGTCAACAAATTGGGTAATCCCTGTTTTAAATAACAGAAGAAAGTGGGGATGAAGCCCCTGTGTGGAGTGGGCCCTGGGGCAGAGGTCAGGCCTGGGGAGTTGACCTGGTCCAAGTTATTGTCTCCAGGAATGTACACTCTAGGATCTTCAGGATGTGAAGACTTAATTGTGAATATCCCTTTGGTCCTAGAACAAATGTGTCATGTAACTCATGTAGCCTTGGAGAAAAGGCACAGGGTCCCTGCCCTCCCTCTGCCTTGCTGGGTGACCTTGGGAAAATCATTTAATCAATCTACATATAAGTCTCCTAATATGTAAACTCAAGATAATTCTGTCTGCCCCATCTATCTGCCCCATCTACCACTGAGGTTGGTGTGAGGATAAAATGATATCGTTACTGTGAACGTGTTGTCTGCAAATGCTTTTTATAGCCCTTTACAAATACGAAGTATTAGTATAAGAGGCCTAATCTGTGAGACCTAGCTGTAGGACTGAGCCCACAGTTGGTTTTGAGCCATAATATCTTAATTTCCCTAGACTATGTTTGCACTCTGTCTGTATTAAATTTCATTCTCTTTGTTTTTGATAAGGTCTCCAGTTATGTAAGGTCACTTGGAATGCAGGTCCTTTGTGCCCAGATTGTTGACTATACCCTCACTCATCTTATATAAGTTAGTATAGCCACTCTTCACTGGTCATTTGCTACATGGCAGGCATGGAGTTACACACCACTGACAAAATGATGGATAAGAACTCACCTCCCTTGCCCCCATTGAGCCTGCACACTGGTAAATACAGGAGGATGGAAGAGAAATCATTGTATATCCAATGTTTGGCTGGGCTCCTAGTGCTCACTGGGCTTGTTTTCCAAGACATGAGATGGTAACCAATAAATAAATAGAAGATAATTATGTTTCTGATAAGTACTAAAAAGAGAATAATAAAAGAAGCTGACTATGATCCAGGTTGTGGGAGGCCTTCTTAGGTAAGGTGGTAAAGAAGGACTACTGAGGGGACATTATTGCTGAGATTTGAAGAAGCTGGGGAATAGCAAAGGGCTGGGAAAAGACTGGTCCAGAAAGAGGGGATAGCAAGTACAAAGGCCCTGTGGCAGGAAAGAACATGTCACATTTGAGAAATTGAAAAGTGTGGAGGGGATGCAGAAGATAGGAGGGAGAAGGAGATAAGATGAAAATGAGGAAGAGATCAGATTGCACAGGGCTTCTAAGTGTGATGGAAGTCACTGGAAGGTTGGGGTATGGGAAGGACATGCTCTCATTTCTGCTTGAAGATCATTCTGCTGCCTGTGGGAAATGGATTGAAGGGGCCAAGTATGAAGCAAAATAGAACAGAGAGAAGTTCCAGGAGTTCAGGTGCAATGTGCTGGCTTGGCCTGGAGATAGAGATAAGGGGGCAGATTCAAAATATACTTTGAAAATCAAAGTGGCAGGGCTTGCTGATGGGCTATGGATAGAGCAGAAAGGAAAAGGAGGAGTCAGGATGGCTTCAGGGTTTAGAGCTTGGGCAGTCAGGGAGGTGAGAGGCCACTGTAGATGGGGGATGGATGGAGGAGGGGTTGGGGTGGGAAGACTTCTGTCTGTGGTATCCCCAGAGGAAACAATGGGATAGCTGCATACAGATGTGTACATGGGCTCCGGGAGGATGGGGCTGAGTCATCAGTGCTATCTGATATTTAAACCCAATGGATGCAGTAGGATCATCTAGGGAAAGAGTGTAGATGGAGAGATGTAAAGGCCCAGGAATGAGCCCTGGGGCTCCTGCGGCAGAGGACACCACATCTACGCAGGGGAGACGGGCCATCTAAGCAGGACACAGGATGTGATGTCTGTAGTTGATGGACCTTCCAGCAATAGTAACACATCCCTTAAAAACTCACACAGCCCAGATGGAAGGAGTAAAGAGGAAAACCATGGTATGAAAATGAATTCATGTGTGAAACTGGCCTGAAGAAAACCAGAGATCTTGATCTGAGGGGGGTTAGACCCTTTTCTTAAACTAAGGCATAATATAACTTACAGTAAAGTATACAGATTAATGTGCTGGGTGATGAGTTTTTACATATGTATGTTCCTGTGTAAGTACTACCCAGATCAAAATATAGATTGTTGCCAGACTCTTAGAAAGCTCCTTTATGCCCAGTCATTACCCACTTCTCTCATGGAAACCACTATTTTATCACTATCTTTCGGCTTTGCCCATTTTTGAACTTCCTATAAATGGAACCACAGAGCACTGGCTCTTCTGTGTCTGGGTGTTTTGACTCAACATTATTTCTGAGATTCATCCATGTTATTGCAAGTGGCAAAAGTTCATGCTTTTTCACTGCTCTGCAGTGTTTTATTGCATGAAGACTGTCATTTACTTACTCATTTTCCTGATGATGGACATTTGGACTGTTTCCAGTTTGCAAGTATTATATGCTATGAACGATTTTTACAAGTCTTTTGTAAAAGGATTGCATTTAGTTTTCCTGTGGTTCCCAGAACAGCCCCAGATAAGTACCAGAGGAGTATCGTTAAAACTCAAGGAGACAGAAAAGGTACACAAGTATGAATCCTCCCAGCTAGGGTTGCCGTATAGATCTGGGACATCCTTATACTAAAAAACTATTCATTACTTTTCTGAAATACACATTTAACTGGGCATCCTATATTTTTATTTGCTAAATCTGGCAACCCTATCAGACCTGGCTTCATTTTTGCATATGACAGGTTTTAACAAACATTTTTTAATGCACCTGGATGTGTCTCCTCCGTCAAGTCATGCTGAGTGGGTCTCCCACAGGAAAAAGCCTCCTGAGGCATTTTAGCACAGTGTTCATCTTCTGGAGTGAGGTGGGATCTATATTTATTTCTTCATTCTGATTTTCTGTTAATAACAAGTTTATCTAGAATCTAGATCCAACATACAGAGGTGTGGAATTCCATGTTGGAAAATGTTGATGGCTGCCTAAGAGTGTAATTTTGAAGTGGATTGTTGCTTCCTCCAGTGTACAGGCACCTTCCTTCTGGGGCTGCCTCACCACTGCTCTGCAGACACTCATTTGGATGAGGGGACAGCCCCTTAGGACAGCCTATGCTGGAGCAACCCACTGTCACCACCCTTCAAAATACTGTCCACAAGCTTCTAACTGCCCTGTTTGTTCCCCATTATGCTTCTCTACTTAATTTCTTTAAACAGAAAATATATGTAGAAAGAGCTAATCAGCTTATTCAGGGAATAAAAATAGAGTCCACAATTAGATTTTTTTTAAAAAATACAGATCTTAAATGATACTGACAATTAAGAAACAACTTGTTTTTACCGTTTAATTTTTATCATGATAAATATAGGTCATAAGAAAATATAAATCCAAAAAAGATAGTCTGTTTTGTCTCTCAAATTGGCAAAAATTTCTAATAGCACAATGACCAGTATTGGTGAAGATGTGAGGAAACAGAAACTCTCCCACACTCTTGGTGGAAGAGTTAAATGGGTACAGCCTTTCTGGAAACCTTAGTAAAAAACATTGTAAAAATTTTTTAAGTGCTTACCTTTTAATCTCACAAGTCCACCCATAGAAGTTTATCCTAAGGAAATCGTTATGAATGTGTGCAAACATTCGTGGACATGGATGTCTATCTTAGCACAGTTTGTAATAAAAAATTGGAAGTCTCCTAAACGTCTAATAAGAAGTAATCGCTAAAAACATTTTAGCACAAGTATTATGTGACCATGTTATTTATGATGTACAAAAATATCAGATGACAAGAAAAAGTGCTCATGAAACCTAACTCAAAAGCAGATTACAATGTATATAAATTAGATTATACCTTTGACTGAAAATAACAAAGAATGCTGAGACCTAATTATGTGTAAGGAATGGAGACTATAAGAAAGTCAGGAAAATGTACTCTGTCTGTTAACAAGAAGCCTAGAGGAAAGGATGGGTTTGAGGACATTGTCAAGGGCTCAAGCTCTTTTCAGCTACCCTTCCCATTTCATCAACATACCAGCTTAAACTCCCCTAGTGCTTGCAAGAGGGCTCCGTGGTTCCAGGTGTAACATGCATTCACAGTAATACCCAACCAAAGAAAAGGAACTATTTTGCCAATGCATCCTTTTAAGAGCAAAGCACTCTTTTCCAACAGCCATCCTCAGAACCTCAGCTGATCAGAAGGGGGTCCATGTGCTCGCCCTGAACCAATCATAGACAAGGCGTGTTTGTGCTGGAGCTGATTTACAGGTAGGTCCGGATATTGGTCCCCAGATCCCTCAGAAGGGCTGAGTGGACCTGAAGCCTATCATCTCCTTACGCAGCAGCACCCGGTTATCTAGATGTGGCAGGTGTGAAAAGTTAGGAAACAGTGGCTTAGATCAGTGTGGCTCTCAAGGAATGATCCTTAAGTCATCAGCATGAACTGGGAATTTTTTTAAAAGACAAATCCTTGGGTCCCACCCCAGATTTTCTAATACAGAAACTCTGGGGGGTGGGGCCTAGGAATCAGTATTTTAATAAACTCTCCAGGTGAGTTTAATGTTTGAAAATCATTGACTTAAGTTATTCAGGATTTACCCTTGAACTGGGAATATGTGAAAAGGTTACTTTGGCACATGACCAGGGGCAGCAGATGGACATTCATGGTTGATTTGTTTTTTTAATTGAAGTAGCATTGATATACAATCTCATATTGGTTTCAAGTGTACAACACAGTGGTTCAACAGTTACCCACATTATTAAATCATCACCGCCACTAGTGCAGCTACTATCTGTCAACACAGGAAGATGTTACAGAATTATTGGCTATATTCTCCACGCTGTGCTACCATCCCCATGACCAACTTATATTATGATTGAGAATTTTTGTGCCCTTCTATCCCCTTCACCCTCTCACTCACCCACCACAACCTCTCCCCCATGGTAACCACCAGTTACTTCTCAGTGTCTGAGTCTACTGCTATTTTGTTTATTTTGTTTGTTTTGTTGTTATACTCCACAAATGAGTGAAATCATTTGGTACTTGTCTTTCTCCGCCTGGCTTATTTCACTGAGCATAATACCCTCTAGCTTCATCCATGTTGTTGCAAATGGCAGGATTTTTTATGGCTGAATAATATTCCATTGTGTATATGTACACATCTTTGTTATCCATTCATCTACCAATGGATGCGTAGGTTGCTTCCATGGCTATTGTAATTAATGCTGCAATAAACATAAGGGTGCATAGAGCTTTTTAAATCAGGGATTTTGCTTTCTTTGTTTTCTATAGCTAGAAGTGGAATTACTGGATCACATGGTATTTCTATTTTTAGTTTTTTGAGGGACCTCCATACTGCTTTCCACAGTGGCTGCACCAGTTTACATTCCCAAGTCATGGTTGATATTGTGATTA
This sequence comes from Manis pentadactyla, assembly GCF_030020395.1. Classification (NCBI taxonomy): domain Eukaryota; kingdom Metazoa; phylum Chordata; class Mammalia; order Pholidota; family Manidae; genus Manis; species Manis pentadactyla. The sequence goes on along the minus strand of NC_080023.1, from coordinate 146,534,198 downwards.
GTTTTCTTGCATATCTTCCTGGACTGAGAAGGCTGGAAGCTAAAACTACATTTGCACCCATCAGAATGCTCATGTGACTTATGAATGAAAGCTGAATCACATGGAGGACAGGCAAGACTCAGAGAACACTGACTTGCTAGTGAGAAATGGCACAGGCTTTGGAGTTGTGGAGGTGGTGGCAGGAGAACAGCTTGCTCATTTGTAACATCTGGATTGTTGCAAGGGCAACAGGGCCTTGCCATTCCAGTTCTGAGTGTGGTTTGCTGAGCCATCCTGTGACTTCTTTTTTATTGTGGTACAAACATATAACATTAACTTTACCATCTTAGGCATTTTTAAGCATTCAGTTCAGTACCATCAAATATATTCACACTGTGCAACAGATCTCCAAAACTTCACTTTGCAAAACTGAATATCTACCCATTAAACACTAATTTGCCCCCAACCCCTAGTCCTTGGTAACCCACTTTCTACCTTATATGTCTATGATTTTGACTATATATACACATACACACACACAATGGAATATTATGTAGCTTTTGAAAAGAAGGAAATCCTGGCATATGCTACAACATAGATGATCCTTGAGGACAATATGCTAAGTGAAATAAGCTTGCCACTAAAGGCCAAATGGCTAGGCCTTAAGTCCAATTTATTACCAGTTTCTCCTGGCAGCCTTTCCTTCATAAAGTACTTACAGACAAACTCTTATCTGAGGTCTGTTTCTAGGTAATCTAATCAAAGACATTGAGTTTTTGAATGATACATACACATGGTCCTTGCTCTTTAGGAGTTTGCAATTAAAATGGAGTCAAGGACAAGCCAACAAATGCAAGGAGGAGATCATTCCAATGGTGACTTAGGACTCAAATGGAGCAGGATGAGAGTGAGCCGGGGTGGGTGCCATACTGACACCACAACCAGAAGGCCTCTCTCAGGAGGCATATAGGCCCCAGGTCCAAGAAATTAGAGGCAGGTGTGCAAAGAGCACAGGATGGAGCAGAAGGAAGCATGAGGCCCAGAACCCTTAGGCTTAGTACAGGGTTCCCAGGCCAGTGCCAGGTGCTTTATCCACAACTTTTCCTTTCTCGTTCTAGCAACCCCTTCCTTTCTGAGTCAAAACTCCCTTTAAATCTTGGCTCCTCCGTTTCCTCCAGGTGAGACACTGCTAATGGCTGCCTAGAACCCCCAAGAGCCAGCCCCGACCTGGCTCTAAAGGCAAAATACTCTCTTTCTTTTGAGTGTTGTTACACCTACAGACAGAGCTTGGGGGCCTTAACCCAACAAGAAGTTGCCTGCAGGTCAAAGCCTGGGAAAAATCTTCAATAGTTTTTCTAGCTGAGATAATTTATATGTAGTAAAATGTACAGCTCTTATGTAGGGGTCTAGATGAATATCTATCCTGTATACACCCAGGGAACCACCACCCACTTCACGGTTCAGAATGTCTCCCTCTCCCTAGGTATTTCCCTCATGCTTCCTCTCAGTACCCTTCCAAAAGGAACCAACTTCTGAGTTTTTTCACCATCAATTAGTTTATCACATAAATGATATCATACAGTAAGTAAACTCTTTTGTGTCAAGCTTCTTATGCTTAGCATAGTGTTTTTGAGGTTGATCGGTTCTATTGCCAGCATCAATAGCTCATTTCTTCTCATTGCCATGAGACATTCCATTGTCTGAATGTACTGTCATTGGTTCAGTCTTCAGTCAGTGGATATTTGGAATTATTTTTCCAACTTTGGGCTCTTATACCTAAGACTACTACAAACACTCCTGTACAAGTCTTTTTACAGATAAACATTTTCCATTCTCATGGATAAATACCAGGAGTGGAATTTTGGGGCATGGGGAAGATGTATGTTTTACTACATTAGAAGTTGCCAATCAGATTTCTGAAGTGGTTGCATCATGTTACACTCCCACTAGCCGAGTATGAGGGTTCTAGTTGCTGCACACCCCAACCTTTCTGGTAGCTGTAAAAAAGGTATCTCATGGTAGTTTTAACTTGCATTTCTTTGATGATGATGATCAGCATATTGTCATGTGCTTATTGGCTATTGTGATGTATTCTTTTTTATTAAGGTATCATTGATGTACACTTATTGTGATGTATTCTTTTATGAAATATTCAATCGACATCCATTCATGATAAAAACTCTAACAAAATGGATATAGAGGGCAAGTACCTCAACATAATAAAGGCCATATATGACAAACTCACAGCCAACATCATACTTAAAAGCAAGAAGCTGAGAGCTTTTCCTTTAAGATTGGGAACAAGACAATGATGCCCACTCTCCCCACTTCTATTCAACATAGTACTGGAGGTCCTACCCACGGCAATCAGACAACACAAAGAAATAAAAGGCATCCAGATTGGCAAGGAAGAAGTCAAACTGTCACTGTTTGCAGATGACATGATATTGTACATACAAAACCCTAAAGAATCCACTCCAAAAGCACTAGAACTAATAACTGAATTCAGCAAAGTTGCAGGATACAAAATTAATTAGCAGAAAGAACTAGCAGAAAGAGAAATTGAGAAATCAAGAAAACAATTCCATTCACAATTGCATCAAAAACAATAAACTACCTAGGAATAAAACTAACCAAGGAAGTGAAAGACCTATACCCTGAAAACTACAAGACATTCATGAGAGAAATTAAAGAAGACACCAATAAATGGAAATACATCTTGTGCTCATGGTTAGGAAGAATTAATATTGTCAAAATGGCCATCCTGCCTAAAGCAATCTACAGATTCAATGCAATCCCTATCAAAATACTGATGTCCTTCTTCAACGAACTAGAGCAAATAGTTCTTAAATTCGTATGGAACCACAAAAGACCCCGAATAGCCAAAGCAATCCTGAGAAGGAAGAATAAAGTTGGAGGGATTATGCTCCCGGAGTTCAAGCTCTACTACAAAGCCACAGTAATCAAGACAATTTGGTACTGGCACAAGAACAGACCCATAGGTCAATGAAACAGAATAGACAGCCAAATATAAACCAACATATATACAACCAATTAGTATATGATAAAGGTGCCACGGATAAACAATGGGGAAAAGACAGCCTCTTCAACAACTGGTGTTGGCAAAACTGGACAGCTACATGCAAGAGAATGAAACTGGATTATTGTCTAACCCCTTACACAAAAGTAAACTCGAAATGGATCAAAGACCTGAATTTAAGTCATGAAACCATAAAACTCTTAGAAGACAACATAGGCAAAAATCTCCTGAATATAAGCATGAGCAACTTTTTCCTGAATGCATCTCCTCAGGCAAGGGAAACAAAAGCAAAAATGAACAAATGGGACTACATCAAGCTAAAAGCTTCTGTACAGCAAAGGACACCATCAGCAGAACAAAAAGGCATCCTACAGTATGGGAGAATATATTTGTGAATGACATAACCAACAAGGGGTTAACATTCAAAATATATAAAGAACTCACACACTTCAACACCCAAAAAGCAAATAACCATATTAAAAAATGGGTGGATAGGAACAGACACTTCTCTAAAATTCAGATGGCCAACAGGCACATGAAAGGATGCTCCACATCACTAATCATCAGGAAAATGCAAATTAAAACCACAATGAGACATCACCTCACACCAGTTAGGATGGCCAACATCCAAAGACTAGGAACAACAAGTGCTGGTGAGGATACAGAGAAAGGGGAACCCTCCTACACTGCTGGTGGGAATGTAAACTAGTTCAACCATGGTGGAAAGCAATATGGAGGTTCCTCAAAAAAATAAAATAGAAATACCATTTGACCCAAGAATTCCACTCCTAGGAATTTACCCTAAGAATGCAGCAGCCCAGTTTGAAAAAGACATATGCACCGCTATGTTTATCGCAGCACTATTTACAATAGCCAAGAAATGGAAGCAACCTAAGTGTCCATCAGTAGATGAATGGATAAAGAAGATGTGGTACATATATACAATGGAATATTATTCAGCCATAAGAAGAAAACAAATCCTACCATTTGCAACAACATAGATGGAACTAGAGAGTATTATGCTCAGTGAACTAATCCAGGCAGAGAAAGACAAATACCAAATGACTTATCTCATTTGTGGAGTATAACAATGAAGCAAAACTGAAGGAACAAAATAGCAGCAGACTCACAGACTCCAAGAAGGGATGAGCAGTTACCAAAGGGGAGGGGTGTGGGAGAACAGGTAGGGAAGGAGGGAGAAGGGGATTGAGGGGCAGTATGATTAGTTCACATGGTGTGTGTGGGGTGTCACGGGGAAGACAATGTAGCACAGAGAAGGCAAGTAGTGACTCTGTAGCATCTAACTACACTGATGGACAGTGACTGCAATGGGATATGGGGGGGACTCGATAATATGGGTGAATGTAGCAACCACATTGTTTTTCTTGTGAAACCTTCATAAGAATATCAATGATACCTTAATAAAAAAATAAATAAATAAACAAGATCCTCCCCTAAGAGTGAGGATGGTGGAGGAGCTAGAGGTTTGACGAGACAGAGGGCCAGATATAGGCTCAGGAGAGAGGAATGGACTAGGAGTGGAGATCAAGGGACTAGAGGCCAGGGGTATAGAAGGCTCATTTACAAGGACATTGAAATCAGTAATTATGATAGAAGTAGTATAGGAGAGACTGACAGAGCAGGGTGGGACCAGTAGATGGGTGCCTCCTGGGACCCTCCCAGTTTCCTGCTCATGACAAGGATAGCAGCCTCCCTGGCATACTGGTTCTGCCATGACCTGAGAATCACTCCCGGAAGCCCAGACTAGAGCCCTCTCCTACAGCCCTGCCAGTAACTTTGTAAACATCTAATTCGATAAATATGATCCTTTCTGCTTTAAAAAAAAAATGTTCAAGAGTTTTTCTCATATAAGGAAATTGTCTCTTGTTACTAATTTATGAGTTCTTCTGTAACATCAATGAATCTTGAAAACATTATGAAAGAAGCAAGTCACAAAAGACCACATACTGTATGATTCCATTTATATGAAGTGTCCAAAATAGGCAAATCTGTAAAGACAGAAGGTATAGTAGTGGTTGCTACAGGCCGGGAGAGGCGGAGGGAAATCAGGAGCATCTTCTAATGGGGATGATGAAAATGATAAAAAATTGATTGTGGTGATGGTTGAACAACTCTGTGAAATAGCAAAAACCATTAAACAGTATAATTTAAAAGAGCAAGTTGTACGGTAGATTGGTTATATCTCAGTAAAGTTATTTTTTTTAATGTAAAATAACCAACAGGTAACTTAAAATATGCAGAAAGTGTGTTGTGCGTCTATAGACAAGTAAGAAGCAGTTTTAAACGATAATAAGCAGCATTTCATCATGGTGAGAAAAAAAAAAAAAGAGTTCCTCACATATTCTGGATACCTGAATGCTAAGTCCTTTCCCAGATGTATGTATCAAAAGGGCTGGCCTAAGGCAAAACTGTGAAACTGAAGTTAACAGTTATGTGAGTCTACCAAGTGCCAGGTGCTCTTTGCATCATATTTTTCTCGCCCTTTGAGAGGCATTGTTTTCTCCATTTTTGCCCTGAGATGCCAGAGCCCAGAGAGGTTCAGTAACTTTCTCAATGCTGCACAGCATTTAAGGGGAAGAGCTGGGATTCAAAGAAATCTCTCTGAATTCTGTCCCATTAAAGAAGCATACTTAAATTGGTGGTCTCACACTGCTTCTTCTTTTCACTTTTTCCCCCCTTCTCTTCACTTTTAACACCCTCATCTCCCCTAACCCTCATCTACTTAGTCTTACTCCCCAAATGGACAGTTAATTTCCTCTGGGGAGCCTTTCCAGCTGCCCACCCCATCAGCCCAGGTTAAGGGGCCTTTTCAAATCGCTTGTCACACCATTTCCTCGTCTATCTTCCAGACTGGACTCAGCTCTGTGGGGCAGAGGGACCACATCAATCTTGTCCATTTTTATATCCCTGAAGTAGATGCTCAACACCTACTGAGTTTAATGAATTCGTATGAGTTCATTGGGAAAGTAAAGCAGTGTCTCTCTTACTGCCAGGCAGAGATGTTTTTGGCAGGGAAACCTGGCCAAACATCAAGACTGGAACTTGCACATCTTTCCTTGACTTGACATCCCTGTCCATCGCCCTGCAGGCACCGCACATCTCCTCACCCACCTGTGGCATCTGGCTCACTCCCTGCCTGCTCCTCGGCAGCTCTGCAGCACCAAACAGGCTGGGCCTTTCTGCTCACCTCTGCTCCTTTGCAGAAAACCCAGAGGCCAGGTGCCTGCCCTCCTCGGGCCCACAGCTGGGCACATCTGTGACTCCACAGTAGTTTCCACCTACAGGGGCAGTTCCTCTTTAACCTCCAACCTGTAGTTTTATTTTTTTGTTTTATCTCCAGCTTTTTACTTGGAAAGTTTCGTACCCTCAGGAAAAGTTGCAAGAAAGGTACAGTAACACCCCTAAATCTTTTGCCTACCTTCTTCAATTGTACTTCCTCTGTCCCTCCTACTTTTTTTCCTGCTGCACAATGTGGGAGTTATTACAGACATTATGCCATCTCCCCTCTAAACCCGTACACTGAATTACCTACAAACAAGAGCATTATTCTACGCAACCCCAACATCACCTTCAGGAAATTTAACATTGTTATTGTGCTGATCTCTTCTATTTAGCCCATATTTAAATTTCCCCAATTGTCTCAATGATGTGCTTTGTGTTGTGTGTGTGTGTGTGTGTGTGTGTATTTTTTGATCCTGAATCCAACTAAGGATCACATATTGCATTTGGTTTCATGCCTCCCTAACCTCTTTTAATCTAGAGGACTTTCTTTGCCCTGTTTTGTCCTTCATGAAGTAGATGTGTTTGAAGAGTTTGGGTCATTTGTTCTGCAGAACGTCCCTCCATTTGGGCTTGTGGATGTTCCCTCATGATGAGATTTGGGTTAAGTTTTTCTGGCAAGAATCACAAATGGGATGTTACATACTTCTCATATAGCATACCAGGAAGCATTATTGTTGTTTTGTCTGATTACTGATGATGGAGGGCAATCACGTTTGGTTTTTTTTGATAAAATGTACCATTTTGTGATTGTGCATTGAGTCCCCTGTACAGAATTTTATTGTTGTTAACTGTTAACAACCATTTGATCAATAAATATGAGAGATGCCCTCAAAAAAAAAATGTACCATTTTGTTTATCCATTCATCTATCAATGGACACTTGGGTTGCTTCCACTTTTTTCTCTATTGTGAAAAATGCTGCTATGAATAGCAATTTCATAAAGATTTTCCCCATGCTTTATTCTATATATCTTACAGCTGGAGCTCTTATATTGAGGTCTTCAATAAATCTTGAAAAAAAATTTTATATGGTGTAAAGCAGAAGTCCAACCTCATTGTTTTGCATGTGGCTATCCATTTGTTCAGCAACATTGTTGAAAAGACTGTCCTTTCTCCATTAAATGGTTTTGGCACTCTTGCTGGAAATCAATTGACCTCAGAGGCAAAGGTTTATTTCTGGGCTCTCTATTCTATTCTGTTGGTCTATATGTCTATCTTTATGCCAGTATCACATTCTTCTCATTACTGTGGCTTTGTAGTAAGTTTTGAAATCAGGAAGTGTGAGTCCTCCAACCTTGTTCTTTTTAAGATTGCTTTGGCTCTTCAGGGAGGGCAGTTACTTTTTAAACACAACTCCTGGAGACTCCACTTGGTGTCAGAGAAGGGGTGGCCTATGAGAGTCCATGCTTACATGCTTTAGGAAGAATATTGGTGACTGAGTTTGGCTGCCCTTGAATTCCATCTCTTCAGTCTGGTGATAGCTAAACCCTAAGAGCTGTACCAATAAGTAGAATGCATGGTGTGGTAATGATGAAAGCATTAAATTCCATTTAGTTAATGCTATGCATATTTAATGTATTACAGTGTGGACTCAGAAATCTGAGCTGCCTAGTCTCTGTACACACCCATCACTACAGCATATTTGAACACCAGTCTTTCCTTTAAGTGTTTTCTACCTCCCCTCACCCACCTCCTACCTCCTTTTCTCTGCATTCAGGTGCCACATGCAAGTCATTTGTGTAATCGATTATTATTTTCTCTTCCCGCAGACCACTTTTTAAAACTCTATACTTTAATTGTACTAACCAAAAATAAGTAATGCCGTCACCTAGTTCAAAAATCAAAAGGTAAAAAGGTCAATGATGAAGGTCTCCCTGGCACCCTTGTCTGCCTCTCCCCTATTCCTCCTCCCCAGCACAGCAACCATTCTTATTGCTTTCACATAATACATGTATATGTGTATATACACACACACACACATTTGGGCACAGGCAAGTATGAAGAGCTTCCTAACACAAACAGTCACACATCAGGTACTGTCCGTACCCTGCAGCATCCCTTGGACCTTACCTTTTCAGTGTGCTCCTACAGACTCACCGGCCAGCAAGTGTGATTCTGGGAAAACCAGGCAGACTGCTCAAAGCACTCCTGACTGTGCATGGGGGAGTGACTCCCATCCAAGGCTCTCGGGAGCTGGTATCTTAACAACCCAACATTCTGCCCATCCCTCTGGTAGGATAACTCTGGGGTGCAAGTTCAACATTGGTTCCCAGAGCTTCTCAGCAAGATTTGGCTCCAGCCACCGACAGTAAGAGTTTGTTGGATAAGCCGCTCATTACACGCTGCCCTCCCAACCCGCCTCACTTCTTCACTCCCTTCCTAGAGTTCCCCAAGCTCACTTCCCAAATAAACTACGTGCACTCGAATCCTTGTCTCAGAGTTTACCTTGGAGGAAATCCAAACCAAGACCCGCAGTATATCATGTCCACTGTTTCATATCCTCTTGGTTCACTTAACAGCCTGGAGGTAGTCCCTTATCACTACACCAAGCCTTCCTTGTACTTTTTGAGGAAAACATAGTAATCCCATCCATGGGAAGAGCCTGGCTACTATCTACACACACCCAATCTCTTCAGCCAGACAGCCTGCAAATCGGTCAGCGTAGGACGCTAGCCCTCTTTCCCCAGCGGCCTGCCTGCTCTACCGCCATCCTTTCCTGCCCCCGTGACTCCGCCATCCCCCACCCCCGCCCCCTTCCCAAAATCTAAGAGGAAGCCCTAACCCCTCCTTCACGCTCTTGCTCCTTACCCTGTAAATTATCTAATTTACAAATGGCCACTCCCAGATGCACCTACTTTAGCCTATGGAGTCCCTTCCCTCCCTCCCTCCCTTCCTTCCTTCCTTCCTTCCTTCCTTCCTTCCTTCCTTCCTTCCTTCCTTCCTTCCTTCCTTCCGTCCACCCACACTCTGGGCTAGAGGAAAACAAATTTGTTTTATTGTTATTTTCAGGTTTTTATAATTTCTCAAAATTAAGCACAATTTTAAAAATTGGTTGTCAAAATTAAAAAGTCAGATTTCACATTGGAATCTATATTTCCTGCATCTCTTTAAAAAAATCAGAAGCCTTGGCAATGCCTCCGTTGTGGCACAGGCACAATCCTGGACTAGATCGAAGGGTTCCGCCCCTAAGGGTGCTGGGGTGGGGGAGGGGTCTTTCTGCCAATTGCCGGCCCATTCTGTGAGCTCCTCACTCATTTACGGGACCTCTGTGGCCCTAGCAGGTGACTGAATTTGAAACCCCTGATTTGGGCCCTCATTAACACAGGCTTGAAGTATTTCTTAATTGCCTAAAGTTAAAATGCAAATTCTAATTTGGTAAGTTTGAGTCAGGGCTGGAGATTCTGCCTTTCTTACAAGTTTATAAAGTAATCCCGATGTTCTTAATCTATAGACCATTCCTTGAGGACCAAGTGTCTACTCTCGCCCCTCCCCTGAGTTGTTTTGCAAGTAATTGTGCATTTAGTTTTCTAGAATGCTATATGTTTTACTGTTTAAAAAATCCTAGTGGTTTTTGAGTATCCATGGCAGTTCCTTTTATTATTTAATTCTTTGAACCACAGAGTCTTCGGGCTTCCCAAACACAGTGCTATCGCTCAGCCCCTAGTGCACAGTATGCCAGGGAGATCTCAGGGGTGCTACTGAGGTTGAAGAGGGGGTCTTGAGAAATATGGCCCTGAAGTTTCCCCCCACCCCATTGATCCCCAAATCCAGGTGGCCAAGCCACAGGAATTTAAAACTGCATGGAACTCAGTTGCAATCATAGACCTTATTATGGTATTCTAAGGGTTAGAGAGTGAAGTAACTTCCGGGGGGTCACATTGCTGCAAAGCCCTGGATTTCCCAAAGTCTGTGTATTCTTGTCTCAAGGCCACATTTACAACTTTTCCCCCAACACAGGGGCCAAATCCTCCTACTTAACTGCAAGCTTTTCCTGCCCTAGTCATACCTGAGACTCAGTACCTCTAGAGGCACTGCCACTCCTGCTCCAGCCTCTTGCCATCCTGCTTTCTCCTCCACGCTCAAGCGATCTTTTAAAATAAGGCCTAAAAGCACTAAGAAAAGATCTGTGTCTTTCCCCCGTCTCCTGCACTTCCTTTGGCCAAAGGTGGAAGACCAGCTAACGAAGGATAAAGTTCTACCTCCCTGACTTAGTCTCCAGGTCTCCATCATATAGCCACAGACTCCCTGCCAGGTAAGCATCTTGCCTTTTCTCCATGCCGTGCCAGGAACACCTCCCTCCTCTCCGCCCAGGTGAGACTCACCTTCACCTGAAATCACCTCTGTGCTCCTGCCTAGGCTGTGGGTTTCCCTACATGCTCAGAATGTTCAGTATTTAATGAGCTTTTAAAAAATGACAACAAAAAATCTGTAATGGGTGTAACTGTAAATATTTGAGAAACTAGCAGCTCTTCCACATGTCTTTTTGCGGTGTGGCTCATCGGAGACAAATAAAGCACCTTTTTCTTTGCCACCTTCCTGTGACAAGGGGGGAGATAAAAGCAGGTCTTCTAAAACTCTGAATTCTGTATGTTAAATTATATATACACATGAAAATGATATAAAGTGGCTGGTTACCTGGAAAAGTATCAACTGCCAAAAACTGTTCAAGACATAGAAAACCTGAACAGATTTGCACATTAAAGAGATTGAATCTGAATAAACAACACTACCCACAAAATGCTTCACCAAGCCCAGATGTCCTCAAAGGCACTCTTATCACCTCAGGGAACAGAAACCTCCCTCTGACCAAAACTCAGTAGCCAGATTCAACAGTTTGTGGGCGGTTAGTCCACTGCCGGTGTGACCCTGACACCAAATCAGGAAGGACAGTGAAAGAAGGACACTGGCGGCTCACTTTCATTTACACAGATGTAACAGTTATGAAGAAACTATTAGCTAACCAAATACAGTGACGTGAACAGCAAACATTACTGAGAAGTGTTTATGCCAGGAAGACAAGAATGTCATTGGACTATTAGAAAATTACGGAACCCTATACACAGCTGTAGATCAAAGAAGCAAAATCCCTATGGTCAATCCAATAGATTCAGAAAAAGCAAGTGATAAATTCAACCACCATTTTATGAAAACAGCCTTCCTTTGGGCCCCTCCGGAAGTGGACCCTCATAGTGATCCCACCGGGGGGTGAGTGAGCTGAGGGATTTATACTCTAGCTCCCTAGAGAAATCATTGCTTGAAAACGGATCTTGGAGCTGTTGACTCCTGGGCACATCCACCTCCCTTCACTGGGGCAAAGCAGCCTTCCTAGGTTTTAGGAGGATCAGAGGGGGCCTCAAGTCCAGAGAGTCTGATTTTGGCATCTGAATGTAGGCCCAGATACCCTGAAAGATCTAAGATATGGTAAGGCACACTCAGCAGAGAATTAATTTTACAAAAAAATAAATCCAAACCTCATCTTTAGTGAGTGGTGAAATCTTAGAACTATTCCCTTTAAAGAAAGAAAAAAGGATGGCCTCTCTCAGTATTTTTGTTCACAATGAAGATTTAAGGAAAAAAAGAAGAAAAGTGAAAGGATTGGAAATAGAACAGAACAGAACAAAAACCTCATCATTATCTGCAGATAATATGATTGTCTTCAGGGAAAATCCCAGAGAATTTCACACATATGAAAATGGTATGTGTATTAGGTAAGTAATGCTGCATAACAAGTTATCCTAAATTTTAGCAGCTTAAAACAACAAATGTTTATTCTCTCACACATTTTCTGAGGATTGGCAGAATGGCAGGAACGGTTCTGGCTCAAGCATTCGGGTATGGCCACAGTAATAGGAAGGGTGGGAAGTTCACTTCCAAGCTTGTTCACGTGGTTCTCAGCAAGAGGCTTCTGTTCTTCACACAGGGGCCCCTCTGTCAAGATGGCTGCTCACACACTATGGCAGCTGGCCTCCCCCAGAGTGAGTGATCTGAGAAAGTGAGAGACACAGAACCCAAGATGGAAGCCCCAATCTTCCTGTCAGAATCTAATCTTAAACGTGGTGCACCCTCAGTACGGCCATATTCCCATCAAGGGGAGGGGTCCCTACAAAACCTGCATACCAGGCTGGGATCATTGATGCTCATCTTAGAGGCCACTTACCACAGTACATAAGAGAGGTGGAGTTACAAATACATAGAAAAAGGGGTAGACTCTTCAATAAATGTGACTGGGACAATTGGTTACACAGACAGAAAAAAGCACCAAACAGATCGTAGCTCATACCATAGTCTAAATAAATTCCAAGGGGATTAAAGGCTTAAATGTTAAAAGTAAACATTTTAGAAGAAAATTTTGAAGAATTATCTTTATACCCTCCGGATAGGGAAAATTTCTTCACAAGACTCAATATTGTCAAATTCACCTACATTAAAATTTGGAGCTTTTGTACAGATATATTGAAAACTCTTATACAGTCATGGAAAGCCATAAACAAAGTGAAAAGAAAAGCTAAAAATTGGAAGATGATATTTTCATGTACGTAATTGAGAAAGAAAGGTATCCAAAATATTTTTTTAACCTACAAATAATGAGGAAAGGACAGAAAACCAAAAGAAAAATGGGCAAAGGAATGATTTCTATGACCAATAAAAGCATGAAACATAGAAACATATAAAAAGACTTCAAATTCTTCAGGGACAAAGTAATGCACATTAAAACATGGTAAAATACATTTATATTCTTCAGATTAGCAAAGACTAGCAAACCTGGCTATTATAACCAGGAATGCATTAGGCTACAAGTAACAGAAGATCTAACTAACAATGACTCAGACAAATAGAAATTCATTGATTGCATCACAAGAAGCCTGGTGAAGTCTGGAAGTCAGCAATTCTGGGCACTGATTCATGACTGCAAGGGAGATGGTGTGACTCCGGGCATCTCACCCAGTTTTAAAGCCAGCATCAGGAAAGGAGGATCTGATCCTCTTTGTCAGAAAAGCAAAAGCTTTCGAAATCCTTATGGCCAAATTTTGCTGTGCAAAGTATTTCAAACTTTCATAAAATAACAGAGGATGATATAACTCAACACTTATGTTATGTACCATCAGTTCTTAACAGATGTTGACATTTTGCCAATTTTGCTTCTCATTTTTGTCTTTAATAAAACAGGAGAGATATAGTGCCCAGAACTATGTTACACTGCCACCCCAGATGAAAGAGAGTTGAGAATGTTGGTTTTTACTTTTCCAGTCTCTGGTCCAGAGATAGACTAGGCAGAAAGGGTTAGAATGGGTATTCGGTTAGCGAGAACAGTGTCTAACATGACCCAACACAATTAAATGTGGGTGAGGATTTGAATACAGAAAAATTCTTGCACATGATTGACAGGAGTTTAAACTGGCTTACCACTTTGGAAAGCAATTTGGCACTATCCAGTAAATATAGAGATCTAACTACCGAATACCCAGAAAACTCTTTTAAGTACTTGGAATTGTGAAACTGTCACACATGTGCACAAAGACCTTCAAATGTTCATTCAGCTTTATTTTTTTTTGTAATAGCAAAAAATTGGAAACCACCTAAATGTTACTCAGCAGAACTAACTCACAATATGCTATCAAGGAAATACTACACAGCTGTTAAAATGAGTAAACTCAGCCTGTATATGTCAACAGGAACAAAACTTTAAGACTCAAGTCTAAGTTAAATAGGCAAGGTGCAGAAAGGTACATAGGGTATGATACTACTCATGTAAAATTAAATGCACTCCAAATGATTCTGTGTTTATGCATTCTTGCATTTGTAATAAAGGTATAAATTTAATACCACAGAGGAAACACATCAACTTAATAGTAGCACCTATTGCCAGGAAAGGAAAAAGAATCAAGGAAGGATAAGCATGGGAGGAAGAAACTATATCTCTAATGTCTTAAGGAAAAAAAATACATCTATAACAAATTTGTCAAAATGCTAACATTTGTTATATCTGAGTTGCAGTTTCTTAAGCATTCGCTGCATCATTCTTAGCTTTCTTTGGATATTTAAAATACTTTATAAACTAAAAATCAAAGAAAGAAAGGTGGTACTTCATATAAAGCAACACTTCTCAGACTTTAATGTGCACACAATTCCCTGGGGTCTTGTTAAAATGCAGATGCTAAACCAGTGGGCCTAAGGTGAGGTCTGAGACTCTGCCTTCCTAACAAGCTCTGGTGAGGGCACGTTACAGGTTTGAGGACTCCACTTTGAAAAGCAGTGTTCTAGAAAATTCTGCACCAAGTCTCCTGAGGTGATTGTGAAGGGCCCAGCCCAGAGAATAGAGGTTGCAGATGCAGAGGGCACCTGAGGCTTTCCTGCCTATTTTAGGACACGCTAGAAGCTTCAAGTGTCCTAAAAACCCTCTTTCAGTCTCTCAGCTGCATTTGGTGGAATTTGTCTACCCCCATCCTTTTTAACCTCCTCACTGAATATCTTTTCATGCCATGAGGTTAGCGTCAGGTTTTTTAGTATATCTTTGTAAACCTTTCTTTCGTTGTGCTTTAGCTTTGTTTCTCCCTTGATTATTCTTTTTAAAACTCTTAATCTTGTTTCGCAGAGTTTTAAGCAGTCTTACCCTGCTTTGTTTTCTCTTGCCTCCTTCAGCTTCCATTTTAATCCACCACAGTTTTACTGCTCTATTTTATCCCTTTATTTCACTGGCTTTCTCTTTTCCACTCCCTGCTTTTTTTTTCCCCCCTGCTCTATTTTTAGTTTCCCTTATGCTCTTCTGAGTTCATCCTCATTGTTTCGATGCTTACTGATTGACGTCCTGTTCAGACAGTGTGCCTCCTGGGTAACCGTGGGACTTTGGCACCAGGTCACCTGAAACAGTTTCTCTCACCATCCCTACTGGTTGTGGAGCCTGGGGCCAGGAGCTGAACGTCTCTGTGCCTCAGGTTCCTCCTGCGGAAGATGAACAAGAACAATATTACCTCGTAGGGCTATAGGAGCAATTAAATGAATTAATATGTTCAGAGAGTGCCTTGCTCAAAACAAGTACTACAGACCTGTCCGCTCATATTTTTATTTCTGTGGTATGGTATTCGTCTCCCAGATGGTCTCCAGGGATCCTGACCTGCAGGTATTCCAGCCCCTGGGCTGAATGGGAGTGGGAGGTATGACCTGTGTAACGAATAGAGCATTGCAGGAATCATGGTGATGGCTTCTGCAGCGTGGTTTGTGTCTCCTGGATCACTCACTCTGGAGAAGGCCAGCTGCCATGTCCTGGGGAACTATGGCTGTGTGCCAATTGCCATGTGACTCTTTAAAGTAGATCCTCAAGCCCCATCAACCCTTCAGATGACTGCAGCCTCCTCAGAGGCTGGAGCAGAAATGCCAGCTAAGCCGTCCACAAATTCCTGAACCACCCACAGAAACAATGCCAAATAACAGATGTTTATTGTAGTGTTAAGCTGCTAAACTTTGTAATTTGTTATGTATTAATAGGTAACCAGTACATGTAGCTTCTAAAATTTCTCACTGGACTTGCTCTTAAAATAAAAGTTATTTTCTGAACTCACATTTCTCTTATTTAGGCCTTCCTTTTTTTAATTTCCACAATTTTCATCCTGATTTTAACCTCCTTTTCCTGTAAGGACTTATTTTCACAATGACTGGGAAGGGAGTAGGAGATAGACTTTTGTATTCCCAGCTTCCTTTTGGCTCCCAGGACTCCTCAGCTGGGGTGAGGACAGCCCTGAAAAACTGTCCTGTCTCTCGGGAGACTGGAAAAAATAAACACTTCCATCTCCACTGGACCACAGGCCCCACATGCACGTCTGATTTGCTAGGGCAGTGTTGGGGGCTTCTACCCGCAAGCCTCATGTGAAGAACTGCACATCATGAAATCCACGTGCTTGGATTTGGGGCAAACAGGGATGAGAATCAGGAGGGGCTGGAGAGGAGCCAGGTGGCTTGGGGTCTCAGCTCAGACATCTCTGGGAGGCAGATCAGTCAGGGTTGGGGGGGTCACATCCCGGGAGGATCTATAGAGGCGTTGGCCTCAGAAGCTTAAAACAGATGCCTGGGTTCCGTTTTGTGACCAGCTCTTCTGTCCTTGGCCCCTGGACCAGTCAGTCTAGCAGGGGTGGGAACGTTCTTGCCTTTTAGATTATGGGCCATCTTTCCACCCAGGGGAATCTCGAGGCAGGGATCATGGCAGGAAATGGCATGTGACTCTTGACAACAGAGCATTGTGGTAAGGGGCACGGGCTCCGGAGTTCAAGTGGAGACCCTGCCACTCATGAATTGTGTTTTTGGCAAATACTTAACCTCTTGGTGACTCATTAGTCCTTCTGTATATAAGCAAACAATGGATCAATCTCATAAGGTGATTGTGAGATTTAAAGAAGGTAAAACATGTAGAATGGGGTCGGGCTCAGAGTAAGCACTCCATCAGTGTTAATAAGCTCTTCATTATTCAACCATGGCTGCACATTAGAAGCACCTGTGGAAGGTTAAAAACTCTCTGTGCCCAGGCTGCACTTACACCAGAGCCTCTGGGGGTTGGGCTCAGGCTTCAGTGTGTTTTAAAGCTCCCCAGGTGATTCCACTGTGAATAAAAAGCCCAGAAATAAGTCCTCAAATATATGGTCAAATGATTTTGACAGGGGTGCCAAGTTCATTCAGTGGAGGAAAGGACAGTCTCTTCAACAAACGGTGTTGGGAAAACTGAATATCCAGCAGCAAAAAAATGAGGTTGGACTGTTACCTAATACCATACACAAAAATTAGCTCAAGATGTATCAGAGACCCAAATGTAAGAGCTGTAACTATAATACTCTTCATAGAAAACATAGGGGAAAATCTTCATGATATTGTATCTGGCAGTGATTTCCTGGATGTGACATCAAAGACATAGGCAACAAAAGAAAAAATAGATCAATTTGGACTTGGTCAAAATTAAAAAATTTTGTGTATCAAAGGACACTTGTCTACACAAGGAAAGGGCAATCAACAAAGTGGGAGAAAATATTTACAAATCACATATCTGATAAGGATTAACATAGAGTGAACTCCTACAACTTCGTAACAAAACACAACCTGATTCAAAAATGGATGAAGGACTTGAGTAGACATTTCTCCAAAGATACACAAATGGAAATTAAGCAGGTGAAAAGATGCTCAACATCACTAACCCTTAGGGAAATACAAATCAAAACCACAAGAAATACTCCATACCCATTAGTATGGCTATCACTTAAAAACAAAAACAAACTCAGAAAACAACAAGTGTTGTTTAGGATGCAGAGAAATTTGAACTCTTGTGCATTGTTGATGGAAATATAAAATGATGCAGCCTCTATAGAAAATAGTATGGTGGTTCCTCAGTAAAATAAAAATAGAATTACCGTAAGATTTAGCAATTCCACTTATGGGTATATAACCTAATGAATTAAAAGCAGGGTCTTGAAGAGATTACACCCATGTGCATAGCAGCATTATTCATAATAGCTTAAATGTAGAAGCAACCCAAGTGTTCATTAACAGAAGAATGAATAAACAAAATATGGTATATATACACACAATGAAATATTATCAGCCTTAAAAAGGAAGGCAATTCTGACACAGAAGAACCTTGAGAGCATTATGCTAAGTGAAATAAACCAATCACAGAAGAACAGATGCGAATGTTCCCACTTATTTGAGGTACCTAACAGTAGTCAAATTCATTGAAAGAGAAAGTAGGTTGCTGGGGGGAGAGGAGGGGGAATTGTTGTTAAGTGGGTATACAGTTGACCTTTGAGCAAGGTAGAGATGAGGGGCACCAACCCCACACACAGTCAAAAATCCATGTATAGCTTTTGACTCCCCAAGACTGTTATAACCTAATGATCAGAAGTCTTACCAAAAGCATTAGCAGTCAATTAACATGTATTTTGTATGTTACATATATTATATATTGTATTTTTACAGTAAAAGTAACCTGGAGAAACAAAATGTTTTTTCAAACTGTTGCAAATCTCTAAAAGATTCCCAGTGTATTGAAAAAGATCCACATAATAGTGGACCTACACAGTCCACACCCATGTTGTTCAATGGCCAGCTGTGTTTAAACCTTTCCATTTTGCAAAATGAAAAGTTTTGGAGATTGGATACACAACTACATGAATGTACTTAATACTAATAAGTTATACACTTAAAAATGGTTAAAATGGTAACTTTTATGTGTATTTTTCTGCAATTAAATTTTTAAAAACTTAAAAAATCAGACCGAGAGACAGCATATAATATACTGTAAATAGATTTTTAATGTATTATTTGAAATGAGAAATTAAATATCTTCCTCTCCAGTTAATAATCAGTTACCCTAATATGACTTACTGAACAATCCCTCCCTGTTTTTATGTTATTTTGTTGAACATGCTATTCCCTTAAACTTTTTTTGTTCTTGGAATCTACAGATTCTTTTATAATCCCCCAAAGTCTTTTAAATCCTTTAACCCTAAATCTTGAATAGTTATATGATCACTCCTTAAAGATACACTTGTCAGAGACTTGTCTAGTGTATTGATATTTCCAAATAATTTGTTTTCTAAGTTTGTTTAGCAAAGGTTCATCATTTGTTTTTTTTTAAAGAAAGGTTCTTTTGCTACACAAAGTCTCCACCCTTAATTCAGACCACAAGGGTGAGGTAAGTGACAATCATATAATCTAGATGACCTTGCATTGTATCACTCCTGACAGAGAGCCCCTAAAAAGTTATAAAATACTCTCATAAGAAATATTATTCAACAGGGGCAAACTTTGACTCTTATTTTTAAAATTAATATAAATGAAAGTTCGTTTAGTAGTTACTCATTTATTAGGTTATGCTTTTACCTGATTGATTTCGTTTATTGCTGTTCCCTAGTTTTACCTCGTTGCTATTTTCTCAACTTCTTGAATTATATTAATTAACTTATTTTCATTACATCTTGTTAATGTTGAACACTTTTTAAGGTACAAATTTTCCTCTGATTACAGTTTTGGCCCTATTGCCCACATTTTGATGTATAATTTTATCGTTTTTATTTTCTAAACAGTTGCAATTGTTATTTTTCTTTCTACTTTGTCTTAAATGCTTTTTAGAATTTTTAAACATTTCCAAGTAGTTAATTTTTATTTTTTTTATTTAAACTTTAATTTTTCATCTATAGCTTTTGTTGCATATGGTCAAAGTGGCCTAGATATTTTCCGCTTTTGAGAAAACACTGTTTTCTTATTTTTGTTTTTCATAGTCTAATAAATAATGCATGTTTCCAGTGTCCCTTGGATGCTGAATATAATGGCATAATCCATGTTTTTAGGGGATATGTTTTCATTTATAATTAATAAATCAACTTCATTAATTGTATTATTCAGATCCTCTGTAGTATTTATTCCTTGTCCTTGACAGGTTAATACTGAGAATGCATTAAATCTCTATAATGATATTCTTTTACTTTTTCTTAAGATGTCAATTTTCATTTCAAATATTTTAACGTGTAGAAGCAAAATTGTGAATTTCATCAATGCAACAATACCCTCTTGAATCCTATTTCACTGATGTCAATTTACTACCTTGTTTTCTTTTTAGTTGTATTTTCCTAGTATAATTTTTACTGTTCTTCTATTTTTAACCTTTTGGTTACTTCATTATAGAGGCAGCTTGTAAGCAGCACATGGATATGGTTTTGTGTCCTAGTCTGCAAATCATTGTCTTTTATAAGAGTTTAATCCATTTATATTATTACCACAGTTGACATAGTTCATCCTATTTAAGCACTTGTGTTTTTTCTTATGCTTTTTATTTATTTTTGCCTTTTGCTATATGGACTGCATTTGTTATTTTTTCATGATCGCCAATACTATAGAAAGGGCATGTCCCATTTTTACTCCTATTGGTGGTTCCTTCAGATTCTTCAAAAGCTTTCTTTAACCTACACACCTCTGTCAGAATTAGGAGTGAAATTATCTTTATGACCTTCCTAAAATTGATAATGTAACCAAAGGTTTCCCATTGTAACCCCCCAACAACCATTTACCCCAATTCCTAGTTTCTTATGTTTTCTTTCACTTCTTTATGAACAAACAAGCCAATATTAGCATAGATTCTTATTTTTCCACCATTTTAACTGCCAACTCTTCATGAAAAATAAACGTGTATATATGAATACATGAATTTTTTACAAACCCTACTGATATAAAGAATGTATAACAATGATTTATAGATCATCATATATATATATACCCTACTCCACGTAGATCATAAAGTATATGATACTCTACATTCCACATAGTCAATTGATTCTAACAGAAACCTTTCATTGATTTTTGCTGGACTCTCATATTTGTAGCAAAACTTAAGTCACATTGATGAATGAATATAGTTCCAACATGACTGTTATAAACATAACTTCTCATTTATGTTATCAAGGAAGACAAAAGTAAAACAACAAAGACTTATTTTGAAACTTTACTTGTTAGTCAATGATACGAGAATTTCTTTGCTAAAAAGGGAAATAATTTTTGAACACTGTAAGAATATTTCCTCAAATGTTTGTGCTATCCCAGTGCAAAGACTACAAATGCAGCACTTTTATTTTTTTATTTTTTGCTACAGCCACTTCTTCCTGTAATTTACGTATTTATTTGAAGAACTGTTGGCATCATAATATTATAGTTTCAGGTGTACAACATAGTGGTTAGACATTTATATACATTACAAAATGCTCACCATGATAAGTGTAGTTATCACCTGTCTCTATATCAAGTTACAATATTATTGACCACGCTGTAGCTTTCATCCCCATGACTTACTTATTTTTTAACTAGTTTATACCTCTTAATCTCTTTCACCTATTTCACCTATCATCCTTCCCTTCTCCCCGCTGCCAAGGACCAGTTTGTTTTCTGCATTTGTAAGTGTTTTGGGGTTGTTTGTTTTGTTTTTTAGATTCCACATATAAGTGAAATCACATGGTATTTTTCTTTCTCTGACTTATTTCATTTAGCTTAATACCCTCTAGGTTCATCCATGTTGTAAAAGGCAAGATTTCATTCTTTTTTTTTTAATTAATTAATTTATTTATTTTGTTGTCATTAATCTACAATTACATGAAGAATATTATGTTTACTAGGGTCCCCCCTTCACCAAATCCCCCCCACAAACCCCATTACAGTCACTGTCCATCAGCGTAGTAAGATGCTGTAGAATCACTACTTGTCTTCTCTGTGTTGCACAGCCCTCCCCGTGCCCCCCCCCACATTATACATGCTAATCATAATGCCCCCTTTCTTTTTCCCCATCCTTATCCCTCCCTTCCCTCCCTTTCTCCCCAGTCCCTTTCCCTTTGGCAACTGCTAGTCCATTCTTAGGTTCTATGAATCTGCTGCTGTTTTGTTCCTTCAGTCTTTCTTTGTTCCTATAGTCTTTGGGTTTGAGGTGAGTCTCTTCTAAGCAGCATAGAGGTGGGTCTTGCTTTTTTATCCATTCTATTATTCTGTGTCTTTTGATTGGTGCATTCAGTCCATTTACATTTAGGGTGATTATTGAAAGATATGTACTTATTGCCATTGCAGGCTTTAGATTCGTGGTTGCCAAAGGTTCAAGGTTAGCTTCTTTAGTATCTTACTGTCTAACTTAACTTGCTTATTGAGCTATTTTAAACACTGTCTGGTCATTCTTTATTTTTCTCCCTTCTTATTCCTCCTCCTCCATTCTTTATATGTTGGTTGTTTAATTCTGTGCTCTTTTGTGCTTCCTTTAACTGCTTTTGTGGGTAGTTGATTTTATTTTTTGCCTTTAGTTAGTGTTTGGTTGGTCTGCTTTCTTTGCTGTGATTCTATTTTCTCTGGTGACATCTATTTAACCTTAGGAGTGGTCCCATCTAGAGCAGTCCCTCTAAAATACCCTGTAGAGGTGGTTTGTGGGAGGCAAATTCCCTCAACTTTTGCTTGTCTGGGAATCGTTTAATCCCTCCTTCATATTTAAATGATAATCGTGCTGGATACAGTATTCTTGGTTCAAGGCCCTTCTCTTTCATTGTATTAAATATATCATGCCATTCTCTTCTGGCCTGTATTGTTTCTGTTGAGAAGTCTGATGATAGCCTGATGGGTTTTCCTTTGGAGGTGAACTTTATCCTCTCTCTAGCTGCCTTTAAAACTCTGTCCTTGTCCTTGATCTTTGCCATTTTAATTATTATGCATCTTGGTGTGTCCTCCTTGGGTCCTTTCTGTTGGGAGTTCTGTACACTTCCATGGTCTGATTGATTATTTCCTCCCCCAGTTTGGGGAAGTTTTCAGCAATTATTTCTTCAAATACACTTTCTATCCCTTTCTCTCTCTTCTTCTTCTGGTACCCCTGTAATGTGGATATTGTTCCTTTTGGATTGGTCACACAGTTCTCTTAATATTGTTTCATTCCTGGAGATCCTTTTATCTCTCTCTGCATCAGCTTCTATGCATTCCTGTTCTCTGGTTTCTATTCCATCAATGGCCTCTTGTATCTTGTCCATTCTGTTCATAAATCCTTCCAGAGATTGTTTCATTTCTGTAATCTCCTTCTGGACATCATCCCTTAGCTCTTGCATATTTCTCTGCAGCTCCATCATCATGGTTATGAGCTTTATTTTTAATTCTTTTTCAGGAATACTGGTTAGGTCTATCTCCTTCTCAGGGTTTGCCTCTGTGACCTTGGTCTGTATCAGTTTCTTCTGCCTTTTCATGGCGATAGATAAATTTGTGGGGAGCTGGCGTGTGTGTTGGGTAAGAGAGAGTCCCTTCTTGCCAGTTTGTGGCCTTCCTCTCCTTGGAGAACAGCGGCCTCTAGCGGCTTGTGCTGGGCAGCTGCGTGTAGACGGGGCTTCTGATCTTGCCTGGCCACTATGGAGTTTAGCGCTGCAGTTGCTGTGGGTGTGGCCTGCCTCAGGCTGCTTCTCCAATATGGCGGAGCCACATCAGAGGGGGAACAGGCAGGAGGCTGTTTATCAAGGTGAGGGGCCTCCATGCTGCGCTGCGGGGGTTCAGGTGCCCAGAGTTCCCCATGATTCCCAGTTG
Source organism: Manis pentadactyla (assembly GCF_030020395.1). Classification (NCBI taxonomy): domain Eukaryota; kingdom Metazoa; phylum Chordata; class Mammalia; order Pholidota; family Manidae; genus Manis; species Manis pentadactyla. The sequence goes on along the minus strand of NC_080023.1, from coordinate 146,510,819 downwards.
CTGGGCTAAGTGTCCTGGGGCACTTCTGTCCAGCTGTGGGGTCCCTGTCCCTTTAAGACTTTCAAAAAGCACTCGCTTTTCTTTGTCCCAGGTGCGTCGGTTGCGGGGACCTGCTCACAGGTCTTGCTGTCCTGCTTCCCTAGTTTCTTGCACCCCACACATGCACTGTGTCTGCGCTCTGGTGCGGATGGCCAGGGCTGGGTGTTTATAGTCCTGGGCTCCCTCTCCCTCCCTGCTCCGACTCCTCTCCTCCCGCCAGGAGCTGGGGTGTGAGGCGCTCAGGTTCCGCCGGGTCGTGGCTTGTGTCTTACCCCCTTTGCGAGGCGCTGGGTTCTCGCAGGTGTGGATGTAGTCTGGCTGTTATCCTGTGTCTTCTGGTCTCTCTTTTAGGATTAGTTGTATTTGTTGTATTTTCAAAAATATATATGGTTTTGGGAGGAGATTTCCGCTGCTCTACTCATGCCACCATCTTGGTTCTCTCTCCAGATTTCATTCTTTTTGTTGCTAAGTAATATTCCTTGTATATATATACTACATCTTTATCCATTCATCCATTGAGGACTCTTAGGTTGCTTCCATATCCTGGTTTTTGTAAATAATGTTGCAATAAACACAGGGGTGCATGTATCTTTTCAAATTAGTGTTTTTGTTTTCTTCAGATAAATACCCAGAAGTGGAAACACTGGATTGTATGGTATTCCTATTTTTACTTTTTTTGAGGAACCTCCATACAGTTCCTTATCATCTGTCACTATTTCAGGTTACTACAATATTATTGACCATGCTGTACTTTTCATCCCTGTGACTTATTTTATAACTGGAAGTTTATACCTCTTCCAGTTGCTCCATATATACTCCATAGTGGCTGCACCAATTTGCAATCCTTTTTCTCCCTGTTCCCCAATTTGCAATCCTAGCAGCAGTGTACAAAGGTTCCTTCTCCCACATCCTCACCAACACTTGTTATTTCTTGTCTTCTTGATGTTAGCCATTCTGACTGGTATGAGATGGTATTTCATTGTGGTTTTGATTTGTGTTTCCCTGATGATGACTGATGCTGAGCATCTCCTCCTATGTCTGTTTGCCATCTGTATGTCTTCTTTGAAAGAATGTCTATTCAGTTCCTTTGCTCATTTTAAAATAAGATTATTTGTTTTTTGGGTGTTGAATTTCTTGAGTTCTTTATATATTTTGGATGTCAGCCCCCTATGGGATTTATCATTTGCAAATATATTTTCCCATTCGGTAGGCTGAGATATGGTACATTTTCAAGTCTACTCTGAATTGTTAATATATTCATCATTATTCTCTTAAGTTTTGACAATCAACACACAAGCCTCGATTTATAGTGTTTATCAATTTCTGTGGTGTAAATATTCCCACCTTGGCCAAGTTCAAGGTATTACCATGAGGTAACTGAAGGTAGGGTTTGAAAGAAATGCAGTGGTATATACCATATAGTATTTCCAACATCTAGATACAAAAGACATAAATAGCCTCCAGAGCATAGATAATAGAAAATGTAGTAATATACATACTTAGGAATTAATGACTTTTGAGCATTTATTACCTTTTCTTTTAAAATTACTTATTTAGCCTGAGTTTATATGATTTAATTAACAATGGGTATATATAACATCTGGCCTGAAAAATTCCTGAAAATAATAGTCAACTTCCAAGAGTCCATAAGAGCTGGCTCCAGCACACCACTGAGACAGTCCTCTGGCCAAGACAGGAGGAAGTCAATCTGCAGAGATGGAGAGATGGAGAGAAGGAGGAGGAGAAAGAGGAGAAAGACAAAGATAAGGAAGAAAAGGAGAATGAGCAGAAAGCAAGAACACAAAGAAAGGCAAAGAGAGAGGTTAGACAGACTATGGACTGAAGCCCTAAGCTGTCTAACTTCTTGGTCCCAGCCCCTTCCTGCAGCCTAGTGCATTTCTGTACTGTAAGGACGAACCTCATATCCTTACAATAAATTCTTCCCTTTTCTTTTTTCAATTTATACTTTACTAAGAACAATTGGCTGAATCCAAACCAACTTAAGATTAATAGTTAATATATGCTGTTTATGCACCCAGGTATATGTCACATTTTTATTGGGATGCAGTGACAAAAGATAATATATTTACATCAATTCATATCTAGAGATTATAGTTATAGCTGTAACTCTAATAACTGTGTAAACTTTCCCAAATGTATTTGACCCAAAGTGCTATACTGTATGTGTAGTGCTTGATTATAACACCAATGCTTACTGCTCACGTGCCTTGTTGATATTAATCTGTGGATTTTTTTTTAACTTAGCATTTGAATACCTTTTACTGTTTATTATCTCTTGACTTCCACAAAAGTACAGAGGAGTATGGAAAGGCAGTGTAGAATGAGATGGGGGGTTTTCTGTGTTTTTTTTAATATATTTTTGCAGATATGTTTAGTAATGGCTATAATGTGTTAGCTTCACTTTTGGTCAAAACTACTTATAAATTACGTTGTCAAATTTTATGGTCATTTCCTTTAGAAAGGAAGCTCTCAGTGAATGCTTAGAATCATGTAAAAGGATAAAAATGGTGAGGAGGTTTTTGTTCCTAAGTGGAGAAACTAGTCTAATTAGCCCGCCGTGTGCTCGTCACCCTCTTTAACAATTACTAACTCATGACCAATTTTGCTTCTTCCCCCACTGGATTACTGTAAAGCCACTGCCAGATATAATGTTCTTTTCATCCACAATGAGGAAATTATCTTTAAAATTATTCCTAGTCTTCATTTGTTTTATATGGTTGCACTCAGTATTAGCATAATATACTTAAACTTCCTCTATTGAAAAGTCCTGGTGAGCCCCATTTGTCCAGAATGAACTAAGCCACATGCCCAAGAAAGATCCCTTTTCTTATTTAAGCTGTTCAAGCTTGCAGCCAAAAGAACTGTGTGTAATACAAAAGCAGTGTCCTGCCAGTGGGTTTATGCCCTGGCAATTTCACTATGGATTCAGTGAGACAGAAGAATGACAATTGAATGTTCTTGGGGTGAAAGGGTTATACCCAACTTTATTCCCACATTGGCAGGTCAGTCACTAGAATCCCGTCCACTCAGAGGGAGTCTGCATGCAGCAAGCTGGTCTCTGCCTCTGGGCCTCTCTACCCGCACAGCCTTCTCAGTCTCTGTACTCTGCGCTGCCACCACTCCAGCCTCTGCTCTCCTGTAGCCCTGCAGCCCAGAGCACTGGATGGAGCTCTTTATATAGAATCAATAACAACATATTGCCACACATGTGCAGTGAGCAAGCTGACCAGGGCAGGTGAGAATCCTGGCCACAGAACCCTCACTTCCCCCACCTGCAGTTTCCTTTTGTGTGGTGGGCCATTTCCAGTTAGGTTCTTACTGAGTCTCCTCATAGTCAGACCCTGTTCCCAGTTTTATTTTTCTTTGTCCCAGTGATTTTTTCCTCTTTACTATTTTTTGAACACCAGGTTCAGAGCAGGTTCAAGGAACCTTTATTTTTAATAATCACCTGGATAATTCTTGCCATATGATAAATTTGAAAAACACTAAGGTGGGAGATCTTTAGGTCTGTGAACCACGCAGAGACCTCACCCCCAGCTTTCTGAAGGGCTCTCAAGGTTTTCTCTTTTTCTCACACTCTATGTCTAGTCCATCAGCAAATCCTCTCAGCTCTACCTTCAAAATATATTCAGGATCTGACCCCTTCTCCTCATCTCCACTGCTATCACCCTTGTCAAGACCCCCTCTTCTCTCCTCTGGATTTTTGTAGCAGCCTCCTGACAGGTGCTGCCTTTTTTTTTTTTTTTTTTTACAAAAACTCTTCTTTTCTACAGCCCATTCTCTGCACAACAGCTACACTGGGTCCTGTAAAAAAAAAAAAAAAAACCAATGCCACCCCTCTCCTGTTCAAACCCTCTGCTACAGGCTGAATTATGTCCCTTCAAAATTCATATGGTGAAGCCCTTATCCCCAGTACCTCAGAATGTACTGGGAGAGAGGACATTTCAAGAGATAATTAGGTTAAAATGAGGCCACTAGGGTGGGCCTCCTCCAATAGGATGGTGTCCTTTCCAATATGAGGAAACTGGGGCACAGACACACACAGAGGTGGATCATGTGCAGCCACAGGAAGAAGACGGCCATCTACAAGCCAAGAAGAGGCCTCAGGAGAAACTAACCTGCCTGACACCTTGATCTCAGATGAGAAAATCAGTTGGTATTTAAACCTCCCCACCTGTGATACTTTACTATGGCAGCTGTAGCAAAATGATGTGCTCTCCAATGGCTCCTGATCTCGCCTAGAGAAAAAGTCAGTCCTTATTCAAAACTACCAACTCCTAAACTTACCAGACTTGGTGCCCACTGCTTGGAAACATATCGTTACAGCAAATAAGGAGGCTGAGGAATTGCCCTTGTTGCATGGAAACTGAATCAACACAGTGACTGATGCAACAGCGAATATCTGCAGTGAAAGGAAAACTAGCCATCAATAAATATTAACCTTAAACACATAAATTAAAATCCCATCTCAGAAAGTTTAGCCAACTCCGCCTCCTAACATCTCTGACCTGCTCTTCCATGGAGATATTGGAAACAATTCTTTAGTTCTTTGTAGACTGGGCAGGACCACACAAGTCCCCCTTACTCATAAGAACTGAGTTTTGATGGTTAAGGGCTGAAAATAGCAATATATGCAATTATACAATAGTTTTACTGAACATTTCAGCCGAAGGACCATGTATGTCTACCCTCTTTGCCCAGTTTCCACTGAGATGTCAAAACCGCTAAAAGAAAGCTGGGAAAGCTGGCTGGCTTCTGTTTGGGGCAGGCAGTTGAAATTCCATCCAGGAAATTAGCTGGCTCTTGTAATTGATGATATTGTTCCTAAGGAAGAGAGGGAAGACAAATTTAAATAAACTGTTTGGGGCAGGAGGTGGGGAATGAAAGAGATGGTCTGGGAAGAGAGCACACATGAAGATGTAGTGGATGCTGCTGGTTCCATCCAGATCCTGTTTACCTGCTGTGCATGTTTGCGAGGAATGCCATACAAACTCACTGAATCAGATTCTGCATTTTAGCAATATTTCCAGGGGATTCACCTGCACAAGGAAGTCTGAGAAGTGCTGATTTAGGCAGCCAGTACCAATCAAAGCCACTGCATCAGATGGCATGTGTGTGCCCTCCCCAATTCCAGAGACACACTGCAAGGCTCTGTCCTTCCCAAGTGCTTATCTGTGCATCGCATGAGAACACAAGTGGCAAGCTGACCTGATCTCCGACACGAAGAATCCCAGAGAGGTGGCAGAAACACGGAACTGTAGAATCAGAATACAAACACACTAAGAGGGTGAAGTGAAGGACTGACTCTAAGTATGGACCAAGACAAAGAAGAGACTTCATACAAGTATATTTGAAAATAGGGCCTTGGGCAGCATGGCATACTGTTTATTCTGGAACACTGACCTGGAGTCCCACAGAAGGGTTCCATTCTAGATTAGTTTGGGGAAAAAAGCCATGCTTTTCCCTCCTCTTATAAAGTCAATTAACACACTAATAAAATGCAGAGCTCTGAGGTGCCCATAGTAGTTCTCTTTGTTTAATTCAGCAGTCCCCAAACAGACCCCTTATGTATATCACCCATTCATATCGATAGAACTGGTGGTCCATGGAACACAGTGTGAGAAATACTGGGTAGGACTTTAGTTTGTGATCTGGGTTATAAAAAAGACAAAGATACCTTTGAAACATGTTAAGAGAACTACAGTTTTCAACAAAGAAATAAAAGGCATTCAGACTCATAAGGAAGAAGTTAAACTGTCACTATTTGCAGATTACATGATATTGTACATAAAAAACCATAAAGAATCCACCCCAAAACTACAAGAACCAATAACTGAATTCAGCAAAGTTGCAGGATACAAAATTAATACACAGAATTCTGTAGTATTCCTATATGCTAATGATGAACTAGCAAAAAGAGAAACTGAGCAATCAGGAAAACAATTCCATTTACAATTGCATCAAAAATAATAAAATACCTAGGAATAAACCTAACCAAGGAAGTGGAAGACCTATACCCTGAAAACTACAAGACACTCATGAGAGAAGTGTCAAAGACATCAATAAATGGAAATACATCCTGTGCTCATGGATAGGAAGAATTAACATTGTCAAAATGGTCATCCTGCCTAAAGCAATATACAGATTCAGTGCAATCCCTATAAAAATACTACAGCATTCTTCAATGAACTAGAGCAAATAGGTCTAAAATTCATATGGAACCACAAAAGACCCCGAATAGCCAAAGCAATCCTGAGAAGGAAGAATAAAGTTGGAGGGATTATGCTCCCTGACTTCAAGCTCTACTACAGAGACACAGTAATCAAGACAATTTGGTACTGGCACAAGAACAGACCCACAGGTCAACGGAACAGAACAGAGAGCCCAGATATAAACCCAAGCATATATGGTCAATTAATATATGATAAAGGAGCCATGGATATACAGTGGGGAAATGACAGCCCCTTCAACAACTGGTGTTGGCAAAACTGGACAGCTACATATAAGAGAATGAAACTGGATTATTGTCTAACTCTATACACAAAAGTAAACTAGAAATGGATCAAAGACCTGAATGTGAGTCATGAAACCACAAAACTCTTAGAAGAAAACATAGGCAAAAATCTCGAATATAAACACCAGCAGGTTTTTCCTAAACACATCTCCTCTGGCAAGGGAAACAAAAGCAAAAATGAACAAATGGGCCTGCATCAAACTAAAAAGCTTCTGTACAGCAAAGGACACCATCAGTAGAACAAAAAGGCTTCTTACAGTATGGGAGAATATATTAGTAAATGACATATCTAACAAGGGGTTAACATCCAAAATATATAAAGAACTCACACACCTCAACACCCAAAAAGCAAATAACTATATTAAAAAATGGGTGGAGGAGCTGAACAGACACATCTCTAAAGAAGAAATTCAGATGGCCAACAGGCACATGAAAAGATGCTCCACATCACTAATCATCAGGGACATGCAAATTAAAACCACAATGAGATATCACCTCACACCAGTAAGGATGGCCAACATCCAAAAGATTAGGAACAACAAATGCTGGTGAGGATGCGGAGAAAGGGGAACCCCCCTACACTGCTGGTGGGAATGTAAACTAGTTTAACCATTGTGGAAAGCAATATGGAGATTCCTCAAAAAACTAAAAATAGAAATACCATTAAATAGAATCCCACTCCTTGGAATTTACCCAAAGAGAACAAGATCCCAGATTCAAAAAGACATATGCACCCCTATGTTTATTGCAGCACTATTTACAATAGCCAAGATATGGAAGCAACCTAAGTGTCCATCAATAGATGAATGAATAAAGATGTGGTACATAAATGGAATATTATTCAGCCATAAGAAGAAAACAAATCCTACCACTTGCAACAACATGGATGGAGCTAGAGGGTATAATGCTCAGTGAAATAAGCCAGGCAGAGAAAGACAAGTAACAAATGATTTCACTCATTTGTGGAGTATAACGACAAAGCAAAATTGAAGGAACAAAACAGCAGCAGACTCACAGACTCCAAGAAGGGACTAGCAGTTACCATAGGGAAGGGGGTAGGAAGGGTGGGTGGAGAGGGAGGGAGAAGGGGATTAAGGGGCATTATGATTAGCACACACAATGTAGGGGGTCATGGGGAGGGCAGTATAACACAGAGAAGACAAGTAGTGACTCTATAACATCTTGCTATGCTGATGGACAGTGACTGCAACGGGGTGTTTGGGGGTGACTTGATAATATGGCGAATGTTGTAACCACAATGTTGCTCATGTGAAAACTTCATATAATTGTATATCAATAATACCTTAATAAGAAAAAGAAAAGAACTACAGTTTTCAGGCCAAGAGAGAGGAGGTGAGCAACTCCCTGCAGTGTGATGAGTGAGCACCGTGTTGTCTTTGTAGGTTTGATAAGGAGGAGACGCTGAAAGGTTCAAACATCTCCAGAAATGAGCCCCACGACAGTGAGGGCACAGCACACCTGTCCTACTGAGAATGTCTCACTTAAAGCAGATTTTTCCTTTCCTGTTTCAATACATGATGACAGTGATGGTGTGGGGGCAGAAGGCTGAGGCATCTGAATAGCTTAACAAGCCCCTGGAAGACAGGAAAGGCTCCACGGAGGACTGTCCACTCACTTCCCTCCACAAGAATCACTAAGGACCCGCTTTCAAATGTCTACTGGAGCATCCTGTGAAAAAGGAACTAAAACTTCTTCAGAGGGAACTAGAGAACCAACCAGAGACAGGCATCACAGTTACAGAAAAGTGAAAAGTCATACAAGCCATATTCTCTCTGGCCACAAGGCAATGGGATTAAAAATTAACATTGAGCCAAAAATTTGATGACTTGAAAATTTTTATAAAAGCTTTGTGATTCTGGGTTTCTAAAGGAAACTTTTTTTTTTTAGATAATTATTTTTTATTGAAGGGTAGTTGACGCACAGTATTACATTACATTAGTTTCAAGTGTACAACACAGTGATAAAACATTTATATACATAATTCTAGGTTCCAGCTATCACCCTACCAAGCTGTTACAATATCTTGACTATATTCCTTATGCTATACATTACATCCTGGTTACTTATTTATTTTACCATTGGAAGTCTGTCTCTAAAGGAAACTTTTTAAAAATTACAAACTCTTCTGAAATAAACAATAGAGAGCTACATGTCAAAATCTGGGAGATCTGATCAAAGCAGATCTCAGCAAAATGCAAACCCGACAGGTGCACTGATAGCAAAACAAGAAAGTTTCATGTGAGGTGAATCAAATTTTCAAATGAACAAGCTGGCAAAGAATAGCAAAATAAGCCCAAAGGATATAAATAAGCAAAAATTACTAATAATAAGAGCATAAATAGATAAATGGAAAACAAAATCCCAAAATAAATTTGGTTAATCAAACACAAGGCTAATTCATTGAAGGAAAAACAATAGACATTTTTTGGAAGTGCTATCAAAGAAAAAAAAAGGAGAAAATAAGACTGTCAATAAGAACAAAGCATAGATATTTGAATACATAAAAATATGAGGCACACCTTTGTAGTGGTAAATTTGAAAATTTAGACAAATGGCATATTTTGAGAGTGAAATTAAATATCCAATAAACACATGGAAAGATGGAAAATATTATAGAAAAGCAGGTTGGTTTCATTGAAGGAATAATTTCCTAACAAAATGGAATGACCCATTAACGGCATGACCGATGCTGTTAGGAAGGGAGCAGCACAGGCTCAGACGCTGGCGGAGAGGTGGGCCAGTTGTCAGGAGCAATGAGGCTGGCGTTTTGGTGGGGAATGGAACAGACAGTTCTGTTTCTTTCATTTCTGTGACCCACCTCCCCTCACTGTTTGTTGTTTTTACCAACGGCCCTTGTCATGGGCAGCAAACAAGGTGATAATCTCTTAGAGATGAGCAGGCAGGGGAGAGGCAGTGAGCCTAGAGGGGCCAGAAGTCAGGCAGAGGACCTTCACTACCACTTGCTTCCCAGGTTCACTGGACATATGTGGAGATGCTTCTAGAAAAATTAGGTTAAAGCCAAGGCTTGTTGAATGATCTGGTGCTGGGGCAGGGCTCTGCATGAAGGACAGGAAGCCACCGGCCCCCAGCCTGGACCACAGACGCTGTGACTCACTGTTGTGTGGGGTGTGGGGCCCGCCCCTGCCATGCTGGGCACTACAGCTGCTGTCAGGGTGGAGTTGCCCTGGAGGGGCAGTACCGTGGGCCGCACTGTAAACCCCAGCCCTGTGGGTGCCAGAGGAGCAGGAGCCAACCTGAGCCAGGGTGGGGAGGGCTGCCACATAGAAGAAGGGACCCACTAAGTTCTCCAGCTCTGGCATTCTGCTCAGGCCTCTGCCCTCACTCCCAGCTCCATTCTGCCCACACCCCCACACTAGTGCAGACTGGGAAACCTCACATCCTCTCCCAGTCATGAGTGGCAATCCAATTAGGTGATGCATCCTTGCCACACAGGCAGGCTTCCTTCTGGACTTGGTTGGGACTGGCCAGCCAAGTCCTGGGTGCTGGCCTTGGACCATTCCACGGGCCAGTCAGGGTGGAGTACCTCTTCCTTGGAAAACACTGCCTTCCCTGATGGAGGATGTAAAATGTGTCTCTGTCCTCCTAGAGTTCAGAAGCACCCCAGAAAACGCAAGACTGGGGAGTAGGGAAAAGAGCATTTCTTTAAAAACAAAAATGTCAAAACCCCAAACATGCAAAAAAGGACCTCCTTCCAGTGTTGCTCACACCTGTGATCCACGCGATTTACACCTTGAATACTTCTGGGATCAGACAGAACATCCCTGACTTGGGTCAGCTCTCATCACCCCTTGGGGGCACGAGTGTATTCTCACTGACCAATTTGTTTCTAATCTCCTGCCCTTACTTCTGGGGTCTCCAGCTGCCAACCTGTGTGCATCTGAGCCCCTGGCTAAAGCTTCTAGGTGCTCCCACTGACTTCAAAATGAAGCTAATATTTCAGTTTCCTACAAAAGTAGATTCTGGCTGTGGGCAATTTGTTTGGAAGTGATTCCAGGAACAAGTGGGGAAGTGATACAGGGAAGGAAGGAAATCCAAGGAAGAGAATCCTAAAGCTGTCCTCAGCACCCAGGAATCTCATTGGCAAGAAAGCACAGCCCAGCTCACCTGCTCTGCCATACTCCTGCTCAGCTGAACTAAGGGTTGTAGCAGGTGTGACAGGTGGCACTCTTCCACCACGGTGGCTCCACTCCCCCAGGTATAAGTGGAAAACAGTATTTAATTACTGAGTGGGAAAAGACTCAACAAATATTTGCATAAAAGGATTTTTGTTCACCCTGGGCAAAGATCCTTGCAGGTTTTGTTTCCTGTTATTCCTGGGGACTCTGAAAGAAGTGTGTCAGAGGAAAAGAAACTGCCTTCTCAGAAGATGTATGGGATTTTTCGTTAGTTTTTCCTTATTTGCTGAGAGCTGACCATGCCCAATTTCCAGGTGAATGGCAATGTTGTAGTTGTCAGGAGGTACTCAAAAGTCAGATGATCATATTCTTAGTTGTCTCAAAAATGAGAGTAAGACTTGGAAGTGGGAATACATTACACTTCAGTCATTAGTGAACGTCTCAGCTCAGGAAATGCATCACTGGGCTATGTGAGGCCTGATGGAGGGCTGGGGCACGTCATAAAGCACAAATACACAGACAGGAACAGGTGTGAGTATGTGGAGATCGGGAGCTGGAGAAAGACTAGGACATGAATATACACAGAGGGATATATAGGTTTGTAATTATATATAGTAAGATATAGGCATATATAATAAAGGCATAATATATATGCACATTTAGAGAGATATACAGAAAAATATAGAAGAGCTGTTACATATAAGAGTTTATTTACCAATGTATGATGAGATTGCAGCTAGATGTTTTTCCTTCTTGCTTATCTAATATGTTCTGCTTTTCCTAAAATGAACTTGCATCGTTTGTCCAAAAAGAAAATTAAAAAAAACAAAAAGACTAAAGAACATAAACAAAATGTAAGTTTTCAGGAAAGTCTTCAGTTTGGCAGGCACATTTGGTTATCTGCCATCTAGTTAGGGTATTGAGACAAATAGAAGGTTTCCAGCATCAAGATAAAGGAGAATTTGGGTGCCCTGGGAAAATTTAAAAACTATGCCTATGGTCCCAAACAGCTAATATTGTACCTAGCTATGTTTTATTTCTATGAAATAGTTTACTATGAAAAATGACAGCCTATGATGAATATCTGGTTTTTAAAATCAAGCTGTTTCAGGATACAATAGTGATCCCTTGTGGGTGTCCCTGACCTGAAAAGGCTTTGACCTTGCACACTTTGAGAATCTGTGGCACAGCCTTTAAATAAATGGTAACACATGAATAGGTCCATAATGAAATGAACTCATCTTATTGTAAACAACTTTCATCCTTTAAGGGAGGTGTTGAAATATGAAGCAACAAAAGTTATTGCTAACCATATGTGAGGACTAAGATAGATGAGGAACTGTATTAGTTGTTGCTGTGTAAAAATTACCATAAACTTAATGGCTTAAAACAACACCTCTTTATTATCTAACACTTATGTAGATCAGACATCTGAGCAGGGTTGGCTGAGTCTTCTGCTCAGGGTCTCACAAGACTGAAATCAAGGTATAGGCAGGGCTACGTTCCACTCTGAAGGTTCTACTGCAACCTACTTCCAAGCTCCTTCAGGTGTCAGCAGGATTCAATTTCTTGCTGTTGTAGGACTGAGGGCCCCACTCCTCACTGGCTCATTGGGTGCCTTGGGAAAATTTAAAAACTATGTCCACAGTCCCAAACAGCTAATAATGTACCTAGCCATTGTCTATTTCTGTGAAACAGTTTGCTATGAAAAATGACAGTCTATAATGAATATCGTTTTCAATCAACCTGTTTCAGCAGCACAGTGATTCTTTGTGGTGTTCCTGATCCAAAGAAGCTTTGAACTGGCACACTGCTTTCAGAATCTGGGGCACAGATTCTCAGGCTCAGGGGTCTTTCTCTTAGTTCACTACTGCTGCCCCAATTCCTTCCTCTGGGGCCCCCACAGTCTTCAAACCAGAAATAGCATGACATGTGACACTCATGCTATGACTCTTTCCTTCTGCCTTTTTCCAGTGCTTTGTAAGGGCTCATGTAATTAGATCAGGCCTGCCCAGATAACCTTTATATTTTAATGTCTATGGATTAGGAACTTTAATTATAACTGCAAAATCCTTTACAGCAGTACTTAGGCTAGGGTTTGACTGAGTAACCAGATGACAAAAATCTGGGGTGAAAAAAATCCATCTTTAGCATTCTGCCTTCCACAGGCACAAAATATATCCCACTCAAGATGGACCAAATGCCCCACTTGAGAAAATAACTCCAAGTATTACTTTTCAGTATACAGAGAAGTTATTAAAATAATGTGAATATTAACATTTTAAGTAATAAAAATAATTTTAAGTAATGTACTTGTCTGCTGTTAGTTTAGCAGATAAATTTCTTTAAAAAAAAAGCTCAAGAGTTTATATGAATAAACAGAATGTGGAATATAGATGCAGTGAATACTGTTCAGCCTTAAAAAGAAAGGAAATTCTGATATGTGCTACATGATGCATCTTGAGGACGTTATGCCAAGTAAAATAAGCCAGTCCAAAAAACGGGCAAACATTGTATGACTCCACTTACATGTGGTACTTAGAGTAGCCAAATTAATGGAGAGAGGAAGTAGAATGGTGGTTGCCAGGGCACGGGAGAAGGGAGAACGGGGAGTCGGTGTTCAATGGGAGCAGAGTTTCAGTTTTGCAAGATGAGAGAGAGAGGGATGATGGTGACGGTAGCACAACGATGTGAATATTAATGTGAACTTAATGCCACTGAACTGTATATTTAGAAATGGTTAAGATGGCAATTTTTATGTTATGTGTACTTGACCACAATTTAAGACAGAGCTGTATAAAAGAACTAGTGGTAAGCAATGAAACTAGTACAACTTTGAACTAAGTCTAAGTAATTCTTGTTTATGTTATTATAAAACATTACCAGTGTAGGAAAACAATTCCATTCACAATTGCATCAAAAAGAATAAAATACCTAGGAATAAACCTAACCAAGGAAGTGAAAGTCCTATACCCTGAAAACTACGGGACACTCTTAAAATAAATTAAAGAGGACACTAATAAATGGAAATTCATCCCATGCTCTTGGCTAGGAAGAATTAACATTGTCAAAATGGCCATCCTGCCTACAGCAATATACAGATTCAATGCAATCCCTATCAAAATACCTACAGCATTCTTCAGCGAACTAGAATAGAGCAAATAGTTCTAAAATAAATATGGAACCACAAAAGACCGCAAATAGCCAAAGCACTTCTGAGAAGGAAGAATAAAGCAGGGGGAATTATGCTCCCTGACTTCAAGCTCTACTACAAAGTCAAGACAATTTGGTACTGGCACAAGAACAGACCCATAGGTCAATAAAACAGAATAGAGAGCCCAAATATAAACCAACACATATACAACCAATTAATATATAATAAAGGAGCCATGGATAAACAGTGGGGAAAAGACAGCCCCTTCAACAACTGATGTTGGCAAAACTGGACAGCTACATGTAAGGGAATGAAACTGGATTATTGTCTAACCCCATACACAAAAGTAAACTCAAAATGGCTCAAAGACCTGAATGTAAGTCATGAAACCATAAAACTCGTAGAAAAATATATAGGCAAAAATCTCTTGGACATAAACATGAGTGACTTCTTCATGAACGTATCTCCCTGGGCAAGGGAAACAAAAGCAAAAATGAACAAATGGGACTATATCAAACTAAAAACCTTCTGTACAGCAAAGGATACCATCAGTAGAACAAAAAGACATCCTACAGTATGGGAGAATATATTCATAAATTACAGATCCAATAAAGGGTTCACATTCAAGATATATGAAGAGCTCACACACCTGAACAAACAAAAAACAAATAATCCAATAAAAAAATGGGCACAGGATCTGAACAGACACTTCTCCAAAGAAGAAATTCAGATGGCCAACAGACACATGAAAAGATGCTCCACATCACTAATCATCAGGGAAATGCAAATTAAAACCACAATGAGATATCACCTCACACAAGTTAGGATGGCCAACATCCAAAAGACAGACAACAACAAATGTTGGCGAGGATGTGGAGAAAGGGGAACACTCCTACACTGTTGGTGGGAATGTAAACTAGTTCAACCATTGTGGAAAGTAATATGGAGGTTCCTCAAAAAGCTCAAAGTAGAAATACCATTTGACCCAGGAATTCCACTCTTATGAATTTACCCTAAGAATACAGCAGCCCAGTTTGTAAAGACATATGCACCCCTATGTTTATCGCAGCACTATTTACAATAGCCAAGAATTGGAAGCAACCTAAGTGTCCATCAGTAGATGAATGGATAAAGAAGAGGTGGTACTTATACACAATGGAATATTACTCAGCCATAAGAAGAAAACAAATCCTACCATTTGCAACAACATGGATGGAGCTAGAGGGTATCATGCTCAGTGAAATAAGCCATGCGGAAAAAGACAAGTTGCAAATGATTTCACTCATATGTGGAGTATAAGAACAAAGAAAAAAACTGAAGGAACAAAACAGCAGCAGACTCACAGAACCCAAGAAAGGACTAACAGTTACCAGAGGAAAAGGGACTGGGGAGGATGGGTGGAAAGGGAGGGATAAGGGAAAATATGGGGCATTACAATTAGCGCACATAATGTAGGGGGGTGGGGACATGTGGAAGGCAGTATATACAGAGAAGACAAGTAATGATTCTATAGCATCTTACTACACTGATGAACAGTGACTGTAATGGGGTATGTGGGGGTAACTTGACAATAGGGGGAGTCTAGTAACCATAATGTTGTTCAAGTAATTGTACATTAACGATATCAAAAAAAAGCAATACCAGTGTAAAAATAGTTATTAAAAGAATTAGAATTTTAAAATAATTCATTACAAATAATAAGACCTATAAGTTCAAATTATTTAAATAGAAACTGGAAGACAAGAGCAGGAAGAAAAATTGTGCTTAAATTACCTTACAAAACAGAAGTCAGTAGATTTTGTTTCATTGATGTCATCTGGCTGAGAACTATAAGTTCAAATGTCTTTGATTGTAAAAGTAACACAACTGGAAAACAGAATGTCAGAAAATAGCAAATACAGAAACACATGCATATAGGAAAGGCTTATATAGGAACTAACATTCTTTATAGGAACTAACATTGGTTGAAAGTCTACTATGACCAAGCATGTACCAGATATTTTATGTGCATTTTCTTACTTACTCTTCACTACAACCATAATTTTATGCTGATTTTTACATCTGATGTCAAGTAATTTCTATAATTTCACACAGAGAGTTAAGTGACAGAACAGAATTTGAGCCCTGGATTAAGTGACTCCAGAACACTAATTTTTTAGTTTGGAACTTCCTAAGGATCTAGTTCCAGCCTCCTTATAGGGACTTGTGCTCTGTGTCATCAGGACCAACCAGCATAGTAACTTAGGTGGGATTCTCTAAAACAGACCCTGATATAAAGCTCTGTGTACAAGAGACAATTATTGAGGAAGGCTTCTAGAGAAAGTGGGGAGGGGTGTAAGCAGTATCGGATAAAGGGAGGAGGGTGGCATTTCAGGTGAAGTTCTAGTTCCGCCTGGTCCCTTGGCAAGTTCTGGAGTGTCAGTTGAACCCTAGGGTTGTCCTGCCACCTGGCAAGACAGCCCGGTTTTCTTTCTCTCAAACCATCATTCATTGATTAAGGGATGCTCTGGACAATGTAAAAATGGAGTGTTTATAGAACAACTCCAGGAACTCTAGGGCAGTCTTCCCATGAAAGTCATAGGCATGGGAAAGAACTCAAGTGCCCAGGGTTGGGCACACATAACCAGTGAGAGGGCTGCTGGATCTGGACATGGCACTGATAGTAACAGCCCAGCCTACAGAGCCAGAGACCTGGATGGGGCCAGTCTGGAGGGCCCCTGTGCTTCCTTTCCTGGGCTTTGCTTCTGGTGGCTCAGACTGCAGGCTCCAGGGTATTGCCAGGGCGCTGCTGCAGAGGCAGAGCTGTGGCCAGGTTCAGGCTGAGGCCTGGCACCAGTGCCTGCACAGGGTGGGCAGCCCTGGGCCTGGGCAAAGAGCAGTTTGCAAAGCCCAGGCAAAGCAGGCTGCCAGCTCAGAGACAGGAGAGCCCAAGGCCATTCTGAGGCTTGGGTTGGTCAGAGTTGATGCACCAAGGCGGGGAAACTGGAAAAGGGCTTTCCTGTCCCCCTCACTCTTGGACTGTACCCCTGAAGATCACATTTGCTCTTCTCCTTCCCACAGCTACATTCTTCCACACCCGTGGTGGAGTGTTCTCTGTGCCAGTCCTGCAGCTGACTCCTTTGTATGGCACTTCTGGCAGCAGCTCCCCTCAGGGTGCATTTGCTCCCTGCCCTGTTCTTGGACCCCCTGGGCCTGCCCATCTGGCACCAGCTTTCACAGCAGATTCTGGTCACACCCACCCTGGGGTGGACTCTGTTGAAGGCCCACCTTTGACCAGCTCTGTACAACCATCTCCTGCCAGCTTTACTGAGAATGGCTGCATGAACCTTCAGGCAATTGCCTTTCAGCACAGGAGACTGGTAACTGCTTGGAGGGCTGAAGTATTTGGGAGTTTTAAGTTCCCCTTTCCCCCCAGCCAATAACCAAAGACTGGAGTAGGATCACAACAGCCCCGTTCCTCTGCCTGGAGTGTCATTTACAATCAGCCCAGAGGGCTCAGGCTGGGGCTGCACCACCACCCCACTGTGTCCACACTGGGCTTCCTCCCTTCCCTTCCTGTCCTGCTTCCCCAGCCCCTCCGCCCCACAGGTTTCCCATGGGAGCATTTCCCTCACAATCAACTTGCACCCATTCCTTGATTCAGGGACAACTTGATCCACACCTCAAAGGTTCATCGAAATGTTCGTTTTGTTAACTGGAACTCACTGAATACTGAATGATTGACTGATAAAATTACATAAAATACCATGACAACATCACGATGTTGCCCCAGCATCCACTCCCCCTTTATTGCATGCACCCTAATTCTTAGTCAAATCATCACTCCCCAGTTGTCAGTCAGGCAGTGTGTGGGGATTAACCCTACCCTAGCTCCTACATGGGCCCTAACTGGCTTCGGACAATCAACAGGTTCCGTTCCTTCGGCCAAGGGATTAATTCCATCCTGGGCATGAAACCCAAACTGATCCAATGGGGACCTGAGGAGGCATCTGCTTGGGTGCTCAGGAAGTAAGAGGCCCCTTTTTGGAAGGCGAGGAAGAAAGGGTTGGCTGGTGCTGTTCCCACCTGCCTGGGAAGGGAGACAATTCCTGCAGACATAGCTGAGATGTGAAGAAAGGAAAGCTAGGCCTGGTCACATCATTCAAGCCCTGGAAAGAAGATTACAGAAGCCCCCAAATTCCCTTTCATTATTTAGCCAGTTTGAGTCGGATTTTTTTTTTTGCACCCTTAATGTATTTTGAATGATTCATTGATTATTTTTGGATGTAGCCCTATTTTGAAATTATTTTAAGGAGTTCTTTATACATTCTGAATGTTCCATTTATAAGGGTGAATTAAAAGGAAACTTTTCCCCCAGGGGGAGGGGAGTTTGCAGTTAGTGGGTATAGAGTTTCAGTTTTGCAAGACGAAAAGATCTTAGAGATCTAGTGCAAAACAACATGAATATACTTAATACTGCTTAACTGTACACTTAAAAATGGTCAAAACAGTAAATTTAATGTTATCTATTTTTTACCACAATAAAGAAATCACGCAGAATGTGAGTGTATACATTTACCTAAGTGCATCAAGCTGTACAGATAAGTGCATTTTATGGCACATAAACTATACTCCAGTAAAACTGATTTTTTAAAAAAGGAATCTTTTGACTGATGAAAATTAGGCTTGGGGTGGATTAATGATTGTGCATTGAGTATTGACCCCCCTATACAGAAATTTATTGTTGTTAACAACTATTTGATCAATAAATATGAGAGATGCCCTCACACACACACAAAATATATATATATATATATATATATATAAACAGACTTCCAATTGTAAAATAAATAAGTAACCAGGATGTAATGTATAGCATAAGGAATATAGTCAAAATATTGTAACAACTTGGTATGGTGATAGCTGGTACCTAGAATTGTCATGTATATAAATGTTGAATCACTGTGTTGTACACCTGAAACTAATGTAATGTAATACTGTGTGTCAACTACCCTTCAATAAAAAAAAAAAAAAAAAGGAATCTTTTTTCTATAGTGGCCCAACCTCACTATATCTTGTAAGATTACATTTCACAATTGCTGTCAGGACTTCCAGCAATGGCCCAAGAACCCAACTCTGCCACTGGACAAGAGGGGCTATGATGTGGTTGTTACCATAACCCCAGGGGATACAATGATGCAGTGACTTGAGAGGCAATCACTGAGTACTGTTGAATGGATGGACCAACCAACAGGCAGCTGCCTGTTACACATTCTCTTGCTCATTGTCTTTCAATTCACTTATTCATTATTTCAACAAATATTTACTGAGCAGTCACTACATGACAAGCACTGCCCTATATGTTAATATAATAGTGACTGATACAGACAAAAATCTGTGCTCTTGTGCATTACTTTCTAGTAAGGGAGCTACACATAAATTAGATAAATGAGTAAATGTGTATTATGATGGATGGTGGTAAGTATTAAGGAGAAAAGTAAATCAGGATAAGGAATAAGGAGCGTGGGGGATGGGAGTTAGCCTCACTGAGAAGGTGACATTTGAGTAAAGACTTCATGAATGATGAATCGCTATGTTGTACACTTGAAACCAATATAATATTGTATATCAACCATACTTTAATAAAAAAAACATTGGAATTTTTATGGTGATTGGAATAAATCTGTAGATCTAAAAAAAAAAAAGACTTCACGAATGAAACACAAACAGTACCTTCGCTGTTTGTGGAAGCATCATCTGAAGCAGAGTGGTGAAGAACTTGCACCCGGAGAAAAGGGAGGCTGAAGACACATAATTACACACGGCTAGGGCCAGCTTCATGCATGTGTAACCTGTGTAGTCACACAGGGACCCACACTTAGAAGGGCCCTTATATAGTTTAATGACCTGCTGTCACCATCTTGAATTTTTAATAATTCTTCAGCAAGGGACCCTGCATTTTTATTTTGCACTGGGTCTTCATAAATTTTGGAGCTGGTCCTGCATACAGCCCCTTCTTCTTTTGAATAAGCAATGCCTTCTTCCTAACATCCTCTTTGAAAGCACACATACTCCCAGAAAACATTAATGATTCACTGTGGTGAATTGTTTTTCTTCTGACAGGAGTGAAGTATGAGATAGATTTTATCAGTCAGGATTTTATCAGGCTGGATTATGCTACGTAACAGACACTCCAAAATCCAGTGGCTCAAAACAACAAAGGTTTATTTCTCTCTCACACTATACATTCACTATGGGTCAGCTGGAGGCTCTGCTCTGCACCATTCTCACTCTAGAACTGAGTCAGGAGGTATGTGAAAACAAGGGAAATTGTGTACTGGCTCTTAAAGCAGCTTCTCAGAAGTGATGCACATTATTCAAACTGACATTTCACTGGCCAACACAAGCCACATGGCAACACACACCTGAAGGGACAAGGAAGTACAATCAAACAGGAGCCCAGGAGAACTGGACATATTTGTTAACCAGCTATTCTAATACCATTTATTAAGCAACCCATCCTTTCTCTCATGATTTTAACTGTCCATTTATCACATACTATATTTTTATTGATATTTTGGCCTCTTTTTCTATAGTCTTTGCGTTCTGTTGATTTCCCTTTTGAAGTCTGTGCAGAATTACCCTGCTCTAATTTCTGTGGCTTTACAATGCCATTTTATATCACACAGGGTTAAGTACTCCTTCAAGAGTCTCCTTTAAAATTTTTGGCTATTGTCATCCCTTTAATCACTTTGTCAAGTCCTCCTTATGCCTCCTATGATTTTGATTAGAATGAGGTTGCATTTGTAGATAAATTTACATCTCATTACAACATAGAAACTAATAAAATCATTTAAGTATCTCAGTAAGGTTTTATGATTCTCTTCAAATATATTCAGTAACTTCTTATTAGTTTCATCTCCAAGTATTCTGTTTCATAGTTATTGTGAATGAGACCCTTATTTTATTATATTTTCTAATTAGTATAATACAAGGGCTCTGATTTTGATATAGTTTGTAACCATCCATCCTACTGAACTCTCATTAAAAATTTCTTAGATTTTTATAGGCTGCAGTCTATTTATTCACAAATTATTACTTTCTCGCTCTCTTCCTTTTTCTAAAAAAAACAAAACAATTTTATTCTTATCATTTCTGCAGCAAGAGTGAAACTTGTGTTAAACAATGCAACTTTCACTTCCACTATTTTCTGTGCCCTCATGACCACTTCCCTCCAGCCTGGCAGCAGCTAGGATATTCTGTGCCTACTGGCTTAGAGAAGGGGTGACACAGCAGAATGCATGGGAAAAGGAAGTCAATCAAGTTCTTGGAATTTTGTGTCCTTAACAGATATAGAATAGCATGTGAGGAGGTGACTGAGTCTTTATACCAGGTTACTCAGTGTGGCCTCTGGACCACTGCTGGTCTGCGAGCTATGTCACTGGCCCATGATGAGTGAAGTATAGATAGTGAGAGGAAGCATACCGAAACTCTTACAGCAATTTGATGTTGCCACAATATCCTAATGCATGACTGGCAGACTCATCTCACTGAACAGCATTATGGATGAAAAATAATAGTCCCTGACTATTGGAAGTAAAATGAAAGGTTCTTCACCACAGACTGTTTGATCTTTAGATTAACTCCTTTAGTTAATGTGCTTTAGTTTAGTGCTTCTTAAGATTAAAAGGTTCTGGATTCAGAGAAAAGAAGAGTTAGAGGGGAAAAAAGTGGTTTCAAAACTTCATTTTGTCCTTGCATTCCACCCCCTCCCACAGAAACCCAAGCACTGCCATACATGGAAGGCAGGGAATGCAAGGGGAGAGCTGCCCCCAGAACAAGAGATATCCTTGACTGGGAAACTGGAATTGGAAGGGACCCATGCCCTTTTTCTATGTAGAACCTGGGAAGCAGCAAGGTCCTATCATTTCTTTTAGAAATGAAAAGGCTATAGGCAGAGCTGCACAGCCAGGTTACAGACAGCCCAGAATTCCCACATCCCAGCATGGGGCTGGATGCAACAGAGTAATTTGATGTGTGTTCAGAAGGAGCCCAAAGGCAGTGAAGAACCTTGGGCATTGTCACCAGGTAGGCACAAGGGCCACCTAATGCTCTGACATACCCACATGGGCACAGAAGGGGCTAAGAGATCTCTATCTCTTAAGAAAATGTGCAGCTGAAAACATCAGACAATGCTACAGCTACATGTATGGAGAGGTCTAGACATGACAAAGCACATCTCAGCAAATGCTAGTGTGGACACCCAAGGGCCAGATGCTTCTCCCGGCACCACCACCACCACCACCACCACCACCACCCCGCCGCCTCCAGAGACACTAATGGTATCATACTGTCTTCCTCTAACTGAGATGGCAAACCTGGCGAGAGGGGGGACACTCCCATAATGACCAAGAGTAAATTTCAATCATGTGGTAAAATGGTGACTCATAATGGAAATTCATTTGGAACTAGTGAAAAAAAGAAGAAAAAATTAGAACACTTACTTTTTGGAAACCTGAGCCTATGTAATGAGAGTCATGCCTGCTTTTGTATAGTTTAGCCAGAATGACAGATACTAGTGGACACCTTTACCTTGTTTCTGCTCTTGATGGGAGTCCATCTGGTATTTTACTGTAAAGCATTTGCTACTGATTCTTAACTTCTTATGATGTTAAGTCTACCTATTTGAAGTTGGCTAGAGTTTTGTTTTGGAATCAGTAATAAATGTTGAATTTTATCAAATACATTTTGGGACATCTATCAAAATGGTCACATTTTTCTCCTTTAACCTAGTAATGAAGTGCACAACAGATTCTAATATACCTTTGGTGTTGTCTATTTGTTTTAATTCAAAGCTGGGTTTGATGATTTATTTACAATTTTAAAATCAATATGTGTAAGTGAGTTTGGTGTGTACTTTTTTAAATCATTCATTTGGACAAGCTTTGATATAGGGGTTATATGACACTTATAGAATGGACAGTGATGCTTATAAACTTTACATGTTTAGCATACTCTAGATTCTAGAATGTAGAAATCACCTATAGCCATTCTTGAAGCTTGTTAGAAAATTTCCACACTATTGTCCATCTGGGTGCAAAATTTTGGGGAATAAGGCCTTTGAGGACCCTTTTCCCATTCTCAGGAGTTAGTGGGTCAATGCAGGTGTTCCATTTCTTCCTGAGTTTATTTTACTGGTTTCTATTTATTTTAAAAAATACATTTCACTTCTGTTTTTAAACTCTTACATAAAGTTATACCTATAATGTTCTCTTCTCTTGAGTGTCTACCCCTAAATTCAGAGTTTCACCGGAAAGCAGTACTCTTGAACTCCAGGTGGACCCCTCCAATGTCCTCTTCAATCTCATTACAAATATGAACCTTTTTGTACAAGTTTCCTCTGCTATTGGAAGCAACTCTCCTCCAGTTCTCCTGCTCCATTTTCCTTTACGTTCCTGAATATTTTCATGAGCCAAATGCCTCCTTTCATCTTTACCCAAAGGAGTCTATTTTTGTCCAATGTCAGGAGTTAGATGGGCTTGATCAAAGACTGGGGGTGCCTGTTCTAATCTAATTTCAGACAAAGAAGAAAAGTCATACTTTTTCTGGGCTTGCTTACCAGATTTAGAGATGAAAGTGAGAAGGGCTGGATCCCCAGCTGGGGTAGGGGACAGTAGGCTAGACACTTTACCATGATATAGAGGAGTCTCCAGATCTCGCCCTTCTGCATCTTCTTCCAAGGCCCCTCTTATTATAACCTACCAGCTGTAAAGAATTCAGGCCGTTCTTAGGCCACATCTACTTGGTTGCCTCTTACCATGTTACCCAGGCTGCTCAATCTGCCTGGGATGCCCATGTCATGCTTCTTGACTTGGGAGGTGCTTCCTTGAGTTTTCACTTTTATGATAATTACTCAAGCCATATGTTTATGTTTTGTGCACCTTTCTGTATGTGCATTATATTTCACAATGAAAGGGGTTTAAAAAGTATGTCGATATATTTTTATAGATTCATTTTTTTCTGAAAGAATACAATGACAAACTGTTAATGAGGAGTCCTGAATCTTTTACTTCTTAATACAATTTCATATTTGAATAAGTTGAATTATTATTTTCCAAAGCCTAGAAAATGACCAGGTAGCAGGAAACCCCCCAGGCTGACCCTGGATGCCCAGAGACTCTCACAGTCTTGGCTGTGTCCACAAAATTTCAACATGCAAATGTCTCCTTCCTGGACCACAGACAAACCATGCCTTTGACCTGCTACCTTCTACTCTCATTGCAGACTGTCAATTATTCACAGAGTTTTAAACCTCAGGACCTAGTCTTTGCCAGGTCTGGCTCTGCACACTCCAGAGGCTTTCTAAGGATCTCAAAGAGCAACAGAACATTCATTAAAAAAAAAAAATCCTTCAAACACAGTTAGCTCTAATTCAATTACCCTTAAAAAAAAAAGACATGGTATTTTCCATGGGAGACAGGGATATGAAAAGGAGGGAAGCTGCCCTTGCTTTCAGAGGGTCATAAAATGTATTTATTGAGCAGTTTTGGTACATTAAGTCAATGAATGAAAAGGTGCCCATGTCTCCTAACTTGGCTAGGTCAGCAGATGTGTGAGCAAAGGCCAAGGAACCAGGTATAACAATGGAGGGGCACTGCTGAGCAGAGCTCCAAGCAACAAGTACAGTGACACTGCTGGTAACACAAGCTCATGTGAACGTGGGTGGTGGGAACATGGCAGAATCCAGGCCCTGGAAGGGTTTGTGGGGAGAAGGGAACACAGGCACCAGCAAAGAGCCCGTGGTAGGGAACCATGCAGGAGAACAGGAAGGAGGGAGGAGAAAACAGGGCCAAACACAAGGACAGGGTGAGGCAAGATATAACCAATCACACTAGGGGACTAGAATTGTAATTCACCCTCCCTCCCGCTCACGGCACAGGAAGCAAAGAGGAAAAGCATTTGTGTGCTGCTTTGCTGTGACATTTGACAGCTGGAATCTTCCACCTAGGGCCAGTACGGACCTTAGGACCCTGGGCAGTCCAAGGAGTTCTGCTCAGTTCATCTGCTCAGTATCAAGTAGATGGGGCAGACCCTCCCACGCTGACCTTCCTCCCAGTTACTAGAGAATGGTGAATCCTGATTGTAAGACAAAAAAACAGAGAAGCAACGTAATCTTACAATACAGAACCCCCCAAAAGCCAGGAAACTGGCGATACTAAGTATCTCTAAAAGTGAGGGTAGAGATGAAGCATACATGAGTGGATTGGCTAAAAGTTTATTTAAGAATTAGACTTTATGAGTTTGTGAAAATACATCCAGCTTTTGATTTTGGTACTTTTCTGCATGTATACATATGTCAATAAAAAGTAAAAAACAAAATGAGCTTAACCCTGTCTCTGCTCCCTGACTGAGCAACAAAGCAAAGATCATTCCCATACCTTGCGGGAATCTGCAAGTTTGCTCTTTGGAGGGTTTTTGAAATCAGAGTTTTTGACTGAGAGGTTGGAAGATACCATTTACAGGTGAGTGGGGAGCAGCATACTCAGAACAGGGAGTTAAGTAAAAGTCTACCAACTGAATGTAGAGACTCCCAGCCTTCTTTGCCAGCTTGGTTCCAGATGTTGATGGCCAGCCCTGTCTGGGAAAGAGCCTCAGGGAAAGCTCTGGAGTTACTGACCATGGGTATTGTGCAACAAATGGCCCAGGCAGGTTGTCCCACAAAGAATCGCATAGTCAGCACAGCCCTTCCACTGGTACAGAGCTCCCTTGGGCTTTGTAGCCTCACTCTTTAATATGAACTGATAGCCAAGGATTACCTGAAACATAGAGACTAAAGTAAGAAACAGAAAAAGCAACCTAGAGAAAAGAAAGGCATGAAGGGAGAAGGAAACTTCAAAAATAAACCATGAATATCCTTAAAGAGAGTCACTCATTCATCCTTTCACTCAATGAAGATTTTTGGTGCCCCAGGTGCCAAACTGGTTTAAGGTGCTGGGAACATTAGGAACAAAACAAGAGGTGTTTGCCCTTATAAACTGATAATCTGACTGGAATAGGCGGAGGGAGTGGGACAGAACAGAAAACAATGAAGAATACACATAATACAGAAGTAAAATTAAACAGTGAGTTGGAGAGTGACAAGTGCTATGGAAAAGAAGTCAGGCAGGAAAAGGGAGACCAGGAGGGCTGACACCAGGGATGGATGGGGTGGAAGTGTGGGTAGGCAGCAGTAGTCAACACAGAGGCCAGGGCAGGCTTTACTGAGATGTGATTTGAACAAAATCCTGAAGGAATGGGTGATTCTATGCAGAAGGAACAACTAAAGCCAAGGCTCTAAGGTGGGAGGGGGCCTAGAGAATTCAAGGAACATGAAGAAAGCTGGGGTGGCCGGAGCAGAGTAACAAGAGCTGATGACAGGGACGCAAGGGTGAGAAGAGAGCACGGTGGGCCGTGTTGGCACTGCAGCGGTGCAGGCTTTTCCTATGAGTCAGATGCAGAGCCACTGTGGAACTTTGAGAGAAGTGATACATTTTAAAAGGATCACACTGGCTGCTGGGCTGATTAGTGAATATTTTCTGTTGGTTAAGATAATATATTGAGATAGGAAAAGATGTTAATGGCCACAAAATTAAAATTTACTGCTGTAAAAAGAACACCCTGAATGTTGAAGAGACCTTGAACATTAAAACCATGATAGAAAAAAATAAAACAAAAAGTGTAACAAGAGAGTTGGAAGATAGAACTGAGGAAATCTTCCACAGAGCAGAATCTAAAGACAAAACTGTGGAAAATAGGAGAGACAAGGTAATGACCAACACCTAAAGAAATAATTCCAGAAATGGAAAGCAGAGACATCTGAGTGAAGGAAATGATCAAAGAAATAAATTTCAGAAAATTCCCTAACACTAAAAACTATGTTTCCAGACTGAAAGGGCCCAGGTGCCTGAAAGAAAAAAAACAGATAATGGGTGCTGGGTAGAAGCAGGCTAACAACAAGACATGTCATTGTGAAATTTTGGATCACTGAAGACAGCCCTACAAGCAATCAGAGAGGAAAATTATAGTGAAATGAATAACCTTTCATTTGACCAGACATCTCCACAGACAGACATCCCACGGGAAGCCTGAGGCACCACAGTCACATCCTCCCCTCTGCGGGACAATAAGCGGTGAGAGAACAGGGCAGCAGGCCCCAGAAGAGTTCTTCAGGATGAAATGGATGGAATACCAGAAGATATGCACAATGGCAGAGTCTGAATTAGTGATAGGTACACAGAAGATCAAGCAAACAACAAGATCGTCAACTCCAGGGAAAAATGAGGAGTCGTGCCACAAGGGAGAAGTAAGTCATAGTATGTGTCCTGGCTTAGCAGTAAATACGGTTTGTGTGTTCTTCATAATGTAACATTTAATACTGGCCCAACCAAAATGACACAATTATAAAGAGAAAATGGAGGACCTGGAAGTATGTGAGTATGATGGAGTGCAGCAAGGCAAAGGAACAAGCTCTCTCTTCCACTGGATAAAGCCAGTTGATTAGGCCAAACACTGAAGAACTGTGGAGTGGCAACATAAATATTTCATGTGCAGACACAGAAGTGAGAGCAAAAAAACTTAGCTGGAAGAACTGAAGATGGGTGGCTGTCTTTTTGGGGAGCAAGAGAGGCTGCAGAACACTGCTGATTTTCATGATGAGCCTAGTGGAACTATGACTTTTTCAAGCATGTGTATTGCTGATTCTGAGCAAAATGAAACAGAATTCAAGAAGAAAACTACTATAGTTCCCCTTTCTTAGCTGGTCACAACCTGGTCCCATGTCACTTGGGCAACCTTAATGCCCAGCTCTCCCAATGCCCAGTCTGGGGGCCCCTTAACACAGTACCCATTAACAGTTTGGGGCCAGCCCGAGTTCCCTCCCACCTGCCCTTCATCTAGCGCAAGGCCTGTCTCAGTGAGACCTTTTCAGAGCCATAAGGCCCCTTTCCTCTCCAATCCACTTTGCAGAGCAACAAGTTTTCTAAATCACTCATTTATTAATATTACTTATTACATTTGTTTAGCTAGTTCAGGTGCTCTCTCCTTAAGTTGCAAACTTCTGGAGGAACTGGACAGTTCCTGTTTGATGCCTAGCAAATAGTAGGTGCCCAAAAAACATTTTCTGGGTAAACCTGAAAGTGCAATTCAAGGTGAATTAACAGACAAATTTAAAGTCTGGAGATAAGACCAAGGTTAGAGTAAAGCTGTGACTGAGTGACTGATGGTAGGCAAGACATGTGGAGGACCTACCTATACCAAGATAGAGCTGCTTTCAAAGCTTTGTGGTCTACTTTTTTGGTTAATATTTAAGTTGAGTTGCTTTAATAGAGATATGTTACTCCCAAAGTACTCTTTTAAGGTTCAAGTCTTGGTAACCCAGACCTTGGTTAAGTAAATTACCTTGGGTCCACCCTGCCAAAACCCTTTGTGACTTTATACTTTGTGCCTGCTTTCTTTTCCTAGATTGCAAAATTCTAATCTCTGCACCTTGAGAACTTCTTTTACTGCCAATCAGTGAGATAAGACTGAAGGAGAAGGACACTCCCTGGCTCCTCGCAGGAGAGGCATGCAAACAGCTGGGAGAGCAGCACCGTGGAAGACCATCCTGAGTCAATGTCAGACGAGCAGGAGTCCTTGTACTTGGGCTAGCATCGTCCCATGGCTCAACTGGTCTGACTGTGGTTTTACTCTCCATTGCATAGGGAAAATACTTGGCATTTTCTAACATCCCCAAGATGGGGAAACTTGAGCTCTCCACAAGTCCCGTCAGTTAGCTTTTAAGTCTTAGATGTTTGGATCACACCTACAAGGACAGGGGCTTGTAGTTATGTCCAGAGATCTGAATTATGTCCAATTCCTCATGGTCACTCCTCTTGACCAGTGGGTGTAAGTCGTTTTCTTACTCTGCCTGACCACAACCCTCCTAGGCTGTGCTGATGACCACTGCTGCCAACTGTTCATCTGTGGGGGTACTGGTCCCTTGGGTGGTAGTCTCAGAGCAAACTATGGATACTAATCCTAAGAAAGGCACCTCAAAGGAGTAGCATATTGGCCAAGAAACCTGATCCCTCAGACTAGAGCATTTCCTAGTTGGTTCCTCTTAAGTTACTAAGGAAAGAATGGAGGCATCAGAGACCCACAAAGGTCTTGTAGAGAAAACAGAAGTTCCCTGGCCAAGATTCTCACCTGACCCTAGTCTGCTTGCTCACTGTGCATGTGCAAGGCACAGGCTTGCACACGTGTGGGCAATGAGTTATTATTGACTCTATGTTCTGCCCAGTACTGCGGGGCTGTGAGGTGGTGGAGGCAGAGACTAGCTTGCTGCCTGAAGACTTGCCCCAAGGTGGATGGGATTCTAGTGTTTGACCTGCCACCACAAGACTAAAGCTGAGTATGAACTTTAACCCTCAATGTTCTGTTGTCATTTTTGGTCTCACCGAATCCAGTGTAAACTTGCCTAGGGCTGAAACCCTCATGGTGAGACAACTGACGTAGTCTGCAGGATTCACTGTAGACTGAAAAAACGGAATAAGCTGCCTTCATGGGAGGGGTACTTTAATGGGCTGCCCCTTTGAATGGGAAGACACTCAGGTATCCCACAATGGAAATGTGGCCTGAGGTGGCTTCCCTCCTACAAGACTGGGCTCTCCCCAGGGCTGGGGGGAGGGGGAGGTGATGCCTGAGGTGGTGATGGAGGCCCTCCGTGAGATTGGGAGATCCTTAGAGAAATGGAGCGCCTGTGAGGTGGTGGGAACCATGCATTGGCTATTCCTCACAGTATTAGAAAAGGCCATGGGGGAGAAGGATGAACTCCTGCAAGGAGCAAGAGGCAGCATGAGATGCAAGCTGCAAGGTGCTGAGGTGGATAACGACTTGGTGGAAAATGAGAAGTGTCACAGCAAAGCACTGAGGAAAAGGTAAAGGCCATAGAAGGGGAGGACATGCTTCTGTGAGAAGCATGAGAACACGAGCTGTGAGGCATTGAGGTGAAGGTAAGAGAGCCATTGAAGACTGAGATAGTATTGCTGCGGGGCACTGTAGAAAAGGTAAAGTGTGTAGCAGAGGAGGCACTTGGGGGAGTAGAGGGAAAGGTGCCATCAGCCCTGGAAATGGTGGAGGTGCTGGGGTTTAATGAGGGGCTGGAGATGGTGCTGGTGCCAGAGGCACCAATACCTCCTCTATTGAAAGCCCACTGGGTAGTACTTAAAAAAATAAAGGCACAACAACCAGGGATTCCTCCAGAAGAGGTGCAACGCCCTTCACGGGTCATGGAGCACTCTATGCTCTACCCCTATACTCAGGCTGAGCTGGTGGATTCGGGCTCCTGGTTTCAGCAGCAGCTTGGCCCTGCATCTTC
This sequence comes from Manis pentadactyla, assembly GCF_030020395.1. Lineage (NCBI taxonomy): Eukaryota > Metazoa > Chordata > Mammalia > Pholidota > Manidae > Manis > Manis pentadactyla. The sequence continues at coordinate 146,480,562 of NC_080023.1, read as the reverse complement.
AGGAAGTAGGGGGAGATGTATTGTTCTGTCTGAATCAGGGATGGGAAAGCTGGCTTCCCTGACAGTTCACCCTGTCTTACAGCAGTGACTTAAAAATGCACATCAAAACCCAGAAAATCATTCCCTCCTCCATTGGATTATGGCTGCACTTTGCGATGCATGGCCCAATCAAGGTGATTTACCATCCTCCCCATAAGATGGCAGAAATATGCCAAGCTCCAACAGATGTTATGGGAGTTAAGCATGAAACATGCCATTTATAGTTGACAATTATGGCCCAGATGAGGAGACTTTTACTGCAGGAATGAGAAATGTGTTGTTTCAAACAACTCCCCCTTCCTTCTTTATGCCCCAAATGAGGTTACCCATACAGTAGCAAACTTGGGAGAGGGTGAAGCAATGAGAACACAGAAGGGAATATGGTCCGCTACTCATAGGAAGAGTTTAAAAGGCCCCATAAAGGTCACGAGGACCCAGATGTGGGTTGATTTGATAAAGGCAGGAGTGGACAGAGAGAAATTGGATGGAAAGTCAAATAAAACCTTACTGGAGCTGTGGCAACAATTGAAGTTCAAGCAGCAGTATCAGCAGTTGGTTAAATCAAGGTCCAAGAAATGGAAACCAGAGACAAAGCCTTAAGTCTGGCCCATGTGCCTGCAGGACTTTTCTGCTGGAGAGTGGGCTGACTTCACCTGGACTCTCACAGGAAGACGACTGGGTGATAATGGTTTGACTAAACAGAGTCAAGCCATGCGTCTTGGGTGACCAGGGTGACTAAATGTCAATTAATTGGTCCCAGTGAATGTGCACTGTTTCCTGGCTCTGGTGGACATAGGAGCTGAATGCTCTCTGATTTATGGCAACCCTGAGGGTTTTCCCAGGACCCCTGCTTTTATAGATGGATATGGGGTAAGGCTATTGAAGTGAAACATGCCTGAACTCCTTGGGAACAGGGCATCTAATATTGTATATGATCTTATGCTTACTTCCGATTCTCTTACAGACAAATGTGGCATTATTGCAAGAGGTTTGGGGTCTTGTAGGCTGTAGGCTGTTGAGAGTGTTTATCTCCCACTTGGCACAAATTCTGAGGCCCTTATAACATTTGTATTAAAAGGTGTCACGTGGGGCTGGGATGAAACATGGAGTTGCCTTTGCCATTGCAAAACGGACAGTCAAGTTATGGCCTTGATTGAAGCAGACCCATCAAGGCCCTGTGAGCTGGATGTCTACGGGACTGAAGGTGGTTATGGCTGGGGCCTCTGGCAGTGGCTTGAACAAACTTGCACAAGCCATTTGCATCCCTAGTAAATGAAGCAGACACATTGGCCCAGGTGCACTGGCTAGAAAGAAAGTCTGCCTTGGGGAAAAGATAATGTGGCTGTAGCCTGACTTTGACCTCTGAAGAAGTCAGCAGAGCCAGCAGGAGTGCACTGTGTTCTAAAGGGAATTACACTGAGTCCCACAGCAACATGGGACAATAGCTAAGGGGCCAATTCCCCTTGTCAGGTGGCAGATAGACTATTTTGGGCCTCTGCCCATGTCAGAAGGGTACTAATATACTGTGACTTGTGTAGACACAGCTACTGGACTTCTGGTTGCTCTTCTGCATGTTGTGCAGACCAGCAAATGACCAAAAGAGGTCTTGGGCATCTCTTTGCAGCCTACAGCTGACCGCAGGTAATTGAGAGTGATCAAGGCATTTACTTTACTGGACATGCACATGCACCCAAGTATGGGAGCAACAACTAGGGATAAAGTGGAAGGTTCACATACCATATAATCCTACTGAGGCAGACATGATAGAGAGGAGAGGTACAACAGTTTGTTAAAATCTGGCCTGAAGTCAGACACCAATAGTCTTTGGGGATGGTGAGTCTGCTTATGGGCAGTGCTATGGTGTTTGAATGAAAAGCCCTGGGCACTGAGACCTGTAGACATGCTAACACACATTGCTGCCTCCCCTATACAATTACAGATACAAACCAAGGAGGAATTATTGAAGCTGGGGTTTGGTCACCAGAATATCTTGATACCAGCACCAACTGCAATAAACCCCAGAGACTCCATTCAGTAGACACTGCCTGGATGTTTTGACAAGCAGACCAGTGATGGTTGGTCCTCCTGGCACCTTTGGGGCAAGGCCTACAGGCCAACCTCCTGCAGTAATGGCAGAATTGCCCCCAAAGATCATGGTAGTCTACCCTAAACAGCCAAAAATAAGGGCATCTTACTGGGGAGTTTCATCATTATTGCCAGGCAAGTGCCTCCAGTAGCACTATATACACACCCCTCCGTAACACCCACAGGGAGAGGGGTAAAGGTACAGTATACTAGACCCAGAAGGGACTCCCTTCCTGCCCCAGTCCTATCACAGGACCTCTCTTGCATGCATCCTACCTGATGGACAAGATTTGCCTATGTTGGTGTCACTAAAACGTGTCTTATTGCCCTTAAGGTTACTTTCCTCTATGTCTGGATTGGGCACCCACCCTAGCAAAAACTGCTTGCTTGCTTGGGTATGCACTGAAAGTGTGAGTCATGAACTGTGGTTTGAATACAGCTGGAATGACCACTTGGTGGCAATCTCCTCAGGCTTGAGGATTATTATAATTTCTGTTAACTATATCGTAATTTTTTTATTTGCATATTGTTATAACCTGTTATTGTGGAATTTGCTTACAATATTTCAGCTCTCTTGTACAGAGACCATCATGGAAGATGAGGGCATGTAGACTGTGAGGCAAAACACCTGGAGGGCTGCAGTGTAGGGCAGATGCAAGTTCCATGGCCAGGTTCTCACCTGACCCTGTCTGCTTGCCCACTGTACACGTGCAGTGCCCGCAGGCATAGGCTTGCACATGCATAGGCAATGAGTTACTAATGACCCTATATAAAGTTCCACCCAGTGCTGCAGGGCTGTGAGGCAGCAGAGAGGCCCAGAGGCACAGACTGGCTTGCTGCATACACACTTGACCTGAGGCAGAAACGATTCCAGTGTTTGACCTTCCACCACAAGAATAAAGCTGGGTGTGGATAAAGTGAAGGTTCCTTTGGCCAGGATCCTCACCTGGCCCTAGTCGGCTAGCTCACTACACGTGTGGGCAATACATTGTTACTGACTCTATATAAAGAGCTCTGCCCAACATGGTGGCACAGCTATAAGGCTGAAGGATAGCAGAGCAGAGGCTGGAGTGGTGGCAGCGCCGAGGACAGAGACTGAGGCGGCTGCGCGGGTAGAGAGGCCCAGCGGCAGAGACTGGCTTGTTGCATGCAGACTAGCTCTGAGTGGATGGGATCTAGTGATTGACCTGTCACTGTGGAAATAAAGTTGGGTATAACCCTTTCACCCCAGGAATGTTCTAATGTCATTTCTTTGGTCACACTGTATCCATAGTGAACTTGTCTGGGGCAGAAACCCATTGGAAAGGCACTGGGTATAAACCCTTTTACCCCAATATTCCATCATTTTTCGATCTCACCAAATCCAGAGTGAACTTGCCTGGGGCTGAAATCCTCAGGCAAAACAGATCTCCTCACACCCTCCCACAGGCTGTTCTGTCAGGGAAGGGAGCCTGTGGAATAGGAGTTAAGGCCAGCCTCAAGGATAACAGATGGTCTCTCACCCCCACCGTTTCACCCCAGGCACTACTCCTTGAAGCCAGGGGAGCGACCTTCTTCATTTTTTCCAACAGCAACTTCCACTTACTGAGTGCTCACTATGTGCCAGGCTCTGTGCAAAACATCCTCCCAAGTTTAATTTGATCCTCACAATTACCCTACGACGTAGTAACTGGCTTATCCCTACTTTGAAGATAAGGAAACTGAGGCTCCAGGGGTAATTTGCCCAATAACCTTGGACTCAGTCTGCGCCCTTCCCATGCTGGCACTAAACCATAACTGAACCACACACCTGTGAAGCCAGGAGTCTGTGGGCTGCATCTAGCAGAGGAGCCTCTGCACAGGAATTCACATGATAGAGCAGGGCAACTAAGGTGGGTGGTTTGGTTTATGACCCTTTGAAAGTCAGAAAACCAAGGCCTTTCCTGTCCCTGTAGTTTCCCTCACCACACCAGAAACAGGACTCTTCCGTGCCACCTGCAGTCTCCTTGCCCAAGCTGCTTCACTACCTTGCTCTCATTGATTGCAGCCTCTCATTTTTCAGGAAAAAGCCAAAAGCAAGATGTGAACCTTTCCATTAAAAAAAAAAACTCCATGCCAACATCTGTGGTCACTAGTTTGCAACCTCCATCCCCCACTGACCAAGCCCTCTCTCTGCCTGGCTTACCTTCAGCACTCAACAATTCCTGGCAGAAAGGAAGCAGTCAGTAAGCGTCTGGCACACTGATCAGGTGAAGCTCATCCAGAGGCAATGGGTCTTAAATCTCCATCATATGTAGAACAGCTGATGCAACTACGGAGGACTTTTAGCCTCAGAAATGACTCATGAGAGGTGAATAGTTGTTGTGAATAAAATCCTTATAAAGCTAGGGGACATGGTTTGACAAACACTTTACGGGGGAGGGAGAAGGCTGCCATTAGGTAAAATACACATTTGACAACTTACTTTCATCCCTACTACTACTGTCCATACCTCTACCCACCCCCAGGCCCCCCAAATTCTTTACTTGTTCAAACCTTGAAGGCATTTGGCTCTCATAATCAGTAAGGGGAGTTCAGGTTCTGCCTAAATTTGGGTCCCAAATGTCCAACCTATTATCTAAGAACCTTACCCAACTCAGGGTTTTTCCAAGAATTAAAATGAAATAAAATACATGATGACAGTGCTTGGCACAACATTTAGCAAAGGGTCAAGAAATATTCACCAATATGATAGAGGTTTAGTTTCTTTGAAGCACCAGAATATATAATTACTTTCAATGCACAGTTACAGAAAGTCTGATCTTGGCTTGATAACACTTCCATAACAATCCCAACTGAAATGAGATTATGAACCTACATGTCCAAACAGAATAGCAAGGCCAGTCCTCAGGGGACATGGAGAGGGGTTACCTGCTCCAGATATATGACTTTTATGGTCTCTGCTCCTAGGACCCTTTGACTAGGTGTGCAACATGGAAAATTATAATGTACTTTAAAAAGAATGTGGCTGATCCTGATGGACACAGATACATAAATTAGAGAAAGTGGAAAAACAGATTACAGAACTACACAGTGGGAGCATGAGTTTGTTTTTTTAAAAGGGTATATATAGGTTTATGTGCTCAGAACATTTCTGATTGAGTGTACCAAACACTTAATTAGACAACCTTGGAGCCTGGGCTGGGGGAGCAAGTGTTTACTCCCCCACTATGCAATGCTTACTTCTCGTTTTACAGGCTCTTTTTCCCTTACCAGCAGCATCATTAATCCTAACAGAAAAGGACTAAATTTAGTTTGGCCCAAACCTTATGGTCTTGAGTTTGCTTTGCAAATACTGCCCAGGATAAAGCTTTATACAGCTCCTCACACCTTCACTCTCAAGGCCTTAGAACTTTCATTAGAGCACTGGACCTCCCAAGCCAGCCCTCCTACTACCAAATGCACCTAATCTTGGAGGCTGCTTCAGGTCACACACTCTTTGTCCCTCATTTCCTAGATCTTAGTTTTTTTTCCTCCCATGTGCACTCACTCCAAGGGTGACCTCATCCTTCCCCATGGTAGAGACTGTCCCAACATTTACTCCCAGAATTCTATCTCAGGCCTAGACTCCCTCCTAAATTCCAGACTTGTGCATTTCAACTGCCTACTCAACAGCTCCACTTGGGTGCTGACTGGACATCTAAAACTTAACACATCCAAAATTGAACCCATCTACTCCAATACCGTAAGACCTCTGAATCTCAGTTGATAGCACTTCCAGGCTTCCAGATACCCACATCCATAACCTCAGAGTAAAGAATTACTGGAAAGCAGTTGGCCCACAATGCAAGTTATCTAAAAATGAAGTAGTCCTGAGTATTGGGATCAAAGATATCATACAATCATTAAACGTTTTCTGAAAATATTTAAAGTTAAACCATTTTAAGTCTGGGACTTAGATTTTGTCATTTTAATTTTTTTTGACTACAGGACAATTCTTGCAAGCTAGGAAACAGAATCAAATTAATGCAGTCAGTCCTCTAGAGATCCAGGATAAATCTTGAGCTCTTTAGCAGAAAGGTATCATAGTACAAGGTGCTAATGACGGGGTTGTAACCATTTATCTGTAATTTTCCTTAGAAAACAGCCAAAAGTCCAGTCCTTAAAGGCATGATATATAGAACATCTTGATCTATAAAGGACAGAATGACTCAAATTACATGCTGGCCAACCTACTAGCGAATCTGATCAGAGTTGGCCAAGGACTGGTGAACAGAAAAAGTGTTCACTTTTTTAAAAACTTGCTCTGAAGTTTACAAAAGTCCTAGCTGCTATATAAGACAGTAAGTAAAAAATATTTCCAATATACCCACACTGATACTTGATTGCCAAGGACTTTCACTAGAGATGTATGTAGGGGATAAGATACTTAGGTATTTTCAAAACAAATTACTTAGTATATGAAATTTGAACTACATTCTTCTATTTGCCATGAGAACAAATTACAAGGTCTATTGACAAGAAATGCTCAGCTGTAAAAAGGCTTGTGGCAGCAATGCTTTCCACTATAGAAGAAACTGTTTTCCCGTATCATTAACATAGCCGCTCTTCCATGATACGTATTCATGCAGAAAAACTTGTCAAGAGCTTTTGCCAGGGCCAGGAGATGAAAGACAGAGCATGTCCTAATTAGGTAATTGTAAGCTCAGTTAACATCTTGAGGATGGACCCATAAAATCTGGCCATTGTTTTAACATCTGCAAACTGCATAATTTCTTAGCCCTTAGCCATAGTTTCTGCTCAAGATCTTAAAGCCACACTCAGTTCCATCTGTGACTCTTCTCCTCAGAGCTGAGGGTGGGTGTTAGTCATCAAAGTCTGGAATGTCATCGTAGGAGTAACCCCGGTAGCCTTTGGATGCATAGTAGGCGATGCGCAGGTGGTAAAATCCTGGCAGGAACACCAGAATGCCAATGATCAGGACGGGAACAGCCCGGTCTGCCCCCTGGTGGCAGAAAGAGGCAAATGCATTAGTACCATACAAGCTTTCCATTTTTTAAAATAAAAGGGTCCAATCCATAGATCAGTATCTTAACACTTTTTCGAGCATTTCCTTTGGGTAATGAACTAGCAAAGTAAGAGGTTTATATCTCTTTTCCTAACTATCAAATGAATAAAAAAACTTCAAGCACTAAAAATTATAAAGAAAATAAATTACAGATTTTCATCCACAAATATTTTCACTTATTTCCTTCTGTTTCTTCTTTCAAGTTTTTAGTCATGAACACACCACACCCTGTGCCTTGATTTTGTCTATTGTAACAAGCACTTGCCAAAATATTATTAAAAGCTCTTCACTAGAGGTGAGGGGAGGCAAAGTGGTGAGTGGTGAGTGTGGTCAAAAGGTACAAACTTCTAGTTATAAAATAAGTCCTGGGGATGTAATGTATGGTATGGTTGTGACAGTTAATAATTCTGTACCATGTATTTGAAAGTTGCTGAGAGAACAGAACTTAAAAGTGTTCATTGCAAGGAAAAAAATTGTGACTATGTGTGGCGATGGATATTAACTAGACTTATTATGACCATTTTGCAATACATCCATCAATCATTATGTTGGACACGGAAACGTATTAATACAATGCTGTGTCAACTAATGTTGTGTAACATTCCACTGTGATAGATGTAACACAATTTTACTTAACCGTCCTCCTAGACTGTTGGATATGATGGTCACTTCTCACTTTTTCTTAACTGTACAGAACACCACAATAAACTTTGGTGGTTTTTTAGCCTTGCAGATTATTGCCTTAGTATCTCCATGAGCACAATTTACAGGTCAAAGAGGGAGGAATGGTATTTAGTCTCTTTATCAGTATGGCTTCAACTTTTTGGGGAATTCTATGAGGGCAGGGACTTTGTTCACCCTAGTATCTCTAGGTGTGCCGAACATCTAACAGAGGCTCAATAAATCTGCTAAATGGATTCACCTTTGTAAAATTGCTTTCTCTGTCTTGTTTCTCCAGGTGCAGTTTAAAATGTTTGCACAGTTCGATTTATCCTTTTCCTTTGTGACTTTTAAGCTTTGGAAGATTTTCCTCACCTAAAAATTTAAACCCAATCTAAAAATCTCCTTTTAACGGGGTTATTTACATAATGTACTATCACTAGGGTACCTAATCGATGTAGCTTTGGCTGATTCATTCGCAAAGAGAAATAGGAGTATTTACCTCATATAGTTAAGAGTGAAAATTTACATGAAATAATTTAACCAGCTGGCACACAATGATTCAGTAAGTGTGAGTTTAAAACCAAGGGAACAGAAACTGAAGAGGCTCCCTTAGGCCAAATACAGACTATCTGAACATGGAAAAGAAAGTCTACAACTCTCACAACTGACATCCTTGGTTCTACTTCTGTTATCTTATTTTACATTTTCTACTTTACTGCTTCTTTTATCTTTTGCAGGACTTTGACCAGACATCCCTAATGGGATATATCCTAAGGATTGAAAGAATTGCAAAGAAAACTTACAGTGCATTCAACCTTCTTATATTTAGTACTAATACTCCTATTGGTATTTTGAAGCTAACATACGTATAATTTAGAATAAAGCAAATCATTATATCAATATCATTTGGATAGACATACATATATAAAAATCAAAGAAATTAAGTTTTTTCTCTAATCTTAAATTTTGCATTGGAAATATCTATATGTTTTTATATCTCTATATATCTGTATGACATTTTGTCCCTTGTTTTCTAAATGATACCTCTTTCCTGATTCTGTCATTGAAAAGGCCTAAAAACAAGGAAAACCAATAGCAACAAGCACCATTAATGTTCAATTTGTGATCTCTAATTCTATGTCCCATTAACAAGCCAAGGCTCCTTACAGAAATGGCTGTTTAAAGGTTGGGGGTGGGGAGGGTGGGGCCAAGAAATGTATAGATGGGTCCTGGAATAACTTGCTGGCCAGAAAGCAAGACTGCATCAAAAGCTACCTGGTGCAGGTTTAAAAGACATGGGACTAACTTGAAGAGACTCCTAGTGACCAAATATTAGATGATTTATGTGTTAAAAAGAATACAGACTGCAACTGATTGAAACACAAATATATTTTTAAATGATGCTAACAATTCTTTGGTCATCTTTTGAAGTTGCTAGGTGTGTTTTTATAAAAGTTGAAAAGAGAAATAATCATTTTCCTACCTTTACTATACCACATTGTATTTCAGGGTAACCAAATAGTGGATTTGAAAAAGTTCTTTATAGAAGAATTTCAGCTGATAAATGCAGAAAATGACAGAACTGGATTCATCAGTGCAAATGGTGATGGGCAAGTTTATAAATTAGGCTGAAGACAAGTGAACCCAGCCATCAATCTTAACATCAACTGAAAATCAGGACAATCATTATGTCTACTAATGTAATGAATGCTACAGTGATAGTTCTCAGTATGTGGTCCTTGTACCATTAGCATCATGTGGGAACTTGTTAGAAATGCAAATTCTCACACCCTAGCCTAAACCTACAGAATTGGAATCTCTGGATGGGGACAAGGAATCTGTTAGTAAGTCTGCCAAGTGATTCTGATTAACTTTTAAGTTTCAGAACCAATGTGCTAGCAAATACACAGCATTTCCTATGAAATGTTCTTTATAAAACAAAACTAAATCCAAATCTAAGCAAGTCCCTAAATCTAACAGTTTGCAAGAAATATGAGGAATGGCCAAAACAAGATCAATGATATTAAGACAGTACCAGAGAGTTTATATAAAACCTGTTAGAGTTGCATACTGAAAAGAATTTATCAGCAAAATGTAAATCTGGTATTTGCTTTAATATACAGGAAAAAGTTGGGGGAATAGATGAAACACTTTAATTGCTGATGCTGGATGGTAGACAAATTGGGGTTCAATATATTATTCTATATACTTGTGTTAAAATGTCTGTGATAAAAAGTGAAACAAAACAACCCAAACCAAAACACAAAATCTACTAGTGATTTTTTTTTGGTATCTACTAGTGATTTTTTAACATCTTATCCTTATAGTCTTTTACTTCACACAAGGTGAAATGTTTGTTGCATGTGGATCTCACATCCACACTCCATTTTTATAGTATTAATAGACTTACTTAATACTGCATGCTGTTATGAATGTTAACTGAAGGCACAGTCCTTTAGTTAGGTGCTCAAACTTAGATTGCACCAGGTAAACACTTGGTGGTTACATAAAAATTTTAAATAGCTAGCTATAAGGCAAATCAGATGCACTTCTTACATGCCATATCCAGCTATTTTATCGGGACAGTGCTATTTCCCAATTTCTATGATAATGTCCACAGTTTCAGCTCTTGGGTGTCTCTTCCACGAAGCAATATGACCATCACCCCCTGGCCTGGTATGTGTTGAAGAACAGACATGAATTATGGCCAATATTAGTTCAGAACAACTTAGACACTGTATACAGCCCAAGAGAATGAACTACCAAACACCACTTTAGGTTTCTGAGGTAACATATTGAAGCTCAGCTGGAATTCCAACCAAACCGATATAAGAAGGATCTGGTTCATTAGCCAAAAGCCCGGGTTTGGTCAGTGGCCCAGACTATACATGCCTCACTACTTCTCGCCCAAAACTGAGTAGTATGTTTGTGGCACTGCAAAACTACAGTAACAGCATTTGATTCCAATTACAGCCTTTATCAGTCAGGAATCCTTGATGCCAGGCTCAGCTTTGCTGTTTCAAACTATGACAATGGGAAAACTGCCTAAAGACCTGAGGGAAATTTTGCCAATCTCCTACCACTAACCTCATAGGAACTAAGGGAGGAGTTTGTGATTGAAGCACATTTTTTCTTATCAGAGAACAACATCTGAAAGAAAACCTTTTTCTTCTTTCTGCTGGAATCTGTTGTACTAAGTATTAATATAAAACAAATGAGCCCTGGCTCACATTTTAAAGATCTTATGGCACATTTCCCAAATCCTTCAGCTTACCCCTTTGCTGATATAGCCCGCCAGCAGGAGGGAGCCTATGATAATGAGAAAGGCGCCAATCAAAAACAGCACTGTAGCAAGCGCAATAGCCTTATACGGGATCTTAGGAGGGCTTTTCTTGAACTGGAAGAGAAACAAACAAAAAAGACAAGGAAGAGCATTATGAAAATACCAGGGCTCAATCACTTTAAAACAGGAATGATAGTAAGAACTAATCTAGAGGTTTTGTGTCTTGAAGTAAATCCTACTACCCAGTGCAGCTCTGGGAGAGTAAGGACAGGGACAGGAGGGAGATGAGGCTCTAGTTATTGTTCTAAAAGTCACTCAGAACAACACAGAGAAGACAAGTAATGATTCTACAACATTTTGCTATGCTGATGGACAGTGACTGTAAAGGGGTTTGTGGGGAGGACCTGGTATAGGGGAGAGCCTAGTAAACATAATATTCTTCATGTAATTGTAGATTAATGATAACCAAAAAAAAAAAAAAAAAAGGAAAGAAAAGGGGGATTACTCCCTGATAGGATAAAACTAACTGTAAATCAACGATTAAAGCATGCTTTAAATATCCTTAATTTTGATCATTTAAAGGGTGTCAGATGATCAGCTATGGAAGTACATTTTTCTGATATTATTCCTTTCTCTTAAAATAAAATAAAATAAAATAAAATAAAAGCAGTTCCTGTGTGGTGATCTCCAATAAGTTCTTCACAATGATATAAAGGGCATATCAAAGTGTGGGCAAAGGGTTTGTTTGTGTTTATACAAAGGATCAAAGCCTAATTTGGCTACCCAGAAAACGAATTAAGATACGATATGAAGAAGAACTTCCAACATCAACATTCTCTGGAAGAGTCATTCCAGAAGATCAACATCAAAAAACTTCAACAAAGATCCTGGTGCTGTTACAGTTGTAGCGGCATTCATCCCACCGGTTCCTGGACTTGCCATTGGAATGAAGGAGATATCTAAGCTGGCCTGTGCATACAGTAAAACAACAAATTTGACTGGATCTATACTGTCGGAACTCAACCAAGAATTAGGAGAAGTGCAAGTTGCAGCGCTCCAAAATCTTGCGACTACAGACTATCTACTGTTAAAAACACATGGGATGTGAACAGTTCCCAGGAATGTGTTGTTTTAATTTGTCTGATTTTTCTCAAACTATTCAAATTCAGTTAGACAATATCCATCATATCATTGATAGTTTTCACAAATGCCTAGGGTGTCTAACTGGTTTTCTTGGTTTCACTGGAGATGGCTGGTAATTGTAGGTCTGCTTTGGTTATGTAGCTGTATTCCTATTATGTTAATGTGTATGCACAATTTAATTAGTAGTTTAAAACCTATACATGCTTATGTTACTCTACAAGAAGATATGTCAAAGAAATAATCAATCTTCCCATGTCTTCTTCCGTCTGCTACTTCTATAGCTTTTCTTCTTCCTTCCTAGTTGCAACCCTTGAGTAGAATTCGTGCCTCATAACGAAATTGCCGAGTATCATAATTCTTCCAAGTGGTAAAGATACCTCAAGACAAATGCTGGGCATAGAAGCCACAGGGCATAAATCTGCAAAGAAGTAAAAAGCTAACCTTTTCAAACAACATTGCTTCTCTCTCACTTACCAACTTTACATTTCCCTGTATGGCCCCGGAAGATGACTGGTTAGCCAGAGACGGGTAAGATTCCTCAAGGGAGGAACAACCTAAGACAGGCACAGTCGCAGGGGGGCCATCAGGTGAGAAATTGGGGATCAACAGAGGTGAGGCTTAGAACCTCACCCCCCCTGTTCTGAGAGAAATCTTCTGCATCCGTGGATGTTTTGTTGCCCTTGTCTAGCTTGGATTAATACTTAGTCTACAGGCACACACCTGATCATCTACATTTGCTTTCTTACAGCACTAAACTATGTTTTCTACCTTTATCTTGCATCTACCTACCACTTCAGCATTTTATTAAAAATAATAATAATAATAACAATAATAATAAGGGAGAAATGTGGGATTCACATATAAATCAAGTATAAAAATCAAACGAATATTCGTATTTGACCTGATTGTTTATAGTTCATAATGTGTGATCAAAACCAAAAGTTTCTGTGATGACTGCCCTTGCACTGTTCACCATGTAAGAACTTATTCACTATGTAAGAATTTGTTCACCATGTAAGAACTTGTTCGTTATGCTTCAGAAGATTGGAGACTGTTGAGAACTAGGCTTGGGGTTGATTAATGATTGTGCATTGAGTCCCCTATACAGAATTTTATTGTTGTTAACAACCATTTGATCAATAAATATGAGAGATGCCCTCTCAAAAAAAAAACAAAAAAAAAACTTACTCCTTATAGGATGGTGACAGTATCAAAATTAGACATCATTAGTTTTATGTTCCATAATTGTGCATATTGGACTTAAAAATAAACCACCCACTTACACTTTCCAAAAAATAATGTGCAGCTCTTCCCACACCTGCAAATATTTTGAATAAGAAACTTAACAAAGGTCACTATTTATTGTTCATGTGATCATCATAAAGCTTAGTCCAAATATTAAAAGGGAATTCTTGAAATAAAAGTACATAAGGTAGGAAAGGAATTAAAATTCCATATTCAATAAAATCTGAGAAGTGTTGATGTCAAGAATTAAAAATAGCACAAAAATTCTCAATCATAATGTAGGTTGGTCACAGGGATAGTACAGCATGGGGAATATAACCAGTTAACATTTTCCTATGTTGACAGAAGCTGTACTAGTGGGGCGAGGAATTAACAATATGGGTAACTGTTGAACACTGTGTTGTACACTTGAAACGAATATGAGATTGTATACCAATGATACTTCAATTAAAAAAATATGTAAACAAAAAAGAAAAAAAAAAAGTCACTCAGAGGAGTCCTAGCAGAATGTTATTCTTTTTAGTTCTAGACTTTTCCACAGACCTTTCATTGTACCATAAGAAACTATTTTCTTACATAAGCAAAAAATACTTTATGGCCATTAATTGACTGGAAATGTGTTCATTAAGTGGCATATGGAAGGCTGTACTAATCTACAAGGATTCGAAAGTAAACTGGGGAAGTAAAGAAAATAAGTGATTTCTGGCACTCTAAGTAAAGCCAGCATATAGTTAAAGGTTTTAGAAACAGCTTTTTCTAAAGCATTAGTTGCCTGCCCCATGAAGCAAATAACCTGACTTACCAACAAGTTCAATTCAAGGTTAAGATTCAAAGACAAAACTTTCTAAGGTTTGACTCATAGTTGTATCTGACCTAACTAGCTGGAAGCTTCCCAGATGTACTTAAAAAAAAATCTATCTCCTGCATGTGTAGGTCCAAAGAGGACAAAGAATAATTGATTTGTTTATATTTAAAAGGATGGGTTCTTGTCACTTCCTCCTTGGCCCTGGTTCCATCTAAAATATTCTGTTCTAAGGGAAAGTGGGCAAAGGAGATGGTACACCATTAAGTATTTTATAAACGATGATCAGGGTAGGGTATAAACTTAATAAATATTCTATTTTACTTACTGTTTGCCCCAATGAATACATTTAATAAATTGGATCTTATGACATCAGGAAAGAAGGAAGATCCCCACAATCTGCTGGCTTTAGCAGTTAATTTCTCCCTTAAAAGATGAACTGGCTTTGACTAAAGTATAAACAAACTGATGACACAGTCCTTTAAAAAACTCTACTTAACAAACACCATCTAATTACTTTCCAGATAAACTAAATACAATTTCCAAATACTAGGCTCTGACTTTACAACTAAAAATTCTTAGAAATGGACACTATTTATATTGATTTGAAACTGCTCTGCCAAGGTCCCTCAGTCTGCAGGCTATAGCTAAAAGGGTCTCAGAGCTTCAGCATCCTTCTTGCTGCTCCCTCTACTCCCCAGGGACAGTTAGCAAAACCTCCACCTGGAAGGCCTTCCTGCTAACTCAGTAGAAACAGAGCCAGCCAGTTTCACCAGACTCCTTTTGCAGTTACCTGAAGGTCAATGTAGCCATCGTCTGTGCTGGAGAGCCTTGAGTATTTCACTTTACTACTGGGGATTCCAGTAG
The DNA here is from genome assembly GCF_030020395.1 of Manis pentadactyla. NCBI lineage: Eukaryota > Metazoa > Chordata > Mammalia > Pholidota > Manidae > Manis > Manis pentadactyla. The sequence goes on along the minus strand of NC_080023.1, from coordinate 146,465,409 downwards.
CCAGATTGGTACGAGACGGCATCATAACACTCTGACAGGGCTACAGTCTGAAAACAAAGAAAACTATTATTCTCTGCAAGCCACAATGGTGTTATATGTATTGGGCATTCTGGGCTGCAGTGTCATACAAGCAACTGGCAATTTAGGATCCACAGCTCTTAGAACCTGATATTCCTTTGACAAATGAAAACATTCCCAATATGCTTCTACTCTGGTTTCTCTTGACAGAATGAGTCAAGACATTTGCCAAAAACCAGACCTCATGTTTATCTTGCCACCACCAACATTCCCCTGCCTCTCAATTTTTTCAAAGCCACACAGGGAGTAGATGAAGAGTGGTGACTTAAATTCAAGTCCATCTGACACCAAAGTCCATATTTTCAACCATTTTACTATAGTACTGCCTGTCACCTGTCCTGTTTCAAGAAAAGGCATGAGGAACATATACTCAAGTGATTCTCTTATTTGTCCAGGGTGTGTGAATATATGTGTGATGGAATACATTCACATCAGCAGTTTGCCATTTCCCCCACTAGATAACCATTCTTTTAAAGCAAAGGCTCTGTAATTAAAACTTCTTGTAAGCTACTGGCTATCAGTACTGTATCTGCGCAGTACTGTATTTGCCTGCCTCTCTGCCCTACCCCAAGCACTGAAAGTAGTGATTTCACTTTCCAGATTACTTACTTCTATAGCTCCATAAGAGAGAGGGGAAAAGAGGAGAACTGAATAAAAATCTGGTTTTTGTTCAAAATATTCAAAGTCAACTTCAGTCATGAAACCATGGCTATTTGTCACCAATTTAAGAGATACTACATAAAATTAAAAACCATGACATTTAACTAGAAAAATTTGTACTTTGTGCACCTTCCCTCCATAAAATCACAAAGTTACATGAATGAAATAAGGAAATCTACTTTGATCCTGAAGCTATTTATTTCTAAAATATCTTTAAAAAGATAAAATTAAGTATTTCAATAAGGGCAATATAAAAAACATAAACCATAAAGACTGGCCTTCCTTGAGTATGACACTATACAAATAAGTATCATCATTATAATAAGGGCAGTTAATAATGACCTAGTGTTGGTTAGACACCAGGTACTACTCCAAGTGCTTTATATATGCTTAATCCCAAATATTAGTGAGCTATTTTAACTGGCCTGTACTCAACCTAAAATTAGCATTATGAAGGAATTTTGCTAAATGCTCATTTCCCTTCTTAGTAATTACTTACTGGTGCAGAAATCACGTATTGAAAAAACAGTATGCTAACGTATATGCTTTTCTAAAAGGCTGAGATCAAATTCATCAAATACTAAGTTTTTTAAGCATTTCCACCCTGATCACATGATAATCTAAATTTATAAAACTTAGTCCAAACTACCAATATGCGGGGGGATTGAGAGCATTTCATCACGTCTGATTTGTATTAACCTTAAAAAAAAAAGTGTACGTATTCTATCATCGACTATTCATAAACCCACATCAGAACATAAAAAAGCTCAGGGCGTGAGGGAGAGGGGAGACGGATGTTTACTGGCAAAGAAAATTCTAAAGGAGAAAGGAAAAATGAAAATCGATGTTTTCAAAGTCCAAGTTCCCAACAGGCTTTTTGATAGCTCCACTGCAACCCCCAAATTCCCTCAGCACCTGAATGCTGCAGCATTTTTAAAGTACCCGCAAGGTACTTAACAGTGCCTGGCACTACGCTCCTCCACGGACTACTTTCCGGCCGTCTCCAACCTAGCTAGTAAGAGAAATAAGAACCGACGCGAATTTATACGGCAAACAAACAAAACCGGTTTGGGGAAAGAGGCCAGCAGTGCCATGGGCGGCGACCGCTGCACAGCGAGGCCTCGGGGCTTGAATTCGGCTGGAGCACAGCCCCTCCCACGCCGTGAGCCTGAGGGGGGCGCCTCTGCTCCTGCCCAGCCGCACGCGCGCCTTACCGGATGGCCGCTCCAGGCCGCCTGCGCTAACGGTCCACCTCGCTCACAGCTGGCAGCAAAGGTACTTGAGGTCTCATGGCCAGCCTCACCTAACCGCCGCCCCACCCCCACACTCCACCTCTCCCCCTAGCGTGGCGCCGGATATGGCGTGCGGAAGGCGGCGCGCCGGAAGTTACGTCTGATGGAGCTACGTATTCTACCGCTGAGGACGTCGATTCATTTCTGCGTTGGTATGAGCGTCCTGTTGGAAGCATCGGGGCTCTCGGGCGGCGCCGATGGGGCGCCTTCCAGTAGTTTGTTGCGGGATACCTCCGCCGGGGCGGCTCGGTGTCTAGTGACCGGCTGCCTGGGTCACAGTCAGCTCAGTGGCGCCCCCAAGAGGTGTAAGCTGAGCACAGCGCTCCCGGTGGACCGGAGCTACCAGGTGGGTCTCCCACTCACGGCCCCGAGCAGCCATTCTTCCCTGGAGCACGCCACCGTCTCTGCTGGTCAGTACCCCACAACAATTCTAGATTATCCGCACAATCTTGTGCTTGTTTCCCTCTTGACATCCGGCCTTGCCCCGGTTAACAGGCCGCCTCACAAGGACATTTGCTGCACATGAAGCTCTTTAACACGTCAGGTTTATTAAGGTATAACTTAACAATAAAATACAATTGGATGAGTTTTGACAAATGTGTACATTCTTGGAACCATCACCAGTCTAGATAAAGCATGTTCACCCCAGAAAGTTTCACCGGGCCCTTTTGCAATCAATCTCCTTCCCCACCCCCAGGCACACAGAAGGTAATTAAGTTACCCCACTGGATATAGTGAGTTAAAATGTCCAATTATAACTCAGTCCAGGTACTACAACAAAGACACCAGTCATTTAATCCAAGCACAAAATACACTAGGAAAAAGGACTAAACCAATTCTCAATAACCCTGTAGCGTAATTACTAGAAACCTTTAAACACTCTTGTCTTTACATTCTTGGTTGAAGCCAACATCCATGGATTTAAGCCATCTTCATCTTTTGAGAGAGTCCCAAAAAAGGCTTAGACCAGAGAAATTATTTTTGTCCCAACATACTCATTGGGCCCTATCACAGATCTAAAACTTCCAAGATTCTTGTAAAAGGCTCCCTAGGCTACAGAAACACTGCCCTTTAACAGTGCTAGTCTTATAGAACCCACAGAAATTTGGGTCCATTAAGCTTCTGAAAAAAATGTGAGTCTTTTGCTAACAAGAATGACAAAAGTGAACTGTGTAGGATTTGTTCTTGTCTCCCCTGTCCATTTCTTGGGCTCAAGTGATAAAAGCAAAATGTTTGCAAATAAATCCCAAAAACTATCTTATCACCTACTGTATGTGGAAAACTTTCCATTGTTGTATCTAATATATTTAAGTGGGATGTTCTAAACTAGAAAAATAAGCACATTTACAAAAGAGGGTAGCTTGAACTGTGTCTTTCCTAAGATTCTTGCAACAATAGTCATGGTCCAAATAAAGGCACTGTCCTGTGATGTTTGAAATTCAAATAACTTTTATTTAAATTCTTAAAACTGCATTTAGAGTCAAAACCTTTTTGTTATAAAAATCTTAAGTATTTCTAGTTAAGGCAAAAGTACTTCTAGGTTAACAAGACCAGATTTGACTTGGGACTTTAGTCTTTAAACAAAAGAACAGAGAAAAAAAATACGTTATTTACAGAAAACAGTATCTACATATGTACTCAGAGGTACAAATTTGATGACAGAAGAGACTTAAGTACATGCTGGCACCTCAGAAGCAGTTCTCAAAGAGCTTAATTCTATTTCCTTGGATTTTAAGAATGCCTAAGATCCATCTTCATCTTCAATCTTGGGAGCCAAGTAGTACTTTAAATGTCCCATATCAGCAATTTTATACTCTACAACTGAAAAAAGACAGGAACATGGTTAGTTACTGAGAATGACCACATAAACGACTCCTACAAAAATAAGATAGAAGAAATGTATTCTCTTACCAAGGGGTACATCTGCAGACATACTGAGTGTTACTGTAGGAGAGAGTGGTGTGGCTTTTGTAAAGAAGTTCAGGTACCTCAGTGCAAAAGTTAACTGAACTGGTTCATTCATCTCTATGGTAACCTATGGGAAAAAATAAGATTCATCAGTTACAAAACATCAAGAAAGTTTAATACACATTTGAAAACCAAAATAAACCTTTTCTGTTACTCTGGAGTGTGGTATGAAAACTAATTTTGAAGACTGGTAGTAAATCAGGAGTCAATAATTTAGCCTGCATTTCATTTATGAATTTTATATCAACCATATTGTGTGCTAAGACTCTTTATGGGAACATTGCTAATAAACAAATCAGTTAATAAATGAAGGAATGAAATATATTAATAGATTCTGGCAAACTCTAATGGCTTAATGATTCTAGACAATTATTTTGGCTGCTAAAATAAAAGATATCTTCATGTTTCCTACTAGACTATAGTAGGACATTATGAAGTATTCTTGCTTTCCTATCCCTCCAATTAAGAAAACACCCTGAATATCATCAAGTTTCTAGAGCTATAGCTACCTGCCTATAGGAAACACAGAGTAGAAGAACATATTGACATAAAGGATACAATTGGCAAAACCCAGGCTTCGGGAAACTCAATGACAAATGACTTGGTTTTATTAATAAGTAAGTTAGTTGCAGTGGAGAGGGGAAAAGAATGTGAAAAGATAGGAAGAAATTCAAGTGGCCTATCAATGAATTGCAATGTAAAGACTTTAATAAATCTTGATTCAAAACAAACTTCTGAGATAACCAAGGACATAGGAACAATAAAAAATTCCTTAATATCAAATATGTTTGATATTGTAAAATGTTTACACTTTAGGTAGTACCAAAATATTTATGGATAAATTAACATTTGAGATTAAAATAAAGGTTGGCAGGGGGTGAAATGTAATTTAGGAGAGAGATAAAAAACTCAGAATTAGCCTCTGGACTTTTGTTACTGTTTTTTGTTTACTTTATTTAAATTGAGTTTTACCTTCATTTAAACTGACAGTTGACTACTCATGCAAAAGGACAAAAAAACATCCAATACTGACCAAAAACTTACAATATACCAAACACTATGCCTAGCACTTTGAATGTTACCATATTTAATCCCAATAACCCTATGAGGTTAGGACCTTTGTCTTTGATTTACAGTTAACTGACATTTGTTCACAGAGTAGCAATTAAAGATTTTTGAATTTTAGTACTATTACAAAGTACTAGTTTATAAATAAGGATCTTTAAAAAAGCACTTGATTACAGGAAAACCTTAATTTAAGGAGATTTAGGAATTATAGTGGTTTTTCCCCCCCTAAATGAGGGTTTCTAGGCCCCCCTTTGAGCCTACCATGCAGAAAGATAATTAAAGGTCTACGTAAGAGCTCCTAACAGCTAGACTTTTATCCCCAAGTAGATCCTTCTGTTAATTTGCTGTGCTCAATAGAGCATTTCCTATGCTCAATTATTTGGTAAAAGCAGAGTAAGTACCTCCAGTAAGCTAGATGCTACCTTCCCAATCCTATCCATAGCGTATGTGTTCTGTGGTTTATAAAGTAAGGTCTGAATCTGCATTCCCCTCTCACAAACTGTAAATTAGATGGCACTTACAAATCACCTGCAGATTTCAGTAGTATCTTTCAGTTCTCACAAAGTAGTCACTTTGAAATGCAATTTTATTTTTCTTTAGTTTAATTTTAGCAATTACCTTGTTATAGACTGTCTCTCCCCCCCCCCCCCCACAATTTATGTTAAAACGGAATCCCCAATGTGACAGTATTTAGAGGTGGGGCCTTTGGGAGAAGCTCTCATGCAGGTTCCACCAGGTTAAGGCTGTTGTGAACTAAAAGCAGGTCCTAACCAGACACCGAATCTTCCAGCTTTCTAGCCTCCACAACTGTGATAAATTAATTTCCATTGTTTATAAGCCACTCAGCCTATAGTATTTGTTAAGCAGTGCGAACAGACTAAGACATAACCTAATATTAAAAGTTTCAATTCTCTTCAAACTATTTTGCTTACTTAAAAAGTACTTACAGCTTCCTCCTCTTTATCGACATTACTTGTTTGTGACAACTTAATATTTCCATTTCCAAGTTCTCCACTTGCAGAAAATTTAACTCCATCTTTTGCACAGGAAATTACAACAGCATCTCCAATATGACTGAGATCTCGGCATATACGTGCAAATTCACCAGAAGGCATCTTTACTACACAGCTATACTCCTGTTCCTATAAAACAAACAAGCATTTAAAGGTCAATTGCTAGAAATTAAAGACTTGGCACCCTCACTTTCTGAAGAATCAGCATCTACACAGAACTCAGAGTTTAAGATTTTCTGATTACTTTAAAATATCACTGCTTAATTTCTTAACACACTCCAACCACTCAAAAAATACATGCAATATAAAAGGAATATAAGAACAATCACACTAAGAAAACAAATTAGAGCTAAAGCCTGTAATAATAAATACACTATCCAGGGAACAAGAGCCTCCCCCTAATCACTTTCCAGGGTTAAATCAAGAAGACATTAGGGTATGGCATACAAAACATGATGGGTGTGCAAGCAGGTTGGTCCAACTGCTTTCCCAAACACAAGATATATTAAGTTATTTTAAAAATCCCAACACCTCTCTTTGATGTTGATAAAACTAACCTTAATGAATTTCTGCTAACATAGCTTAAAAATCCCTTAATAAAAAGGATGGTAGAGGTTAATGCAAATTCATACTTCGTAGCAATGAATTCAACCGGTGATCCATTTTAGGATAATGGAGTTTAATAAAATGACAAATATGCTAGTCTAAATACTAAAACCTCACTTTGAAACATGCATCAGCAGATATATAGAAAAACTTGGTAGGAATTCAGCTTTAAATTAATTAACTTATCTTATGTAATTACAATAACTATACAGTATGCACAATCAGAAAATTTTGATACTCACTGGAATTCCAAGTTGTTCAACATCTAAATCCATTAATTTCATTTCATAATCTGAAACCTTTTCTTGATCTACCAAAAGAAAGTATAATGTTGAAAAACACGTTGTTTATTACGATGTAAACTTTACACCCATCACAACATAAAATTTTTTCACAGCTCTGAGAAATACCGGTATTGCATTTTAATTTTCTCTAACAACTCAGTAAAAGGGTATGACTTACTTGGAGCTTCAAATACTAATGCCAAGGTGTCTGCATTATCTTCAGCCCTTAGTGTAATGATGTCTTCATTGCCAGCACATTTCAGTATTTTGGACATGCTAGAACACAGAAGACACATGTTTTAACATCAACACCATCTTCTCAAGATCGTTAGATTTTTAACGCAATTAAAACAAGGGATTACCATTTTTACCAACTGGACGGTCTGCCGAATGGATGAATTGGGTAAACGTACTGCAGGATTTTGGGGTCCAACCTAGTAATACTTAAACTAAAAAGCCCACACCTTGCCACAAGCAATTTCACTTTTAGATGTACATAAAAGAGCCGTATTGTATGAATTGCAGATCCCTGTGGTGGGTGCAGTAAGTAACTGGGCCTGGACGATCACGTAAAAAAAATCTAGTATTCCTTTTAAAACACACTTCATTAGTACGGGTAAATATTTCTCATAAGCTTTAAATATGTGTAGGTACTGTACAGGTAGTTATTGAAAAGTTGAAAGCCACTGCCCTGGAGAACTGTTTCCTCAAATTTGAGAACTTAAGAGTGCCCTCTGTTAACCCTGCGAAAGACCAGAAACGTATTACTCCGTAGGTTGGGTGACAGAACTGGGCACATTATAAACCGCTTAAAGTCGACCAGGACCAAGGTTTCTCAACCAGTGGCTGCTCGCACTTAATGACCGTAGAGCCGCTCAAGTCTTTCGCCTGCACGGTCGAGAAGTCCGTCATTTTCCCGCCACCACCGCTTTGTGACTTTGGCGCGGAAAGATCCGGTTCGCGCCGCAGTCAGCGCGGGCTTTCCGAAACGCGCGCTCCGCTGGGTCCCGCCCTCCGACGTCGCAGGCCAATGAGGAGGCGCCGATGGTCCATGCCAGCCAATGAGGGCCCCGGCTCAGAGGCGCTCCCGCCAAGATCCGGAGGTGGGGGTGGGCGAGGGACCCGCTCCCTTCTGCCCTGGAGCTCACCTGGTGAGGTTCACTCCCATGGCCAAGTTGCGGTCGCAGCGGTACGTGTCGAAGCCCTCGGACCGCAAGGTGAGCTGCACCAGGGAGACGTGGGACGAGTCCATGCTCTGCAGGTTCACGCCGCTCGAGCTGATGTCCCAGCAGGCCTCGTTGATGAGGTCCTTAAGTGCCTCCAGCACCTTCTTCAGGATGGAGCCCTGGACCAGACGCGCCTCGAACATGGTGGCGGAGTTGCAACAACGCGGCTACAGACAGGAATAAGGAGTAAAGTGTAGCCGGCTTTGGCGTCACAAAATGAAGACGAGAGCCTGAGAACGAAGATCACCAACAGCCCGCTGCGCCGGCAACTGTTTAGTACCGCTGCGTCTGCGAGCGCGCGCGCTCAGCCCCAGCGCCCCATGTGGAGACGTCATCACGCTGTTCCGCCCACTGCTTGGGCGGAGAGACTCCAGGGCCAATCGCGTCCCAGCTCTTTGAGAGGCCCGCCCCCTCAGGACATCCATTGGAGAATGCTAGTGTGGGGGTGGTGGGGGCAGGAGGGTGGCTCCTCTGCGGGGCGGGCGAAGCAGCTTAGGGCGGGAGTCCCAACGTTTTTCGTTCCGTCAAGCTTGGGACATGTCCCCGACCGAGGTCGTTGAGCTACAATTTTGTGCTTCCTCAACCTTCCAAGTCAGGAGTAGAAAGTTTCTAGACGCGAAAGTGAAAGTGAAACGCAAAATCCAGCCATCAAGAGGAAAAGTCTCCTTGGAACCTGAAGAGTACTACTGCTTTGAACTTTACACTATTTTTACCATTGTAGAAGTGACGCGCTCCTAAAAGTAAAAATGATAAAGCGGTGTACAGTTACGATTTTAAAGACGTTATTTCGGCTCCCACATAATTTCTTAAAACACCCTCCACATACACACTGTATACAGCTTTCTAAATTTTTAATACGAACGTTTTTAAAAAGGGGTCATTACCGTAAACATTTCTGCAAAGTACTTAATAAACTTTAATTTTATGCCATCTTTTCTGCCAACACCTCTTAAAAAGGTGACATTCTATGTATGTATCTTAATTGACCAATTGTAGTTACAAGCACCTTTGAACGCTTGGTGATTTTTGTGAGGTCAACTCCTTGAAGTAGTTTTTCTTGCCGGGGAAGAGCATATGCATTAAATTTTTTATAAATGTTGCAAAATTGACCGCCAAAAGATTGCAATTTCCCTTCCAGCCGAGACTACGAATGAGCATACTCATTTCCCGTATTTTTCTAGCTATAGTTATTAGCAATGTTGTTTTTAAATCGTGCTCATTTGTGTGAAAATTTAAATTTGCATATGAAAAAATTGTTACAGGTTGGATATCCTTCATGTATTTCCTGACCTTCGCATGTTAATTTTTTTAAATTGAACCTTCTAATGGTTAAAAGGAACACTATCATTTCTCTATTAGATATGTCTCCCATTTGTTACTACTTTTTTGCTTTGATTGCAGCATTTCACTTCAGTTCCATTTGGTGCCTTATCTTGGTCTGTAGAATTCTTTAGTTTTTCTACCATATATCTAGGTCTGGATTTACTTTTATTTATCTTGTTCAGGAAATTTTGTATCCCCAAATCAGAAGATTCATGTAATTGCATCAAGTCTAGAGTATTCTGAACCATTATGGCTTCAGATATTGCCTTTCCCTACTCTAATCTCTCTGGCAATTCTATTAAATGTATCTATTTCATTGAATTTAAGATACCTTCAATTGTCAGATGTACGGCTGTTTTATGTAGCTCAAGAAAGAAAAGAAAATATCAAACTGTTAGGAAGAAAGATAGACTTGAGCAGCCGGGAAAGGGGAAGGTAAGTTCAAGGAAAAAACTGCCCAAACTATGCCCATGTAGGGGAGTCCCATGTGAAGACTACAAAGGCTTTGCAGAGAAATAAATTCTTAGTGAAAGGAAAGGAGCGACACACAGCAGCAATTCACGAGAAAATTCCGCTTTATTAGGGAAAGGTGCTGGGTTATATAGGAAGGGGCATGGGGTGATTGTGGTGTCACTTTTACGGGGCTGGTGGCTATTGGCTAGGTGCTGGGATTAGGAGGGCAAGGGGTGATTGGGGTTCAGGTGGCGCCGGCGGGAACCGAGGACCCGGAAGAGAAGCAGGAATTTCGCCATCTTATGGGTGGGGGCCCTTCATTCCCCCCTTTCTCCTCTATGGGTTCTGGACGTTGCTTTCTCTCTGACTGCTTCCTGCTGAATGGGGGTGGAGAAGGGAGTGAGGGCTTGAGAACTGGGAGGAAAGGGTTGATAGGACTCCCCACAGTAAGGACGAGTAGATGTGGACTTCCTCAGGTTGGAAATCAATGAAGGTTCCCTGTAACCATAGGTTGAGGACTTGTTGATTCTAATGGTGCCAAGAGGATACGGGTGCCAGAAGCCAGGCGTCTGAGGCCATTGTTTCCAGGAACAGTTTCTAGCGGAGAGAGGGGTCCATCTCAGCGTGTGGTGAGGAGGTTACGTGAGGGTGAGGGGTCTTCTGTGGCTAAAAGCTGGTAGTTCCTGAGTAAAAGCTGGTTGAAAGTTTGATTAGAGATTTTACCAACTTGGGATTTGATAAACTTTACAAGGCAAGAAGAGACAGGCGAGGAGAATGATTATTATAGGGCCTGCAATGGGCCAAAGCCAGGTAAGGAAGGGGTTTGTTAGTATTGAAGAGAATGGGTTGGAGGAGTAATACTGTGGGTACCGGGAGTTACTCATGTAGTGAATGGCGCAAGACCTGTAGGGACATCCCCCGTAGGTGTCTGGCCATCGCCTGCAACAGGCTTGTTTTTGGTCATAGAGGAAGCAGAGGTAGGGAGAATAAAGGTAGCTGCTAGTGAACACTTCGGGGGAGGGAGGAAAGTGGAGGTATAAAGGCTCGGAGCAGCCTTTCAGAGGGCAGTCTGATGTGGCAATGAGGGCAGTAATTTTTGTTAGATGCTGTGTGTAAGTCTGTCTGACTTTGAATCGCCATACAAAGGAGGCTGGGGTGGCGGGGAAGACAATAGGACTGAGGAAAAAAGCGAGAGAGAGTGAGGGAACGGTAAAGGAGGAAAAAGTCATGATTCGGGTATGGATGGCAAAGGGGGTGAACGGGATTTTGGAGGAAAGAGGACAGTAAGGTCAGGAGTCTGGAGGGAGGGAGAGTCTGTAAACTTTTGTAGGTTAAGAGATCCTTTAGGTGATGTGGGGACAGAATAGTAAGGGGCACCCCAAATGTCAGTTTATGAGCTTTCTTCTGCAAGAGCTGTCCAGCGGCTAATGCCCGTAGGCAGGGGGCCCATCCCCAAACTGTGGGGTCTAATTGCTTGGAAAGATAAGCTACTGGGGCAAAGGATGGGCCATAATATTGGCCTAGGACTCCTAAAGCTTGACTGGACCTCTCATGAATGTATAATGAGAAGGGCTTCGACAAATCAGGAAGATGGAGAGCTGGGGCTTCCACAAGGGCTCGACGGAGCTTAATGAAGGAGTGGCGGGGTGAGGAGGATAATGGTTCTTCAGGGGGGCCCTTGCTGAGGTCAGGTAGGGGTCTTGTCAACAGGGAGAAGTTAGGGATCCATGCTCTAAAATACCCAGCCAGGCCTAGAAAGGAAAGGATTTCTGTCTTGGTTTTGGGAACGGGCAGGTCAGAGAGGAGCCGTTTTCTGTCTAAGGTAGTGGACTTTTTTTGTTGAGATAGAAGAAATCTGAGGTAAGAGACAGAAAGGGAAGAGATTTGAGCTTTGATGGGGGATACCCGGTAACCTCTGGAAGCTAGAAGGTTAAGTAGGGAGGCAGTGTCAAGTTGAGACTGTTCTCACGAGGGACTGCAGAGTAGAAGATTGTCCACGTATTGTAATAAGGCGGACTCGGAAGCCTTGTGGCAAAACTGTCCAAGTGAGTTGTTCAGAATGTCTTGTGTATGGGTCCGTCCAGGTGAAGGCGAAAAGATCTTGGGAGGAGGGGTCCAGAGGGATAGAAAAAAAAATGTGTCATTGAGATCTAGAAATGAGAAGTGGGAGGCCGAGGCAGGGATCTGCGATAAAAGGGTGTATGGATTTGGGACTAAGGGATGGATAGGGACGATGGCCATGTTGATGAGGCGAAGGTCTAGGATGAGGCGGAAAGATCTGTTGATTTTTTTAACAGCTAATATGGGGATATTAAACGGGGAGTGAGTGGGTCTGAGGTAATTTTTGTTTAAAAGATTTTGAATGATGGGTTGGAGGCCTATGAGGGCTGAAGTGGTTAGTGGGTATTGGACCTGACAGATATACTGAGAGGGGTCATGTAATTTGATAGAGGCAGGAGGACATAGAGCCACGGAGGGGCTTGTAATGTCCCAAACTCTGGGATTTACAGGGTGTATGAGGGCGGAACTGGAGCTTTCATTGGGTAGAGGGGGGTCGTCGGCTATGAGGGCCATCAGAAAGGGAGTACTGGGGGCTGTGGGAGTGGATATAGTTATGGAAACATGGAGGAGAGAAAGGATGTCCCGTCCTAGTAAGGGGATGGGACACTGGGGCATAACCAGGAAGGAGTGGGAGAAAGGTATGGGATTGTCTTGGATTGTGCATAAAACGGGGGGTTTAATGGGAAAATCTGTTTACCTCCTACCCCAACTATAGGAGTAATGGCAGGCGTGGTAGGGCCCCGGTATTCTCGCAAGACTGAGAAGGTGGCTCCTGTATCTAGGAGGAAGGAGATGGGGTGACCATCTACTATTAGAGTAACCCTGGGCTCCTGTTTGGTGATGGAAATGGTCGGGCGAGAAGCTCCCGGGCCCCGTCAATCTTCTTCTGCCAGCCCCACTACGGAGGGCTTAGGATGGGGGTTGTTCGTCCAGCCTCCCCTTCAGGTGGCTGGGCAATCAGACCCCCAATGGCCCTTTTTGTGGCATCTGGGGCATGGGGTGGTAGGAGATCTGGGGGAGGGGCACGCCTTTGACCAATGTCCTTCTTGTCCGCACTTGAAACAAGCTCCTGAGGGGGGCTTGTTTGTAGAAGAGCGCCCAGGTTGTGGTTTTATCAGCTGGGCCAACATTTGGAAATTGGCCTGATCAGCCTTTTGTTTACGGCATTCTTTCTCCTCCTCCCGGTTATTGAAGACTTTAAAGGCCACTGTTAGGATCTCAGTCTGTGGGGTAGTGGGGCCCTGTTCTAACTTTTTGAGTTTAGCTTTAATGTTGGGGTAGCTTTGAGCTAGGAAGTATGTCATAAGGACATGTCTCCCGTCAGGCGTTTCTGGGTCCAGGCTGGTATACTGTAATAGGGCTTGAGTGAGTCTGTCTAAGAACTCAGAGGGAGTCTCCTCCCTCCTTTGAATTATGTCTTGGAGCTTTTGAAAATTGACTACTTTACGAGCTGAGTTTTTCAGACCTGCTACTAAGCAGCAGGCGAAGATATCTTGAGAGCGGAGACCCACGGCAGTGGGGGACTGAATGGTTCTGGCTCAGTCTGTGGGGGAGAAACAGGTGATGGGGGCGAAGACGGAGGAGGCTCCTGGGACTTAGAGGGGGGCTGAAAGGCTCAGGCTTGATCTGCAGGGGAGTGAGGTGGGGGAGGAGATGGTGGTGGAGGAAGGGGGAGGGGCTGTTGTAGGAGAGGAGGGGGAAGGGAGTGAATGGGAGGCTTCTGTGGGGGAGACGGCTTGCAGGCTAGGAGAACTTGGGGGGAGGCGGGGGGAGGAGGCGGAAAGCTTTGGTATAGGGAATCTCCTTCCAGTTTTTCAGGCGCTGGCAGTAGTTAAAGAGATCGCGAGTGATGTTAGGATCAAGAGTTCCCCCTGCGGGCCATTGGTTGTTATTGTCTATGGGGTGTGTCGGCCAATCTTGGGAGCAGTATTAACGGAGAAGTTTTGGTTTTATATCAGGTGTCAGGGAGAGGGTGGCTAGATACTTGAGCAGGCATTCAAGAGGTGAACTTCCAGGGAGGGATGAGGAGGCTCCCATGGCTAAAGGACAGAGAAGGAGACAAACAGGGGAAGACGAACGGAGATCCTCGGACTGGAGCAGACGGCAAGGAGACAAAGGGCGTCCCCGATGACCCTTGGTGGTCTGCGGAAACTTGTATACGAGTCAGAATTTCTTAGGAAGTGTGGGTCGTCACCCAGACTTCTCTAAGAAGGCAGAGTGCTGGAGTCACGAGGTACCTAGTACTAGGAATTTTCGGCGAAAGGAATTTTCGGCGGAAGGAACAGAAGGAAGGGAGGGGGGAAAGGGGGAGCGTTCTCATCCGCAAAGGAGTCACCTTGTTTATGGCTGTTGGAGGAGGGGACTGAGTGTCCGCCGCAGCCGTGAAGGCCTAAGGTGGGGAGAGTTCCCTCCTTGTCCCCGAGCGTCAGGGCCTTGCTGGACGATCACGGTCAATGGCGCTGCGATAGCTCGGGGAAGAGTGGCCCACTCCGGGGGAAAACTTACCCAAAGGCCAAAGAGGAGTGGTGAGTGTGAGGAGCCAGCGCCAGAAAAAGAGGATGAGGGCAAGCTGCTGCTGGTGTCGGGGGGAAGACGGGGCCCAGTTAGGGTGTCCCGTCTCCCGGGTTTCGGCACCAATGACAGGAAAAGAGCAACACACAGTAGCATTTCACCGGAGAATTCTGCTTTATTAGGGAAAGGTGCTGGGTTATATAGGAAGGGGCATGGGGTGATTGTGGTGTCACTTTTACGGGGCTGGTGGCTATTGGCTAGGTGCTGGGATTAGGGGGGCGAGGGGTGATTGGGCTTCAGGTGGCGCTGGCGGGAACCAAGGACCCGGAAGAGAAGCAGGAATTTCGCCATCTTATGGGTGGGGGCCCTTCACTTAGCCTACTGGGACCAGGCCATACTGGTCCCAGTCTGATCCCAATGTGGACGCAATGGAATGACACTAAGAACTGCCCCAAACACACCGCACTGATGCTGGGGTTCTTGTTTGTGGAGTCGAAGAATGAACTTAGCAAACACCCTAGGTAGGAGAGCCAGGGCAGCGGCTTTTATTTAGAAATAAAGTGAGAGGACAGAGCACCTGGCTCTTGCCAGGAGGGGACAAGAGAGCCCCAGGGTAGTGCGTTGTCTAGGGGATTTATAGGCAGTTGAGGATTTTGAGGAACTGATAAAGGATTTAGGGTGTGGACTTATTAAAAGTGGCCTTAGGATGTTTGTCCTTGATGAGATATTAAAACCCTTTTAGCATGCTAAAGTGAATCTTACATGTGATTACAAACAATCAGCATAATAAAAACATGGGCTACTTTCCTTTATCTGGGGAATATCAACTGATCTAACTGAAGAATGACTCTAGAGCTTAATGTTTAACACAAGAGTTTTGGTAGGGGGTTTCCTTGCATGTAGTTACATTGCTCTGACTGTAAGTGTCTTGCCTTGCTTTTTCCAGAGGCCCTCACCCTATTATGACTACACCCACGGTCCCTGTCTCAGCATCATGGAAAAGCCATGAGCACTGTAAGGCTGGAGGCATTGGAGGGAGAAGGGCGAGGACAATGCCGGCGGAGCAGATATGGTACCAAGTAGCTCTGTGCTGTATGGGGAAGGAACAAACAGCTCTTCCTGGATTCCAGTCCCGTGATGTGCTGACAAACCCCGGATGCAGACCCCCTCCATCTGGAAGGAGGAGACCTCTGGCTATCCATCACCCAACCCTGAGCCAATAAAAATTCCCCACCTACCTCTAGCACGGCCCACCTCCCCTTCCCTTCCCTGTTCTCTTAAAAACTCCCTGCCTCCCCTCCTGGACGCGACTTCCCTGGCCTGTGATAGCTAGACCGGAGGACCTCACCCAGGAATTGTGCTCAAATAAATTGCCTGGCCCTTTGTTGCCTCTTGTCGCCTGCTTATTTCGGCTAGAATTTATCTTACAAGCACTGAGAGGGATGGCTATATAGCTGGACCTGTCAATCAGATAACCCTACCTTGTCAGTCAAAGAGGCGCCTCCTAGCCAGATTGTAATATAAGGGCTTCCCACTTAAAGGATGGAGCCCTTTAACCTTGACTCTGGCCCACTCCACTCTTGGAGTGTATTTAAATAAAACTTCCACTCTGCTTCGCTGTTGTATCTGGGCCTTTCAGTTCTTTGTTTTGGTAGGGACAAGGATGGAGAAAAAACTGGACTGCAGTGAAACTGTCACACAATGTGTTGTTTAGAATTTCAGTTTTGTAATTATCAAAAATTTTTAGACTTTGAAGGTGTGAAGGTAAAGAAAAAAAACAACTTGTATTATGTATTGCTTTTGTGCATATGTGAAATATATATATAAATAAAATAGTTTAAGGCATTCCTAACATTACATTCAGTTTCCCACTCAGTTGCTGTCATGTAACATCATATTATGTTGTCAAGGGTGTTGATGATGGAGCATTCTCAGTACTATTCTATCATCTTTGGAACTTCCAAGTCTCTGCCACCCACTTGTACATTTTTTTAATTAAAAAATTTTTAAATACAATTTATTTAAACTAAAAAAAAAAAAAAAACCCAGTTCATCCATTTCTCCCCTCTCCCCACTCCCTGCCCCTGGCAACCACCAATCTATTTTCTATCTATGAGCTGGTTTTTTGTTTTTGTTTTGTTTTTTTTAGCTTCCACATACAAGAGCAGTCATAAGGTATTTTGTCTTTCTTAGTCTGACTTACTTATCATAATGCTCTCAAGGTCCATCTATATGTCACAATGGCAAGATTTCATTCTTTTTTATGGTTGAATTATATTCCATGGATATTGTACACCTTTATCCATTCATCCATGGAGGGACACTTAGGTTGTTTCCATATCTTGGCTATTGTAAACAATGCTGCAGTGAACGGGTGTGCAGATATCTTTTGGAGTTAAGTGTTTTCATTTTCTTCAGTTAAGTCCCCAGAGGTGAAATTGCTGGATCACATGGTAGTTCTGTTTTTAATTTTTTGAGAACCCTCCATACTGTTTTCCATAGTAGCTGAACAAGTTTACATTCCCACCAACAGCACATTTTCTCCACATCCTTGCCAATCTGTTATTTCTTGTCATTTTGATACTGGCCATTCTAATTGGTGTGAGGCAATATCTCATAGTGGTTTTGATTTGCATTTCCCTGATGATTGGTGATGTTGAGCTTTTTAAATATACTTTTTGGCCCTCTGTATGTCTTCTTTGGAAACATGTCTATTCAGATCTTCTGCCTGCTTTACATCAGATTATTTTTTTGCTATTGAGGTAAGTACTCTATGTATTTTGGATATTAGCCCTTTGTCAGATAATTGCTTTGCAATTACTTTCTCCCATTCAGTAGAATGCCTTTTCATTTTGTTGGTGGTTTCCCATTTGTAAATTTTGATACTGACACTTTTTTGCTTTCCGTGTGATCAACTATCCTTTTGCATATATTTTAATATCAAAATGTAACAGTTTCATCTATTTGTGAGTATTTTCCTTTCTTAGGTCTTTTAGAGTGTCCAGTCCTTTGCAAGATAGGGAATGTGTTCATTCCTCCAGCAAGGAACATTTGCTTCACTTATAAAAAATGTATGCTCTGCTACCCTATTTCTGTGGTCTTTGTCTACATAATAACATTTTGGTTTAATGCCAAATCAAAGTCATCTATTTGAAGTCATCTATTTGAAGACATTTTAAATGACAATTAATCTCCACTCATGTGGTACCCACAATGAACATGATTAGTTGAAATGAGGGCATATGAATGGCTATAACCTAGGTCAGAGACGGCCTCTCCAAGGAAA
This sequence comes from Manis pentadactyla, assembly GCF_030020395.1. Classification (NCBI taxonomy): domain Eukaryota; kingdom Metazoa; phylum Chordata; class Mammalia; order Pholidota; family Manidae; genus Manis; species Manis pentadactyla. The sequence goes on along the minus strand of NC_080023.1, from coordinate 146,447,580 downwards.
CAGCATTTTACCTTCAATGCTAGCTGTTTGGAAAGTGGAAGAAAGAGTATTCTAGGCTGAAAAAATAGCATGTTTAAAAAGTATAGCATGCTTAGAAGCTGCTCAGATAAGAGTTTGTTTTAGAATTCAAATATTTTTTTGAATTCAAAGTTCATTGAATTCCTGCTCAGCATAGGGCAGATCCCTTGCCAACTCCTAAAGCCAGGGTCACCTGGTGTCCAGTGTCTGCTTGATTGCATGGCATGGGAACTAAGCCCCTACCATCCTGGAATTGGGGGAAACCTCAGAGCACTGGTTGAAGTAAGATTATGTTCTGAGAACTTCCCAAAGGCAAAGAAAGGAGACTTTTGGGCAGACTACTAAAGAGCATGATCACATAGCTGCAATCTCATCCAGGTCACACAGGTGACAGGAACTTGCAAGCTCAAATCAGAGATCTCAGTAGCCCTTCCCTACTGGTCTGAAGTAGAAGAGAGAAAGAGATAAGACTATTGTTTAAATCTAGAAAACTGAATGAAGTAGTGAAGTAACAAAGATGGCATGAGGAAAGGCATCTCTTTTTAAGCTCCCCACAGTCCTGGAAGAGTGTGGAGACAAAACATAATAAGCTGAGCAGTAAGGTTTTATTTCAGGCAAAGTACACACTTTCAGAAAGGGGAGTGTGGGCAACCTCAGAGAAGAGGTGCACTTAAAGGCTTAGGATTCATGTTTTTTAAAATGATTTCAACAATGCGGCAAAGGACCAAGGGAGTTTAGGCTTGACATGATGTCTTTCTCTGGTGAGAGATCTTGTATCACCATACATAGCCAGTCCTCTAAATATTCTGTAAGATAAACTTAATACAAGGAATTTAATGATCCTGTTGTCCTCCAAGTTACTGGTTAACCTCAAGCAGTGGGGACATATCATTTAGGACTCTTGTCCTGCCTGAAGATATGGTTGGTTGTTGGCTAATTGTCATAAAATGTTATGTCTTATCTCCTAATTCCCTGATTTTTAAAAAGTGGAATCTTAGCCTTAAGATGGAGTGCCTCCTGTTTTTAGTATATATACCTAGGCATTTTTCATCATGGTCAGGAAAAGTTAATCATGATGCTTGTTCCATGTCCCTGTTCCACATCACAATTGATGCCAGGGTTTTTGTTTGCAGAGTCAAAGAATGAACTTCACAAACATTCAAGGTAGGAGATAAAGCAAGAGGACAGAGCTTCTGGCTGAGGCCAGGAGGGGACAAGAGAGTCCCAGGGTGGTCCGTTGTCTAGAGGTTTTATAGGCGGTTGAGAGACAAAGGGCTAGGGATGTACACCTGCTAAGTGGTCCCAAGATGTTTATCTTTGAAGAGACATTAAGTTTCTTATTACTCTTCCTGGTTATTTACAAGAAATTTACTGCTCTGATTTCCTCCCAGGATAGCGGCTTCCTGGTCTGGGAGCATATCACTCCAGACTGCCTGCTTTGCTCCCAAGGTGGGGTGAGTTATTGTCTGTTAAAGAGCATGTTAAGAAACTTACTTTTTAACTAATTGGGTTTAAAGATGCAATCTTATTTTCAAGATGGAATCCTTCCTGTTTGTTTTGGGCTTGCTTGTTAAATTGCCCAGGTGGCAAATCACTTGACTAGGGCTGGAGGAAGAAAAGCAGCACCTGGGTAAAGTCAGAAAAATAAGCTGTGCCCCCCAGCAGGCCAATCAAATCCCACAATGGATTATCTTGCTTGGTCTTTTTCCAGAGGCCCCCACCCTACTCTGACTACACCCATGGTCCCTGCCTCACAATGATATTAGTCAAAATGGTGACCACACTCTTAATCTCATTGGATTAAGTTTTAAAATCACAATCAGCATGTTATTTACTTTTATAAATAACATTAAAAGACAAAACACCAAAGAAAAGCTTTCTGTAAATAAATTATGGCTTGAAGAGAGTAGTCTGTTTCTCCAAAAAACAAGTATTTGTGCAAAGTTTTTAATAGGAAGCAAAGCATACTGAATTCTGTGTTTTCAATACCTATTTTGCTGCTACTCTAAAGCACTATTACAGGAACTTGGGAATATACTCTTATAGAAATCAAGAGAATATAATGGTTTTCTCAGAATTATCACAACTTTCCCACAAACCCTCAGCTCAGGTCAAATTTGGTAATACAAAAGTACAACTCCTACGTATTCAAGTTTCACTCCTTGTTAAATTACAATATGCTTAAGAGAAGGGACCCCATTTTATGCTTGCTTATATGACTTACAAGGCAGTGCTTGCACAAAACAAGTATTAACAGTTTAGGAAGGTGGGAAAAAAATATAGTGATTAGTGTAGGCTTTGGTAACAGATCTGTGTTCCAACTCCCTGTGGGCACTTTCTAGCTGTGAGACCTTAGGTAAATCATTTTCTTTTAGGAGAAACTGAATTCATTCTACAAGTGCTTAGAATATGTCTGGTACAAAGAGGATTCAGCTGTGAGCTAGGTAGACAGCATTCCTATCCAAAAAAGTCAACAGGGGAAAAGACAGAAGAAGAATCTGAAAAATTGTGTAAGATCATTTTAACTTCCAAGTATTATACGGATTAAATTTGATAAACGATTACTTAGTTCAGGGCCTTGAACATAATTATGCTCAATAAATACTAGAGACATCTAGGCGGAGCAACAGGCCCAAGTTTGGGTTTAAATCATTTTTTTATAACATGATACCCTTCTTACACAAGAGGGCTCCCCAGGCCTTTCTGCTCAGGGCCTGACAAATGTCTTTTTATATGTGTGAGGGAACAGCACTTGCTAATGATGCCGCGAAGTCGAGAGCAGGGAGCAGCAGGGAACCCAGAACCTCTGGGTAGCCTCGTCTCATGCTCCGCAATCCGTTATGGCTAATGACCCAGGGCGCCAGCACCCGCCACCCGCAGTCAGGCCGGAGCTCCTATTGGCTCGTCTCCCTCGGAACTCACGCCTTTTCCCGCCCCCTCACGCGGCTATCCAATGCACGTCTTTCCACTGCGCTCCACCCCGTTCCCCACAGCCCCGCCTCCCTGGCGGATTCGCCCCATTGGTGGATATCCGGAGCCGGGATGGCGGCGGTGCGCGTGCGCGCTCACTGTCGGGCACTCCTGCCGAGAGAAGCTAACTGGCCGAGGCTGGAGGAAGCTGGCCGAGGCTGGGGGAGGCCGACCTCGCTACGCTCGGGTGAAAGGGCTGCGGGGCTGGGTGGGACCGAGTTCCAGGACTGACGCCCGGGGCTGCCGTGAGTGCTGCGAGCCGCTGCGGAGCCGCGCGCCGCTCAGGCGGGGCGGGGCCGGCCCAGCGGCGTTCGCGCGTGCCCGTGCCGAGGTGCCCGCTCCGGCTGCAGCGCTCCTTGCCTGCGGCGACGTCGCACCGGTGTCTCCAGCATGACCGAGCTGAGGCAGAGGGCGGCCCGCGAGCCGGATGCAGCGCCCGAGGATAAGGTAGCGGCGGTGTCGGGCTGGGAGCGGAGGGTCCTCGGGTGCGGGGCCGCGGAGCGCGCGTCTGAGGTCAGCGGCTCGCAGTCCTGGGACTCGGATGTGGGGGTGGTATCTCGGGGCGCGGGAAGGAGCGCGCGGCGGCGGGGGGCTTGAGCACGGCCGCCTACCTTGCAGGGCTGGCTGGGGGTCCGCGTCCAGTCCTCCTCCTCTCCGGGGCCTTTCTGGGTGTGAATACTTCTAGAACCCCTCAGAGCTTTCTCTGGCGACTCCTCTGAGCTCGACTTAGGCTCTTCGCTCCCCTTTACAGTGTTATCCTTTGGGGAAGATTATCGAGACAAAACTGTGGGATTTGCCTCTTAGGACGTTTAAGGCCCTTCTTGAAAGTTAAATGCGTTGGCTTTGAGCAGAGAAGTCTCTTGACTTGTGGAGTCAGCCGGTGTTGGAAAGTATACTCAGTAGATGGGCTTGTTTCCTGCTTCAAGTGTGGGCATTGATGGGGTAGAGGAGGAGGGTAAAAAGGCCATCATGGCGGGGACGCAGCTGGTTGGGGGGGTGGGGGTGACAGATGAGGGGAGCAGACTCCTTTCGCTGAAGTGAAAGGTTTGTGTAGGGGAGTTGAAGAAGGTGGAAAGTGGTTGTATTACTGTGAATGTTGAATGACAGCCAGGGTTGGGACTTGGTGGTACTATTTTGAGCCTTGAATTAGCAGTGGTCAGGAGCAGTGTATTTGGTAAATTGACCTGGTGGTGATGTGCAGAATGGGCTAAGGGAGTCCGAACCAGCGTGAAAGAGACTGGGTAACTCGGGCGTTGCCAGTGCAGCACCTGCAGCTATTTTCTTTGGACTACATGTTGCTTTAAAAACCGGAAGATTACTCCTACCAGTCTGAATTTCTTGCTTGTTTGGATAATTGGAAGATCTGCCATCACATTCCCACCTGATGAACAAACGTTTGGCTGGAGCTGATGAACAGCTGGCCCCTCCAGTGTCTCTACATGAGGCCCACTACAACCATATATGTGGCTTGCAGATTTGATAACTGGAGGAAAGAGACATACAGAGACATCAGGAAGGATGAAATCACAAGACGGTGACAGGGAGGCAATGGAGCAGGTAAACTAAGAGGAATGTTTTGGGTGAAAGAGAATGGGGTGTTAAAACAACTTCTTTGTTGTTGCTATTGATGATGGATCATCCAAGGTGGGCTCTCCGTACTGGTTTTTAGAATAAATTCTGGAGAAAATTTAGGGTTTCAGCACAAGTTCAGGAGTTGCTTGCAGAGACAAGGTACCTTGAAATCTCTAATCTTCCCATTAAACATTGTGGTTGAGCTTGAAAGAACTCTGTCCACATCCTGCATATGCTAGTTGGTCAGTGTTCAGATGTTTGGAGGTTATGTAGCCCTAATTAAGGGTGAAACACCAGACTTGATGTTAATGGGACTTTGTGGGCCTAGAAGGTGTGAGAAGAGGTAGAAAAAAGAAGGCATGCTAGCTAGTGGGTTGTATTTTTGAAAAACTATTTTACCCGTAAAAACAAAGCAGAGTCACATGCACAAAAGAACCCATGGGATTATGAGGTGAAATAAAAATTTTAACCTCCCTACCCGACTCCTTGGGTCCAATCCCAGAGAAAAGTACCAGTTAATTCTTAAATACTTTCTCATTCCATTTTTTAGGTAGGGTAGGCATGAGGAGCTGTCCAGCTAAGGGTGACTTAATTTTTTACAACTGCTCTTAAACCATTTATGTAATGACAGAATGCGTGGGGGTTTAAGTCCACTGAGTGCTGCTCCCTAAAACACAGCAGCTACTGCATTCTTTTAAAACCTGATGTCATCCATTAGCCCTGAGCAAGACCCTTAGCTCTTCACCCCATCACTCAGTATCTCTGAAATAATCGTGTATGGTATATTTTTAATAAGATATGTTTTAAGAACTGCAAAATACTTTTATTTGCCCTTGATGAATGTAATGTATATAGTGAAGTTTTAAAAATGTTGATTCATTCAATTTCATAGTTTGAAAAACCTACTTCCAGCATTCTGGCTTTGCCAATATTCTTGTGTGAGAACTTGAGCAAATTAGAAATAATAAAACAAGGATATCTTTTTAGGGAAATGAATTGATAAATAAGAACTTTATTATTTCATAGTAGAACTCAGAAAACAGTATCAGGTGAACTCATTAAAAGAAGTAGAAAAAATTTGGAAGATTCTTTAAAATGATACAGCTGCTTAAATGTGGCAAAATTGTAGATAAACATTAGCTTCAGAATGATCTGGTGAATGTTTATTATTAAAGTCAGAAGGTATTTTGTTATATTTAGCATCTTAGAATGGAATTTTCAGAGCCAATTGCTAATAAAGGAAATGTTTCCCTCTGGGAACTGTGCTTACAATTTTAAAGTCCCAAAGCACAGTATTGTTGCCAAACTTGGAATTTAAGCTTTGGGAATAATTCTCTTCCTGCCCAACCATGTTTTTCCAATGGAGTTTAGGAAAGAAAAGGATGAAACATGGGTCAAAAGATTGGCATCTTAAAATGTATCATTGGCTTGACATTTCAGTAAACTTTGTTATGGAGGTTAGAGAGAAGTTTCTGGGGTTTTCTGCTGAACTTAGGTGCTGGAGTGCTATTTAAATTAGAACTTTTACTTGTTGTAAGACTTCCTTTCTAGATGGATGAAACCAGTTTGGGGAGGAAATAATGACATCATTTAGAAAGGGGAGTTTAAATTTTAACTGAAGACAATGGTTAAAAAGCAGGGGCATAAGAGTCAGTCAGATCCATCTTGAGCCTGGGCTCTGACACTTACCAGTTGAGTAACTGAGCAAATCACTTGATTTGTGTAAAAGCCTCAGTTTGACCATCTCGAAATGGGGACTGATAAAATAGCAAGTGCTTCAAAGGATATTCAGGTGGGTTAAATGAGTATGCATGTTACATGGTAGGGCAGGAACTGTCACATTGTAATAATGTGTTAGCTAATTGCTTCTGCTTGAACTACAGTATTACAGCAAAAACTTTAATATTTGCCTTCCATCCTTGGAATATGATTAAATCTTCAAGTTAGAAGTGTTTGGAGTCATCTTTTCCTGCTTGACACCTTTTAAGTAAAGTGGTACAGACAGGAATTGGCCATTTGTGACCTATATTTTTCATTTCATTTTCTTACTGAGTTTTTCAGTGCTCAGAATCACAGTTAGCTTTGGCTGCAGAAGGAGCATTGCTGTATGCAATTATCTTCCCTTCATAGCCCTAGCTATAATACATTTTAGGACAATGGTGAAAAATTAAAAGTGGTTTTTTGATAGACAAGAGGGAGCTAGTGAAATAAAATTTTACTCTTAAGTGCTATAACTACTTCAGATGTAGGAGAAATGCTTTCTTTCAGAAAGAATTTTTTACATTAAGAAATACTTTGAGTATTGAAGAAAAATTAGGAAACCTTAACTATTGTTCTCAGACTTAAATAGGGGGGGAATAATGATATTGATTTGTTATATGACCCACCATTTTTTTATTGAAGTATCATTGATATACAATCATATGAAGGTGTCACATGAGCAACATTGTGCTTACTACATTCACCCATATTATTGAGTCCCTCTCCACACACCATTGCAGTCACTGTCCATCAGCCTAGTAAGATGCTATAGAGCCACTACTTGTCTTTTCTGTGCTATACTGTTTTCCCTGTGACCCCCTACATTATGTGTATTGATCATAATGCCCCTTAATCCCATTATCCCTCCCTCCCCACCCACCCTCTCTTACTCCCTTCCTTTTGGTAACTGCTAGTTCCTTCTTGGAGTGTGTGAGTCTGCTGCTGTTTGTTCCTTCAGTTTTGCTTTGTTGTTATATTCCACAAATGAGTGATATCATTTGGTACTTGTCTTTCTCCGCCTGATTTATTTCACTGAGCATAATACCCTCTAGCCCCATCCATGTTGTTGCAAATGGTAGGATTTGTTTTCTTCTTATGGCTGAATAATATTCTTTTGTGTATATGTACCACATCTTCTTTATCCATTTATCTATTGATGGATACTTAGGTTGCTTCCATATCTTAACTGTAGTAAATAGTGCTGTGATAAACATAGGGGTGCATATGTCTTTCTGAATCTGTGGTCTTGTTTTCCTCAGGTAAATTCCTAAGAGTGGAATTCCTGGGTCAAATGGTATTTCTATTTTTAGTTTTTTGAGGAACCTCCATATTGCTTTCCACAATGGTTAAACTAATTTATATTCCCACCAACAGTGTAGGAGGGTTCCCCTTTCTCCACATCCTTGCCACCATTTGTTGTTGCTTGTCTTTTGGATGTTGGGCATCCTAACTTGTGTGAGGTGATATTTCATTGTGGTTTTAATTTGCATTTCCATGATAATTAGTGATGTGGAGCATCTTTTCATGTGCCTGTTGGTCATCTGAATTTCTTTGGAGAAGTGTCTGTTCAGATCCTCTGCCCATTTTTTAATCGGGTTATTTGCTTTTTGGGTGTTGAGGCTTGTGAGTTCTTTATATATTTGAGATGTTAACCCTTGTATATGACCCACCATTTTGTTTCTTTTCATATTGATCAAGCAGTCTAATTTTATTTTAAAAATTCATTTGCTTTCTGATATAAACTACTTAAAATTAATTTTTTTTAAAAAGCTAATTTTGTTTAAAATGTCTTGTGTTTGTACAAATTTGTGACATTTCCTTAGAAGAATTTACATCTCTTTAAAATGTTAAATTGCTCTCATTGGATGTTAGAAGGGATCTTACAGGTCATTATTTGGTAGAAGAGGATACCAAAGACCAAAAATTTGTTACTTGCCAAAGGCCGCTTATCTGGTTAGATGCAAAATAGTATGAAGGTTTGCTAATTCCTGTTTTTTCTTTTTCTCATGTTGCAAAATTCTCCCTTCCAGGGTGCAAACCCACTTGCAGACTTTAAAAGGTCCTGCAGTGATTGACTTTGATAGAAAAAAATAATCAAAATATCAGCTGTTTTTCTTATGAGGCTACAAAAAAAATCAGAAAAATAGCAAAATCTTAAAAAATGTTAAGTGTATGGAAAAAAATAAAATCTCAGGTAGTAAATGTGGAGGTTCTGAGAAGAAAAATTTTTTGGTAGGAAAAATTAAATAGGTCCTGTTTTCTTAGTTATTGGATGATGGATGATTTATGTATTTTGAAGCCCATCTCTGAGAGCAGCCACTTGGATATCCTTGAAAGGAACTCCTGGCGCAGTGTGGTCCCCTCACTCAGAGCTGCATGGGAGGCTGCTCAGAATAAATGCTTTCTGTTTGATGAGTCTCTTAGTATCATAACCTTTGTCCTAGCAATAAACAGTCATTCTGTATTCAACCACCTTTTCCTTAGAACATTAACTGAATCCAGTGTCAACTGGATACAATCTCCATTAGCTCTGAGGGAGGGCTGGTCTTTGTGTTCATGAAGAGAATGTTATGGATTTTATACCAGTTTTAGCTCCAGGTAATCCATGGTTTCTTCTGTTATTTGAAGAAATTATATAACTTTGAATGCACTGGGAGACTTTTGAAATGAATTGTGTAACTAATTCACAGTGCCAATGAACATCCTTTAAATTGTTTGAAAAAATGTGAGTGTCAATATAGTAGTGTTCCCCTTATCTGAGGGGGATATGAAAGGAAAGGAGCGACACACAGCAGCAATTCACTGGAGAATTCCGCTTTATTAGGGAAAGGTGCTGGGTTATATAGGAAGGGGCATGGGGTGATTGTGGTGTTACTTCTACGGGGCTGGTGGCTATTGGCTAGGTGCTGGGATTGGGAGGGGGGAGAGAGGTGATTGGGCTTCAGGTGGCACCAGCAGGAACCGAGGACTCGGAAGAGAAGCAGGAGGTTCGCCATCTTATGGGTCGGGGCCCTTCAGGATACATTCCAAGACCTCCAGTAGATGCCTGAAACCATGGATAGTACCAAATTCTATATACACTGTGTTTTTTCCTATACATACACAGACCTATGATTTAATTTAAATGTGTAGTTAAATTTATCATTTAATTCATAAATTAGGCACAATAAGGAACTAACAACAATAACCAATAATAAAATAGAACGATTATAACAACGTGCTTTAACAAAAGTTATGAGAATGTGGTCTTTCTCCCTCAAAGTATCTTGTTGTACTGGACTCATTGTACTCATCGCTTCTTGTAATGATGTGGGGTGATAAAATGCCTGTGAGATGAAGTTGGGTGAATAATGTAGGCATTTTGACATGTTGTTAGGCTACTATTGACTTTCTGATGATATGCTAGAAGGAGGACCATGTGCTTCCAGACAGTGCTTGGCCAGGGGTAACTGGGACTGCAGAAAGTGAAACCATGGGTAAGTGGGGGGACTATTCTATTTCCAATTTGCACACTCTTCCATCTTTTCTAGGATCCACAGAAGCGGGAGTAAATTGAACTTGTTAGTGATCCAGGGAGCTTGCTGAGTAACTGCTCTACACACTGCTTCTTAACTTGTTCCCTGTGCTGTGCCAGCCTCCCTGAACCCTTCTTGACTGGTGCTGGGGGTTTCTGGGGGTAAGAAAGCACAGCCTTTCACACATACTGCCTCGGGTTTAGAAAAGAGATGGAGAGACCCTGAGTTACTTATTTTGCCAGCGTCTTGTTGGAAGAATACTAATTTGTTCCCAGTGTCAGAGTTGTTGCCGTCCAAGCCTTGTCACGTGGTGGTTGCTTGGCTGGAGTAGTGGTGCAATGCCAGTGAGGGCAGACCTGGTCCCCATCAGGCAGCTTTCCCTGACAGTCCCTTATCTTTGTTATGCTGTTTGCACCAACAGTGGGGATGGCATAGGGCCCACTAAGTTGAATGACCTTTTAGAGAAAAAGTTGAACTTTATTATGTTATTTGACTAGGCAATGCACATTCAGAATTTGAAGGGTGTAAAGGGTTCAGTGTGAACGTCTCCTTCTCTCCTACTAGTCCTCTCTCCACAGTTAGCCCCTTGAGCAGTTGGTGGTACAGAAGCACCTGATGTATCCTTCCAAAATCAAATGTTCTTGTGATATGTTGCCCTCTGGCCACAGCTCCTTTGTATTAGGATCACTACAGGGCCACTTTGGGGCTTCTCTGTGAAGACTTCCCTGTATTTTTTTTTTTTTTTTTGGTATCATTAATCGACTTCCCTGCATTTTTGAAAAGTCTTTGAAACTTTGGCTTTACTGGCAACCCTCTTTGCTCCTGGGTTCTGATGTTGAGAGGACATTGACCCTCGGTTCCTGGGTAGGTGACTCTCAGAGCCTCATTCTCACAGTCTGTGCCCTACTAGTCTTGTGGTTTTAGTGGTCTGCTGCAGGACATTCCTAGAGCATGTCCCTCAGTCATAGCAAACTTACTTTGTCTCATATCCGAATTCTATCTTTGCAGATGTTGACCCTCCTCCTCCTGTCGCCTCTGCAAGTAGAATCGGATCTCTGAGTTGCTCCAACTTGAAACTCATTAGACCCTATCTGCTCTCTTACCTCGTCCCAGGTCACAGGTTCTAACTGGGTGTTATGTAGAATCCTTATCTGTTGCTCTTGCATATTTAACGTAGTCCGGGATTTGATGCCTGTTTTGTTGTAAACCTTCTAATTGAGCTCACAACATTCAGGATTTGCTCTCAGTCCCTTTTAGCCCACCAGTTCTTTTGTATGTTGTGTCAGCTCTGAAATCATCCTGTGATTTACAGGGGGTGGGTGGAAGGAATTCTGGTCCCTTTTGCAGGTCTTTTAGACTTGGTCCTTCATAACCTTCCCTCCTAACTGGCCCTTCTCCCTCTTGGTGCTTCTGTGGTACATACCTTGGCTCTTGCCGTTCTGAGCCCCTGAAATGCACTTTCTCTGTCATCGCCTCCCTACCTCCACCTGTTTAATTCTTTCTCAGAATCCAGTTCAGATCTTCCCCATCTCAGTACTTCATCCAGGCATGTATTCATTGTAGAAATCACATAAATGTGTACATATGAGGATGAAATCCATCTGCGATCCCATCATTCAGAGATACAACCATTGTTCAAATGCATATCTCTCCTATGCATATTGCTACACATGGCTGAAATAATAGTAGTGACCTTGTATGATCTGATAACTAGCCTTTTATGCACTCAGAAGCATTTTGCCACATTGTTAAGGTTCATTAAATTCTTTGTAAACATTTATTTCAAAATTGTTTTTAATTATGAAAGAAAAAGATAAAAATAAAAGATGTAAGTCCGGGGAAAGGAAATCCCAGGAAAAATACCCCTAAAACCAAAATCAGTCAAAGGGAGAAATAAAGTTTAAAACCTGTTTATTGCTTACAAACTGCAGTCTGCGGCCGTATCTTTCCTGCTTCGGCTGAAGTAAATCAGACCTCCCTCTAACCTCTGAGTTTCAGGTAAACCCTTGGTTGCCCAGGTAATTAATTACCCATTGATACTGAGATGAACCATTTTCCACCCCTTAGGAACGCCTGTTGATATGCAGATACCCTAAAGCCAGGCAAGATATTCTGAAAATACTACAATTTTACACACAGGCCACCCCTCCAGAAATCTCGCCTTACAATTTTCTCGTTCCCCTTCTTCCACAATGGTCCCTGGGTGGGAAACCAGAACATTGTGACCAGACTAATAATATACAATAGCAACAGAAATAAAATCATGATAATCCTCAAGCTGGAGGATTCAGCTAGTTTCAAAGTCTTACGCAGATTAAGTCTAAAGCTCATGTATTCCATAGGCAGGCAGTAGCTGAAGAGGTAGAGGGTTCAGAGCAATCATCACGTGGCAGCTGCAGCCAGGGGCCGCATCCAGGCCACAAGGACTGTAGGAGAAAATAACCTTAAGGGCGATAAGATACATGTTTTAATGATGCCAGCATAGGCAAATCTTGTCTATCAGGTAGGATACATGCAAGAGAGTGGTCTTATGATAAAAACAGTGGCAGGAATGGGATCTCGTCCTGGTCTAGTATACCAAACTTTCACCCCCCTCCCTGTGGGAATTACAGATGGGTCAACATATAGGGCTGCTGGAGGTACATGCACTGGCTGTAAAGATGAAACTTTGCCACAGGATGCTTTTATCTCCTGGACATTTTGGGTACACTACTGTGATCTTTGGGGGCCACTCTGCTGATACTCCAGGAATACACACAAGGCCAGCTTCCAGGTCTTTTCTCCAAGGTGCCAGAAGGGCCAGGCATCGCTGGTTGTCCATGTGTCGAAATGTCAAGGGCCATGTCCATTCAACAGTGTCTCCAGGGTTTAATGCTGTAGGGGCTGGCAGCAGGATGTTGCTTTGTTGTCCATATCCTGGCTTTAATAACTCTGGTTTGGACGTACAATAGTATAGGAGAGGCAGCAAGGTATATGAACATATCCACAGGGCTCAAAGCTCCTTTACATGGCTTTTCATTCAAACGCTGTAGCACTGTCCATAGGTGAACTGACCAGCCCCATACACTATTGGTGTCTGACTTCAGGCCAGATTTCAAAAAACTGTTGTACCTCTCTATCATGCCTGCCCCAGCAGAGTTATATGGTACATGAAATTTCCACTTTATTCCTAATTGCTGCACCCATCCTTGTAATGCATGTCCAGTAAAGTGGGTGCCTTGATCTCTCTCAATCACCTGTGGCCAGCCATAGGCTACAAAGAGATGCTCTAGGCTCCTCTTGGTGGTTTGCTGATCTGCACGATGTGCAGGAAAAGCAACCAATAGTCCAGTAGCTGTGTCCACACAAGTCATGGCGTACTGATAACCTCCTGATATGGGCAGAGGCCCCATATAGTCTATCTGCCACCTGACAAGGGGTACTGATCCCTTTACTATTGTTCCATGTTGCTGTGGGACTCAGTGTAAGTCCCTCTTAGAGCACACAAGGCACTCCTGGGTTCTGCTGACTTCTTCAAAGGTCAATGGCAAGCCCCACTGACGGGCTACAGCTCACATTATCTTTTGCCCTGAGTACAACAAACGCTGGTGTAGCCATTGGGTGACATCAGAGACAGGCATTCCTTCTAGCCAGCATACCTGGGTCAATGTGTCTGCTTCATCATTCCCTTCGGATGCCAAAGGCATATGTCCAGTCACATGATATATGGTAACAGTCTTAGTCTGACCAGAGGCCCATAGGTCATACCACAATTCTTGCCCCCAAAGGGGCCGATGTCCAACCATCCACTTGGCATGGTACCATGTCAGTAGCCACAGGGTCAAGCCCTGATAGATGGCCCAGCTGTCAGTGCAGACAGCTATGGGGGAAGGTTCCTACGTGATCATGAGCCCCATACTGCCTGCATGTCAGCTCATTGGCTGCTCTTCCCCTCTCCATCCTCCATCCATATTGTCTCAGTCTTAGGGTGGAAAGTCACAGCCCTCCACTTCAGGGGCTGCCCATGACTGGAGCTGTCTGTATACCAAACATCTTCAGATACAGGGGCTTTTCCACCCTGATAAGGACTTTTGGCTACCAATGGCTCAAAAGCAATCTCTTCCTGCTTTCCATTGGTATACGTCACTGGCCTCAGTAAGCGGTGGAGTTCTCCACTTAAGGAGCTAGTAGAGAGGGTGCTACACTGCTGTAAATATGTACCCCATTTGGTCAGTGTAGGCATCTGTGTGTGCCATGCCCCTCCGTGGCTGTTGGGGCCAGTCTCGCACCCACTCTGCAGTGGGATAGGTACTTATTACCTTGGTTGGTGCTGTTCTGGCAATGGGCTCCATAGCCAGCAAGGCGTGGTAGACAACAGCCAGTTGCTTCTCTATTAAGGTGTACCAGACCTCTGCTCCTTTCCATAGTTGTGACCAGAATCCAATAGGTTGGCGTGTTCATTCAACCTGCTGCCACAGACCCCATCCATAACCATCTTCAGCTACATGAACATATAGTTCACAGGGCCTTGATGAATCCATTACATTCAAGGCCTATACGGCCTTGACTGCCCGCTTTGCAGCAGTAAAAGCAGCTGCACATGTCTCATCTCAGTCCCACCTGATGCCCTTTCATACCAACCTGTATAAGGGCTTCAGAATTTGTGCCAAGTGCAGGATAAACACTACAGTAGTCCAAAAGACCCCAAAACTCTTGTAATACTGCCATAGTGGTAGGGGTGGGGAAAGCCTGGACCTTGTCTATGACTGCTTCAGGAACAACTTTAGTTTTACCCAACCAGACAACCCCCAAGAATTTCAGAGACAAACCAGGTCCCTGAACCTTGGTGCTGTTCACAGCCCATCCTTTTTCCTGTAGATGTTGCAACAGTCCAGGAACTGCCCCTTCTAAATCTGAAAGAGAATCAGATGTGAGCATAATATCATCAATGTAGTGATACAGCTGCACTGTTTGCGGTTTCCTCCATGTGGCCAAGTCCTGGGCTGCAAGTCCATGACAGATGGTGGGACTGTGGAGGTATCCTGTGGAAGGACAGTGAATGTCCACTGCTGGCTGGTCTTCCCACGTGAAGGCAAACTGTAGCTGGCTTTCCTGTGCTATGTCAATAGAGAAGAAAGCATTAGCAAGGTCTATTACATAATCATACATTCCCAGCTCATGGCTGAGGGTGTCCAGAATGTCGGCTATAGAGGGGACAGCAGCATGCAAAGGGGATGTGATTTTGTTCAATTGCCTGTAGTCCACAGTCATATGCCAGGAGCTGTCTGGCTTTCTCACGGCCACACTGGGGAATTAAAAGGACTATGAGTGGGCTTTATGATGCCCACCTTCTCCAACTCCTGCAAAATCTCTCCAATTTCCTTGTGCCCCCCACCCCCGCAGGCAATTACATTGCTTAATATTTGTCACCTGCCAAGGTACAGGCAGAGTTACAGGTGGGTGCTTAGCACGTCCCCTCAGAACTGCCTTTATCACACGTACCCTCATTCTGAACTCACCTGCAGTGGTCTGTAACCACAGGCCCTGCAGGATATCTACCCCAAAATATATTCAGGGATGGGAGAAATGTACATGGTATACTCCTTTGGGGGTAAACGCCCTATCCCCAGTGAGATTTGGGCTTTCTTCACTCTAATTGCCTTACCCCCATAGCCATCTATCAAAGCAGGGTCTTAGGAAAATGCTCAGGGTTGCCATAAATCAGAGAACACTCAGCTCCTGTGTCCATCAGCACCAGGACACATTGTACATTCACAGGGGACCAGTGAATTGCTAATTTTACATACATGTGGCATCCAGTCCTCACCATGTCCCCCAAGGTGGGGACCTTGAGCCCTGCATCAGTCGAACCACGAAACCCAGTCCTCCTCCTGTGGGGTGAGGGCTCAGGTGAATCCTGAGTACTGTCTCCCAGGAAGTTTTGCAGGGACACAGGTGAGGCCTTGATCCCAGTTTCTGTGTCCTGGACCTCAGTGGCTGGAACTGCTGCTCTGGCTTTAATTGGTGCCACAGTTCTAACAAGATTCTGTTTGGGTGCCCATCAAATTTTTCTTAAACTACCCCAGCCTTTACCAAATCAACCCACACTTGGGTCCTCGAGACCTTCGCAGGGCCTTGTGCACCTCTCCTTTCACTTGTAGCCTGTACTTCTTTCTGTGCCCTTATCGTTTCAATCTCCCCAAGATCTGCCAAAGTATGAGTCACTTATGGGTTGCCCTGGGTGGGGGGCAAGAGTAATCACAAGGGGCCCAAAGAGAGATGTGGGAGCTGTATGCAGCACCAGATTTCTCATTCCTACAGTGAACACCTCCTCATCAGGGCCTTGGGGTCCATATTAAAGATGATATTTTTCATACCCAATTCCTACAGTACCTGTTGGAGCTCTGCATATGTTTTCCAACTACTGGGTAAATATGGTAAATCACCCTGATCTGGCCAAACTACCCTAATGGCAGCTGTCATCCATTCCAGAAGTGTCTGATTCCCTGAGGCATGGTGGGCATTTTGCAACTGCTGCCAGAGGGAAGGGTGAGTCATTAGGGAAGCCATTCTACTCATCCCAAAACCCGAAATAACAATGTTTTCCACCCCCATATCCCAGAGACATAAAAGCCATGTGGGCAGAGATTCTGATGGCTTCTGCCTATACTGGACACTCATGTCCACCAGCTCATCCTGTGTTTAGGCACAGAACATGGAATGCTCCACAACCTGGGGAGGCGGATCCTCCCCATGAGGAGCCCGTGGTTGTTTTGTTTTTATTTTCTTAATTACAGCTGGGTGGGCCTTTAAAACAGAAGAGGATGGTACTTCCAGCAGTGGCCTCGGTAGCAGATCCGCCTATGGCCCCGCCTCCTCCTCTCCTCCCTCAGGCTCTTCTACCATCTCCAGGGCTGAAGGCACCACTCTTTCCTCCCCCTCCCCCACGGCCTCCTGAACACGGCTTTTTCTGCCACCTCCCCCCTCATGGCTGCTAAGGAATCTTCTAGGAGTATGACTTGCCTTTTCAGTAACTCACTCTCTTTGCTAACCCTCTTGATAATCCCCTCTTTCTCCTGTATAACATCTTCCACTATCTCAATGAAAAGAGACCCTACAATTCCAGCCTCTGCATGGCCCCCTAGGGTCTCCAAACAGCTTTCCAACTCAGAGGACTAATTCTGCAGCTTCTGGTGTTTCTACCCTTCCCCAGTTTTGGGGAAGGCCCCACCCCTCTAGGAGGTACTTTACCCTAGACCAGTTCTCCACTAGGGGCTCCCAAATTGGGAGCCTCACAGCTGGGGGGATAATAATACATGCAGCTGCACCTTTTGCCGCTGTATCCACTGGGGCCTCCCCACCATCCACAGGGGGTTTCTGGGCATCTCCCCATATCTCTAGGGGCAGCCCTCCCATAGGTTGCACCTATTATGGCAGATTTTGGGTTCAGAGGTCCTGCCAACTGCGCCAGATGTAAGTCCGGGGAAAGGAAATCCTGGGGCAAAATACCTCTAAAACCAAAATCAGTCAAAGGGAGAAATAAACTTTAAAACCCGTTTATTGCTTACAGACTGCAGTGTGGGGCCATCTTTTTCCTGCTCTGGCCGAAGTAAGTCAGACCTCCCCCTAACCTTTCATGTTCAGATAAACCCTCTGTTGCCCAGGTAATTACCCATTGATATTGAGATGAACCACTTTCCACCCCTTAGAAGCACTTATTGATATGCAGATACACTAAAGCCAGGCAAGATATTATGGAAATGTTACAATTTTGCCCACAAAGGTATTCATTGTAGAAGCACCAAGAAGAAAAGAAATCACCTAATCTTGTCTAAACTCAGAGAACCACTGTTTATATTACGGTGTGTAACCTTCCTTTTTATACACAATGCACATTCCTGTACTGTGTGTGCATTTTATAACTCATTTTTTAGCTTAAGAATATGTCCTAAACATTCATTGTTCAGGTCTTTAAACATTTTAACCCAGCATTATTTTTAATGATTATGTGTCATTTTGTTGTGTGGCTGTACCTTAATTTATTGAAGCAATTAGACATTTCAGTTGTTTTAAGTTTTTTGCTGTTGTGAGCAAGCTGCAGGAAATACTTGTTAAAAAAAAAAAACCTTTCAGCATATGCAGGATATCTTTAGATAAGTTGTGCATTTAGAACTGCAGACTCAAAAAGGAATGTACATTGTTTAAGCTTTTGACACAAACAATACATTTCCTTCCCCAGTAAATTTGTAGTCACCATTACTACATGAGAGTGTCCTTGCGGTTTCTACCCCAGGATAAAGGAATACTGAGTATTCATTTGTTTCCTGATCTCAGGAGAAGCATGGTAGTCTAGTGGTTACCAGCACATACTCAGAGTTGGACTACTTGATTTATAACCTGGCCTCACCACTAATTTACCTCATTTTCCTCATCTGAAGAAGGGGATTTAGGGAGGTTTGTTCTGAGGCATTATCATGCCTGAGGCCTTTCCTATATGAATAGTACCTTAGAGTAACCAAATAGTGGATTTGAAGCTTCTCTTTATGGAATAAATGGAAAAGCAGTGATAAAATATTAATATTGTCAACCCCCATTGAATTAATAGAGGAAGTAATTACCAATGCTTCCAAGTTCACAGAGGCAACTAGATACTGTGTATCTCCTAATGGAAGTGTATAATACTACCAAGTGGAGGAATCTTGTTCAAAAATCATACCTGAGCTTGATCAAGACTCTAGTTCTAAGTTCTAGTTTACAGGAAGTTCAAGGGACAGAACACATTGAAAAACACCACTAGACAAATGATCTGGTTGTTTTAGAAAATAAATGGCAAGGAGAAACCCTTCTCTTCTACTAAAAACAAAACAAAAGGGAGAGAGGGGAATGATAGATATGGAGTGTAAAACCTACAGATTAAGTGATTTAAGGCGTATTAGTGATTTCTGGGTTTTCTTTCAATCCTAATTCAGTCAAACTGCTATAAAGACAAAAAATTGAAATATTGGATATTTATTATAAAGATATTGTTAATTTTTTAAGGTGTGATAATGGTATAGTGACGTTTAAGAATCCCTGTTAAAAACACTATAAAGGAAACAGTTGATAAATTGAGCTACATTAAAATTAAGAACTTATGTTTATTGTACTATGAAGAGAATGAAAAGGAAAGCCACAGGCAATGAGAAGATATTTATAAAAAATATATCTGACACAGGAGTCATATCCAGAATCTATGAGGAATTCCTATAAAACGGGTGTATAAAAAAGAACACAATTCAGAAATGGGCAGTTCAGATGGTCAATAAGTATAAAATGTGCCCAGCATCATTAGTAATCAGGGAAATGCAAATTAAAACTACAATAAGATATTACACACCCACCAGAATGCCTAAAATTAAAAAGACTGTAAATACTAAGGGTTGGTAAGTATGTGGAACAAATGGAACTGTCATATTCTGCTTGTGGGAGTATACATTGGTACAGTCACTCTGGAAAATAGTTTAGCAATTTACTAAAGCTAAATACACACAAACCTTATGATCTGGTAGTTCAATTCTTAGGTGATTACCTGGTAGAAATCTGCATATATAGTCACCAAAAGACAAGTTCATTGAAAGCCATGGTCTTTGTAGTAACCCCAAATTGCAAACAACCCAAACTGTGAATAATGCTGCTATGAATGTGGGTGTACAAATCTCTGTTGGCATCTTTTCTTTCACGTATTTTGAGTGTATACCCTGAAGAGGAATTTCTGCATCACAGTAATTCTATCTTTAATTTTTTGAGGAGCCACCATACTTGTATATTCTTGTGTTTTAGAAACTTATGTTTTAATTTCTAATAATGGCAAGTATTGAGAGCCTATGTAAACAACTATGGAAGTTCTCAATAATTCAGGGTGTAAGGAGATCCTGAGAGTAAAAAAAAAGTGCAGGTACTGCTGCATTAATGAACTGCGTGGCTCACCAAGGAAGACAAGGGTTAAACCAGTCGTTGTTGTTAATGGGTGTAGATAGGGCCGGGTTGAGTAGGGTGACACACCTTTTCTCCAGTCTCCCAGTTTGGATGATATATTATACTGTTGCCCTAATGATGGGGTCATCCTTGTCATGTAGACCGTCAGCCTCAGTAACCAGTCAGCTTTGTTTTGGTGATGCTGTAGAGCTTCCTGAACTGGCAAGCTTTCATCTTCCTATGGACCATGCTTGAGGATGAAAAACCGCAGAATGAATATTTGTTACATTCCTGGTTGTGGTATTAAACATTTCTTTGTATGGTGCTAATAAGACATCAAGCCATTTTTAAAAAGAAAGCTTCATCGTATCTTCACAGAGCATATGTTGCCAGCATGGCTCTCAAAATACCAGAACCTTTGGAGACTATACATCCCTTTTGAAATTTGACTAATGATTTGAAATTTGTCTAATGATCCTGACCTCCTAGTGTTATTTGAAACATAACTCAAAAATTTGCAGCAGGGGGCTACTTATCAGGGCCATGATGTCATTACAAGGCCTGACCTTGCAGTGACCAGCTGGCTACTTGTATATATTTCTAGAGGTGTGCTCACTGCATTAGTAAAAGTATTGGCTCTTATTTTATAGGGGTGGACAAAAATCCCTGAAATTTAAGTTAGAATTTGAACCCAGGTAGGCTGACTCTGAGTTCCATACCTTTTGCCTTAGCCACTTTGCCTTCCTGGCCACCTAGTCCCTCAGTCATTTTTCTTCCATGGTTTGGCCCAAGAGCCCCTAACACAGGAGGACCTGTGAGCATCTCAGGTTAGTCAACAGGACTGTGGGGATGGGAGAGCCCTTGCCTCACTCTGCACCAGTCTTGGAGACAGGGGTGGTGGGGGCTGGTGACAGTGGCTACTGCAACCCTTGTGGCCTGCAAGCTGGAAGCAGGGGCATCTCTACACAGCCCTGCAGGCTGTGCCTTCTATGGCTGGTGCCCTCAGACCCGGAGACCCAGCACCTTTGTGGATGTCTTTTGACTCCTACACCCTGTTTCTCTGTCTCCTTCCCTTCTCCGGCTTCCGTGGAAACTGGCTGTCTGAATCCTGGTTCAGGGCTGTTTCCTGCCATTGCTTCACAGATAGAGTCTCTGGATTTGGACTCCTTGTTTTGGATTTTTGTAGCCCTCTAGAATCAGTAAAGGCATGTTGATCTGTAGTGGGGGTTCCTGGCAGGGTGGCAAAACTGAGTGTCCCAAGGGGAACAAAGTAGGCAGAGCTCGAAGGCACAGCACTCCTGCTGACTTGGTCGCATACCCCTGATCACACAGACTTGCTGTTCTAGCACATAGGGTTGTCAGGAAAGTGAATGGTGCTAAGTCAGTTATGAAGATGAGCAACTGGCGGGCAGTGAGAAGCAGGCGTCTAGTTTCCAGAGGAATTTGTTGAGCTTAGTGACTAGAGTTATAGAGCAAAAAGCAAAGACTGGTATGTCAGTATTTATTTTTAGTATTGAAGAACCATGCTACTTGAACTTTTGATGTGTTTTCTGTCAATCCCAATATTTTGTTAAAAAGTCTTTAGAATTTATGAAATTAAAAAGACAGTAAAACTAAGTCGTTCAGATGCACAAAGTTTGGACATACTGTGGAATATCGAATAAAAACTTAAATACATAAAAATGTGAATACTGAACATAAAAATTACTCTTCCTGTGTAGGTTAGGAGATAAAATAAGTTAAATTTAATTTTATTCAAAAATAGTATTTACTAAAATGCACCAAATTAACTACATTTACTAAGTTCAAAGTTAAAATGTACACATTTAACTTGCAAACTCTTTTCAAGCATTTATCAGTGGTGACATTGATTTATATAGATTTTGTTTCGCTTTTTTCCCGGTGCTGAAAAACTAACTTTGGGAGTGCAGGAACAATGAGACCCCTGAACCCCAGCTCTTTTCCATCTCCAAAGAACCCCACCTGTTGTTGAATAACTTTGAGAAAAAAAATTTGGTGGGGCACAGATCGCAGCCTTTTCATTGCTAGTGTGCTAGGGTTTTTTGTTCAGAGACAGCATTTCCTGGTGGGGTTGGTAGTGGTCAGGTTCATCATTAGTTTTGAAGTTTTTTGAACTGGAGTAAGAATCAGTCTTCAGACAAACGTTTTGCTTTAGCCATTGATTTTCTTCGTCTTGCAGAGGATTTTGGAGAGAAAGCAGCTTCCCAAAGAGGCTACTACCTAGGGGTGGCAATTCTCAGATGTGAACAGCATTCTGGGTGAAGGACCACACAGGTGCCATGTTTGTATGTTTTCAATTTTCATCTGTAAACGTGAGCAGTACCGTGTCTCTCCTTATTCCTGCCCCTTCAAGAACAATCTGTAGTTGTGTGGTGGTCTGGTTTACGACATATTTTGTTGCAGGGCCTTTCGGCCTTTTTTGTGGCTTTGATCCGCAGGAATAAATGTGTTTTACACTGTGTTCCAGTACAAGCTTGCATGTATATGCTACTATGAAACAGAAGTTTCATGACGCAATGCTTTTATTGTTATATACTTAAAAGTTTTCTGTTTGGTTTGACTCTTACTCTGTTTCCCATGTAAAGTTTTTATTGAAGTGTAACATGTACAGAAATGTGTCTGTAACATAACCACACAATGGGATGACATTTCCTTTTTTTAATTAAAGTATCATTAATACACAATCTTATGTTGGTTTCAGATGTACATCACAGTGGTTCAGCAGTCCCTGTGATCAACTTAGTTGTAATTATGAATTATTGTGTCCTTTTTTCCCTCCACCTCTTGGTAACCACTAGTCACTTCTCAGTGTCCATGAGTCTACTGCTGTTTTGTTCCTTCTGTTTTGCTTTGTTTTTATATTCCACAAATAAGTGAAATCGTGATACTTGTCTTTCTCTGCCTGGCTTATTTCACTGAGCATAATACCCTCCAGATCTATCCATGTTGTTGCAAATGGCAGGATTTCTTTTTCTTTTCATGGCTAAATACTATTCCATTGTGTATATGTATCACTTCTTTTTTATCCATTAATCAATTGATAGACACTTAGGTTGCTTGCATATCTTGGCTATTGGAAACAGTGTTGCAATAAACATAGGGGTGCATATATCTTTTTGAATCAGGGATTTTGTTTTCTTTGGATAAATTCCTAGGAGTGGAATTACTGGGTCATATGGTATTTCTAGTATCAGTTTTTTGAGGAACCTCCATACTGCTTTCCGCAGCAGAAGTACCAATTTGCAGTCCCACCAACAGGGTAGGAGGGTTCCTATTTCTCTGCATCATTGCCAGCATTTACTGTTTCTTGTCTTTTGGATAGTGGCCGTTCTAACTGGTGTGAGGTGATACCTTGTGGTTTTTATTTGCATTTCCCTGAAAATAAGTGATGTGGAGCATCTTTTCATTTGCCTGATGGCCATTTGTATTTCTTCTTTGGAGAAGTGTCTGTTTAGATCCTCCACCCATTTTTTAATCAGGTTAGTTGTTTTTTGGGTGTTGAGGCTTATAAGTTCTTTATATATTTTGGATATTAACCCTTTATCAGAGGACTTGTTTATAAATATATTCTCCCATACTGTAGGATGCCTTTTTGTTCTGCTGACGGTGTCCTTTGCTGTACAGAAACTTTTTAGTTTGATGTAGTTCTGCTTGTTCATTTTGTATTTTATTTCCCTTGCCAGAGGAGATGTGTCCAGTAAAAAGTTGCTCATGCTTACATTCAAGGGGTTTTTGCCTATGTTTTCCTCTAAGAGTTTTATGGTTTCATGACTTATATTCATTGATCCATTTGAGTTTACTTTTGTGTACGGAGATAGACAATCATCCAGTTTCATTCTCTTACATGTAGTTGTCCAGTTTTGCCAACAACAGTTGTTGAAGAGGCTGTCTTTTCCCCATTGTGTTTTCATGGCTCCTTCATCCCATATTAATTGACCATATATGCGTGGGCTTATATCTGGGCTCTCTATTCTGTTCCATTGACTTGTGGGTCTGTTCTTGTGCCAGTACCAAATTGTTTTGATTACTGTGACTTTGTAGTAGAGTTTGAACTCAGGGAGCATAATCCCCTCAGCTTTGTTCTTCTTTCTCAGGATTGCTTTGGCTAGTCAGGGTCTTTTGTGGTTCCATATGAATTTTAGAACTATTTGCTCTAGTTTGTTGAAGAGTGCTGTTGGTATTTTGATAGGGATTGTATTGAACCTGTAAATTGCTTTAGGCAGTTGGCCATTTTGACAATATTAATTTTTCCTAGTCATGAGCCAAGGATAGATTTCCATTTATTGGTGTCTTCTTTAATTTGTCTCATGAGCATCTTGTAGTTTTCAGAGTTAAGATTTTTCACCTCTTTGGTTAGGTTTATTCCTAGGTATTTTATTATTTATTTTATTATTTATTTATTAATTATTTTTTTAGTTTTATGGTATAATTAATCTACAGTTACATGAGGAACATTATGTTTATTAGACTCCACCCATCACCAAGTCCTCCCCACAAACCCCATTACAGTCACTGTCCTTCAGCATAGTAAGATGCTGTAGAATCACTACTTGTCTTCTCTGTGTTGCACAGCCCTCCCCATGCCCCCACACACATTATACATGCTATTCGTAATGCCCCTTTCTTTTTCCCTCCCCTTATCCCTCCCTTCCCCCATCCTTCCCAGTCCCTTTCCCTTTGGTAACTGTTAGTCCATTCTTGGGTTCTGTGTTTCTACTGTTGTTTTGTTCCTTCAGTTTTTTCTTTGTTCTTATACTCCACATATGAGTGAAATCATTTGGTATTTGTCTTTCTCTGCCTGGCTTATTTCACTGAGCATAATACCCTCTAGCTCCATCCGTGTTGTTGCAAATGGTAGGATTTGTTTTCTTCTTATGGCTGAATAATATTCTGTTGTGTATATGTACCACATCTTTTTTATCCATTCATCTACTGATGGACACTTAGGTTGCTTCCATTTCTTGGCTATTGTAAATAGTGCTGCAATAAACATAGGGGTGCATATGTCTTTTTGAATCTGGGATCTTGTTCTATTTGGGTAAATTCCTAAGAGTGGAATTCCTGGGTCAAATGGTATTTCTATTTTGAGCTCTTTGAGGAACCTCCATACTACTTTCCACAGTGGTTGAACTAGTTTACATTCCTACCAACAGTGTAGGAGGGTTCCCGTTTCTCCACAACCTTGCCAACATTTGTTGTTGTTTGTCTTTTGGATGGTGGCAATCCTTACTGGTGTGAGGTGATATCTCATTGTGGTTTTAATTTGCATTTCCCTGATGATTAGCGATGTGGAGCATCTTTTCATGTGCCTGTTGGCCATCTGAATTTCTTCTTTGTAGAAGTGTCTGTTCAGCTCCTCTACCCATTTTTTAATTGGATTTTTTGCTTTTTGTTTGTTGAGGTGCATGAGCTCTTTATATATTTTGAATGTCAATCCTTTATTGGATTTTTCATTTATGAATATATTCTCCCATACTGTAGGATGCCTTTTTGTTCTGTTGGTGGTGTCCTTTGCTGTACAGAAGCTTTTCAGATTGCTATAGTCCCACTTGTTCATTTTTGCTTTTGTTTCCCTTGCCCGGGGAGATATGTTCATGAAGAAGTCACTCATGTTTATGTCCAAGAGATTTTTTGCCTATGTTTTCCTCCAAGAGTTTTATGGTTTCATGACTAAAATTCAGGTCTTTGATTCATTTCGAATTTACTTTTGTGTATGGGGTTAGACAATGATCCAGTTTCATTCTCTTACATGCAGCTGTCCAGTTTTGCCAACACTAGCTGTTGAAGAGGCTGCCATTTTCCCATTGTATGTTCATGGCTCCTTTATCATGTATTAATTGACTGTATATGTTTGGGTTAGTGTCTGGACTCTCTATTCTGTTCCACTGGTCTGTG
The DNA here is from genome assembly GCF_030020395.1 of Manis pentadactyla. NCBI lineage: Eukaryota > Metazoa > Chordata > Mammalia > Pholidota > Manidae > Manis > Manis pentadactyla. The sequence continues at coordinate 146,421,895 of NC_080023.1, read as the reverse complement.
GCTCTGTTCTTGTGCCACTACCAGATTGTCTTGATTACTGTGGCTTTGTAGTACAGCTTGAAGTTGGGAAACGAGGTCCTCCCCCAATTTATTCTTCCTTCTCAGGATTGCTTTGGCTATTTGGGGTCTTTTGTGGTTCCATATGAATTTTAAAACTATTTGTTCCAGTTCATTGAAGTATGTTGTTGGTATTTTGATAGGCATTGCATTGAATCTGTAGATTGCTTTAGGCAGGATGGTCATTTTGACGATATTAATTCTTCCTAACCAAGAGCATGGGATGAATTTCCATTTATTAGTGTTCTCTTTAATTTTTTCTTAAGAGTGTCTTGTAGTTTTCAGAGTATAGGTCTTTCTCTTCCTTGGTTAGGTTTATTCCTAGGTATTTTATTCTTTTTGATGCAACTGTGAATGGAATTGTTTTCCTGATTTCTCTTTCTGTTAATTCATCGTTAGTGTATAGGAAAGCCACAGATTTCTGTGTGTTAATTTTGTATCCTGCAACTTTGCTGAATTCAGATATTAGTTCCAATAGTTTTGGAATGGAATCTTTAGGGTATTTTATGTACAATATCATGTCATCTGCGAATAGTGACAGTTTGACCTCCTCTTTACCAATCTGGATGCCTTGTATTTCTTTGTTTTGTCTGATTGCCATTGCTAGGACCTCCAATACTATATTGAATAACAGTTTGAAGAGTGGGTATCCTTGTCTTGTTCCCAATCTTAGAGGAAAAGCTTTCAGCTTCTTGCTGTTAAGTATGATGTTGGCTGTGAGTTTGTCATATATGGCCTTTATTATGTTGAGGTACTTGCCCTTTATACCCATTTTGTTGAGAGTTTTTACCATGAATGGATGTTGAATTTTGTCCAATGCTTTTTCAGCATCTATTGAAATGATCGTGTGGTTTCTGTCCTTTGTTTTGTTGATGTGGTGGATGATGTTGATGGATTTTCGAATGTTGTACCATCCTTGCATCCCTGAGATGAATCCCACTTGATCATGGTGTATGATCCTCTTGATGAATTTTTGAATTCGGTTTGCTAATATTTTGTTGAGTATTTTTGCATCTGTGTTCATCAGGGATATTGGTCTGTAATTTTCTTTTTTGGTGGTATCTTTGCCTGGTTTTGGTATTAGAGTGATGCTGGCTTCATAGAATGAGTTTGTAAGTATTCCCTCCTCTTCTATTTTTTGGAAAACTTTAAGGAGAATGGCTATTATATCTTCTCTATATGTCTGATAAAATTCAGTGGTGAATCCATCTGGCTCAGAGCTCTTGTTCTTGGGTAGTTTTTTGATTACCGCTTCAATTTCTTTGCTGGTAATTGGTTTGTTTAGATTTTCTGTTTGTTCCTTGGTCAGTCTTGGAAGGTTGTATTTTTCTAGGAAGTTGTCCATGTCTTCTAGTTTTTGCAGCTTGTTAGCATATAGATTTTCGTAGTATTCTCTAATAATTTTTTGTATTTCTGTGGGGTCCATCGTGATTTTTACTTCTCATTTCTGATTCTGTTGATATGTGTAGATTCTCTTTTTCTCTTAGTAAGTCTGGCTAGGGGTTTATCTATTTTGTTTATTTTCTCAAAGAACCATCTCTTGGTTTCATTGATTTTTTTTCTATTAATTTATTGTTCTCAATTTTATTTATTTATTCTCTGATTTTTATTATGTCCCTCCTTCTGCTGACTTTGGGCTTCATTTTTTCTTCTTTTTCCAGTTTCAATAATTGTGACTTTAAACTATTCATTTGGGAATGTTCTTCCTTCTTTAGATATACTGGGATTGCTATGTACTTTCCTCTTAGAACTGCCTTCTCTGCGTCCCACAGAAGTTGGGGCTTTGTGCTGTCGGTGTCATTTGTCTCCATATATTGCTTGATCTCTGTTTTAATTTGGTCACTGATCTATTGGTTATTTAGAAGCATGTTGTTAAGCGTCCATGTGTTTGTGAGCCTGTTTGTTTTCTTTGTACAATTAATTTCTAGTTTTATGCCTTTGTGGTCTGAGAAGTTGGTGGGTAGAATTTCAGTCTTTTTGAATTTACTGAGGCTCTTTTTGTGGCCTAGTATGTGATCTATTCTGGAGAGTGTTCTATGTACACTTGAGAAGAATGTTTTTCCTGTTGCTTTTAGGTGTAGGGTTCTGTAGATGTCTGTTAAGTCCATCTGTTCTAGTGTGTTATTCAGTGCCTCTGTGTCCTTACTTATCTTCTGTCTGGTGGATCTATCCTTTGCAGTGAGTGGTATGTTGAAGTCTCCTAGAACAAATGCATTGCATTCTATTTCTTCCTTTAATTCTGTTAGTATTTGTTTCACATATGTTTGTGCCCCTGTAGTGGGTGCACCCCTTGTTGGGCTGACCCCTTTATCATTATGTAATGTCCTTCTTTTTCTCTTGTTACTTTCTTTGTTTTGAGGTCTATTTTGTCTGATACCAGTACTGCTGCACCTGCTTTTTTCTCCCTGTTGTTTGCATGAAATATCTTTTTCCATCCCCTGACTTTTAGTCTGTGTATGTCTTTGGGTTTGAGGTGAGTCTTGTAAGCAGTATATAGATAGGTCTTGCTTTTTTATTCATTCTGTTACTCTGTGTCTTTTGATTGGTGCATTCAGTCTGTTTCCATTTAGGGTGATTGTTGAGAGAGATGTACTTATTGCCATTGCAGGCTTTAGATTTGTTGGTACCGAAGGTTCAAGGTTAGCTTATTTACTATCTAACTGTCTAACTTAACTTGGTTATTAAGCTATTGTAAGCACAGTCTGATGATTCTTTCCCTCTCTTCTTATTTCTCCTCCTCCAATCTTTATATGTTAGGTATTTTATTATGTGTTCTTTTGTGTTTCCTTTGACTCCTTTTGTGAATAGTTGATTTTATTTTTTTGCCTTTAGTTAGTATTTGGTTGGTCTGCTTTATTTGCTGTGATTTTGTTTTCTCTGGTGAAATCTATTTAGCCTTAGGAGTGCTTCCATCTAGAGAAGTCCCTCTAAAATACCCTGTAGAGGTGGTTTGTGGGAGGCAAATTCTCTAAACTTTTGCTTGTCTGGGAATTGTTTAATTCCTCCTTCATATCGTGCTGGATACAGTATTCTTGGTTCAAGGCCCTTCTGTTTCATTGCATTAAATATATCATACCATTCTCTTCTGGCCTGGAAGGTTTCTGTTGAGAAGTCTGATGATAGCCTAATCGGTTTTCCTTTGTAGGTGACCTTTTTTCTCTCTCTGGCTGCCTTTAATACTCTGTCCTTGTCTTTGATCTTTGCCGTTTTAATTATTATATGTCTTGGTGTTATCGTCCTTGGGTCCCTTATGTTGGTAGTTCTGTGGGCCTCCATGGTCTGAGTGACTATTTCCTCCCCCAGTTTGGGGAAATTTTCAGCAATTATTTCTTCAAATACACTTTCTGTTTCTTTTTCTCTCTTCTTCTTCTGGTACCCCTATAATGCGAATATTGTTCTGTTTGGATTGGTCACACAGTTCTCTTAATATTGTTTCATTCCTGGTGATCCTTTTATGTCTCTCTGCATCAGCTTCTCTGTGTTCCTGTTCCATTAACAGCCTCTTGCACCTCATACAGTCTGCTCTTAAGTCCTTCCAGAGATTGTTTTATTTCTGTATTCTCCCTCTGTACTTGCTCCTTTAGCTCTTGCATATTTCTCTGCAGATGCATCAGCATCGTTATGACCTTTATTTTGAATTCTTTTTCAGGGAGATTGGTTAAGTCTATCTCCCCAGGCCCTGTCTCGGGGGTTGTCTGGGTAATTTTGGACTGGACCAAATTCTTCTGCCTTTTCCTGGTGATAGAGGTAGCTGTAGGCAGGTAGTGCATGTGTCAGCTGGGAGAACAAAGTCCTTTACTGCTTTCTGGTTGCCTTGTCCTTCTCTGCTGCCTGTGTCGGTTACCTGCACTCCTGGAGCAGCCTCTGGGTTAATACCCTAAGCTGCTATGGGTGGGGTCTCCATCAGAGTAGTGCAGAGCCCTGAGGGGAGTGGCAGGCATGCCAGGTGTGCTCTCCTGCGAAAGCAGCGCCTCCGCCTGGCAGCTGTGTGCTTGCTGCGCCTTTTGGTCTGGCCCGGGCGGCTGCGCACTGGGCTGAGATTCTGGGTGGCTGCTGGGGGCGTGACTTTTCCTGGGCTGCTCCTCCGCCGGCTCCCGTGGGCCGCTCCCAGGCCCCTCTGGCGCCATTGGCTCATGTGGGCCGGTCCCGGGCCACTCAGCTGCCGCTGCTGTGGACTCACGTGGACCTCTCCTGGGCCCATCTGGCACCACCGCTGCCACCAGCTCTCACAGGCCTCTCCTGGGCCCCTCTGGCACTGCCACTGGCATGCATGGCTGCTCTCCTGCTACTGGGCCGGTGTGTCAGGATCTGCACCAGTTGGGGGAACGACTGGCAGGCTGCTTATCACTGTGAGGGGCTTCAGAGCCGCACTGCCGCTCAGGGGGTTAGATCGCCTAGAGTTCCCCGGGTTTCCCAGGTGCTGGGCTGAGTGTGCCATGACGACTTTGTCCAACTGTGAGGTCCCTGTCCCTTTAAAACTTGCAAAAAGCACTCGCTTTTCTTTTGTCCAAGGGGCACCAGTTGCGGGGACCAGCTCGCAGGTTTTGCTTTTCCGTTTCTCTAATATCCTGCACACCGTGCACTGTGTGTCTGCGCTCCCAGTGTGGATTACTAGAGCTGGTTGTTTAGCAGTCCTGGGCTCCCTCTCCCTCCCCTCTCCGACTCCTTTCTTCCCACCAGGGGGCTGGGGTGGGGGGGGATGCTCAGGTTCCACTGGGCTGCAGCTTGTATCTTACTCCATTTGTGTGATGCTGAGTTCTCGCAGATGTGGATGTAGCCTGGCTGTTGTACTGTATCCACTGGTGTCTCTTTTAGGAATAGTTGTATTTGTTGTTATTTTCAAAAATATATATATATTTTTGGGAGGAGATTTCTGCTGAACTACTCACGCCGCCATCTTGGCTCCTATTTTATTTTTTTGATACAGTTGTAAATGGAGTTGTTTTCCTGATTTCCCTTCCTGCTAGTTCATTGTTGTGTATAGGAATACAACAGATTTCTTTGTGTTGATTTTGTATCCTGAAACTTTGCTGAATTCAGTGATTAGTTCTAGTAGTTTTTTGGTGGATTCTTTAAGGTTTTCTATGTACAATATCATGTCGTCTGCAAATAGTGACAATTTAACTTCTCCCTTACCAATTTCTCTGAAATTGTGATTTCAGACTATTTATTTGGGATTGTTTTTTTTTCTTCAGGTATGTGGGACGACTTTTCATAAAGTAAGCTCATGTGTACAAGCGAGCCCCCAGGTCAAACAAAACATGACCAGTGTCTGGGAAGTCTCCCTCATAATTTCTTCTAATCACTCTGCTCTCTCAGGGGTAGCTACTAGTGTCTTGCCAGTGGGTTTCAGCCCTGGACAAGTTCACTATGGATTCAGTGAGACTGAAAAAAATGACAGTGGAATGTTCTTGGGGTGAAAAGGTTTATACCCAGTTTTGTTATCATGGTGGCAGGTCAGGCACAGAATCCCACCCACCTTGGAGCAAGTCTGCATACAGCAAGCCAGCCTCTGCCTCTGGGCCTCTCTGTCTCTGCAGCCATCTCAGTCTCTGCTCTCCTGCAGCCATGTAGCCCAGAGCACTGGGCATAGCTCTTTATATAGAGTCAATAGCAACATATTTATCACATGTGTATAGTGAGCAAGCTGACCCAGGCCAGATGAGAATCCCTTGGCCATAGGATCCTTCATTTTCTCCACAACTAGCCTGACTTCTAGCACTGTATTTTACTTCATTTTTGGCTAGTTTTGATCCACTGAATTGAATTTTTTGAGTTTCAGTTCCAGTACATCTCAGTTCACAGCCCAAAAAACATAGCCTTATCTTAATATTATCTCCCTAATATCACTGAGATAGTAATTGTATATGTTTTATAGGTGCAAAAATTGGGGCCCTCAAGGTATTACGATGTCTCCCAAGATCACACAGGTGGTACTGGTCTCGCCTTTAAAGAGTGACCTGCTTCTTGAAAGTCAGTTGCAGCCTTTTTTTAAGCTCCTGTCTTGTTTATCACTCTCTCTTGTGCTTCCAGGATTTATATTCATTATTAATGTAGCTTTAGTGAATTCTGTTATTACCATTCTTAAGTACCAAGAATGTTTTTTTTTGTTTGTGGTTTTGTGATTATGAGTTGTATACATTTACTCATTGCTTTGGAGGTTGTGTGGTTTGGAGGCTTTCCTGGTGTTCATCCTCTGCCTCCCTAATAGAATGAAACTCTACAGGGGCATAGATGGCATGCAGTTGTGACTGATGACTTAGACTGGCTGTTCACATCCTTGTCACTCTCACTGTGCAGCAAAGTATTGTGTTTCCTTGTTTTGCCTTCCCAGCCTGTGGAAAGATTTCTTCCCATCCATATCTCCCTCAGGCTTCAGAATACCTGCCTGCAGGGCCTAACTGCTGAGCTGCCCTGTCATCCTCAAATCTTTCTGGTTGGTCATTGCTCCCAGGCAGGGCCTCTCCCAGTAGATGCTATGAGAACAGCAAGGGCTGATGTCCCACAGTCTGCACCAGCAAGTCCTTATTAGACATCAAGCTTGTAGACCCTTTTGGGTTGTGAACTGTTCTCTGGCTCTCTGTCCATTCTTAGCTCAGGCCTAGTTTTGAGAGCCTTGACCTTCTGAGTTCTCCACCCTTGATAGAGTCCTCTGGAGACAGGCAGTTTGGAAATGTCCTCAAGGCAGGTATGCTAATAGCCAGTGGTCTGATAAACTCTTGGATGCGGTCCTGAGCACTGAAGCCCAGAGTCTGTACAGTTGGGGCAGACAGCCTCTTCCGTCCTAAGCTCTGCACAGGCAGAAGAGCAATGAAGATTCCACATGTTGAGAACACAACAGGTCCAAAGTGCAGCTGTGTATGCTAAGTCCTATCTAAGTCCTATCTCACCAAACGGAGACTTAATTACAGTTTCTGCTCTCCCAGAAATGGAATGTTAAACTGCAAATACCAGTCAGGACTCTTCTGGCCAGCACTAATTAGGGATCCTGCCTGTTAGACCCCCTTCCCTCCCCTAAAGGAAAATGATCTTGCAATAACCAATCCAGTTTTTTGTCTTGTGTACCTTCCTTATCCCCACTGTCTTCTCCCTGTAAGAGTCTTTCATTTTGTATAGTTCCATGGAGCTCCTTTTATCTGCTAGAATGGATGCTGCCTGATTCATGAATCATTAGATAAAACCAGTAAGAGCCTTAAAAGTTACTCCGCTGGATTCTGTTTAACAAAGGAAACTAGGATAAGGTCCTGCAAAAGTGTTGCAGCAGTGCAGCATAATGCTTGGGCAGAAGATTTGCAACCCCAGACATTTAAAAGAAAGCTCTGTTGTATTGGTGAAGCAGGTAAGCTTTGGTTGTCTAGAAATTTCACTATGGATTAGCAGGTTTTTCCTTGATATCAGGTGACTGAGGCGTTAGAATTTATTCTATTCATCAGACCTCAGTCTTCAACCAAGATGGAGCTGAGTAGAGAGACAACAGCCTGTTCACAGTGTGAAGATTAAGGGGCTCATGCTATTGCATTTGTATTTAAGAGGCTGAGTAATTACTTTTTGGGTTGATGCTTTTATCTTGCTTAGAGCGGAAACCAACTTGGCATGGAGTTCAGCTTCTGGAAGCCTGAACTGCAGGAGGCAGCTGTCTCCTTTTTGCAAGAATTCTGAAAGAGAAAGCAGTCAGTAGCTTCTTAAGATTCCCTTCTCCTAGTACTCACCTTTATACTCCTGGATGTTTGATGGGTCATCTTTATGACATTCTTAAGAATTTAACATTCCTTCCACTTACAGAACCTGTATGTAAAAGTCTTTTATAATCACAATGAGATGTGGACATTTTGTGCAAAGTGGCTGGGACTGTGGTGTGATAAATTAAGCTTGCTATTTTAGGGTACAAACTCAGAAGTGGGGAACTCCTTAGTTATTCCTTAACCTGTCGTCTTTGCTCCCGTCCTCCTTTTGTGAAGAAACATTTATTGAGGACATCTCACGGAGATGATCATGTGGTTTTTGTCTTTCTTTTTGTTGATGTGGTGGATGATGTTGATGAATTTTTGAATGTTGTACCATCCTTGCATCCCTGGGGTGAATCCCACTTGGTCATGGTGTATGATCCTTTTGATGTATTTTTGAATTTGGTTTGCTAATATTTTGTTGAGTATTTTTGCATCTACATTCATCAGGGATATTGGTCTGTAATTTTCTTTTTTGATGGGGTCTTTGCCTGCTTTTGGTATTAGGGTGATGTTAGCTTCATAGAATGAGTTTGGGAGTATTCCCTCCTCTTTTATTTTTTGGAAAACTTAAAGGAGAATGGGTATTATGTCTTCTCTGTATGTCTGATAAAATTCCGAGGTAAATCCATCTGGCCCAGGGGTTGAGGACATCTCATAAGCCTGTTGCAGTGTTGTAGGCCGTGGGGATATAGCAGTGAATAAACAAAAGTCCCTTCCACATGAGCTTATGCTCCAGTGGGGGAGATAGACAAATAGGTAATAATTTTAGTTGGTAGTGATGTTATGAAGAATAAAGCAGGTGTTTCTTAATATGAGGGTAGTGCTTTGAAGTGTTAGCATTAGGAGAGGCCTTCCAGTATGCAGTCTGATTCGCTCAGCAGACGGATGTATTCTGTCTCTGCCTGGAACATTTCCCATTATTCAAGGGAAATGAGTAGAAATATGCACAAACCTATACATTCTTAAGGGCAGGAGTGAACCATTTAGAACTCTAAAAGTTCTATTAGAACTCTGCCTACTGAGTCATTCTTCCTGGCAACACCTTAGTTGCTGTCTGGAAATGAAATTCATTACCACCTGGGTTTTATGGGTGTCTTCTAAGGGCTCCCCCCTATCATTTTAACCTTTGGAAAGGTCTGAAAATGCAGCTCTTATAGTCTTAGTTGCATTTATATAACTGTAGCTCTAGGATTGTCTTCTCTACAAAAATGCTGGCATGCCATTATTCTAGGCCTTGTAGATAAGGCTGATGAATTTGATTAAAATTCAGTGAGTTAAAAAAAACACTCTTTGAGCTTTTACCACATTCAAGGCAAGGAGCTCTCAAGGCAAACAAAGATGAAGAGGGCAGTCCTTACTTTTTGTGTGTGTGCTTTGTTTTTTCTTCTTCTTTTTCTTCTTGGAGTGTCATTGATACACAATATTATATTGGTTTCAAATATACAACACAGTGGTTTAACAGTTACCCATATTATTAAATCCTCATCCCCTCTACTGCAGTTACTATCTGTCAATGTAGAAAGATGTTGCGGAATCATTGACTATATTTTCCATGCTGTACTGCCATCTGTGTGACCAACTTATATAATGATTGAGAACTTTTGTGCCCCTTTAACCCCCTCACCCTCCCCTGCTCCAGCCCCTCTCTTATGGTAAACCACCAGTCACTTCTAAGTGTCCTAGTCTACTGCTGTTCCGTTCATTCTGTTTTGCTTTGTTTTTATATTCCACAAAATGTGGAATCATTTCAGTCCCTACTTTTGATGAGTTTGAAATCTAAATTAGATTATGGAAAGTACCCTCTTGACATAAACACAAAAGGCAACAAATGGTATAAGGGAGGTACAGGTAACAGGTTGTGGGAAACTTACTGGAAGTGGAGATAGAGGTGGTGAGAAGGATCTTCGTATTAGTTTCCTGGGTCTGTTTTGACAAGTGACCCCAAACTAGGTGGCTTAAAAACAACAGAAATTTATTTTCTGCAGTCTGGAGGCTGGAAGGCTGAAAAGAAGGTGTCAGCCAGACCACACTACATTCAGAGTCTCTACAGGAGATTCTGTGCATTGCCTCTTCCCAGCTTCTGGTGGTTATTGGCATTCATTGGCTTGTGGCTGTGTCTCTTGCTCTGCTGTGCTCTGTCTTTACATTGCCCTCTCTGTGTGTCTGTGTCAGAATTCCCTCTCCCTCTCTCTCATAAGCATACAGGAGGTTGCATTTAGGATCAACTGGAAAATGCAGGATAAATGCCTCCTTTCATACCTTAATCACACTTTTTGCAATGTAAATTAATATTCACAGATTCCTAGGAAGTCATGTTATTTTGGGGAAGGGGCATTTTTAATTTCTGTCTACTATAGATGGGAATCAGGAAAGACTTTACTTGAGGAGTCTTAGTGGCTTCTAAGATGGGACTTGAAAGATGAGCAGGGAGGAGAAAAGGCAGGGAGCAAACGGGGGGGGGGGGGGGGAGAAGAGGGAAGGGTGGGGATGTAACCAGGGCCAATGGGTAGTTGTGCTGGGTTGGAGAATATGGTGTATGCAGGGTGTAGCAGATGGATTATGGAGGACCTGGAGTGGGAGACAGGCAAAAATGAGTGAGAAGGGGTGTAATCAGAGCTGTGCTTTATGAAGATCAGTCAGGAAGTGTACAGAGAATAAAGTAGAGATGGGAAGAATTGGTGGGGAAACTAGTTGGGAGGCTGGTGTAATAGAGAAGGGTTGATGTACAGACTTCAGCAAGGCTACTAGCAGTGGGAGTCGGAGGAAGGAAGGACCCAGCGGTGATAGTGAGGTAGAGCAGGACATGGGACAAGCATCATGATTAATTTTTCCAGCCTCTGATAAAAAATGCTAAGATATTAGTAGTGTAGTAAGAACAGAGGGGACTCTGTCTTAAGGCTCAGATTCCATTTTAAAAACCAGGGAGTTAGGAGGTAAGATTCCTAACATATTTTGTGGTAATTAGCCAATAACCAGCCCTATTTTAAGGCAGGCAAGCAGTTCTAAACGGTATGTTTCTGCTGCTTGAGGGTAACAATTATCTTGGAGAAGAATAGGGTCAATAAATTCCTTGTGTTGTTTATTTTACAGAATATCTAGGGGACTGACTGTGGATGGTGACATAAAGTCCCCCACCAGAAATAGACATCATGAGACCTCATGTCAGGCCTACACTCCCTTGGTCCTTTACCCCATTGTTGAAATCCTTAAAAGACCCCATTCTTGAAATCCTTAAAAGACACGAATCCTAAGCCTTTAAGCACACCTCTCTGAGGCTGCCCAGACTCCCCTTTGAGTATTTTGCCTTAAATAAAACCTTTGCTGCTCATCTTAGTGTTTTGTCTCCACACTCTTCCAAGCCTCTTGGGAGGTTATTAAGAAATAAACATCTTTCCCAGTAGTAAACATCTTTGTTACTTAACTGTTTCATTCACTTTTCTAGACTTAAGCATGAGTCTTCTGTCTCTGTGTTCTACTTTAGACAAATAGGGAAGGGCTTCTGAGAGCTCTGATTTGGGCTTGCAAGTTCCTGTTGCCTGGGTGACCTGGAAAGGACTGCAGTTGTTCAATCATTCTCTTTAGTAGCCTGCTTGAAGATCCCTTTTTTTTGCTTTGAGAAGTTCTCAAAACAATCTCACTCCATCCAATGTTCTGTGGCTCCCTCAAATCCTGGGGTGGTAGGGACTTAGTTCCCATACTGTGCAGATTCAAGTGAACACTGGACCACCAGGTGACCCTGGCTTCAGGAGTTGGCAAGGGATTTGCCCTGTGCCAAGCAGGAGTTCATTGAACTTTCCTTTTCTCTCTCCTTTCCCTTGCTTTCTACTCCTGCATGGATGCTGCCATTCGCTACTATTCTTTCTCATTAATTCCTTCCTTACCTAACTTATCTGATCTGTTTGAAATTCTTTCTTGATGGGTTGAGGTTTCATATAGCGCACTGGGAGAGAGCTCCTCAGACGCAGCTGCCGGCAACAATAGGGTCATGGAGTTTGAGAACTGATGAGGTGTAGAGCGGGGGTTTGGAGACTGGTGACGATCAGGTTCCCTGTGGAGCACATCTCAGATTAGGGCCTTGAAGAAAAGCAGAACAAAGAGCTAGTGTCGGAGGGAAAGGAGGTGATTAGTTTTGAGCTGTTGAGTCTGAGGTTGGACATTGAAGTGTCTTGGCAGATTGAAATGTAGTGCTGTAGCTTGGAGGAGAGGACATAACTAGTGTTATGGAAGATGGATCCATAGAGGAGAGGCTGATGGCAATGGATCACTCCCTAAGGGTGTGGTGTAGAGATACAAGCTTGCGGAGCACCAGCATTTAGGAAGTATGGGCAGGAAGAACAGAGCAGATGTGACTGGAGAGGAAGAAAACAGACTATTTTAGTTTTAAGTGCAGGAAGCCACTCAAACTTGATCAAAAGGGAACAAGGAATCCATTAGCTCATGTAACTTAAAAGACCAAGGGAACTCTAGCTTCAGGCCTAGTTTACGCTAGGGGCTCAGATGTCACCAAGCCTTGGTCTCCCTCCGTCTCTTGGCTGTCCTTCATGTTGGCTTCACGTCTAGGCTTTACCTGGTTGCAAGATTATCCATCAGGTGAAATTCCCATGGACGGTCCTGTCTTCTTGGGGGCTCCAGAAGAAGCATGGGGAGTCACTGATTTGTTCATGTGTTCACCTCTGCCCTGATGGTTGTGGTCAAGGGAGCCCAGTGCTCTAATTAGGTCTAAATTACTTGCTTACACCTGGTGGGGGAGGAAAAGATTGCCCCAAAACATAATTAAGGAACTATAATAAAAAAAGGGGGAACCAAAGATGCATAGTAAAACACTAAATGTGCACAATAGCAGGATTGATCCAAGCCCACCAGAGTCACCAAGGGTCCAGTCTGATAATGTATCTAAAACCCAGTATAAATAGTTTTTTATCCTGCCTTTTCATGTTGCTACCTGGTGTTCACAGTTGTCTTATTAAAAGGAACACAGAAAGTTGACTTACCCTGATTTACATAATAATTTTCCCTGACTAAGGACATAAAGCCTGTTTCTACCTTTTTATTTTTAGCAGTGCAGTAATGCACGTTCATTTCCCAGTTGTCCTCAGGCTCAGCCCCTTTGGTTGCTTTATCTATTCCTGTTGTGGTCTTGCTCCTCTTGTGTCTCTGTACTGTTTTAACCACTGTACTGCATGTATTTACCCTTAGGTAAGGTCTGGCCAGTGCTAACTAGACCATACCTGTGTTTGTACAGCCTAAGATTTAAGATTAATTCTTCGTTAGGTGACATGGAGCTTAGCATAAGCAACTCTATTTTGGGCCTGTTGTCTTGTTTTGAACAAATAGCATTAGTTTTGAACAGATAGCATTAGTTTTGTTTATTTGAACTGTGAACTGGTGATTGTCAACCAAAGTCCTTAAGTCTTTGTGTGTGTATGTTACTGTTAAACTGTGTCTCCCTCAGTTAGTGCTTCTGAATTGTCTTGTGCTTTTTTTAAAGATTTTTCTAGCTGGCCTAAGAATCAAATTTACATGAGACAGATTAACAGGAGAAAAAAAACAAAGTTTAATTGCACACAGACTAGGAATCCATAAACATGAGATTTCAAAAACAGTCAGGAACAGTGTGGTGTATATGTCATCCTGAACTGAGAAGTGGGGCAGGGGTCTGAGGCTTCAAAGGAAAAGGGAAAATGAAAGAGAAGATGTTTGGTAAACAAATGTTTGTTATGCCACCCAGAAACAATGGGACAGAGAGAGAGGAATTTTAACAGACTTAGCCACATCCGTCTCTGTCTACCACACTTAGTTCACATAATGTTATCTATGGTGGTAGTTTTCTCTTCAGGGAGCATATCTAAATTCTTTTGGGCAGTTAGGGGAAAGGTCAAAGTTTCTTTCTGTTTTCTAAGTCTTTGATTGTTTTCAGCTCTGAAATAATCTACATGTCATGGATGGCACATCTGGGGCAACTTGCCCTTGGTCCTTCCAAATTCATTTTAGTTCCCAGAGCCTGGGACATTACACTGAGGCTACTTTAATTTTTCTCTGCTGAGATGCTGGGTATCTGAAAGCAACTTGAGTTCAGCGAAGTGGCTCTTTTTTTAAACTTTTTATTAAAGGAACTTCTCAAACACAAACGAGAATAATTTAATTAGTTCCCTTGTGTGCGTTTGTAGCTCCGGGCTGGATGGGGTCCTGGCTCTGGGCAAGTTCACTCTGGATTCAGTGAAACCAAATAAAGACAATGGATCGTTGGCGGGAAGAAGAGGGTTTATATCCAGCTTTATTCTCCCTGTGGCAGGTTGAGCACTAGGATCACGTCAGCATCATCTGTCAAGTCTTCTGCTCCGAGCCCCGCGTAGAGCTCTTTATATATATAACACAGGCGATAATGACTTACTGCCAATGCATGTGCAAGCATGTGCCTGCGCCATAGGCCACGTATTACATCATTACATGTGAACAGTGGGTGAGTAGATTAGGATCCTGGCTATGGAACTTCCATTTTCCCTATAGCATTGTAATAAAAGCTCTTTAATTATTTTTCAAGAGATGATCTGGTATCCCAGCAACCTTCAGAGGTGGCCAGGGTGGGTTCTTAGAATTATCAGTATAAGCTCACAGATTTTCATATACATGTGTTTAAGTCACTTTTAGTTTATTATTAGTTATTTTAATACTCAAATTGTCTCATCTTTGGTCATTCAGAGTCTTATTTCTTAAATGGCTTTCTCATTTTCTCTTTCATCTTTTCACACGTAGCCATCATGATTTATCAAAAAAAAGAAAAATTTTTGCTCTCATAATTTCTTCTACAACTAATAGGACAATTTTGGGACTGAGAACACTGTTAACTTCTTGTTCTTCAAGGGAGAAATACTGGAATCTATTTGATTGGCACTTGTTTGCATGACTATTGGTTATGACCAGGAATACCAAAAAAAGTGACAATATAATATCCCGCTGCTGCAAACAGCTCAGGGTGCTTGCCCACTTACAGGGGCAGTGGTGTTGGGGTATTAGGCACTGGGGAGATAACTCTCATGTCCACTTGTCTAGTAGTCCTTCAGTGAGCATTGTTGGGGATAGGTGACAACAAGCCAAGGTACTGGATGGTAATTTATGATTTAGGGGTTCATCAGATGTGAAACCTAGTACCAATTCTGGTTCCACTTTTTGGCAGAAGTTGAGGGAGCACACTTGAGCCCAGTTTTGAGATTTGCAAATGTATTTTTCTTTCCCATCTTAGTAGATTTTGGGGTAGTACTTGATACTTTCTTCTTTGGAAGGACCTTATTCTAATAAAGAGAAAACTTTTAAAAATTTACTTTCTCCCCAGTAAGGCTGAAGACGAGAAGAGGGCCTATTGGACTCCAGCAGGATTTCAGGTTTTGGTGTCCATGCTCTAACTGTGGAGGACAATGGAAAAACAAGTGATATCAGAACAGAACCGTGTGCAGAACCTCCCAGGAGACAGGCAATTTTCCCACCTCTGGTAGTCTTTGCCCTGAATTAAATAATCCCACCTCTGGTAGTCTTTGCCCTGAATTAAATAATGTGTTCAGATGATGATTGGTCCTAGATTAGAGCTGTATGCTTCTTTTTTTAGTAAACAGATGCATTTGCTCCAAGAGAGGCTTAAATGGGGAAGGTGCGAGAGAGCTTGGGGAGAAAGGAGAACTCCCGTTCGTTTTGTGTCATCTAAATAAACTGAGGCTGGGACCCAGTCAGTGGTGTCTGTTTGAATTAGAAAACCTTTCATTCAAGCAGGCTTCCTCTTCCTTTTCTGAACTCTTCCTCAGTCATGCCTCTGTCACAAATCCTGGTGCCTTTTTAGAGCCCTGGTCAAGTTTTTTCTCCTCAATTCTTGTCCTCCCTGTAACAAAGAATTAAAAGTAGAGACATGTAGTAAAGCAGAGGGAAAGTTTTATTTGAAGACACTCCAAGGGAGGAGTGGGCCAGAGTTAAGGTAGACAAATGCCTTGATATGTTAGGCAAGAGGCCTTTTTATTACATTCTGGTTAGGAGGTGCCTCTTTGACTGACAAGGTGAGGCCATTTGATTGACAGGTTCATTTATATAGCTATCCCTCTCAGTGCAAATGTCCTTTCCCAGAGTGCACACAGAAAAGCCCACAGGGGTCGAGGGGGCAGCAAAACTGTAATCTTATTTTAATGAGATTATGATGAGATGTGGTTTCTTAGGTTTATTCCATGGTGTGAATTGGGATCTGGTTGGGACCAGTTTGGCCTGGTCCTGATAGGTGGAAGTTATTTCCCTGCAAAGCCTTTGTAGTCTTCCTGTGGGACTCCCCTACCTGATCAGATTTTGGCAGTTTTTCCCTTGAACCTTGTCTTTCCCTTTGCCTTCTGTTCATGTCTGTCTTTCTACCTCACTCCTATATCACCTGGGGGTACATTTGGCCACAGTGACTGAAAACCCAGAATAACGGTGTCTTACCAAGGTAGAAGCTCTTTCCTTTCTCGTGTAGTAAGCAGCCCAGGGCCCACACTGCTTTTGTCTTCCATAGGTGGTTTTTTTCATGGTTTTGTCCATTCATGTTGCCTCGTCATTTGTAACAGGTGGTTTTCACCTCCTAGGTCAAGATGGTTGCTGTAGCTCCAACTAGCGTGTTCACATTTCAGTCAACATGGAAGAAGGATGCTAGAGTCACACACAACACTTCTGCCAACATCTTATTGGCCACAATTGGAGATTGTGGTCTTGGTTCTAAGCCCAGCTAAACACCAGGGCTTCTGTTATGATGTCTAAGAAAGAAGAGATGGACAGTGGGACAATGGGCTAGAACCCTGAAATGCCTTATATAGTGCTTTTCAGAGTGCAGAATATGTTAAACTGCTGAATTCAACTGTATGTTGCCCAGCGATCTGTGAATCCAGTGAACCCTGGATCCTCTCTGAGTGATCAGCTGAGGCTGCTTAAGCAGATATGATGAGACCCCCTTACTGTCTTCTCTGTTGTAGGCATCACGCCAGATGTTGGTACCATGGTGAGGAAGTCAGTATGCTCCCTGCAAAGAGATTATGGTCTATAGGAGGAGACCATGTAATGTGGGGTGTGCTCTTGAGGAAGGACACGGGGCCACTGGGACACCCAGGCAGTTGGGGAAGGTTTGGAGAGATCCTAATGATAGATTAGAATTGGCCAGGAGAGAGGAGTGTCTACAGAGGGTGGTTTGCTGAGACCTGTCTACGTAGGTACAGAATGAGCAAAAGACCTAAAGGTGAGAAAGTGCAACTTGTTCTTGGAACTGGCTGTAGTTCAGAATGGCTGTGAGAAATGAGGCTGAAAGGATAGACAAGACCCTGATCTCAGAGCAGCTTGCACACCATTTAAAAGAGGGTAGCCCTACCCTGTAGTTTGGGCTGTCCTTTAGGCTACCACAGGTGGAAAATCACCTCTGTTGAGACCAGGGAGGCTTGGGAAGGAGTTCAGGTCAGAGAGTGACATGATCAGATTTTCCTTCTGGAAAACTCCTTCCTTGTGCAATGTAAAGGGTAGAGTGGAGGTAGGAGCCGGCGCAGGCTGAAGGGGAGGTGGCCAGCTGGGCTACCCCGGTAAGAGATGATGTTGGCTTCAGTTAAGGGAGTTCCCGAGGCTCTGGGAGGGAGATTGGGCTGAAAGCTGTTTGGGAGGGAGCCTGAGCAGACTTGGTGATAGAGGGTTCTAGGGGCTGAGGGTGGAGGCACCAAGGGTGATGGCCACATTGGTCACTTGATAATTTAGGGGAAAGGGAATGGATGTGATTTTGGATACATGGAGAATTTTAGGTGTCTGTGGGACACCCACGGGGAAACATCTAGTACATTTGGGTGTATGGGTTCTGAACTTCTCTTCTGAAGCTCAAGAAGAGGCAGCTGGAGGCATCAGAGTGAATGGGAGGAGTGGTAGTAGGAGACAAGAGTGCCTAGGACAAAATGCTGTGGAGCCCCCAAATTAAGGGACAGGCTGAGGAAGAGGAAGCTGCCAAGGAGAAGGCCAGCTAAAGGAGGCCTGGCTTGGGCAGGCAGGTGGGAAACAAGGATGTGCTGCTTGGAAGCCAGGGGAAGAGTGTTTCTCTGCAGTAGCATCAAAAGCTGCTTCCGGGCTGAGGGAGAGGAAGACAGAGCACATGGGTTTAGTAATCGGGTCATTGTTGATGGAGAGTGTCAGCCACATGGCTGGGTGTGATGTGGCTTCTGTGGTTTGAGGAATGTGCAGTGAGGTAGGGGGATGGGTGCCCACAGCTCTTCCCAAAGGTTCACCTGTGAAGCAGGGAAAAAAGTGCACTGGGTGAGTTGCCAGAAACTTTCAATTGGTGAGGCTGCTTAAATGTTTGTAAATTATGGCCTATGGCTAGGGGGAACAGGTAGGACAGAGGAGGAACAGAGATGATCCATGGAGTGAGGTCTCAGAGGAGGTGGGAGGAAAGGGGATGGTGAACAAGTGGGCAGCTCCCAACTGGGCTGTGCTGGACATCCTGAGACCAATTGTCCATTTGCAGGAGCTCTGTCTGGGCCTGTGGCCATCAATAGTGT
Source organism: Manis pentadactyla (assembly GCF_030020395.1). Taxonomy (NCBI): domain Eukaryota; kingdom Metazoa; phylum Chordata; class Mammalia; order Pholidota; family Manidae; genus Manis; species Manis pentadactyla. Next base: position 146,403,582 of record NC_080023.1, on the reverse strand, counting down.
GTTCTCTGCAAAGGTCCCTGAGGCCCCTTGTAAATAGTATTGTCTGGAGGTGAAATGGTCCATTGCCAGAGTTAGGTTTTAAAAAGCTGTATCTCCCACACAGGTGTCTTTTTGTTTCCTTTCTCTGGAGCTCATTGGTGTGGAGAGCAGTTACCTGTGGAGGTGCTTTACGTAAAGCAGTCTATGTGGAGTTGCTGAATGCATTTTTTTTTTTTGTAGATAATTATTTTTTATTGAAGGGTAGTTGACACACAGTATTACATTACATTAGTTTTAGGTGTACAACATAGTGATTCAACATTTATATACATGACAATTCTAGGTACCAGCTATCACCATACCAAGCTGTTACAATATCTTGACTATATTCATTACATCCCGGTTACTTATTATTTTACCATTGGAAGTGTATACTTTTTTTTTGTTGTTGTTGTGAGGGCATCTCTCATATTTATTGATCAAATGGTTGTTAACAACAATAAAATTCTGTATAGGGGAGTCAGTGCTCAATGCACAATCATTAATCCACCCCAAGCCTAATTTTCATCAGTCTCCAATCTTCTGAGGCATAACAAACAAGTTCTTACATGGAGAACAAATTCTTACATAGTGAATAAGTTCTTACATAGTGAACAGTACAAGGGCAGCCATCACAGAAACCTTCGGTTTTGCTCATGCATTATGAACTATAAACAGTCAGTTCAAATATGAATACTCAGTTGACTTTTATACTTGATTTATATGTGGATACCACATTTCTCTCTTTATTATTATTATTTTTAATAAAATGCTGAAGTGGTAGGTAGATACAAGATAAAGGTAGAAAACATAGTTTAGTGTTGTAAGAGAGCAAATGTAGATGATCAGGTGTGTGCCTGTAGACTATGTGTTAATCCAAGCTAGACAAGGGCCATAAAACATCCACGTATGCAGAAGATTTCTCTCAGAACAGGGGGGGTGAGGTTCTAAGCCTCACCTCTGTTGATCCCCAATTTCTCACCTGATGACCCCCCTGCGACTGTGCCTGTCTTAGGTTGTTCCTCCCTTGAGGAATCTTACCCGTCTCTGGCTAACCAGTCATCTTCTGAGGCCATACAGGGAAATGTAAAGTTGGTAAGTGAGAGAGAAGCCTTATTGTTTGAAATGGTTAGCTTTTTATTTCTTTGCATATTTATGCCCTGTAGCTTCTATGCCCAGCATTTGTCTTGAGGTATCTTTACCACTTGGAAGAATTATGATACTCGGTAAATTTGATATGAGGCACGAATTCTATTTAAGGGTTGTAATTAGGAAGGAAGAAGAAAAGCTATAGAAGTAGCAGGCAGCAGAAAACATGGGAAGATTGATTATTTCTTTGACATATCTTCTTGTAGAGTAACTTCAGCATGTATAGGTTTTAAGCTACTACTTAAATTGCGCACACACATTAACATAATAGGACTATAGTTACTTAACCAAAGCATACCTGTAATTACCAGCCATCTCCAGTGAAACCAAGAAAACCAGTGAGGCACCTTAGACATTTGTGAAAACTTATCTGTGATATGGTGGATATTGTCCAACTGAACTTGAACACTCTGAAAGAAATCAGACAAATTAAAGCAACCCATTCCTGGGGAATGTTCACATCCCTTATGTTCTGTTAACAGTAAATAGTCTGTAGTTGTAAGATTTTGGAGCACTACAATTTGCACTTCTCCTAATTCTTGATTTAGGATTTAGTTCCAACAGTATAGATCCAGTCAAATTTGTTGTTTTACTGTATGCACAGGCCAGCTTAGATATCTCCTTCCTCATTCCCATGGCAAGTCCAGGAACTGATGGGATGAGTGCATCTACAGCTGTAGGAGTGCATGGATTTTTGTTGGGGTTTTTTGATGATCATCTTCTAGCATGAGTCTTCCAGAGAGTGCTGATGTTGGAAGTTCTTTTTCATATCGTATCTTAGTTCATTATTGGGGTAGCCCAATTAGGCTTTGATCCTCTGTATAAACACAAACAGACCCTTTCCCTACACTTTTATATGCCCTTTATACTCTTGTGTAGAACTCATTGGAGGTTACCACACAGCAACTGCACTTTTCTTTTTTTTTTTTTGTATCACTAATCTACACTTACATGACGAATATTATGTTTACTAGGCTCTCCCCTATACCAGGACCCCCTATAAACCCCTTTACAGTCACTGTCCATCAGCATAGCAAAATGTTGTAGAATCACTACTTGCCTTCTCTGTGTTGTACAGCCCTCCCTTTTCTCCTACCCCCCCATGCATGCTAATCTTAATACCCCCCTACTTCTCCCCCCCCTTATCCCTCCCTACCCACCCATCCTCCCCAGTCCCTTTCCCTTTGGTACCTGTTAGTCCATTCTTGAGTTCTGTGATTCTGCTGCTGTTTTGTTCCTTCAGTTTTTCCTTTGTCCTTATATTCCACAGATAAGTGAAATCATTTGGTATTTCTCTTTCTCCGCTTGGCTTGTTTCACTGAGCATAATACCCTCCAGCTCCATCCATGTTGCTACAAATGGTTGGATTTGCCCTTTTCTTATGGCTGAGTAGTATTCCATTGTGTATATGTACCACATCTTCTTTATCCATTCATCTATCGATGGACATTTAGGTTGCTTCCAATTCTTGGCTATTGTAAATAGTGCTGCAATAAACATAGGGGTGCACTGATCTTTGTCATACTTGATTGCTTCATTCTTAGGGTAAATTCCTAGGAGTGCAATTCCTGGGTCAAATGGTAGGTCTGTTTTGAGCATTTTGATGTACCTCCATACTGCTTTCCACAATGGTTGAACTAACTTACATTCCCACCAGCAGTGTAGGAGGGTTCCCCTTTCTCCACAGCCTCGCCAACATTTGTTGTTGTTTGTCTTTTGGATGGCAGCCATCCTTACAGGTGTGAGGTGATACCTCATTGTAGTTTTAATTTGTATTTCTCTGATAATTAGCGAAGTGGAGCATCTTTTCATGTGTCTGTTGGCCATCTGTATTTCTTTTTTGGAGAACTGTCTGTTCAGTTCCTCTGCCCATTTTTTAATTGGGTTATTTGTTTTTTGTTTGTTGAGGCGTGTGAGCTCTTTATATATTCTGGACGTCAAGCCTTTATCGGATGTGTCATTTTCAAATATATTCTCCCATACTGTAGGGTTCCTTTTTGTTCTATTGATGGTGTCTTTTGCTGTACAGAAGCTTTTCAGCTTAATATAGTCCCACTTATTCATTTTTGCTGTCGTTTTCCTTGCCCGGGGAGGTATGTTCAAGAAGAGGTCACTCATGTTTATGTCTAAGAGGTTTTTGCCTATGTTTTCTTCCAAGAGTTTAATGGTTTCATGACTTACATTCAGGTCTTTGATCCATTTTGAGTTTACTTTTGTATATGGGGTTAGACAATGGTCCAGTTTCGTTCTCCTACATGTAGCTGTCCAGTTTTGCCAGCACCATCTGTTGAAGAGACTGTCATTTCGCCATTGTATGTCCATGGCTCCTTTATCAAATATTAATTGACCATATATGTCTGGGTTAATGTCTGGATTCTCTAGTCTGTTCCATTGGTCTGTGGCTCTGTTGTTGTGCCAGTACCAAATTGTCTTGATTACTATGGCTTTATAGTAGAGCTTGAAGTTGGGGAGTGAGATCCCCCCTACTTTATTCTTCTTTCTCAGGATTGCTTTGGCTATTCGGGGTCTTTGGTGTTTCCATATGAATTTTTCAATTATTTGTTCCAGTTCATTGAAAAATGTTGCTGGTAGTTTCATAGGGATTGCATCAAATCTGTATATTGCTTTGGGCAGGATGACCATTTTGACGATATTAATTCTTCCTAGCCACGAGCATGGGATGAGTTTCCATCTGTTAGTGTCCCCTTTAATTTCTCTTAAGAGTTACTTGTAGTTTTCAGAGTATAAGTCTTTCACTTCTTTGGTTAGGTTTATTCCTAGGTATTTTTTTTTTTGATGCAATTGTGAATGGAGTTGTTTTCCTGATTTCTCTTTCTGTTGTTATCATTGTTAGTGTATAGGAAAGCCACAGATTTCTGTGTGTTGATTTTGTATCCTGCAACTTTGCTGTATTCCGATATCAGTTCTAGTAGTTTTGGGGTGGAGTCTTTAGGGTTTTTTATGTACAGTATCATGTCATCTGCAAATAGTGACAGTTTAACTTCTTCTTTAACAATCTGGATTCCTTGTATGTTTTTGTTTTGTCTGATTGCCATGGCTAGGACCTCCAGTACTATGTTAAATAACAGTGGGGAGAGTGGGCATCCCTGTCTAGTTCCCAATCTCAGAGGAAATGCTTTCAGCTTCTCGCTGTTCAATATAATGTTGGCTGTGGGTTTTATCATAGATGGCCTTTATTATGTTGAGGTACTTGCCCTCTATTCCCATTTTGCTGAGAGTTTTTATCATGAATGGATGTTGAACTTTGTCAAATGCTTTTTCAGCATCTATGGAGATGATCATGTGGTTTTTGTCTTTCTTTTTGTTGATGTGGTGGATGATGTTGATGGACTTTTGAATGTTGTACCATCCTTGCATCCCTGGGATGAATCCCACTTGGTCATGGTGTATGATCCTTTTGATGTATTTTTGAATTCGGTTTGCTAATATTTTGTTGAGTATTTTTGCATCTACATTCATCAGGGATATGGGTCTGTAGTTTTTTTTTTGGTGTGGTCTTTGCCTGGTTTTGGTATTAGGGTGATGTTAGCTTCATAGAATGAGTTTGGGAGTATCCCCTCCTCCTCTCTTCTTTGGAAAACTCTAAGGAGAATGGGTATTATGTCTTCCCTGTATGTCTGATAAAATTCTGAGGTAAATCCATCTGGCCCGGGGGTTTTGTTCTTTGGTAGTTTTTTGATTACCACTTCAATTTCGTTGCTGGTAATTGGTCTGTTTAGATTTTCTGTTTCTTTCTGGGTCAATCGTGGAAGGTTGTATTTTTCTAGGAAGTTGTCCATTTCTCCTAGGTTTCCCAGCTTGTTAGCATATAGGTTTTCATAGTATTCTCTAATAATTCTTTGTATATCTGTGGGGTCCGTTGTCATTTTTCCTTTCTGGTTTCTGATACTGTTGATTTGTGTTGACTCTCTTTTCATCTTAATAAGTCTGGCTAGAGGCTTATCTATTTTGTTTATTTTCTCGAAGAACTAGCTCTTGGTTTCATTTTTTTTTGCTATTGTTTTATTCTTCTCAATTTTATTTGTTTCTTCTCTGATCTTTATTATGTCCCTCCTTCTGCTGACCTTAGGCCTCATCTGTTCTTCTTTTTCCAATTTCGATAATTGTGACATTAGACCATTCATTTGGGATTGTTCTTCCTTTTTTAAATATGCTTGGATTGCTATATACTTTCCTCTTAAGACTGCTTTTGCTGTGTCCCACAGAAGTTGGGGCTTAGTGTTGTTGTTGTCATTTGTTTCCATATATTGCTGGACCTCCATTTTGATTTGGTCATTGATCCATTGATTATTTAGGAGCGTGTCATTAAGCCTCCATGTGTTTGTGAGCCTCTTTGCTTTCTTTGTACAGTTTATTTCTAGTTTTATGCCTTTGTGGTCTGAAAAGTTGGTTGGTAGGATTTCAATCTTTTGGAATTTTCTGAGGCTCTTTTTGTGGCCTAGTATGTGGTCTATTCTGGAGAATGTTCCATGTGCACTTGAGAAGAATGTATATCCTGTTGCTTTTGGATGTAGAGTTCTATAGATGTCTATTAGGTCCATCTGCTCTACTGTGTTGTTCAGGGCTTCCGTGTCCTTACTTATTTTCTGCCCAGTGGATCTATCCTTTGGGGTGAGTGGTGTGTTGAAGTCTCCTAGAATGAATGCACTGCAGTCTATTTCCACCTTTCGTTCTGTTAGTATTTGTTTCACATATGCTGGTGCTCCTGTGTTGGGTGCATATATATTTAGAATGGTTATATCCTCTTGTTTGACTGAGCCCTTTATCATTATGTAGTGTCCTTCTTTATCTCTTGTTACTTTCTTTGTTTTGAAGTCTATTTTGTCTGATATTAGTACTGCAACCCCTGCTTTCTTCTCATTGTTGTTTGCTTGAAATATGTTTTTCCATCCCTTGACTTTTAGTCTGTACATGTCTTTGGGTTTGAGGTGAGTTTCTTGTAAGCAGCATATAGATGGGTCTTGCTTTTTTATCCATTCTATTACTCTATGTCTTTTGATTGGTGCATTCAGCCCATTAACATTTAGGGTGACTATTGAAAGATATGTACTTATTGCCATTGCAGGCTTAAAATTCGTGGTTACCAAAGGTTCAAGGTTAGCCTCTTTAGTATCTTACTGCCTAACTTAGCTCGCTTATTGAGCTGTTATATACACTGTCTGGAGATTCTTTTCTTCTCTCCCTTCTTATTCCTCCTCCTCCATTCTTCATATGTTGGGTGTTTTGTTCTGTGCTCTTTCTAGGAGTGCTCCCATCTAGAGCAGTCCCTGTAAGATGTTCTGTAGAGGTGGTTTGTGGGAAGCAAATTCCCTCAGCTTTTGTTTGTCTGGGAATTGTTTAATCCCACCATCATATTTGAATGATCGTCGTGCTGGATACAGTATCCTTGGTTCAATGCCCTTCCGTTTCATTGCATTTAATATATCATGCCATTCTCTTCTGGCCTGTAAGTTTTCTGTCAAGAAGTCTGATGTTAGCCTGATGGGTTTTCCTTTATAGGTGACCTTTTTCTCTCTAGCTGCCTTTAAAACTCTTTCCTTGTCCTTGATCTTTGCCATTTTAATTATTATGTGTCTTGGTGTTGTCCTCCTTGGATCCTTTCTGTTGGAGGTTCTGTGTATTTCCGTGGTCTGTTCGATTATTTCCTCCCCCAGTTTGGGGACGTTTTCAGCAATTATTTCTTCCAAGATACTTTCCATCTATTTTCCTCTCTCTTCTTCTTCTGGTACCCCTATAATACAGATATTGTTCCTTTTGGATTGGTCACACAGTTCTCTTAACATTGTTTCATTCCTGTAGATCCTTTTATCTCTCTCTCTGTCAGCTTCTATGCGTTCCTGTTCTCTGGTTTCAATTCCATCAATGGCCTCTTGCATCCTATCCATTCTGCTTATAAACCCTTCCAGAGTTTGTTTCATTTCTGCGATCTCCTTTCTGGCATCTGTGATCTCCCTCCGGACTTCATCCCACTTCCCTTGTGTATTTCTCTGCATCTCTGTCAGCATGTTTATGATTCTTATTTTGAATTCTCTGTCAGGAAGGCTGGTTAGGTCTGTCTCCTTCTCTGGTGTTGTCTCTGTGATCTTTGTCTGCCTGTAGCTTTGCCTTTGCATGGTGATAGGAATAGTTTGCAGAGCTGGGACGAGTGACGGCTGGAAGAACTTCCCTTCTTGTTGGTTTGTGGTCCTCCTCTCCTGGGAAAACAGCGACCTCTAGTGGCTTGTGCTGGGCATCTGCGCGCAGACAGGGCTTCTGCTTCCTGCGTGGCTGCTATGGAGTTTATCTCCGCTGTTGCTGTCGGCGTGGCCTGGTTCGGCCCTCGGCTCCAAAGTGGTGGAGTTGCGTTTGAGGGGGAGCGGCCTGGAGGCTATTTATCTCCATAAGGGGCCTCCCTGCTCCCTGCAGCCCAGGGGTTAGGGTGCCCAGAGATCCCCGGATTCCGTAACTCTGGATTAAATGTCCCGTCCTGCCCCTTTAAGACTTCCAAAAAGCACCCGCCAAAAAAAACGACCACAAAAAAAAAAAAAAAAATTTAAATTAAAAAGAAAAAGGGTGGCCGCTCATTTTTCTTTATTCCCCTGCGCCAGCCTCTGGCATCTGCTCACCAGTCTTGCTGCCCTGTTTCCCTAGATTTGGGGTCCCTGTCCCTTTAAGACTTCCAAAAAGCGCTTGCCAAAACAAAACAGCAAAAAAAAAAAAAAAAAGAAAAATTGGTCGCTCGATTTTCTTATGTCCTCCGGCGCCCGGCCTCCGGTGCCCGCTCACTGTTCTTGCTGCCCTGTTTTCCCAGTATCGAGGGCCCTGCACTCTGGCCCGGATGGCTGGGGCTGGGTGTTCGGCAGCCCTGGGCTCCGTCTCCCTCCTGCTCTGACTCCTCTCCTCCCGCTGGGAGCTGGGGGGAGGGGCGCTCGGCTCCCGCCGGGCTGGGGCTTGTATCTTACCCCCTTCGCGAGGCGCTGGGTTCTCTCAGGTGCGGATGTGGTCTGGATATTTTCCTGTGTCCTCTGGTTCTTTATTCTAGGAAGGGTTGTCTTTGTTATATTTTCATAGATATATGTGGTTTTGGGAGGAGATTTCCGCTGCTCTACTCATGCCGCCATCTTCCGCCCCTCCCCTGAATGCATTTTTTGTAGAGCACATAATCGACAGAAGGCTTTTGGAGAACCAGGGTATGGCCATATTAAGAATGATTCTAAGCTTTCTGAGTAGGGTTCCTCCTCCTACTTGATCCTTTGTTCAGACAATTGAATTTGTCAAATGGGATTAGTGTTAGAAAAGCTAGAAATATTTTCTTCGCTGTTCCTAGCACTATACAGACACACACAGACAGACACACACACACACACACACACACAGCTTTTTCAGGGAGAGGGACACGTAAGTCCCTGACACTCTTATTAAGGATAAACCAGTGTCTGGTAGAGTCCCTCCCGGGCATGAGTCTGTAAGTGGGGGAGTCAATTGCCCTGGCAGCTGCCATGGGGCTTGATCAAGAAGATTTAAGGTGGACAGGTTAGGCTCAGCCTGATGGACAAGGTTTATAATTTGCATCTAAAGCAGCACCAGACTTTTAAGTTCTGGAGTCATTCAGTAAATGAAACAGGAATTTGATTTAGTGCCAGTGAAGAGGACAGAGTTTTGGAAGCATAACCAGCCAAGTGCATGGAGCTCTGCCTTTAATGAAATTTCCTTGAAAATGAAAAAAAAAGGAAAGCCCACTGGATGTTATAGTTTCTTTCCCTAGTTTTTCACTCCTCTTAGGCAAACATAAAGAGAATATTAATATATTTTCTTTAGCAAGCTGTACAAAACTGAATAGCATCTGGTGAAGAAATGGGGCATGGAGGTACATGGGTTCCATCTGCCTGGATCCCGGGTGGCACAATGCCAAGAGCTCCTGTCCACCTGGCTACAGCCACATTTGTTTTGTCAAGCTTTGACTATCGCCCCTTGTGGGTGTCAATTGCAGAGTCTTGAGAAATTGCAAGGTCAGAGGGTGGGCCCCTGACACCGCTGATGACCAAAAGGGAGCCTCAGAAGGATGCTGTGTGGTCAGCCCAAAGCAGGCCTTCAGGACATCCTGAGAATTGAGGAGTGGGAAAAGATAGGGTCTTCTACCTAGAGAATGATAGTGAAAGTGAGTTCTACAAGTGCTGTTTGCAGTTCAGCCAGGTCCCTCCCCAGGCCAGGAAACGCAAACCGACCACAAGAAACCTCCCCTCCCAGCCTGCTGCTCCCTCGGGGCCTCCTTTGCTACCTCCTCTTGCTTCTGTAGAAGGAAGGCTTCTGTGCTTTTCTGAGCCCCCGCTTGGTTCTAGGGAGCCCCAGGTTGGTGCTCGGTTGGCCTCTGGGCAGTGATGGGGGCAGAGGAGCCCTGGAAGGCATGTAGGGAAGCCTTTTAAGCGTGGGTTTCTCCAGAAGTGTTGACAGGTCTTACTGAGCCCTTGGCACCCAGAACACACCATGTGTCCTTCACCCTAAGTGCTTTGCCTTTCCCTGTAGGGTCTAAATGATCCAGAAGGAAAGAGGCTTGGAGAGAGCTTTTCTTCCTTCCTTTTAAAGCAATACTTTTTGTTTCCTGTTTACGCCAGCACCACAACCCCCTTGGGAAATGGCTGAGAGACTGTGGAGGATGGGTGGTGATTGAGAATCTGAGAAACAGGGTCTGTTCCACTTAGCCTGTGATCTCGGCCCATGAGCTGAAAAGCTAAAAAGAAAGAAAGGAAGGAAGGAGGAGAGAAGCCTGGGAGCTGGGCTGAGACAGTTTGAAGCCTCTCCCTGCTGCCCTGTGTGGTCCAGGGAGCTGACCTGGGTCCTCAGACCTACCCTGCAGCAGGGAGCACAGGAATGGGGTTACTAGTCTTCTCCTGCTGCGAGGGCCGCTGTGGAGGCAGGGGCAGGAGGCCTGGTGCACGGGCTGGAAATCAGACTGGGTTCTGTATACTCTCAGTGCCGTCTGGGCACTTCGGTCCATGGCAGTTCAAGTAGAAATAATTATTAGCTCAGTAGTTCAACAAATGTTTGGGTGCCAGCTGTGGTCCAGGCACTGCTCAGTGCAGTTGGAAACAAGAGGCCCAGGGCTGCTGCACATTTTTTCTGAACATCCAAGTCTGGATTCATGTGGCCGATGCATAGTAAGCCAGTCTCTGAGTCACCCGGTTTATTGAAGTAGAGGAAGCTTTATTATCAGAGGGCAGTCCGATGAGAAGGCAAGGGACCTTTCCCAAATCTGCCTTAACAATCAGCCAAAGGATGGCAAAGGAATGTAATTAGAGCAGAACTTGGAAGGGCCTTGAAACTTTTTGGAGTTGTGTGCCCACCCCACCTTTCTGGAGCCACCTGAGGGGTCTTGGTTCATGCTGACCCCACATCTGGAACCAGTTCTGAAACATAGATGTTATCAACTCATATCCCCTCCACCCCATCCTATAACCAGCATCAGGGGAGAGGACAAAGGACAAGGTTAATAATTCCTGCAAGGTCGTGGAGCATGTCAGCGGACTGGGCAGGGGAGAGCCTGGTGGAGGTGTAAGTGCATAAGGAAATACACGTCCGGGTTCGACACCACTGTGTCCAACATGAATGTGATGTTTTAACCATGTGCCCCAGCTTGAACCAGCTTACCACATTATGTGCATGCACTGATAGCTCTGTCATAAAGCACACACAGGCAAGAAAATATGAATGAGATAAATAACAGTAGGCTCTAATGGTTCTTCCCGCACCTCCAGTTGCATTGCATACAGCCCACTTCAGGGAGCATCAGTATGGACTGCTGCCTTTGTTTTGGACCTCCACCTTCCATGGTAGCTTTGGAAAGTGGATCAGTTTTGAGTTGGGGCTGCCTATTTGATGAATGGAAGGTATGAAAGAGGAAGGCAGGCTGGCAGATGCTGAGCACACATAATTGGTTAGAATGTGGACCCAGCAAGGTCTGATGGCCACCATTCTTTCTCCCTCCACCCTCCCAGGAAGGTGCCTTGTATGCTGCCATGGTATGCTCCCGTCCTGGGGCTGTGGTCAGGCGGCCAGGGCTGGAGCAGGGGTGTTGCTTTTCAGTCCCGTTATTGTTTTCATAGACTTTCATTGATATTGCGTCTAATAATCCCAGCAACCATCCAAGATGAGGGATCCTTTCCCCACTGGGATAGAGAGTGGAAGCCTCAGCAGAGTGTAAGGCGCACTGGAGCCAGGACCTGGACTCTGCTCTGCCACCTGGCTGCTGCCTCCTGAGAGAGCTTTCCTTTGCATCTGTCTTGCCTTCTTCTGGAGGAGCAAACCGGTAAACATGCTCCACACCTCTGACTCTTGGTTCAGCATGTGACCCTTTTCTTCTGAGTGAGAACTTGGGCTCTAGGTCCCTGCTTCCTTTGGAGTCTGCTGTGGAAGCTGTCACCAGCGTTTGGCCTCCATTACTCAGGCGTAAGTAGCGCAAGTCGAAGTCCTAGTGTCCAAGTGTAAGGTCTTTGCCCATGAGTTCAAGGGGAGTCCAGAACATTGGAGGCTTCCATTTTCTCTGAACTTTCTTTTCCCTTGGCCTGCTCCCTTGTGACAGTCACACCTGGGTGGGGATTGGGGGCCAAGAGCCCACAGAGTTGGCTGATTTGCCTCCTCCCCATCCAGTTCTTTCTGGGCTGTGCCCTTTGCCCTTTCCCCTTGGCCCAAAAATTTGCCCTTCTGCCTTGTTCAGCCCTGTTTCAGTGTGTGCGAGAGTGGCTGGCTGTATAGGTGTTAATCTTCCTGCTCAGAGGGTGCTGCCAGGTGAGGGCTCTGGGAATGCTTATTCAGTGTGGCCAGGGATGAGGCCCCTGGAGTACTTGATTAGAGGCAGGTAAAATCTAGAAAGTTAATCTTCAGGCAGGGCATTTACCTCATTTCTTAGTTGTTTATCCCTGGCCTCTTGCGTCTTGTTAATACAAGAACCACAACCTCTTTGTAATAGTTCTATATTCCCGTTTACTCTTTCCGCTTCAGGGTACTTCTGTCTAGTTCACCCCTTCCTAGCAAGGAAGGAGAAATCTGGTACGGGTATGTTCCTGGACAAAAGGCTGGGCTAATGTTCATAAAAGGGCCTGGAAGGTCCAGGAAGACAGCCCAGAGCTAGAGCTCCCTGTCCCTCCCCTGCAGGGGCTCTCTCTGGGCTTCTTCCTGCTCTTCCTTGCCTGGGGAACCAGAGCCTTTGTGAGTCTCCTTGACAACAGGATGGATAAGTCAAAAATAACCTTGTGCTGGGGCCTCTTTGTGTGTGTGCATGCATGTGAGTGTGTATGCTCATGTACAGGCATGTGCCCTTTCACCTGCTGTCCTTGATCTCAATCACTGTGGCTTCTGGATGCTTCTGGAGAGCATCTCTGGGCAGCCTTGGTGGGGCCCAGGTGCTTATGTTTGAAGTCCCTTGGTTCAGGGGTCAAATTGAGATCATGCCATGCCATTACCTCATTATCACTGATGGTGTTGGGAAGTGTGGGTATTAAGGTTAACATAAAGAATGGGAAGCTATTCTGAATGCCTTGGTCTTCATTCAGCCTAACTGAAGAGGGATAATGCTGGAGGTGCTGTTGTGTTTCAAAACCTCTTGGGGTGGTGGAATAGGACACAGCCCTGGGTGGGAGTTTGCATCTCCAGGGAACCCCCCACAGGTAAGGGGGGCCCTTTCTGGATCCTGAAGTAAGGAGACACTTGTGGGACTTGTCCAGAGCCACATTGGCTCAGCTGTGGCAGAGTGACCCCATCATGTTTGCCTCAGATCCCAGGGCTGGGGCCACCTCTGTAGGTCCTTTACCCAAGCCAGCTGTTTCTTCTGTATCACCAGTCTCAGGAGCACTGGTTAGGGCCTTCTGTTTTGTGGTGTTCTCACAGTTGTAGGTCTAGAAATAGCTGTTACCGTGGAGGTAAGACTGGGGATCTCTACCACACCTGGAATTAACTCTGTGCTTCCCTCCTTCCATCCATAAGTAAGTATTTTGCTGTGTGCCAGGCACAAGGATGTCCTGAGAACAAGGTGCCATGGTCCCCATCTTTAGGAAGTAACAGTCAGTTACAAAATCTTCCCTTAAGTCCCCACTGTGTCCAGTGCAGAGGGGGAAAGGGAGATGGTCTGGGTGTTAAGTGAGGGAATGACTGGGGTGAGGTGTGGGTTAGGGAAGCGTGAGAGAACATGTCACTGACACAAAGTACTTAAATCTGGAATGTATAATAAACTCGTACAACTGAAAACAAGGCAGGAAGATAAGTAGAAAACTGGCCAGTGACTTGAGAGATACTTCATGAAGGAAGATATCCAAATGGCTGATAAATATATGAAATGGTGCTCATTTCAAATAATAGGGAAATACAAATTGTTAGTTCAACTTTAAAAAATAAGTAACTGTTTCTGTGTTTGCACATGTATGTTAGGAAATCTTTGAAGATGGAGTGAAACATCTTTCTGCCATTTCTAGTTTACTTCATTCTGAATTTCTTACTGAAAAATAAAAGGGATTCCACGATGCTTAAATGAAAAAGAAGTCTGGTGGGATGAACACAGTGAAGTCAGAAGACCTGGTTTAAGAGGAGATTGGGACCAGCCATTGAACTTCTCAGAGCTCCTGTTTTTTCATTTGTAAATAGGAATCTTTTGCCTTCCTTCCCTTCCTCACAAAACTGCTCTGACAGGTATGGGAAGCTGTCTTAAAACTGTGAAGGGCTATACAAATACTATGAAGTATTATTATATTCTTTCTAATTCTAAGTGATTTGATTTCTCCTCTACTTCTCACAGCAACTATCCTAAATTCCCCTAAGAACTAAGTGCTCTGAATAGTAGGATGGTCCCTAACGTTCAGAGCAGGCTGCTCCTTGGCCTCCCCTGTGAACTGGGAAACAGTGCTTTCGTGCGGGCATTCCCTGGCATGGCAGGTCCTGGGTGACAAATTGTTGAGTGAAATCGCAGGGTCTGCTGATGCTGGGCCTGGTGGCAGGACAGGGACTGGGGTGTACCAGTCCTGGTGAAGCCTTGACTCCAGTAAGTGTTACTACGTGGCTTCCATACTGACTGGGGCTCTCCTCCTCTTGGGCTGCCCTCATGTGGTCTGGAAGTAACGCTGTGGACTTTGGGAAATCCAGTGGGGGGCATTAGCCTGCACATCCAGCTTTCCCTGAAAGAGCCTGGCCAGACCCACTCATGGCTCTGGATCCATAGCACGCTGTGGCAGGGCAGGGACTGCTCCCTGCATGATTTAGGTCTTGGTAGAGAGTGGTTTTCAGAGCTGGATGGGTCTTTTTAGGTGCCTGCAGCCGAACCTTTATAGGCAGTAAACCTGGCATACTTGCAGGAGGGCAGGGTGAAGGATGAGGCCCTTATGAAAGCCAGTCACAGCCACCTTTTGCATTCTTTGGCTACAGAAGACCTCCATTCTCCCTTTTCCAGACTGTTCCTTCCCTTGCTCCCCAGAATGAAGGGGGATTAAGCAGATCTTGGCAGTTAACTTACCCTCCCTCAGTGCAGATGCCCCTCTTCCAGCAGAGAGCTGGCCACTTTGCCACATGTCAGAGCAGGGTCAGGATTGCTGTTCTATCATGTGACTGGGCCAGGTCTTCAAGCCCTGCCTGGGATCTTTTCCCACAGGTCTCTTATGACAGGCATGTGTTTCTCAGTGTCCTACTTGCCATTTTGACCCTTTCCTCTTCTGTTTTTCTACCATGTAGGAATCAGAGTCAGAAATAAAAGTAGATGGAGAGACTGCATCGGACAGTGAAAGCCGAGCAGAAGCTGCTCCCATATCAACCTCTGCAGATGATACCCCAGAGGTCCTCAACCGGGCCCTTTCCAACTTGTCTTCAAGGTAATGGACTTCATGACGCAAGTGCTTATTGGGGGTCAGTGTCCAAATGTGACGGAAGAAAGACCCAGAGCTCTCAGTCCACAGCCTGTGGTGTGAGCCCAGTTCTGTTTCAGTGTTTGGGGCAGGCCTGCCCACTTGCATCAGCCACAGTGTTCCCTGCCTCTGCCTAGGGCTCCATGGAGTATAATCTAGTGCGTACCAGCAACTACGAGCACAGCCTGGAAAGATCTGGCCCTTGAAGGGTGTAGGCTGGGCTGGGAGGTACAGTCCAAGGAGGGGGAAAGTGTGGACAGAGGGATGTGGTGGTGACACAGCACGTGAAGAGAAATGGCCCTTGAGGTGTGGCTAATGGGTGGGCTGCTTTTCACAGAGGGGCCCAAGTTTCTAGCTCAAAGTGTAGTTTTCCCTCTCCTATACACATCTATTATGGACATCCCTTAAATTCTCTTGGAAGAATTGAGAAACATCTCAACTTGGGTGAATCCGGGGTTAAAATTTTGGTCCCTTGAGACTTTGGTCCCTCGAGACTTTGGTCCCTCCAGCACCAGCTATGTGGGTAGATTAAAAACACAAACTATAAGACCCAAAACATTGTCTACAGTGTTCTCGTCTGCCCCCCACACATGTGTCTCTTTGAAAGGTTGTATTGTGCAGTGGTTAAGGGCATGGGTTCTGGAGCCAGACTCCCAGGATTCAAATTTACATATATACATGTAAAGTCTTTACTAGAAGTGCTAGGTGCATGTTTGTGATAGCTATTATTATCATGGTTTAACACTGTTATCAACGTAATGATGCAGGGGCAGAGCAGTGTAGGATTCTGCTGCAGGAAAAGTGTTCTTTGGTTTTTCTTTGGATAGAGACAGCCGCAGAAGCTATCCAAGTAGATACAGAAGCAGAGGGCACTGCATTTCCCTCAGGATTGCTGCATGAGGGCACAGATGGGTGTATTTTTCTGTAGTCCTTGGAGTGCCTGCCGAGTTTGGAGTGGATGCGGCAATGGCTACAGTGGCCCTGCTCCTGCCAGCATGTGGCTGGTGCCTCTGTCCAGGTGAAGGAGCTGCTCCCGGAATGCCTTGACCTCAGTCAGGGTCCTCAGGGAGAGCTCAGATTTGAGCTTTGGTTCTCTTAGGGCCCCTAACGTGTTTTCTCCTTTCCCTCCTCTCTAACTTAGATGGAAGAACTGGTGGGTGAGAGGCATCCTGACCTTGGCCATGATTGCTTTCTTCTTCGTCATCATTTACCTGGGGCCGTTGGTGTTAATGATGATTGTAAGTGCTGCCTGCATTTGCTTCAGTCTGGCCTTCAGGTTTTCTGATGAGAACAGACACCTTCAGTGCCCGGTCCAGGCTCCTCAGACCACATCTGCCTTAGAATACCTGTGACTTGTCACCTTTCAGCAGCCAACTGGAGGGTCATTGGCATGGGCCAGTTGTATGTGGTTAAAGATGTCTCTTAATTTTAAAATTTGATTTTATTCCTTTAGCAGTTTGATGAAACTGTGATCCCAGCTCTGACTCTGTGTGATTCTTGTTTTGCTCCTTGTTTTCCTGGGGCCCCACTAATGGGCTTAGAACTTCTACTAAGAAATCCCAGTCCACAGTGCTTCTCTCCTAGTCTCCCACTGTCATGAACAGAGTCAGGTGACCAACAGCTGACAGCTGAGCACAGTAGTTGGGGCTTTTCATGTATTTCTATTCGAAGTCTAAAGGGGAAGAGATTGAGTCCTGGGAGGTTCCACAATAAAAAAAACGAATTGAAGCTTCAGAGGTGTGTATTATTGTGAGACACTGTGTGACATAAAGGGCTGCATTGCTATGTGGGGTGGGGTGAGAAAGAGAGGAGGAGAGGAGAGCAGAACCACTGTAGGACTGACATTGTTCTTAAATAGAACGGTTTTTCTTAAAGGCCTGTGACCTGTTAGTTCCTGTATCCAAAGATTCTAAGAATTGGGAAGTTAGCAAATATTTTCATTTTGTGTCCTGCAGGTGATGTGTGTTCAGATTAAGTGTTTCCATGAGATTATCACTATTGGTTACAACGTCTACCACTCCTATGACCTGCCCTGGTTCAGAACCCTCAGCTGGTAAGCTCTCTAGCCCCACTGGGACCCTAATTAGATTTGGATGATCAGTGTTTGGTGGTAGGTGTTTACAGGCATGGTGGGTGGGAGGGAGTGACAGCCACGGACTCCCACAGCACCTTTGCAGCCCAAATGTTTCATAACTACACAGGCTGTGGCTGACCTGTGAGGACTATTTAGTAGTACCTGGAGTCTGGTAGGAACTCAGAAGAATCCAGCTCGGCTGCACCTGTGACCGTGCTTGCCTCGGTGCCTGGTTTCCGGAGACTGCACAGTGCCCCCGTTTCCTAGACCAGTGTATTTCAGGCTCTTGTATCAGCCTCCTAGGAGAGCAACCTGGATGTTGTCAGTGCTGGTGTTGCTATCTCTGGAACTTGCTTTCCTCATCCTTGAAACAGTAGTTTTCCAGCTGTGGATTTGGGGCTGAGGTGCCCTAGGTGCCAGAGGGAGCAGGAGCATGGCTGCATGCAGAGGCTCTGCATCCTCAGAGAAACTGCTTTCTCCTCCTCCTGGGAAAGGACCTGGCTGGCTTAAAGCTAAAACAAAGTCAACACCCATAGAATAGATGGGTGTTGATCCTGATCTGAAACTCTGCCTTTTCGGCCACGCTGTGCTCAGGGGGTGGTGTGTGAGCAGAGTGTGTCCCCGTGCTGAGGAGCCTTGAGGCAGATGCGGCCCCTCCTTGCCCCACTGTGCTGGAGCTCCAGGCTTGATTCTGTGACTCAGCAGACTGGGGTCAAGTGTTTGGGACCTCAGATACCCAGTCATGGCCAGCGGAGCAGATGTGCTCAGACCTGGGCTGGACATGTTCTTGTAGAGGTGCTTCCCCATCAACACAGTGCGAGCTGCCTTGCCTCTCCACCCAGGCCTGTGCCTGCCACCTGCCTGAAGATGTGGGTCTCTCTTACGGCTGTTCTTAGCTGGAAAATAGCGTACTAAATTTTGTTAACATACCAAGGTGTCTGACCCCTAACTGTAGCCACTGTTCCAATGAAGTGCTTTTCATGTAACAGAAAATAAGCTCAATATGAGAGTTCTTGAACTTTCACAATTAGCTGCTTGCCCCCCACTAAACATCACCAAGGCTGCACAGGTATGAGCCATGCCTTCGCCTTTCCCAGAGCTCCAGCTGAGGAGAGAGGTTATAAGCAAGTGAAGAGTTGATGCTAGTGAGAGATTTATGTGTCAGCCAGGCTTCAGAGAGGGTGGCAGACACTCTGAGATGGGGTTTAATTATTTACTTAGTGAAATGGGCAAATACTGCAGCACAGAAATAAATGCATGGAAGGCAGACGTCATGTTAGGTTGTGCAAGGTTTTATGGGGAAAATAGTATTTGAGCAACAAGTGAAAAAAATGGAAAAGTGAAGAGGTGGTTCGAGGCAAGGAAGATAGGAGCAGAGCAGAAAGGGGGCCAAGCCACAGTAAGCCTTTTTGATGTGCTCACAGGATTCCTGTTGGGAAGAGCGGAAAGAAGATGGGGGAGGCAGGATGGGGCACGAGCTAGAGGGTCATCTTACGGTTTCCTGTTCTTGGGTTAGGCATGGAAACTCTAAAAGGGGCAAAACACTAGTCCCATGTTTGTGAGAAATGAAGTGAATGAAAGCTGCCACAAATTTCTAGATAAATTTCTCACATGCGTTGTCACTGGAGAACAGGCAGCTGTGGTCTGCTTGTCCCTCTGAGAGGTGCCCCTGGGGTCTTGAGAATGGGGTGGACTGCTGCTGTGGTCCTGGGCCTTTTTGGCAGCTTTGCTGTAAAGGAGAGGCCATGTGTGCTGCCTATGGCAGTGACCTCTCTTCATTTACAGGTACTTTCTACTGTGTGTAAATTATTTCTTCTATGGTGAAACAGTGACAGATTACTTCTTCACGCTGGTCCAGAGAGAGGAGCCTTTGCGGATTCTCAGTAAATACCACCGATTCATTTCCTTTACCCTCTATCTAATCGGTAAGCATTGAGAAGTTCACTAGTTCTTGTGTCTGTCTTCTGGTTTTTGTATGTCTTCTGAGTAGGAGTTGGGAAATTTCTTGGTTAATGTGAAGTTTTGATGATGGTAACTGAATGTGGGGGGAAGCAGAACTGAGGGCTCTGCCTCACATGAGCTGTGACAGACCTTATTTATAAGAGAAATGAGACAAAGGGGCTTGTGTGGCTGTGGGGACTTCTGTCTATGCCGTCTGTCCTTGTGCTATAGCATAGCACAGCTCTGTTCTGACTTCCCATTGGCAGAGACTCTGTGGTGTGACTGAAACAAAAACCACCCAGAATCTTGTGTATACAAACAAGTGGCCATCTTCAGGGAGTCATCTTAGGAGGCTGCGTGAGAGATGCTGCAGTGTGGTGGAAATTTACGGATTTGGGTTTAAAAAGACTTTGTGACTTGCGAAGAGCTGGAAGCTTAATCTTTGAACCCAGATCTTCTGTAATCTAGAGGTTAAACAGCAGACTTACTGTGTGACTATAATCAGATACATTAAAGCTTGACAAAGAGTAAAGTGCTGTGTTAATTCAAACTCAGTTAACTCTGGGCACTAGTTCTAATAATGCTGGTGTTTTTCATAGTTGCCCTTAAAGCCAGTTTGATGCATATGAGAAATTTGCTCTGACCTAAATTTCAGTCTGACCTATTTTTGGTCAGCTATTGATAGCAATCCTTGATTCTGTAAATGACACCTGGCTACTAAAATACATAATCCATTGCCAAGAGATCTGCTTGCATTGAGGCTAGTCAGAAAGCATGCCTGGGAGCCTGAGAGCAGCCCCCTGCAGAGAATGATCAGGGGTTTGGACAAAGAGGGCCATGCTGTCTTTTGGCAGGCTTCTTTTGGGGGCCCTGCAGATTTTTTTGCTACCATATGGGTCATTGTGAGAGATGAAAGGGTGGCTTTGACCCCACACCAGGTGGATCCCTCTTCTGCCAGACTATTCTTTAAGACAGGGAATGGCAAACTTTTTCTTAAAGGTCCAAATAATATTTTAGGCTTTGGGAGCCATAAGTCTCTGTTGCAACTCCTCATTTCTGCTGTTCTAGCACAAAAGGAACTCTAGACAGTGTGTAAACAAATGGGCATGGCTGTGTTCCAGTAAAATTTTATTTGTGACAACAGGCAGCTGGCCTGACGGTTATTTATTGGCCCCTTCTCTAGAATCAAAACATTTGCTTCCGGTGGACAGTGCCCTAAATTGAGTGTCATCTGCAACCTTTTAGAATATTGCCTTCCTTTGATTGTCTTGAAAGGAGTCATTTTTTCCATCTGACTGCCTGTCTGAATAACCAACTCTATTCCTCTGCAGTAGAATTGTGCCCTGGTTAACTACTGCCAGGAAATCAGCCAAAGGATGCCACTTAACACAGCTAAATGAAATAACTAGGACAAAGATAAATACAGAATGTCATTCATTTTGCTCTTTTTTCCTCTTCCCTCCTCAAACTAGGATTCTGCATGTTTGTGCTGAGTCTGGTCAAGAGGCATTATCGACTGCAGTTCTACATGGTAAGGGAAATTGTGTGTGTGTGTGTGTGTGTGTGTGTTAAGGGAAATTGTGTGTGTGTGTGTGTGTGTGTGTGAATTCTTGGCTTAAGTTGTGCAGAAACTCAACAGGCTTCTCATCTTTTCTGTGATGAATGGAAACTCTGTAATGCAGTCTGTTCTGTATGCACTAGAACCTAGAGCACTAAGGAAGAGCACCCACATTTAAGTTCAGTGGCTCTACATCCACCCAGACCCAGTCACTGTTATTTAATTTACACCCAAAGCAATCTGTCCACTAGGACCTGAAGGTGGCCTCCAGGTAAGGCTCAAGGTGAAGCGAAGCTTCGGGCATTGCCAACAGATCCTACCTCTTACATCACTCCCTCAACTTGAAAACATGCCCTCTCTGAGTGACTCAAGCACTTGGTACCTACTAGGAAAATGAGTAGTACCCAGGCTTTCACTCACTAGCAGGCCATGTGGTCCCTCTTTTTGGTGGGAACTGTAGCCGGGGGACAGTTACTTCCAGAGGTTTGTTCTGTGCCTTGCCACTTATAGTAAGACAGGTCAGGAAGCAGATACCTTTTCTGCCTGTTTCTCAGAAGTTTTCTATTTGGTATTGACTGTTATTTGAAGTTCCTTTCAGGGTAAGCCAATAGATAAAGTTTATTCTTTCTCTTTTGCAGTTTGGCTGGACCCATGTGACATTACTGATTGTTGTTACCCAGTCACATCTCGTTATCCACAACCTGTTTGAAGGAATGATCTGGTGAGTGATGTCAGATGAGGGAGACCTCCTGTTAGTTTGTGGGCATGCTCATGTACAGGTGGGCCGGAATGCCTGCTTACCTTCCAGCCAGGGGTTCCCACCTTGAACTACATCGGAATCTTCTATAGGGCCGATTACAACAAAAGATTGCTGGGCTCCACTCCTGTGTTTCTGCTTCAGTAGATCAGGGGTGGGGCCTGAGAATTTGAATTTCTAGAACATTCCCCGGTAATGGTGATGCTCTTGGTCAGGACCTATGCTTTGAGAACCACTGTTCTAGACAGATAGGTACAGGGATATTTAAAGAACCAAAGACAGTGCATCTGTATGGCAGCACATTTGAAATCCTAGAGGAAAAATTCATGATTTCTGGTAAAATGTACACTATTAGAAATCATACAGAAGAGAACTTGAAAAGATCAGTAACTATAGAACTTTGAAAACTGCTTAAGAGTCCACACCATGATAAAGATACAACTAATGATAACAGCTGCGTTGTGTCTAACCCTTCATACTAAAGCCAATAAGCATAAGGAGCAAGAAACAAGAACAATAAACTGATTTTTTTTTATGATTGTAGATAAACTCTTCTAAATAAACTGTAAGCAAATAGAATCTGACAGTGTGTCAAAAGAATGGTATACTATTAGTTAGCAGATTTTATTCCAGAAATGCAGTGGTTTCAGCAGGAAATCTATCAGCATTAATAGGAATCAGCCGGCTGACTGAAGCAGCTGGATGATCTTAGTGGAAAGGTGAAGTCGCATCTTGGTGTATATAAGGGCTACTAAAATGTGTGGCGAAGACTCCAGCCTCTGTTTCCAGATCTCAGAGTGAGGATACAGTGGTACCCATGTCCTGGGGAATTAATTAATAAATGTATGGAAAGTGCTTAGAACAGAGACTAGCTCAAATAAATGTTAGCCTTAGACGTCATTATGTTTAAAACAGTGATCATGGCACAGCTCTGTCACTTTCCTTCAGAGTTTTTGTTAGGTAATTCTAAAGAGTGACTCTTGCAAAGTCCTCCCATTACACTGCTTTAGAATGATTAAAGAACAAATGACGTTTTATAGGCTGCCAGCTCCATTTATTAAGTAATCATTCAGTAACCACTGGAGTGCCTGCTGTGTGCCAAGTACTAGGTATGGCTTTTATTTGGTGTTTTATTTCTTGTTTAACCTATTCCTTAATGGGTAGCAAATAGTGGGTGGGTTCTTTTGGTACTGGGATTTATGAATAAGGTGGTTTTATGTACATCAGATGTAATACTGTCTTGGTAGAGTTGATCATTACTTTGGTTTATTTCCTAGGTTCATTGTCCCCATTTCCTGTGTGATCTGTAATGACATCATGGCCTATATGTTTGGCTTCTTCTTTGGTCGGACCCCACTTATTAAGGTCAGTGGATCACCCTAGCAAAAATGTCACCAGGAGGGAAGGGTGGGTGGCACGTTCAGTATGAGTAGGTTGGCTTGGGGGACAGGAGTTCCAGATGGTGTGTATATCTTCCTGTCATCCTGGAGAAAGGATGGCAGGCAGTGTTTGACAAAAAAAAGCCGAAGGAAGACATTGACAGCTGCTCACAGGAAAAAAGTGCTAGTGCTAATAGAAAAAAATTTTTTATGGACTGTATAGGCATACTTCTTGATCTGAATTGGAGTATCGTCATTTAATCTGTATACTGTTTTATAATGCAGTTTTTTGAATGAACAACTGAAGCAGAAACTGAGGGGTATTGAGCAGGGAAAAAAGAAACCAAGCATGGGGGTATTTAGAAGGTTAGGTGATTAACAGAATGAGTTTTTTTTTAATAGGGGAGGTTTTTAACAAGTCATCATTATTCCCAAAGCCAGAGTTATCAGAAAGTCCTATGTTAAGAGTCTGCTCTCTGTCCACAGCTCTCCCCGAAGAAGACCTGGGAAGGCTTCATTGGGGGCTTCTTTGCAACTGTGGTGTTTGGCCTTCTGGTAGGTGGTGGCTCTGGGCTGGGTAGGGGTGTGGACAGAGGCCGTATATCCACCTTCAAAGCCTGTCCGGGGCTAGAGGACATGTCTCCCATGGCCAGGGACTCCGTCCTGCTGAATGGTAGCCTTGGCCTGTGAGGGGCTCAAGCATGGCATACTCTGTACTGGCTTGGGCAGCACCAGCTGCCCTTTACCTGCCATGGCAGGGTCTGGGCTGAGGACCATGGGTGTGTGTACCTTGTACTGCTCTCATGCTGAGGCATGGCAGCCCTCAGCAGGTGGCGTTCTTGTCCAGGCATTTGATATTCCAAGGCTGGGTGATTGGCACCTGAGACTAAGAGGGTGAGGTGAGAGATGCCACCCCAGCACAGATTCTCTCCTCCATGTGCATTGCCCAGAGGTGGGATGATTGTCCAGCCCTTTCTAGAGCACTGTTCCCTGCTTCTGACCCTCAGACCAGTCTCCCTTCTTTTTCAGTGCTGACTCTCCTTCTTCATTGCTCTTGAGCCTTCTTTCTCCTGGCTGTCTTCCTCTCACTATACCCTCCCCTGCGGCCTGCCTCGAGTTTGAATTAAGTTAAGAGATCCTAAGAAAAATGGACCATAGCTCCAGCATATGGGGAGAAACTTCTTGTACTTCTTTGCCCAAATTCCATCAGATCTTTCCTGGATTTATTCAGGACCTGGGTGTTGGGGCAAGTATGTGTGAGGCCTCAATGGGCCACACATACTTGGAAAATTTTCTGTTTTTTAGTGTTTTTCCAAATTCAGATAAAATACACATATGAAAAAAGCATGAACCTCTGCCTCAGTGCACAGATTGTAGTTAGTACGGTGCTGGGCACAAGGGATGGGGCACCTGGTGTCTGTCACACAGGTGGGATGGCTAGGATGCATCTCCTTCGCTGGTTTCTCTTGTTTTTCATCCTCAGCTGTCCTATGTGATGTCTGGGTACAGATGCTTTGTCTGCCCTGTGGAGTACAACAATGACACCAACAGCTTCACTGTGGACTGTGAGCCCTCGGACCTGTTCCGCCTGCAGGAGTACAACATTCCTGGGGTGATCCAGTCGGTCATTGGCTGGGTACATGCCACTCACATGGGGGAATTGTCCTGCGTCGCGATCACGGACAGAGAGCCCCTGTCCACCGCCGCCTCCCCTCAGAAACCCGAACCTCACGCACTAGCTTCCTCCTTCCCCAAAGTTGTTAGCCCCAGGATGAAGGAGAATTAATGGGCAAGTCAGCTCAGAGTGAGGGCAGGAGACCTTCTTCCCACTTGAAATCATTAAGGCTGTGGTTCTCACAGTGTGCCTTGTGGATCCCTGGGAACTCTCAGATCCTTTCAGGGGGTCTGTGAGGTCACGATTATTTTCATAATAATACAGTGATACTACTTGCCTTTTGCCATTTGCCTTGGTGATGAGAAAGCAGTAGTGGGTTAATGTGCTGGCCCCTTAGTATGAATGCAGGCAGTGCCACCAAACTGGATTAAGTCGTTGGATTTTCAGGCCACACACTTGTAGTAAAAATAAGCCGGTTCCTCCTAAGAGTGTTTGATGAAATAGTAAAATTATTAATTTTGTGAAGTCTTGCCCCTTCAATACACACGTTTCTAATACTCTTCTTACCAAAATAGAAAGTATGCATAAAACACTTCTAAATGCTGGAGTACAGTGCTTCCCTGAAAGGAAGGAAAGCATATAAGCACCTGTTTGAGTCATGAGCTGAACTCGCTGCTTTTTAATGGGGACATAATTTAATACTTGAAAAGAGCCAACTATAGTTTTCAGACTTGGATATTTAGCAGCCATTTTTCTTGAAAATGATTGAAATGAGCTTGTCACGTCTAGGAAAACAATTGACAGTAATTGTTATCAGCGATAAAATTTGGCTTTTGAGTAAAAATTAAAATTTTAGCATACATCTGCTACTGTGAGCTTGGCAGCTTCCTAATACTTAAAGGCATTTCTGATAGACCTGTGGTGATTTTATTTTATTTTTTTGGTGATGATTTTAATATATGTTGTTTTGATAATGTGTAAGTAAAATGAGTCTGTATTTGGAGATATACACAACTCAGTGAATTAGTAATTTTTAAATGGCCAGTGCATGGTGTTATATTTACATATGGGTAAAAAGAACCATTTAAAGTGCTAGACAGACCAATAGATTTTAATGTAAGAGTGCAGAAAGTTTGTTGATAGGATTTCAGATTCCACATTGTGCCAGCTTTTTAAGAAACTACACTTGTCAAGCTCTGGTGTAGAGGTAAAGAAGAATACCCATAATTTTCATAAAAGCAGTACCTAAAATGCTCTTTTTTTCAGCTACATATCTGAGTAAGGCTGGATTTTCTTCCTATACTTCAGCCAAAACATCCCATCACAAAAGACTGAATGCTTAATGACCATGTCTTCTATTAAGACAGATATAGGAGATTTACAAACATAAAACAAAACCCTGTCTTCTTACTAATGTGGGTTTTTTGAGAAATATAGTTTAGTTTCATAAAGAGCTTTTTATATTAACAAGTAATAAGACTGGGCTTGCAAGTATCTTGACTGACTCTGTTGCTCTCCTCAGAAAACAGTCCGGATGTACCCCTTCCAGATCCACAGCATTGCCCTCTCCACTTTTGCTTCGCTCATTGGCCCCTTTGGAGGGTTCTTCGCAAGTGGATTCAAACGAGCTTTTAAAATCAAAGTAAGACAGCCTTCTCTTCTGTTCCTCTCATTGTCTTCCTCCAGGCCCCTTTGCACCTCTTTCTGCCTTTCACCTCCTGTCCCTCCCATCAACCGCCACCCTCTACAAAATGCCAGGCTCTAAAGCCAGAGTATTAATGTGCTCTTCTTTGCCCATGCACAGAATTTAGGAAGGTTAAGTAAAAATACATTGTTTCCAAGAAAACTCAGTAGTTGGATTTTCAGTTTGTTAATATACCTTATATCTTTCTTCAAAAGGGACATTTGTAATTTAGTAAGATGTGTCCTTTTGTAGCCTCAGTATTTGAATAAGTACTGAGAAAAATAGAACTTGCCATTGCCCTCAGCTACCAAGGACAGTAGCTGGACGTTGAGGTGGGACTGCAGGCCAGTGTTTGATCTTGCTGGAGCCCAGGCTCACCAGTGCTTCCTCTGCCCCTCACAGGACTTTGCCAACACCATTCCTGGCCACGGGGGCATTATGGATCGCTTTGACTGCCAATATCTGATGGCCACCTTTGTCAATGTGTACATCGCCAGTTTTATCAGGTATAGTGCCTTTCTGTCTGATCCAGATTGGTGGATTTTTTAATGTGAAATTCTAAAATTTGAGCTACATTGCAGTTTGAGTGAAAAGCAATCTAGATGAGTGCAGTTTCCAGTCACTACTGTTGATGATTCTCTGAGGCCCTGTCTTCTGTTCGTGGGGAGCAGCTAAGCAGTCCCAAGAGGTTCTGGTCCCTGCTCAGTGCTGTTTCTTCACATTCTCTTTCAGGGGCCCGAACCCTAGCAAGCTGATTCAGCAGTTCCTGACCCTGCGACCAGATCAGCAGCTTCACATCTTTAACACGCTCAGGTCTCACCTGATGGACAAGGGGATGCTGACAGCTGCCATGGAGGGCGATTAGGGGCTGCCAGGGCCAGGAGAGCAGGAGCAGGACTGAGCAGGACGGGGCTCCGAGGCAAGCCCAGCGGTGTGACTTAGACAATGATGAGGCTTCAACTCACTGTCTTTTTTTTTTTTGTAGTGTTTTTTATTTGTGGCTTTTTAAAAAAAACCTGTATATGCAGTCTATGTGCTTGTGATTTGGATTGTGAGTGAATTACAGCTTTGAGTTGGAAAGAAGTCATGGGGGTAAAACTGTTTGGGGTTTTTTAAACAAAAGGTTTCAACAAATTGGAAGACGGTGTTGCCCAGCTTGGGAGTGTCTGCTTGGCACTTTGGGCTCCCAAGCTAAGAGCTTCTGTTTCTGGGCCCAGTCAGAGTTTGATGTTCATCTATGTCCGACCTGTTCAGGGGCCACCAGCAGGATGGGGTGCTTGGATGTCTTTGCTGCTGGAGAGCTGTCACCTGGGCTTCTCTGTAATCCCTGCCGTGGGGCTGCAGGCTGGCTGCCTTCCGGAGTCTGGAGGGACTGAGGCTTGTTAATCCCAGACAGGCATTCTGCCCATGGAATCCAGGGAGCCTGAGCTCTGCTGTGTGATACGGGTTTACTTTATCACAGACTGAAAGAAGCCTTCAGTTATTTTTTTTCAGAGAACACGAAAAATTACACAGCCTGGAAAACCAATGTACTATTTCAAGCGTGTGCGGTAGAATGTACTGTGACTGAGCCCTTTCCCGTGGTTTCAGGTTCAAGTGGCTCCTTAGGGCAGTGCAGCTAACTGTGGCTTTTCAGGGATGATGCTGTTTGTGCTCTAGGCATGTTGCTGCTGAATTCTTCCTGGGGTCTTTCCCCTTAGGCAGGGAGCGGGGCTTCTCGTTCATGCACCCTTTGCCTGAGCAACCACCCACGGAGCTGCTGTGTTGTGTATATATTACCTTAGGGCAGGTGTGTGTCTGTGTGTGTGTTTCTCAGTGATTTCAGTTGTGCCGTGACTTCCTCATTGAAACCACAGAGTCTTGCTTACCACTCTGGAAAACCTAACCGCATTCGAGGTTTGACTATCCTGAAGATTAAATGCACACTTTATAACTTTGTATAATGTGACCAGTTTAAATGTAGTTTTTGTTTTATTGGAAGACTCTTTTTCTTCTAAATTGTGATTTTTCCACCCCCTTCCTGATTATAGGAGTGAGGTTGACTTTGGGAAGACTAGTTCTTTGTCAGGATAACAAGCAAGGGAGTACAGAAGAGAGAACTTGGTGCCTAAATGTGTTCAATTTTTCATGCCACAGTGGTTCTCATTGCCAACGAGGGTGTAATGGCTCACTTTAGCACCTTTGCTGTTGGCTTGTTTCATTTCTGTTTAAGTCAGCCTTCTGCCCCCTCGGAAAGCTCACAGTCAGCCCAGGTCACTGAAGTGTCCAGCCCTCTCGACACCCCAGCTCACTGCAGAACCTTCCGCATGCATGCAGCCCTGGAGCAGCTTCTTTCTTCTGAGCTTGTACTTCTTCTGTCTTAGCATATGGCTTTTCCCTTTCAGGTCCAAGGCCCTCTTAACAGGAAAATGTGTTTTTACATGGGGTTTCAGTCCTGACTGTGTGACTCTGGGCAGGACACATCACTCTGTGGGTTCCTGTTTTCTGAGCTGTCTTCTAATTCCAGTATCTATGATTCTGACTGAGCAAGTTCATGTCACCAGAGGCTTCTGGTCGGTCATGTCCGGGGCACCAAAAAACAAGTGCTTTCGGGCCTTTTCTAAATACGTGTCCTAGAGATGAGTCAGGAGCTCAGTGACAGATCTTAAACATTGAGGTAATTAGTAACAAATCTAGTTTTCTCATTGACGAATGAACTTGGTTCCCAAACCAGGGACAGAAGGCTGCCTCATTTGTCTCTGTTGCCCCATTGTGGGCCTATGGTGGGGCCCTTGGTTGCTGGGGCCCAGCAGCTGAGAGCTGCTCTTGAATAGGGTTGCCTTTGGGATCAGCAGTACCTGGTGCGTTCCTTTGTGGAAACTGTCGCTGGTGGGGGTCCTGGGCAAGCAACTGAAGCTGGAGGCTCACCAGGGCTGCCAGCAAGGTCAGAGGGTCAGCTGGGTTATTTTCTTCTGCTTTCCGCACACACTCTCTGGTGAAGAGGAATTTCCTAGTTCAGTAGCCAGGAGAGCAATACCACATTGTGTCTGTAGTGCCACACTCTTCTTTCTTCCATTTCTTGAAAATATTTTGCCATACAGTCAAGATGCAAGAGACTCACCATCAAACTGTGCAGATCTTGAAGGCATGGCTTGCTTCTGATCCTTTTATTTTTAATTGAAGTAAGAAATAAAATGTGACTGAAACTATGTGCTCTCCCTTGTCATGAATTCAGTTTTTCACTTCTATGCATGGTTTTGTGTTTCCCACTTGTTTTTGTATTCACAAATACTGTGTGGCCCTGCTGTTGCAGAACTTCATTTTGTTTTGCAGTCTGAACTCTATACATCCTCATAACATCCTTGTGAGGCGTGTTGAGCATGAGTCACGGGTGCCTTCCAGGTGAAGAAGCTGAAAGGCTGGAGGAGACAGTCCTCCCCCAGGGTCAAGTAGAGTCCCAACTGATCAACCCCATCCCACTTGCTTTTGCAAAAGTGGCATAAGAGCGCCTGAAATTTTGTGTGGCATCCCTCTCTCCCAGGCCTAGGAGGCCTGACCTAAGTACCAGATGGGAGCTTAGTTGCTGTTAGCCCATAGCTAGTGGCGTGAGGAGCTGATGAACAAGGGTGTGGCAGAAACCAGGGAGCCTCTGTGAAGGGCTGGGCTGGAGTGTCCTCCCTGCTGAGTGCTTGTGGCTGTTCATGGG
Source organism: Manis pentadactyla (assembly GCF_030020395.1). Classification (NCBI taxonomy): domain Eukaryota; kingdom Metazoa; phylum Chordata; class Mammalia; order Pholidota; family Manidae; genus Manis; species Manis pentadactyla. The sequence continues at coordinate 146,373,845 of NC_080023.1, read as the reverse complement.
ACCCCCAGACTTTTCCCTGTATGTGTACGTGCCCCTTAACTGCCCTCAGCATTGAAAAGTACACATTTATCTTTTATTCCTAAAAGTGAAACCCTCTGAGGCAGCCTGGGCCTTGTTTGTGTTTATTAATTACATTTTACTTGTTCCATATTCTGAGCATTTTGGCAGCCATACTGTAACTGTATTTAAGATGTATTTATCCTCAGTGTTGTACAATCCTGTATGTTTGAAACCACTGTTTCTTTCGCTTGCAGAAGGGGCGAAATGTAACTTTTAACCTACACAGGTGGACTTTGAGGCCATTTGTATGGTATGTATTTTTTCCCACTGGGGTTTTTGTCCTGTTACTTGTACAAGAAGATTCCCAAAATATGTTTTAAGGGAGACTGAACAGACTTCATGATGTGAGTTGAAGTTAGTAGCTGAGTTGGCTGGAGGATGATTCAAATGGATTCTTGAGTTCAGACCCTCAGATTCCCACTGAGCCCCCAGGAAGCTCAGGAGCATCCCCCAAGTTGGTGGGTGGGCAGGGGGAGGATGTGACTCAGGGTGAAGAGCATCACTGCCCCAAAAACTACAGCAGTGGCTTTGTTCTTAAGAAGCCTGTCTGAGGTCGATTTCTCAGGGAGCAGGCTTTCATTGCTCTGCCCAATGTGATGGTCCTTGCTGAAACCTCTTCCTCTGTCACTAATGTCTTAGGCACCAAGGCTGTCTTTTTGGAGGGACTTGCCTTTTTATTGCACCCACCTTGATTGTGCATTGTGATTATGTGCTGAGAAAAGGGGGATGGGGTCAGTTTCACTTGGACCTGGGTTCCCGTCCTCACAGAGTCAGGGTGGGGGAGGAAGGCTAAGAGGAGGATGTCCGGGTGACCGCTGTAAACACATCAAAGATGGTAAACCACTGGTGGACTCGCTGCTTTTCTGCAGCAGGGGATGCGAACAAGTAGCTGGAACAAAACATCAGCTCCCTGGGTGGATTCTCATTATTCTGCCCTTGTCATCCTGGTCAAAATAAACTTCCTTTTCCCCTGATCACTCTCCACACGTTGGCCTGGCTTCCGCTTTTTAAAGAAACTTGCTTTTCCTTGTTGGGTGGGCCCCTGTGTCCTGATCTGCATGGGCTGCTGCTGTGTAGACCAAGTGGTGTGAAAGCGCCTCCTCTTGATCCTGGACTCTGCTCACCCACATCCTGGGTAGAAGGTGGGCCGCTTGCGACCCAGCTTCTGCCTGCCTGAATCCTTTGAAAGTGGCCCCTCTTTCTGTTCCTTCCAGCACTGCTCTGTGCCCTCCCCTGCCGGCTGACCACCTCACTGGGCACTCAGGTGAGTAGAGGGTGTTCCTTCCTGGGGCTGCCTCCTGAGTAAGGATTCACCTGTTGCACATTTTCAAAGGTAGAGAGATCGCAGTGTACAGGCAGTTTGGGAGGTGTGCTTTGGATGCTGAAGTGTTGGTGATTTTAGAACATGGACGGTTCATGATGACAGAGGGGCAGAAGAGGTGACATCTAGGGTTTTAGGGCCGTTGGGTTTCAAATCCATTGGCTGTTTGAAAACCCTGTCCCCACTCCTCCCATCCCCCACCAGATGCCTATCTCTGAGGCTCCTGTTCTTATTCTTGAGATAGTAATATACCAGCAACATGTTTATTCATAATAATTGCAATAATAGTAATAGTGCTTAATATGTGCTAGGCACAGTGCTAAGGGTTTACATACATTATCCCTTTTAATCCAGAAAACCTTTTGATTAGCTATTGTCCCCATTTTATAGATGGGGAAACAAAGGCACCTGACAGGCTGAGCTTACTGGTTAGGAAGATAAACTTCAGACTCAGTCTTTGGTTTGGATAGGTTGCTAGGTATAGCTCTGACCCAGCTGAGTCAGCTGAGAGCACCTCCCTTTTGGGGTTGTTGTGAGGATTTCATGAGATAATGCACGTAAGTATTTAGCATAGTGCCTGGCACATAGTAAGCACTCAATAAATAGTAATTTCTGTAGAACACAGCTGGTAATTTTGAACCCATGTTGATGTCATCCCAGAGGCTGGTTTCTCATCCTCTACACTGCACCTGCCCTGCAGGCAGCCTGGGTGTTCCGGGTCTGGGAAGTAACCACATGGCCCTTGTGAATCATTCCACCCACCCATAGGACCTGGGTACTTTGTACTTTGAAGGCCAGCCCATCAGAAGGGAGAGACATGAGGATGTTCAGAAATTCTCCCTTCTGAGTTGGAATGGTTTGTTGAGGTCTTGCCCATGGCCCGCTGCCCTGGCCTGGGCTTTGCATGGAGGAGGAGGCCTTCTCCCTAGGCAGAGGGCCTGTTTGTGACTCTCTGGGCCCTCTGGCTAGGGCCTGGGCTCTGGTCACAGCTCAGACACCTGCAGCAGTTTCCTGTACGGGTACACGTTTTGGGCCAAGGAGAGCAGGGAAGAAAGAAAGCTGTGTAGCAGATTATAACGTGGACGGAAGGCCTGAGAGCTCTGCTGGAAAGCTCTGTGGCCACATGAGTTGGGCGTTGGGTTTCATGCTTACAAGTTCATAGGCTCGAGGCGGTGACCACTTGAGGATGGGTGGTGTGGGTGCTCCTGTTGGATTCTGGGTTAGCAAAGGATCAAATGGGTGGTTCGTGAACAGGGGAAAACCGGCCCTGGGCAGAGTGGAAAACATTTCATTAACTTAGCTTTCTGAATGGAGACAGGGAGTTGGGGAGGGAGTGTGAGGTGGAGGTTCTTCATTTTGAAGAAATGGTGCTGACAAGGAGGATCTGTGAAATTTTCAAGCCAAAAGAATAATAATGACTTAGAACTATGGGCTTGATGGGGCTGCTGTTTCCTGGGTGTTAGTGGGCAATGAAGATCAGATCCAAAGGCCCCTGGTGTTTAAATAATGGTTTCTCCACTACTTAATTAATCAGGTAGTGATTTTGACAGGATCAGAGAATATGGCTGTGGGAGTGTTCAGTGAGCTGCTCTGACAGGCTGACCCTGGACTTGCCTTCTTGACCTCTGGACCCTTCTGCCAGACTTGGCACTCCCTCCGTCATTGTTGCATCTAACAGATCAAGGCAGCTTTTTGCTTTGGAGAAAAGGCTCTTCTAGACCGGGGGCGATGGCTGTCTGGGCACTGGATCGGAAATGCCTTGCAGGGTCTCCCGGCGCAGGGCAGGGCCTCGCTCTTGGCCGTCTCCTGGGGTTCTTGTTGGGTATGTAGTGCTCAGAGGGCTTAGTGGGTCTGGGCATCTGATGATCTGTTCCCAGTGAGACTGTGTTTGCTGATAATCATCCCCATCGAGGTCTCCATCCTCAGCCACTGGAACACCTGTTTCTCACCTTCCTTCGTTTAGGTTCGTGTACCGAGTTTGCAGGCTTTGTGTGGAGAACAACAGAGTAAAAAGGGAGTGAGGAGTATTCTCTAGCAGGTGAAACGTGCATACCTGTTCTTTTAAGGTATCCTTTGTGTGCTGTTTCATTTAAAGCCTCCATCCACAAAATGCCATGTTGCTGCCTTCCATCATGCTGCCTGGGTGTCTCAGGACTGGTTACTAAGGGAAAGGGCTGAGCAGACATCAGGGCCAATAAAACCAAAGGACTTGGAGCCCGGAGCCCAAGTAAGGGAGAGGATACAGTGATTTACTATCTAGCCAGAGGACTGTGGAGAAGCCATGGGGGCAGAGGAGAGGCCAGGGTCCTGGGCACAGATCAGGCCAGCCCTGTGTCTCTTGTCTGTGTGGGGACTAGAAATGGGCTCAGAAGTCCACCTGGGGACATTGGAAGCCCACTAATTTTGGATTATCTTCTGGAGTTGATGCAGATACCAAGTTTAAATTTTCATTGATGTTTAATACTTCTAAAACAGGAGGGGAAGACCAACATGTAGAGATGAGAGGCCCCTCGGTTGAAGAGTTTTGGGAACTGCGGGTGTTGGTTGGGCCAGGCATAGCCGTGGACCTCCTCAGTTCTGTCCACTCTGAGGATCTGTTCAACAAGGAAGCTCTGCCCAACACGGAAATGGTCTCTCTGCCCCACTGGGGAGTGCCAGGCAGTCACATATAGCCCATCACTGCCCTGGTCTTGTGTGCTCAGCCCCTTTTGCCTGGCCCTGCCTCTGTGCCCTGGCAGTTTCTCTGCTCCTCCCTTGTGGATGGACATGGTGGGATTCTTTCTGATGCTGAGCAGCTTCGTGTTGATAATTCGGTTTTTATGCTCAGACACGGCGACTTTGGAGCAGCTCTTGGGCGTGTGTGGAGCCCATGTGAGAGTCCCTTGGGCCTCCCCAAGGTGTGTGCCCATTATCTGGCCTGATGCTCCTCTAAGTCCATGTGTATTTGCCGCAGCTGACCATTCTCTGTGCACTGTCTGGTTGGTGTTGAATAATACTCATAGATTCTTTTTCAATGCAGTGTCAGAACATGATATACTGTATATCGGAAAGTATTTATCTTATTTATGTACCTGAATGTTCCTACTACACAAATAAACACCTATTACCTTCTAGATCCTGTGTGGTTTTTGATGCGGGGGTGTCGACCTGACCTGAGATTGGGGTGGTTGGTTGTGTGGAACCTCTCAGGATGCTGCGGACCAATCCCTGCTTCTAGAGACGCCCTCTGCTCTTGGCAAGCTGCTCTCCTCCTGTTCTTGGCTGTTCCTCCTCAGCTGCCTTTCTGGGCACCTTCTGCCCACTTAGAAGGGGCATTCTGCCCAAGGATCCCCTCACTCCCTGAATTCTCCCAGCCATTCTGGCCCACTCCCAGGGCTCTGATTGCCACACTCAACTTCTGTGGTTCCCAAGTCCATGTCCCTAACCAATGTGGGCTGTCTTTGTGATGTGGATTCTGCATGATCAAACCCCCACCCTGGCCCCGTCCTACACCCACCCCACCTCAGTGCTATTAACCCCAACCTGTGCTATTACACAAGCTGGTAATTAGGAGGGAATCGAGACAGCAACCAAGGCCTGCCCGTTCTGCCTTCATCCTGGCTGCCAGCTTCTCCCTGCAGCCTGGCCACCTCTGCTGATCCCTTCCTTACTCCAGCTGGAGTGAGCTTTCTCTGCTTGGAATCCTTTGGCTTTGGGTCAAAGTTCAGACTTAATGAAGTTCCCCAGGCAGTCTGACCCCACGCTCGGCCTACCTCTCACAGCCACATGCTGGGCATGTCCCTTGTATGTCCCAGGTGCTCTGTCTTTTGGCCTTCAAGCACACCCATTTCTCTGCCTGATTTCTCTGCTTCTCAGCTGCCCCTCAGCCTGCCCAGCTCCTTTTCACCTTGTGTCCCGCCATGAGTGGCACCTGCTTAGGGAGGCCTGTGTGCCCCCCACCTCTGGACTCTGCTTCCCTGGAGAGGCCGTGGGTCCTGCTGGGAGAGTAGAGGGTCCTGAGTTGGAAGTCCTGGGTGTGAGCAGGCCAGTGGGCCTGAGCTGATGCCTCAGGCTTGTGGGACCTCCGTGTTTGCTTTTTGGGTAGGGGTCTCTGCCTTTCTTGTCCACAGGGTCCCTGGAGGTGGTGGAACTTCTGGAAGCAATTGCTTCCTAACACTAAAGGTGCAAAAAATACTGCATTTATTTACTTTCCTAAATCCAATAAAATCATACTCCAAGCCACCAGTTTGCAAGGTTGATGAGACGTCTGATTGAAGATTGATGTTTGGGAAAGGCCATTAAAGCAAAGGCCTGAAGGGAGGGTGGGTAGAGTTCTCTAGAAGGAAGACCCGGGGGGAGGAGAGGGATTCTAGTCAATGGGAACAAGGTGGGTGAAGTAGCCCCTGAGGAAGGAGCTCGACTTGGCTTTGACGGCAAAGGGGCAGAGGGGCAGGGACAGGTTTGTGAGGACCCGGGAGTGGCACCCCCTTTCTCCAGGAGCGGGAACTGGGGAGCCCCCGGGGTGCCATGTAGCAGGAGCCAAGCACTCATGTGGTGCCGAGGACCTGGAGCCCCTGTCTCCAGGCCAGCTGCCAAAGGTTCTTGTTGTTCAGGCCTGTGAGGTCCATCCACTCACTCCCAGGGGGCCCCAGTCTGTGGCCCACCTCCCCTGGGCCCTGCACAGGTGCCTGGATCTGGTGTTCTTCCACCTCAGAGCCCCTGTGCTCTGGCTTTCATGATCCCCATGCATTCAGTCAACACTTGTGGAGTGCCTGCTCTGTGCGAGGCCCCGTCTGGACACTGGGGATACAGCAACAAAGCCCACGGCATCCCTGTCCTCGTGGAGCTCATTTTAGGAGAGGGTGGCAAACGTGTGAAAAGGAAGCCTGGACACATGCAAGTGTATTTTTTTTTGGAGGTCCCAGTCATTGCCTTGTGGACAAATTTGCAGTCCCTCATGGACTCTCAGTTACTGGAGAATCTCCCAGGAACCCTGTGGTTGGTAGCTTCCTGAAGGTGCAATTTAACTTTTCACACACACACACACTGAATTGAAAGTTGCAGAACCTTTTGAACTGTTCTGTAACCTTACTCAGATTTCACAATTATGTTCTTCATAGCAACTGTGCTGGCAGCCTTTGCTGGCCTACCCTTTATCAGGTGAAATAAGATGAAATCGCTGAGGGCAACTGTGCTGGGCAGCCTTTGTAAAATGTGGTGCACAGCACAGTATGGCAGTGCTGCCATTTGCCCAGCAGAGGGCGGCATTGGGTCACAAGTGAGGCGTGGGGCTTTTTACTAAGAGACATAGCTGGGTGGATTCTTGGCCCAGGAGTCGCTAGCTTTGTGACCTTGAACAAGGCACTGAGCCGCTACAGAATGGAATCATTGAGAAAATATGCAGAGTACTTGTCCAGCAACTAGCACCTACTAATCACTCATCAAAAACTTCTTTTTGTCATATTACCACCTTGGTCTGAGAAGTGAATTTCTGGGGGATACAGGGGACAGAGCTGGCCCCCACACTCCAGTGGAGGCAGGGGCAGGGCTGGGCACTGAGGCTGGTGCCCAGAGAAGGAAGGGTGCACTTGGGAAGGGAGGTGAGGAGAACTCAAGTTATAACTGCAATTGAGTTGGGCACCTCAAGTCCAGTTGAAGCTAAAATTCATGCTGGAATGATGGCTGAGCAGGTCATGGCATTGTCCAGACTCCCCCTGTGCAGGAATCCCCCTCCACAACCATCCTGAACAAATCCGTTAAGGAGGAGTGGTTTGTCCTCCTGTCCGTGTCGGTCGGGAGAATGCCTGAGCTTGTTTCCTGACTCTATCCTTTACTGGCTGTGTGACCTGGTGGCTTTGGACAAGTTACTTAACTTCTCTGTGCTTTGGTTTTGTCCTCTGTAAAATGGGGGTAATAATAGTGCCCACCCCATTGGTATTGCTGTACTGTAAGAATTAAATGAGTTAATACTTGGAGAGTTTATATTATTTCTAAATCCAGTGAATGAAGGGAAAGAATCAGACATTTATCCTGCCTTTCCTGAACAACCTGTACCATTGGAATTAAATGCCTGTTGCTTAAAGATGAACCAATTAGCAGCCCAGGTAGTAATTTAAAAACATAAATAAAGTGAAAGAAGAGAAGCGTACCTTGCTGAGTATACCCAGAAAACATATCTCCCCACAGAATAATTGATATTTTTTTGCCTGGCCTACAGCAGCCTCGCTGGGAGATGTGGTTTGGTGGTTGAAGGATGGGAATGGAGGGTGAGGAAGGCAGATCTCTTCTGCTTCACTGACAGCTGATGTCTGCTATCAAGTGCTAAGACTGTGAAATTGGCCATCGGTGATGAGTAAGAATCTCTTGAGTTCTGTGGGGACGGGATGGGTGGTGGCACTGAGAACATAACCAGGGGCATTTTGGGAAATGGTGAAGTTGCTGTGTAGAGCCTTGGCCTGATCATCCCTGAGATCAGAGAGAGTTCCTTCTCTGTGTTTCCGTCTTCTCCCTGGCCCACTTGCTGCCCTTCCCTTGCTTTATACTGTGGGCCTGAGGCCTCAGGTACTGAAAGGAGTCAGAAAAAACTCATTGGCCTGATATTATTCCTTTATTTGTTCAGCAAAAAACCCCAAAACAAAATGAAACAAAATACCCAAAAATAAATCATCCAGAGATAGACTTAAAATGGACCATTACAACACTGTGGGAATGATTATTAATAGCTAATCATCAGTGACATTTATGAAAGCTTTCCATGGACTAAGCAGTATACTTGACCCTTTTTTTTTTTGCACCATTTCCTTTAATTCTCATGACATCCCTATGAGCTAAATATTCTGCTTATTTCCTAGATTATGAATCTGGTCAAGTGTATTGTTAAGGATCTCAAGAGAATCCTCTTTACAGGTCCTGGCCCCTCACTTCGTTGTTGCTTGGCAATAACTCTTCCTTATTCTGTTATCAAACTGCCTCCCAATTTATCTGAGGCCTAGTTAAAAATATGGCTGATGGCACTTGATTATAAGGTGACAGAGTGCTGATGCCCTGTTTGAGCAAGTGAATCGTGTTTTGGCTATATATTCATTAAGAATTGATTGTGGCTACTTATGCCTCAGGGCAGCACCCTCTTGATGCCCAGCCACTCCAAGGAGGGTTAGAGCTATAGCTGGTTGGCCCAAATAGAGAAAACTCAATGACTACCTTTATGGAGTGGCCTGAGGCCCAGCACACAAATCTGTCCATGCCATAACCCTTGCACCTGCTGACACCTCGGTGGAAGACTCTCTTCCCATCACAAGAGATGGAAGGTGCCAGCTTCTTGGGAATATTCAGATTGCTTTTTCTGCGTTCAACAAATGCTGCGCACTGACTGGAGTAGTGAAAAATAGAAACTCCTAGCTTTCTTCTTTAGCTAGGGACCCCCTTCTTTCTTTCTTATTAGTTCTCAGGGGGCTGAGAGGTGACATTAACCTTGCTTAACCTTTCATCTTAGGTTGGGTTTCCTCTAGGTTCTTAGGGGATGTGAGTGCATGCAATTTATTTGGGAGATGCTCCTGGAAAGCTAGAAGTGGATGAGCAAGTTTGAGACAGATGAGGAAAGAAACCCAATACATGGCGTGCTAAAGAGTGACTTTTCTCTGACGAGCTAAGATGTAAGAAGATAACTAAAAAATATAGTGAAAAAGGCAATTGGAGCCAAGATGGCGGTGTGAGTAAAGCAGCGGAAATCTCCCAAAACCATATATATCTATGAAAATATAACAAAGACAACTCTTCCTAGAATAAAGACCAGAAGACACAGGACACCATCCAGACCACATCCACACCGGCAAGAACCCAGTGCCTCGTAAAGGGGGTAAGATACAAGCCCCGGCCCCGCAGGACCCAAGCGCCGCTCCCCCCAGCTCCCGGTGGGAGAAGAGTAGGCAGAGCGGGAGGGAGACGGAGCCCAGGACTGCTGAACACCCAGCCCCAGCCATCCGCACCAGAGCGCAGACACAGTGCGTGCACGGGGCCCTGGATACTAGGGAAACAGGACAGCAAGAACAGTGAGCAGGTACTGGAGGCCTGGCGCTGGAGGACATAAGAAAAGCAAGCGGCCATTTTTTTTTTCTCTTTTGTTTTGGCGAGCGCTTTTTGAAAGTCTTAAAGGGATAGGGACCCCAATACTAGGGAAACAGGGCAGCAAGACCGGTGAGCAGATGCCTGAGGCTGGTGCCGGAGAATAAAGAAAAACGAGCGGCCATTTTTTATTTTTTTATTTTACAAATTTTTTTTTTTTTTTTGGTGGTTGTTTTGTTTTGGCGGGTTCTTTTTGGAAGTCTTAAAGGGGCAGGGTGGGACACTTAATCCAGAGGTAGCGAATCCAGGGACCTCTGGGCACCCTAACCCCTGGGCTGCAGTGAGCTCAGAGGCCCTTTATGGAGATAAATAGCCTCCCAGCAGCTCCCCCTCCAACGCGACTCCACCATTTTGGAGTAGCTGCCCGAGCCAGGCCACGCCCACAGCAACAGTGGAGATAAACTCCATAGCAGCCGGGCAGGAAGCAGAAGCCCTGTCTGTGCGCAGCTGCGCAGCACAAGCCACCAGAGGTCGCTGTTCTCCCAGGAGAGGAGGGCCACAAACCAACAAGAAAGGAAGTCCTTCCAGCCGTCACTCGTCCCAGCTCTGCAAACTATTCCTATCACCATGCAAAGGCAAAGCTACAGGCAGACAAAGATCACAGAGACAACACCAGAGAAGGAGACAGACCTAACCAGTCTTCCTGACAAAGAATTCAAAATAAGAATCATAAACATGCTGACAGAGATGCAGAGAAATACGCAAGAGAAATGGGATGAAGTCCGGAGGGAGATCACAGATGCCAGAAAGGATATCACAGAAATGAAACAAACTCTGGAAGGGTTTATAAGCAGAATGGATAGGATGCAAGAGGCCATTGATGGAATTGAAACCAGAGAACAGGAACGCATAGAAGCTGACAGAGAGAGAGATAAAAGGATCTACAGGAATGAAACAATGTTAAGAGAACTGTGTGACCAATCCAAAAGGAACAATATCTGTATTATAGGGGTACCAGAAGAAGAAGAGAGAGGAAAATAGATGGAAAGTATCTTGGAAGAAATAATTGCTGAAAACGTCCCCAAACTGGGGGAGGAAATAATCAAACAGACCACGGAAATACACAGAACCCCCAACAGAAAGGATCCAAGGAGGACAACACCAAGACACATAATAATTAAAATGGCAAAGATCAAGGACAAGGAAAGAGTTTTAAAGGCAGCTAGAGAGAAAAAGGTCACCTATAAAGGAAAACCCATCAGGCTAACATCAGACTTCTTGACAGAAAACTTACAGGCCAGAAGAGAATGGCATGATATATTAAATGCAATGAAATGGAAGGGCCTTGAACCAAGGATACTGTATCCAGCACGACGATCATTCAAATATGATGGTGGGATTAAACAATTCCCAGACAAACAAAAGCTGAGGGAATTTGCTTCCCACAAACCACCTCTACAGGACATCTTACAGGGACTGCTCTAGATGGGAGCACTCCTAGAAAGAGCACAGAACAAAACACCCAACATATGAAGAATGGAGGAGGAGGAATAAGAAGGGAGAGAAGAAAAGAATCTCCAGACAGTGTATATAACAGCTCAATAAGCGAGCTAAGTTAGGCAGTAAGATACTAAAGAGGCTAACCTTGAACCTTTGGTAACCACGAATTTTAAGCCTGCAATGGCAATAAGTACATATCTTTCAATAGTCACCCTAAATGTTAATGGGCTGAATGCACCAATCAAAAGACACAGAGTAATAGAATGGATAAAAAAGCAAGACCCATCTATATGCTGCTTACAAGAAACTCACCTCAAACCCAAAGACATGTACAGACTAAAAGTCAAGGGATGGAAAAACATATTTCAGGCAAACAACAGCGAGAAGAAAGCAGGGGTTGCAGTACTAATATCAGACAAAATAGACTTCAAAACAAAGAAAGTAACAAGAGATAAAGAAGGACACTACATAATGATAAAGGGCTCAGTCCAACAAGAGGATATAACCATTCTAAATATATATGCACCCAACACAGGAGCACCAGCATATGTGAAACAAATACTAACAGAACGAAAGGTGGAAATAGACTGCAGTGCATTCATTCTAGGAGACTTCAACACACCACTCACCCCAAAGGATAGATCCACTGGGCAGAAAATAAGTAAGGACACGGAAGCCCTGAACAACACAGTAGAGCAGATGGACCTAATAGACATCTATAGAACTCTACATCCAAAAGCAACAGGATATACATTCTTCTCAAGTGCACATGGAACATTCTCCAGAATAGACCACATACTAGGCCACAAAAAGAGCCTCAGAAAATTCCAAAAGATTGAAATCCTACCAACCAACTTTTCAGACCACAAAGGCATAAAACTAGAAATAAACTGTACAAAGAAAGCAAAGAGGCTCACAAACACATGGAGGCTTAACAACACGCTCCTAAATAATCAATGGATCAATGACCAAATCAAAATGGAGGTCCAGCAATATATGGAAACAAATGACAACAACAACACTAAGCCCCAACTTCTGTGGGACACAGCAAAAGCAGTCTTAAGAGGAAAGTATATAGCAATCCAAGCATATTTAAAAAAGGAAGAACAATCCCAAATGAATGGTCTAATGTCACAATTATCGAAATTGGAAAAAGAAGAACAGATGAGGCCTAAGGTCAGCAGAAGGAGGGACATAATAAAGATCAGAGAAGAAATAAATAAAATTGAGAAGAATAAAACAATAGCAAAAATCAATGAAACCAAGAGCTAGTTCTTCGAGAAAATAAACAAAATAGATAAGCCTCTAGCCAGACTTATTAAGATGAAAAGAGAGTCAACACAAATCAACAGTATCAGAAACCAGAAAGGAAAAATCACGACGGACCCCACAGATATACAAAGAATTATTAGAGAATACTATGAAAACCTATATGCTAACAAGCTGGGAAACCTAGGAGAAATGGACAACTTCCTAGAAAAATACAACCTTCCACGATTGACCCAGAAAGAAACAGAAAATCTAAACAGACCAATTACCAGCAACGAAATTGAAGTGGTAATCAAAAAACTACCAAAGAACAAAACCCCCGGGCCAGATGGATTTACCTCAGAATTTTATCAGACATACAGGGAAGACATAATACCCATTCTCCTTAAAGTTTTCCAAAAATAGAGGAGGAGGGAATACTCCCAAACTCATTCTATGAAGCTAACGTCACCCTAATACCAAAACCAGGCAAAGACCCCACCAAAATAGAAAACTACAGACCCATATCCCTGATGAATGTAGATGCAAAAATACTCAACAAAATATTAGCAAACCGAATTCAAAAGTACATCAAAAGGATCATACACCATGACCAAGTGGGATTCATCCCAGGGATGCAAGGATGGTACAACATTCAAAAGTCCATCAACATCATCCACCACATCAACAAAAAGAAAGACAAAAATCACACGATCATCTCCATAGATGCTGAAAAAGCATTTGACAAAGTTCAACATCCATTCATGATAAAAACTCTCAGCAAAATGGGAATAGAGGGCAAGTACCTCAACATAATAAAGGCCATCTATGATAAACCCACAGCCAACATTATATTGAACAGCGAGAAGCTGAAAGCATTTCCTCTGAGATCGGGAACTAGACAGGGATGCCCACTCTCCCCACTGTTATTTAACATAGTACTGGAGGTCCTAGCCATGGCAATCAGACAAAACAAAAACATACAAGGAATCCAGATTGGTAAAGAAGAAGTTAAACTGTCACTATTTGCAGATGACATGATACTGTACATAAAAAACCCTAAAGACTCCACCCCAAAACTACTAGAACTGATATCGGGATACAGCAAAGTTGCAGGATACAAAATCAACACACAGAAATCTGTGGCTTTCCTATACACTAACAATGAACCAACAGAAAGAGAAATCAGGAAAACAACTCCATTCACAATTGCATCAAAAAAAAAATACCTAGGAATAAACCTAATCAAGGAAGTGAAAGACTTATACTCTGAAAACTACAAGTCACTCTTAAGAGAAATTAAAGGGGACACTAACAGATGGAAACTCATCCCATGCTCGTGGCTAGGAAGAATTAATATCGTCAAAATGGCCATCCTGCCCAAAGCAATATACAGATTTGATGCAATCCCTATGAAACTACCAGCAATATTCTTCAATGAACTGGAACAAATAATTGAAAAACTCATATGGGAACACCAAAGACCCCGAAGAGCCAAAGCAATCCTGAGAAAGAATAAAGTAGGGGGGATCTCACTCCCCAACTTCAAGCTCTACTATAAAGCCATAGTAATCAAGACAATTTGGTACTGGCACAAGAACAGAGCCACAGACCAATGGAACAGACTAGAGAATCCAGACATTAACCCAGACATATATGGTCAATTAATATTTGTTAAAGGAGCCATGGACATACAATGGCGAAATGACAGTCTCTTCAACAGATGGTGCTGGCAAAACTGGACAGCTACATGTAGGAGAACGAAACTGGACCATTGTCTAACCCCATATACAAAAGTAAACTCAAAATGGATCAAAGACCTGAATGTAAGTCATGAAACCATTAAACTCTTGGAAGAAAACATAGGCAAAAACCTCTTAGACATAAACATGAGTGACTCTTCTTGAACATATCTCCCCGGGCAAGGAAAACAACAGCAAAAATGAACAAGTGGGACTATATTTAGCTGAAAAGCTTCTGTGTAGCAAAAGACACCATCAATAGAACAAAAAGGAACCCTACAGTATGGGAGAATATCTTTGAAAATGACAGATCCGATAAAGGCTTGACATCCAGAATATATAAAGAGCTCACACACCTCAACAAACAAAAAACAAATAACCCAATTAAAAAATGGGTAGAGGAACTGAACAGACAGTTCTCCAAAACAGAAATACAGATGGCCAACAGACACATGAAAAGATGCTCCACATCGCTAATTATCAGAGAAATGCAAATTAAAACTACAATGAGGTATCACCTCACACCTGTAAGGATGGCTGCCATCCAAAAGACAAACAACAACAAATGTTGGCGAGGCTGTGGAGAAAGGGGAACCCTCCTACACTGCTGGTGGGAATGTAAGTTAGTTCAACCATTGTGGAAAGCAGTATGGAGGTACATCAAAATGCTCAAAACAGACTTACCATTTGACCCAGGAATTGCACTCCTAGGAATTTACCCTAAGAATGCAGCAATCAAGTATGAGAAAGACCAATGCACCCCTATGTGTATCGCAGCACTATTTACAATAGCCAAGAATTGGAAGCAACCTAAATGTCCATCGATAGATGAATGGATAAAGAAGAGGTGGTACATATACACAATGGAATACTACTCAGCCATAAGAAAAGGGCAAATCCTACCATTTGCAGCAACATGGATGGAGCTGGAGGGTGTTATGCTCAGTGAAATAAGCCAAGCGGAGAAAGAGAAATACCAAATGATTTCACTCATCTGTGGAATATAAGAACAAAGGAAAAACTGAAGGAACAAAACAGCAGCAGAATCACAGAACTCAAGAACGGACTAACTGGTACCAAAGGGAAAGGGACTGGGGAGGATGGGTGGGGAGGGAGGGATAAGGGGGGGAGAAGAAGGGGAGTATTAAGATTAGCATGCATGGGGGGGGAGAAAGGGGAAGGCTGTACAACACAGAGAATGCAAGTAGTGATTCTACAACATTTGCTATGCTGATGGACAGTGACTGTAAAGGGGTTTATAGGGAGGACCTGGTATAGGGGAGAGCCCAGTAAACATAATATTCGTCATGTAAGTGTAGATTAATGACACCAAAAAAAAAAGGCAGTTCCTGTGTGGAGACCTCCAATGAGTTCTACACAAGGGTATAAAGGGCATATAAAAGTGTAGGCAAAGGTCTGTTGGTGTTCATACAGAGGATCAAAGCCTAATTGGGCTACCCCGAAAATGAACTAAGATATGATATGAAAAAGAACTTCCAACATCAGCACTCTCTGGAAGACTCACGCCAGAAGATGATCATCAAAAAATCCCAACAAAAATCCACGCACTGCTACAGCTGTAGATGCACTCATCCCACCAGTTCCTGGACTTGCCATGGGAATGAGGAAGGAGATATCTAAGCTGGCCTGTGCATACAGTAAAACAACAAATTTGACTGGATCTATACTGTTGGAACTCAACCAAGAATTAGGAGAAGTGCAAATTGTAGCGCTCCAAAATCTTACAACTACAGACTATTTACTGTTAAAAGAACATAAGGGATATGAACAGTCCCCAGGAATGGGTTGTTTTAATTTGTCTGATTTCTCTCAGACTGTTCAAGTTCAGTTGGACAATATCCACCATATCATAGATAAGTTTTCACAAATGCCTAAGGTGCCTAACTGGTTTTCTTGGTTTCAGTGGAGATGGCTGGTAATTACAGGTATGCTTTGGTTATGTAACTGTACTCCTATTATGTTAATGTGTGTGCGCAATTTAATTAGTAGTTTAAAACCTATACATGCTGAAGTTACTCCACAAGAAGATATGTCAAAGAAATAATCAATCTTCCCATGTTTTCTTCCGCCTGCTACTTCTATAGCTTTTCTTCTTCCTTCCTAGTTGCAACCCTTGAGTAGAATTCGTGCCTCATAACGAAATTGCCGAGTATCATAATTCTTCCAAGTGGTAAAGATACCTCAAGACAAGTGCTGGGCATAGAAGCCACAGGGCATAAATCTGCAAAGAAGTAAAAAGCTAACCTTTTCAAACAATAAGGCTTCTCTCTCACTTACCAACTTTACATTTCCCTGTATGGCCCCGGAAGATGACTGGTTAGCCAGAGACGGGTAAGATTCCTCAAGGAAGGAACAACCTAAGACAGGCACAGTCGCAGGGGGGCCATCAGGTGAGAAATTGGGGATCAATAGAGGTGAGGCTTAGAACCTCACCCCCCCTGTTCTGAGAGAAATCTTCTGCATATGTGGATGTTTTATTGCCCTTGTCTAGCTTGGATTAACACATAGTCTACAGGCACACACCTGATCATCTACATTTGCTCTCTTACAACACTAAACTATGTTTTCTACCTTTATTTTGTATCTACCTACCACTTCAGCATTTTATTAAAAATAATAATAATAAAGAGAGAAATGTGGTATCCACATATAAATCAAGTATAAAAACCAAATGAGTATTCATATTTGAACTGACTGTTTATAGTTCATAATGCATGAGCAAAACCAAAAGTTTCTGTGATGACTGCCCTTGTACTGTTCACCGTGTAACTTATTCACTATGTAAGAATTTGTTCTCCATGTAAGAACTTGTTCGTTATGCTTCAGAAGATTGGAGACTGATGAAAATTAGGCTTGGAGTGGATTAATGATTGTTCATTGAGCATTGACTCCCCTATACAGAATTTTATTGTCGTTAACAACCATTTGATCAATAAATATGAGAGATGCCCTCAAAAAAAAAAAAAAAGTGCACACTTCCAATTGTAAAATAAATAAGTAACCGGGATGTAATGTATAGCATAAGGAATATAGTCAAAATATTGTAACAACTTGGTATGGTGATAGCTGGTACCTAGGATTATCATGTATATAAATGTTGAATCACTGTGTTGTACACCTGAAACTAATGTAATGTAATACTGTGTGTCAACTACCCTTCAATAAAAAATAATTATCTACAAAAAATATATATATATAGCGAAAAAGATCATTGAAGGAATGGTGATGTCACCTTAGAAAATATTTACATAGTGTGAAAGAAAGCAGTAAAGGAGAAACAGGACAAAACAGGTGAGACATATAGACAGCAAAAAGTATAATGGCAAATGTAAATCCATCTATATCAATAACACTAAATGTGGATTATAAAAAAAGGCAGTGATTGTCAAATTGATTAAAGAAAACATGATCCAACTATAAGCTGTCTACAGGAGACAAACGTTTAGATTAAAAGACACAAGTAGGTTGAAAGTGAAAGGATGGGAAAGATATATTATGCAAACAGCCACCAAGGAAGTTGGAGTGGTGATACTACTACTATTCAAAATAGACCTTAAAATAAAAAATGTTAAATGGGCCATTTTATAATGATAGAAGAGTCAATGCTGCAGGAAGCCATAGGAAGTATAATATATATTCACCTAACAATAGAGCCAAAAAATGTATGAAGCGAAAAATGATAGAATGAAAGGAAGAAATAGACAATTGAACAATAATAGTTGGGAACTTCAACACTGTACTTTTAGTAATGGATATACCACCTAGCAGAAGATTTAGGAAATAGAAGACTTGAACAAGACTATAAACCAACTAGACTTAACGGACATCTGTATTCCACCCAGCAATAGTAGAATACACATTCTTTTCAAGCACACATGGAACATTCTTCAGTACAGACCACATACTAGGAATAAAACAAGACGCAATAATTTAAAAGGATGGAAATCATACAAAGAATGTTCTCCAACCACAATACAACAGAAAGAAACTAGAACTTCACAAATACATGGATGTTAAAACAACAAACTCCTAAATAAGCAATGTGTTATTCACAGAAGAAATCACAAGGGAAATTAGAAAATACTTTGAGATGGATGAAAATGAAACCATGACATACCAAAATGTAGAGATGAAGCTAAAACAGGGCTTAGAGGAAAATTTATAGCTGTAAATGCCTACATTAAAAAGGAATTCCATCTTAAGGTACTAGAAAAGGAAGAACCAACAAAAGCTAAAACAAGTACAAGGAAGAAAAAATAAAGGTGAGAGAGGAAATTAATGAATAGAATAGAAGAGTCAACAAACCCAAAAGTTTGGGTTCTTTGAAAGATCAACAAAATGGACAATGCTTTAGATAAACTAGTGAAGAAAATGGAAAGAAGGCTGAAATTACTATAATCAGGAATGAAAGAGGAGACATCACTACCAACTTTACAGAAATTAAAAAGACTAAAAGAAAATGATGAATAACGGCATGCTAGCAAATTAAATACATGAAACGGACACATTCCTACAAAGGCACAAACTACCAAAACTGACTCCAGGAGCAGACATGGTCAGCTAAGAGGGTACTGCAGTAATCCAGGGAGGGGTGGTGATGGTGGCTTGGAGGGGTGCTTGGACCAGGTGGTCAGGCTGGAAAGGGAGAGGCATGAGACCCTTGGGATAAAATTTAGGTAAGATTAGTTGAGCTTGCTGATGGATTGGATATGGGGTGGTGAGAGAAAGAGGCATCCAGACGAGTCTTAGGTGTGAGCCTTGCCCAGCAGGTGGACAGGGTGCCATTGTTTTCTCCTAAGAATCTTAGTACTTAGTTCTTAAAGGTGGTTATGGAGGTGCGGAGAGATTTGAGGGAGTGGGAACATAACCAGATGAAGGTTGGGTGGAATGTTTCAGAGGGAAGACATCTGAAACACTTCTCCCTTTCCCTCTCCCTACTTTGGAAATCAGAACTTCTCGTAGTAAACTCTTACGCATCTGGGAGTTGATAACACTGGCCAGGGTTGATTGCTTCGCTGCATCTGTTTCTGTTACCTTTGTTTTGACAGTCTCTCTTTCGCTGGCATTTGGTGGGCATCAGCATAATAAGGTTTGCAGAAATAACAGTAGTTCTTTTTCTGCCCATTGAGTGGAAATGATTTGAATGTCATTTGCAATGTAAAATTCCTCTGTAAAAATTACTTCCTGTCTACACAGGCATCTGAAGAATAGACTTGGAGACTTAAAGGAAAAATCAACTTTACTCATCCTTCAAACAGCTGCTCTAGGTTGGGCTTCTCCAGAAAAAGATCCTGAGACAAGTTTATTTGAAAGTGAGTTCAGAACAAACCTTCATGGGAGTGGCATGGATGGGAGACGGAGAAGTGTGTATTAATGAGCAGGTTGCTGTCAGGGACAACTAGGGCTGAATTCCCTGCAGAAATTTGGGAGCCTATGAAGAGCCCATTCCACAAGAACTGTCGCCACCAAGAGGTGAGGAAGTTCCTCCAAACTGCTTTGTCCCTGGTTGAAGAGAGCGTCTGGGGGCATCGAATCCTCCAGTTCATCCTATCCACTTTGCCAGATGGCTGAATACACTTCTACAGCCAGAGGTAGCTTTCTGGTAATGAGGGGCAAGCCTTGCTATAGGAAACTATTGCATGCTCGGGTATGGTGAGGACCAAGGGGATGTGGGTGGGTCACTGACATCATCTGGTACAACAGCTTTTAGGGAAGGCATGGGCTGCTGGACTGGGTGAACATGCAGGTGGTCTTTCCAAGCATGACATACGGATGACATTGTTGCCTGTGGTAGTTTTGTGGGTTGCGATCCCCACAACAACTTATAAGGAGTAGCAAAAGAATTTCCATAGTAGTTCCATCTCAAAAAGAGTCCACTAACTGCTGATATTTCACTCACCTATTGTGTTATTTTAAATAGCCGACTTGTACCTAGCCCGTGCAACTCTTGCAGAAGGTATGGGCTCATGGTGGCAGATCTTTTCCAGGAGTTCATGCATAAGCTATCTAGATAATTGGCTGGCTTTAATTTATTGACACCTGGCTCACATGGGCTCAGCCTGCTCGATACTGTGGCACAGACTGCATGTTACACAAGAGTGCTAGTGGATGGGGGCCAAATGCAGAACAGCTACACTCACCTAGTCCTACATCCAGTAAGGAGTTGTACCCAGTCTGTATGCATCTGGACAAAAGGAGTGCTTCCAGTCTGGAGGACGTTATCTTTTTCTAATTTGCACAAAGTTGCCATGTTGTACAAAGTTAATAAAGTTGCTAAATAGGAAAAGTGAATTCAGAACAGAATGAGCAGTATATCCACAGTATGTCATTAAGGCAACCATCAGGCACAATAAAGACATTACTGTTCAGTAGAGATAGGAGATGAGTCATAATTAGTTCTGGAAGCTGCCATGTTTTTTCCCACATCAGTCCAAATACACAACTACCCTTTTGAGGACATTTAACTGTTAACCTAGAAGGACTAAATGGGAAGTCACATCAGTTCTCTTTAAGAACACCTTCTATTTCAAAACAAGTCCAAAATAACCATTAGCCCCCTACTCTACAAATAAGGGCAGAAAGAAACACAGGAGCCTACCAGTTTGGTCCACAATATTAACCAGCTTTGGAAGGTGTGTGGATGTAACAAGCTTTGGAAGGTGTGTGGATGTTGACTCCAGAGTCTCTTGCAATTCAATATCCAGTAACGAGCGAGTTATTTGGCCTCAAATATTGTAATAGGCAAGCTGCGATCAGAAGTCCAGCTTTGGGCACTGTATGGGAATGGACCCTCCATGGGGGAAAATAGTGGATGTTCCAGGTAGGTCTTTGCCATTGAGAAGAGAAACTAGGAGGGGGGAGCGATCGGATGCTACTCCTTTCCTCTCCAAGCCCACACCTCACAAAAGCAGTGCCCATGTCTGGCTCTCTTCTTGCCATGAGGGTTTTTACGACGTGGATATCTAAAACACCACTTTTGGTACAAATGCATATTTTCCTTACCCTTTCTCTTAAAAATGATACAATTTTCAACTGATCTCCTCTTATACCTTGTTATCACCTTGGAATGAGCCACTGTCATCTCACACCTAGATAAGCCACCTCATAATTGGTTTCCCTTCCTCTGTCCTTGTCTTCACTCTGCTGTCAACATAGCTGCTGAGGGACCCAGTTCACTCACATCTTGTCCCTCTTCTGCCCGGAACCCTCTTCTCACTCAGTAAAAGCCAGAATCCTTACAATGCTTGTATGACCTGGCTTTATTTTCTCCTTATGTCCCCTTCATTCACTCAGTACCAACCCCACAGGACCCTGGAATAGGGTGCTGTTCCAGGCACCTCCCACCTCAGGGCCTTTGCACTTGCTGTTCCCTCTGCCTGGATTGCCTTTAGCCCAGATGTCCTCACCACTCACTCTCACCTCCTATAGGTCTTTACCTGATATCTCCTTCCTCAGCCCACCCATCTAACAGTGCACACACCTATACTCCATATCACCCCCTTGCCGTTTCCTGGATTTTTCTTTCCTTAGTGCTCATCACTATCTAACATACCAGATCTGACTTATTTCTTTGTCTATTGTCTCCTTCTTTCTGGAAGCTAAGATGCCTGAGGGCAAGGATTTTGCCTGCTTTGTTCCCTGGAGTGTCCTCATTGTCTAGAGCAGTGCCTGGGTCAGAAGTGAGTGCCCTGCAAATACAGATTAAGTGTGAAGAATGGGAAACCCAGAGGTGCTCATTCCATGAATTTTATCAGCAACCACCCCATGTGACCACTGGGATCACTTCCCTCATGGATTCCCAGGTGTGCAGAAGGTTAGCTTGTTCTGGTCCCCCCTTCCAAATCCCCTGCTTCTATCTGGCTGTATGGGCAAAAGGAGCCATGATATCCCCTGGGCTGTGGTTTCCTGTAAAATAATGGGTTTGGGCTGGATGGTCCTGGGGCTCCTAAATCCTAAATTTAGTCTCCTAAATCTTAGATTTTTCTTTTTTTCATTTCTAACTTCATGTGGCCAACCTTCCACAAGACTGTATTACCAGGGTATTTAATGACTCCCCTTGGTGAGCCCCAGTGTCAGCTGCTTATAGTAGGCACCATCAGTGATCAGCCCAGCTCTTCGCACTCACCGTTCCAGGATGTGCCCACTGACTCCATTCCTCTGAAAGTGCTGGCGCCTTTCTGCCTGTGCGTTTTCTCTCCAGAGTGGCAGAGGTTGGGAGTTCTGGGGAGTAGGTGTCCCTGGGAACAGTCTTCACTTGACGAGATGTATGAGTTGGTTTTACCCCTCTTGTGGGCTGACTCTTTGGGGTGTTCCATGCTGTCTCCCCCAGCTGCCCAGCAACTCTGAGCCCCAGCTGTCCTGGGTGGTATCCTGTCCATCATGTCTTCCTGCCATACCTCTGTTACTCACTCTTCTCCCCTCACCAGCGTTTCCTGGGATCATCTCTCCAACAAGCTGATTGCACTCAAATCCTTGTCTCAGGGTCAGCTTCTGGGGGACCACCTAAGATGGTCTTCCCGGAGTCCTGCTCAGTTGCTCGCTATGCCTCCTGCCTCCATGGATTCCCCTTTCTGTGGGATCGATTACATCCTGGCCCCATTCTCCCATCTATAGACCCTGCCTTCCACCATGTTGCTAGGACCTCTTTTGTCCCACCTCCTCTTCCAAAATCTTTTTTTTTTTCTAGCCCCTAGCAGGCAACTCCCAAATCATTATGCTGATTGATTCACCTGATCTTTATCTTCACCTCTCTCACCTACAGAATGTTCATTCACAGAGTATTCAGGGTAAGGCACACTCTCTTTCGGCCACATCAATAGTGATAAACAGTGATACAGACAAATTGTGCAAGACAATAGCAGTCCTTCCTAGAATTTCTCTAAAAGATAAAAGATGAGGACTCTGGATTGACATAGAGCTTCACATTGTCTCTCAGCTTCAAGCATACACTTGAACTTCTAATTTTTCTTGACTATCTGGCATACAAATGTTAGCCTCCATGTCCTTAACTAGACTAGCAGCAGGGACAGGCTGTGGAAATACTGAATTGGCTGCCTGGAGGCGAGGTGGACTTGAAAATAAATAATGCATTCCACAACCCCATGCAACACCATGTGTGGTGCCTTGAGAGACGTGCTGTGCCACCACCACGCCATGCTTCCCCAAGCACTTCTACTGAAGTGAAGGCCCATGGACCCCTGTGTGGGGTTGAGGGAGAAGGTGTAGGGAGGGCACACAGACCAGAGAGGTTTTTGTCTTCCTTCCCAGTTCTTATCTTTATTTGGCTACCCCAGACCAACTCTGCCTCAAAGACAAGAGGAGAAAAATAAACAAACCCAAAATTCAACTGATTGAAAGTCTATCCACCTACACATCCAATCCTGGGATCCAGTCAGGTAGGTGATCAAGGTGTGACCACGTGATGGATTACATTACAGCCCTTACAGTCATGTTCTAGAGAATACTGACTTACAGGGATAAATGCTCACAATAGATTTCAGGCTGCAAAGCAGAATGTATAGGATGTCCTTATTCTGATAAATTATATAGGCAGATGTAAATTATAAATACATTTGTAAATTACTCCCATATACACAACACATGTTTATATCACGCATACATGTAAATTACTTCCACATAGAAATCATATATACAAAAACACAGGGAGAGGAGACATGACCATATTCAAATGGGTACATTGGGAGAAGGGGTGACGTGGAATTTTTGGAAAGGTACTATTTGTGTGTTTACAGTGTTTTACATCGACCATATTCTTTTCGTAAACAGAAAAATATGTCAAGCAAAAGAATATTGTCTTTCCTCCTGTTTCCATGAGTATTGACACAGATAATAGGAGCAAAACTGTCCTCCCCAATGCCTCTCCTTCAACCTCATTGTGATTCTATCATTCATACTAACATGTTTCACCTAAGCTGGAGTGCTGGTCAAAGACTGGGGTGCTGTTAAAAGGTCAGCAGACCTGAGACCTATGCTCTTTGCCCTGAGCCTTTACCCCATGTAGAAACAGCAGTGTGCCCTGAAAGTCTCATCAGGCCGCGTCCCTGACTGGTTGTAATGGACCTTGCTCTTCACTGTCCTGTGTATCAGCTTAGATGGTGGGAAAATTGCTCTAGTTCAGCGATGACCCCAGACAACGAAAGCATTGCCCTGCTTCACCACAGAGATGGGGTCCACCTACTCGCCCAGCTAGGGCTCAGCCAGTTTTTACAATGATCCTCTTGCACTGAGGGATCACTTGTCTTGGCATCAGAAAAATCTGGACTTTAGTCCTAAGTTGAAATCTCAGTGCTCTGTGCTGTGTAACTTTGAGCAAGTTACTGAACCTCTGTGAGTTTTACTTTACCCATCTGTAAAACAGGATCCATGAGAGGGTTGTTGGGAGGATTAGGAAAGTCTATAGCCCAGGGTCTGCTATCTGGGTCAGTCACCACATGATGGTCATTATTTGGGTCTACTTCTGCCACTACTTCTACTTCTGCCATATACTATTTTTGACCTTGGGCTAGAACTCTTATCTTGCTGAGACTCAAGTTTTGTATTTATTTAAAAAAACAAAAAATGAAAAACAAACTTGCCTGATATTCCACAAGGGATCAGGGTCCAGTTTAAGTAAGGTGCAAGTGAGAAATAGTTGTTAATCCTAACCCACTGTTTGGCCTTAGAGAGGACCAGAGGGAAAGGTGAGTGAGTCCTTTGTCAACTGGCTGCAAAAATAGCTTCAACCCTTTCTCTCCTTATATCCACACCCTGCGGCTACGTCGGTTTGTAGCTCCTCCCATCAAGATGTGGACTTTATTTCTTCCTCCTTAAAATTGGGCTTGGCCATGTGACTTGTTTTGCATTGCAAACAGAAGCTTGAAAAGTGATTGCATAATGAAGCTTGCCCTTTCCTGATGCTCTTGGGAATCCTACTAATACCAGTGTGTGGATGAGCCCATTGAAGGATGAACAACACATGCTCTGCTAACGGGTCCTTTATAGTCCCTGCCAACAGTCAGCCATCCAGCAGATGTGTGAGTGAGGTCATCGATCATGAGCTAACTGCAGCGCATGAGGGGAACCAGCCAACACCATGTATGGCAGCGTCTCCACTAGCCCCACACATTTATCACACACACATCCCTTCATATCTACAAGTAAAACCACTCTCTGAATTATTGCCCTTATTAGTAACCAAGCACAGCTCACAGCTCTATCATTTTTGTTCCATGTGTATTTGTAAGCAAATGGCAAAGTTCCAGGCACAGCCAAGGTTCTTGCCTTGCTGGGGAGACCCATAGATGGATGATGTAAGCCAAGGCAAGATAAAAGGCTGGAGCAGTGGCTTTCTGAGGAATAGTTAAAGCAGGTTTCTCAGCCTCAGCACTGTTGACACTTTGACCCAGACAGTTCCCTGTTACATGTGTGGGCAGCTGTCCTGTATAGCATAGGATATTTAGCAGCACCCTGGCCTCTAGACACTAGATGCTTATGTCCCCTGTCCCCCACAGTGTGACAACCAATAATATGTCCACACATAGAGGTCCCCCAGTGGGGGCAAAATTGCCCCCTAAATCTGCACAGAATTAAGGGAGAGGATTCTGAGTAGCTGTGGGCATTATGTCTGGGTAATGGTGAGCAGCTGCCCCAGAGAGAGGGCTTCACCCAAGACCCATGAGCAGGACTGGGAGGTCAGGAGGGCTGGCCAGTGCTTCTGGGGCTCAGTGCTGGAGTTATTGAGCCCCTGTAACCAGGCTCTGCAGCTCAGTTTCAGGGTGACATGAGCTTTGAATGATCCAGTTTGTGATACACATCTCCCCTTTCTCTCCTGCCACCCCTCCCAGACCCCAGAACATGCCACCTCCCCTCTTCACTGCTACTCCCCCGCCAGTGACTGGACAGAGGAAACTAAGACTTAAGAAACTCTGGGCAGCCAATATGTTTTTGTTTCAGGATGGGGGGAAGGGAGAGGAAAGGATTGAAATTGCCTTGTGGGCACCTCAGCCTCCTCAGCCCTTTGTCCCCATTATGGAAAAGGTAATTAAGACTTTGCTTTCTTTCCATGAACAGTGACAGGGGCCTACAGCAGTTCCTTACCAAAAAGCAACTCACAGCCAATTGTTTAGAAGACGGTGAAATCAGAGAGCTGTGCGTTTTCTCCACACAACACCACAGAAATCAATAGCTGTTTGAGTACTTCATCATAATCTGGTAAGTCTTCAGTAAATCTCTGTTGTCATGTAGTTACAGAGCCTTTGTCCATCTGTGACATTTTAATATCCCCTGACACCATTACAGAGTAAAGATGTCCTATAAACAGAAGACAATGTGCATGCCTGCTCTAATAGCTTGTCTCTCCCACTGTTACTCAAACCACCCTAATGCAGGAACTCTCAGATTTGGAATTCTTAGCGAAACAAAGCCTGCTTCCTGGCTGTATAACCACCCTGATATGGGTGTGGGAAATACACTAAGGAGATGCATGAATGTAAGCATGTTTCTACAGATGAGGAACATTAGATGAATTTGTTTTTATTGGTGACCTCTGGGCACTGGGGATAATGAAAGACTATGGTCAGAGATTTCTGACAGGACTGGGAGATGAGATTTCCAGGCTAACCAGACGTCCTGGCTTTGGAGAGCTAATGAATATAGGTGACTGTGTTAATTTGTCATGAGAAAGTACCACAGACTGGGTGGCTTAAACAACAGAAATTAATTTTCATACAGTTCTGGAGGCTGGAAGTGCCAGATACAAGTGTCAGCAGGGTTGATTTATTCTGAGGTCTCTCCTTTGTAGGTGGCCGTCTTCTCCCTGTCTCCTCACATGGTTCTTTCTCTCTTCATGTCTGTGTCCTAATTTCTTCTCATAAGGACACCAGTCACTGGATTAAGGCCCACCCAATGACCTCATTTAATTTCTTTTAAACTAAAGTATCATTGCTATACAATCTTATATTGGTTTCAAATGTACAAACAGTGGTTCATCATTTACCTGTATGATTAAATCCTCACCCTCTCTAGTGCAGCTACTATCAATGTAGAAAGATGTTATAGAATCATTGACTATATTCTCCATGCTGTACTACCGTTCCCGTGACAAACTTCTATTATGATTGAGAATTTTTGTGCCCCTTTATTCCCCTCACCTTCCCTATCCAACCATTCCCATCCCTTCCCCTTAGTAACCACTAGTCACTTCTCACAGTGTCTATGAGTCTATTGCTGTTGTGTGCCTTCTGTTTTGCTTTGTTTTTATATTCCACAAATAAGTGAAATCATATGGTGTTTGTCTTTCTCTGCCTGGCTTATTTCACTGAGCATAATACCCTGTAGGTCCATCCATGTTGTTGCAAATGGCAGGATGTCTTTTCTTTTTATGGCTGAATTATATTCCGTTGTGTACGTGTACCACCTCCTCTTTATCCAGTCATCGACTGATGGACACAAGTTGCTTCCACATCTTGGCTATTGCAAATAGTGTGGCGATAAACACAGGGGTGCGTGTATCTTTTTGAAATGGGGTTTTGTTTTCTTCAGGTAAATTCCTAGGAGTGGAATTACTGAGTCAAATGGTATTTCTATTTTTAGTTTTTTGAGGAATCTCCATACTATTTTCCACAGTGGTTGCACCAATTTACATTCCCACCAACAGTGTAGGAGGGTTCCTCTTTCTCCACATCCTTGCCAGCATTTGTTATTTCTTGTCTTTTGGATAGTGGCCATCCTAAATAATGTGAGGTGATACCTCATTGTGTTTTTAATTTGCATTTCTCTGATGATTAGCGATATGGAGCATCTTTTGATGTCCCTGTTGGGTATACATATTTCTTCTTTGGAGAAGTGTCTGTTCAGGTCCTTTGCCCATTTTTTGACCAGGTTATTTGTTTTTTGGGTGTTGAAGCACATGAGTTCTTTATGTATTTTGGACATTAACCCCTTATTGAATGAGTTGACTGTATTTAATCTTAACCTCTTTAAAGATCCTATCTGCAAGTACAGTAATATTCTGAGGTACTAGGGGTTAGGACTTTAACATATGAACTTGATGGGGGAAGGGGGCACACTGAGCCCATAACAATGACTATAGCCAGGCACACGTCCTCTCTCCCTTTCTCTTTCATGCATACATCACCAAGTGTACAGAATGCCCGATGCCCGTTATCAGCCAATGCACCATCTCTCAGCTGCTGTAAGAATTGGCAGCAGGCTCACAGTTGCCCCCTTCTGTGCAGAGTTTTCCTTGTCCAGAAGCTTCCTTGCTCGAGAAGGTATGCCCCTTATCCTCTGGCAGCCCACAGCTAATGACCGACATATGAGGGGACAGAGGGCCAGCCCCCTGGCCTTAGGTGGGACCAACGATGTGGTAAAGTCCATGCTTCAGGGCTCCCTGTGGACCAGGCTGACACTAGACTCTAGCTGATGACATCCTCACTCAACTCCTTCCCCTGCCCGCTCCTGCTTCTCTCAGTCCCCTCCTCCGGGGAGTCACCCTCAATAAATCACATGCACCTAAATCTTGTGTCAGCCTCTGCTCTTAAGGAACTTACCCAAAGACTGTGAATTTCAAAGAAATCACTCAAATGCACTTAACACGAACATTTCTCAAAGGCAATTTTGTTGTTGTTTGATGATTCAGAAGGCATTGCCTGACTGTGCAGTGTCACTGGGCACTTATGAAAGAACACCAATTACTTCTAGAGGTGGGAAGAAATATCCTTCAACAGAGCACTCCTATAACTAGAAGGTGAAATTACACATTTTAATTTAACAATAGCCAGAACCCAGCATGTTTGGGTCCAGATGAAGTCAAATCTGAGAGCCAGAGGTCAGAATGATATCTTCTGTCAACACTGTCCACACTGGCGGCCACAAGCATAGGCACTTTGCTCTCATATGTGCAGCTTTTTTGACAGCATTTCACAGTGTTCATCTCATATAGATACATACAGGCCATCAGTGCTGAGAGGGTCTGTAGTCCCTCCAATAATAATATAGAGTTCTGTGATAGGTTGGATTTTGTTCCCTAAAAGATATGTTGAGGTCCTAACCCCTGGAGCCTCAGAAGGTGACCTTACTTGGCCATAATGTCATTGTAGATGTAATTAATATGAGGTCATACTGGGGTAGGTGGGCCCTAATCACAAGTTCCATATGTTGTCATTGTTTTGTTTTTGAAGTCATGGAAAACCTGACTCAGAACTTGACAAAATTTCATTAAACTTAATGGCAAATATGTAGAAAGCCTCTTTTGATACTTCCTTGTTAAGAGTAAAAGATGAAAAGCTGCATGCCATGTGTGTAAAACCTTGCTCACTGTACCAGATAAAAACAATTGAAAGACTGTATGGAAACAATATGGTGGCAAAATTAAAATGCAGTCTTTGTTTAGAGAATACACGGGAGACACCTAGAAAATATTTCTGGAGGTTTGGAAAATATTAAACAGACTACACAGGTGGGAAATTTACAATACAGTTTGATAAAAGTACAGACAGATGTTCCTAATGTGTCCTAGCTTACAGACCTTGTTAGATTCTGTGAGCAATAAAATGCAAGAGGTATTTCTTAAGGAGCTGTGAAAGGAAAGATGAACTAGATAATTGATTCAACAGTAGTTTTCTAATAAAACCAGGGTTTGATGAAAAGTAAAAATTAAGAACAAACAAACATAGCTGTAACCACCAGGAATCATCTGCTTTGATTCAAGAGGGGCACAGAAAGGATTTTAGAGTGAGGATAGCATCTCATAAAAAGGAATCACCATTATTTCAGAAGCTAGGTGTTGCAGCAAAGGGGTGGAGCCAGGTATACTCCATTGATGTAGCTTGCTGAATAAAGACATTTTTAAAAGGACAAGCATGAAAATCATTGATGACACAAGAGTTCACTGGTTATCTGGTGGCAAAGTTTATAAAAGAGCCTTTAACTTAAAGATAAATTATGGTTTTCCTTTAAAACAAGCCAGACCTTTCACATTTGGGAGCCCCTCCTGGGACAAGCGGCTACCAAATAGAACTGACAAATGGCAGTAGAGAGTCAGATTGTCAGGAAGCCAAGAAACAAACATGGATGAGTGAATCAACAAGGTTCACTTATCTCATGGATGGGGAAGGAAGCTGACAGAGTCAGAATTCACTTCAAAGAGAGTAGGAACATTAACTGAGCCACAGAGTGGTATAAATGTGTGTACTTAATCTCTCAGAACTATAGTGTCAGATGACAACATCTGATTAAACAAGGATTCCATCAGAACTTTTAGAAACTTAACTGTCTCTCTGGCTCAAGATTTTCATAGTAAGTTCTGCACAAGAGCCAGGAGCACCTCATCACTCTTGGAGTTTATTATATGCAATATTATTATAGGTTCTAGTATCCTCAGCCATGAACACAGCCTTTTGTGTCTCCCCTGGCCTCCCAGGCTAACACAACCTTTTTCAGACACATACCTGAATTTAGTGCTGTCTAGCTGTTTTTGGATTAAGAGGGACTTGAGAGACCTAACAACCCAGTGTAATGTGCAGTTCTTTTGTGGCTTTTGGCTCAGACAGAACAACTGCAAAAGACATTTTAGTGACAACTGGGGAAATTTGAATATGAATTGGGTACTAGGTGATAGCAAGGAATCTTTATTCATTCTTTTAAGTATGATAATGGTGTAGTCCTTACTTGATGCATATGAAAGTATTATGAGGTAAAATGTCATCATCTCTAATTTATTTTAAATACTTTGGCAACAAGTT
Organism: Manis pentadactyla; assembly: GCF_030020395.1. Classification (NCBI taxonomy): domain Eukaryota; kingdom Metazoa; phylum Chordata; class Mammalia; order Pholidota; family Manidae; genus Manis; species Manis pentadactyla. The sequence continues at coordinate 146,343,171 of NC_080023.1, read as the reverse complement.
ACATGAAGCAAATGTGATTAAGAATGGTTAAGTCTAGGTAATGGGTATATGGCAGATCATCATACCACTTTTTTCTGTTTTGTATTTTTTTTTTTTAAATAATAATTTTTTATTGAAGGGTAGTTGATGCACAGTATTACATTACATTAGTTTCAAGTGTACAACACAGTGATAAAACATTTATATACATAATTCTAGGTTCCAGCTATCACCCTACCAAGCTGTTATAATATCTTGACTATATTCCTTATGCTATACATTACATCCCGGTTACTTATTTATTTTACCATTGGAAGTCTGTCCCGTTTTTTTTGTTTTTTTTTTTGTGAGGGCATCTCTCATATTTATTGATCAAATGGTTGTTAACGACAATAAAATTCTGTATAGGGGAGTCAATGCTCAATGCACAATCATTAATCCACCCCAAGCCTAATTTTCGTCAGTCTCCAATCTTCTGAGGTATAACAAACAAGTTCTTACATGTAGAACAAATTCTTACACAATGAATAAGTTACATAGTGAACAGTACAAGGGCAGTCATCACAGAAACTTTTGGTTTTGCTCATGCATTATGAACTATAAACAGTCAGTTCAAATATGAATACTCATTTGGTTTTTATACTTGATTTATATGTGGATACCACATTTCTCTCTTTATTATTATTATTTTTAATAAAATGCTGAAGTGGTAGGTAGATACAAGATAAAGGTAGAAAACATAGTTTAGTGTTGTAAGAGAGCAAATGTAGATGATCAGGTGTGTGCCTGTAGACTATGTGTTAATCCAAGCTAGACAAGGGCAATAAAACATCCTGTTTTGTATTTTTTTTAATGTTCATAATAAAAACTTTTATAATAAAAAAATCTGTACCATCAAGGTGAAAATGTTTTCGTTTTGAGGAACAAAGCAAATATTTTTTGAAATAAAATATATGGAGAGAACATTTTCAAAGTTTCCATTGTTATATTAATTTATTGATTAAAGAAACAGAATGGGTCATCTACCAGCTTTCCTCCTGCTTACTTAAAAAATATTGGGAAAAACAAAAAAAAAGGAAATTAAGAAAACAATTCCAGTTGTGATAGCATTAAAAAGAATACAATGCTTAGGAATGAACCTAACCAAGGAGATAAAAGATTTCTGTGCTGAAAACTACAAAATGTTATTGAAAGAAATGAAAGACAACAGAAATAAATGGAAAGAGATCTCATGTTCATAGGTTGAAAGACTTAATATTGTTAAGATGTCCATACTATCCAAAGCAATCTACAGATTTAGGCAATCCCTATCAAAATCTCTATTACTTTTTTTGTAGAAGTGGGAAAATTCATCCTAAATTCATATGTAATATCAAAGGACCCCAAATAGCAAACCAATTTTGAAAAAGAGCAAAGTTGGAGAACTCATGCTTCTTGGCTTCAAAAGATATTACAAAGCTACAGTTATCAAAACAGTGTGGTACTGGCATAGAGATGGCAAAGTAGAACAATGGCATAGAGAGCCCAGAAATAAACCCTTGTGTATATGGTTAAATGATGTTTGACACAGATGTCAAAGCATTCAATGGGGAAAGGACAGTTTCTTCAACAAATGGTGTTGGGAAAATTGGATATCCATATACAAAAGAGTGAAGTTGGACCACGTATTACACCATATATAATAATTACCTCAAAATTGATTAAAGATCTAAACTTAAGACCTAAGACTATAAAACTCCTAGAAGAAAACATAGGGAAAGCTCATGCACTGGACTTAGCAATGCTGTTTTGGATATGACACCAAAGCAGAGGCAATAAAAGCAAAAATAGACAAATGAGACTATATCAGACTCAAAAACTTTAAGACAATATCAACAGAGTGAAAAGGCAATCTGTGGAATGGGAGAAATATCTGCAAATATCTGCAAATATCCAGAATATAGGAAGAACTCTAACAACTCAAAAAAAAATTCAAAGGATCCCATTAAAAAATGGGCAAAGGACTTGAGTATATATTTCTGTAAAGATGATAAGAAATGGCTAACAAGCATGTTAAAAGATACTCAACATCATTAAACATCAGAGAAATGTAAATCGAAACCATGAGATAGCACCTCACACTCATTAGGATGGCTATTATAAGAAACAAGAACTAACCAACCGAAAACAAAAACAGAAAACAACAAGTGTTGGTGAGGATGTGGAGAAATTAAGGTCCTAGTGCATTGTTGGTGGGATTGTAAACTGGTGCAACTGCTATGGAGAATGGCATGGAGGTTCTACAAAAAATTGAAAATAGAACTACTATACGATCCACCAATCCAATTTCTGGGTATATATCCAAAATAATTGAAATCAGAATCTCAAAAAGTATTTACATACCCATGTTCATAGCAGCACTATTCACAATAACTAAGAGACAGAAGCAAATATCCATCAGCAGTTGAATGTATAGACAAAATGTGGTATATATACATACAATGGATTAAAAAGGAAGAAAAATCACATCACATACTACAACATGGATGAAACTTGAGAACTTTATGCTAAATGAAATAAGAAAGTCACAAAAAAGGCAAATACTGTATGATTCCACTTACATGTGGTATCTAAAGTAGTCAAATTCAAAGAGACAGAAAGAATGGTGGTTTCCAGGGGCCATGGGGAAGGGGGAAAAGAGGGGTTGTTTAATGGATATAGAGTTTCATATTTGCAAGATGAAAGTTCTGAAGATCTGTTCGAAATAATGTGAATATGCTCAACACTATTGAATGTATACATAAAAATGGTTAAAATGGTAAAATTTTTGTTACACACTTTTTTAACCACCATAAAAAATGGAGGGAAAATAAACTTGGGAACAGAATTGTTGAGCTGTTTAAAAGCTTCCAAATGAAGTATTTCAGTAGGTTTTGAACTGAAATCTTTGTTAAGTATATAAGAATACAGCACCCTCTCATTAATCTGCAAGAATATTAGGGAGCATAGTGATTTACTTACTAAGTATCAACAAGAATCTTTGCCTAACTGGTGGTGGAAAAGATGGAAAAATGAGTATGAAGATTTAGGAGAGTGCATCCAATAATGTCCTTATGAGATTTACTTTTTGTGACAAGTCTTTTCAGCTCTGACAGTAATCAAAAGCAAATTTTGAAAGAAATTGGCTTTCAGATTACATTATCACAAAATGTTAAGTCGATATTTTAAAAAATTAAATTGAATTAATTATGTTTAATTTAAAATACTATTAAACATTTTAATGCTATCTTGAGAACTATTCATTATAAGAAACTATTGACCTATTAATTTATAAAAATATTTATTAAATATTTAATTCTGAATTAGTTCATTCTCTGCAAATTTCCTTTGATTGCAGCTCAAGTATTTTGACAAGTCTGTTTTACAATCCTAAAAATTACATACTGAATAATTCCATTTATATAACATTCTTGAAAGGACAAAATTATAGAAATGGAGAGCAGATTAGTGGTTGCAAGGAGTTAGGACACAGGATAGGAGGCAAGAGTTTCTGGTTATAAAAGTACAATCTGAGGGACCTCTGTGGTGATAGGAATGTTCTGTATTTTGATTGTATAAATGTCAATATTGTGGTTGTGATATTTTACTGTAGTTTTGAAAAATGTGATTATTGGTGCAAATAAGACCAGTGGTATATTGAATCTTTCTATATTATTTCTTTTCTTTTTATTAAGGTATCATTGGTACACAATCTTATGAAGGTTTCACATGAGCAACATTGTGGTTACTACATGCACGCATATTATTGAGTACCCCTCACACCCCATTGCAGTCACTGTCTGTCCATCAGCATAGCAAGATGCTATAGAGTCACTTCTTGTCTTCTCTGTGCTATACTGACTTCCCCGTGGCCCCCCTGCATTATGTGTGCTAATCATAAAGCCCCTTAATCCCTTTCTTCCCTCCCTCCCCACGCACCCTCCCCTACCTCTCGCATTTGGTAACTGCTAGTCCCTTCTTGGAGTCTGTGAGTCGGCTGCTGTTTTGTTCCTTCAGTTTTGCTTTGTCGTTATACTCCACAAATGAGGGAAATCATTTGGTACTTGCCTTTCTCTGCCTGGCTTATTTCACTAAGCATAATACCCTTTAGCTCCATCCATGTTGTTGAAAATAGTAGGATTTGTTTATTTCTTATGGCTAAATAATATTCTGTTGTGTATATGTACCACATCTTCTTTATCCATTCATCTACTAATGGACACTTAGGTTGCTTCCATATCTTGGCTATTGTAAATAGTGCTGTGATAAACATAGGGGTGCATATCTTTTTGAATTTGGGATCTTGTTTTCTTTAGGTATATTCCTAGGAGTGGTATTCCTGGGTCAAATGGTATTTCTATTTTTGTTTTTTGAGGAACCTCTATATTGCTTTCCACAACGGTTGCACCAATTTACATTCCCAGCAGCAGTGTAAGAGTAATCCCCTTTCTCCACATCCTCTCCAGCATTTACTGTTTCTTGTCTTTTGGATGTTGGCCATCCTAACTGGTGTGAGGTGATATCTCATTGGGTTTTAATTTGTACTTCCCTGATGATTAATAATGTGGAGCATCTTTTCATGTGCCTGTTGGCCATCTGAATTTCTTCTTTGGAGAATTGTCTGTTCAGATCTTCTGCCCATTTATTAATCAGATTATTTGCTTTTTGGGTGTTGAGGCATGTGAGCTCTTTATATATTTTGGGGTTAACCCTTTATCAGAGGACTTGTTTACAAATATATTCTCCCATACTGTAGGATGACTTTTTCTTCTGCTGATGGTATCCTTTGCTATATAGAACCTTTTTAGTAGTCCCACTTGTTCATTTTTCATTTTGCTTCCCATGCCTGAGGAAATGTGTCCAGTAAAAAGTTCCTTGTGCTTACATTCAAGAGATTTTTGCCTATGTTTTCTTCTAAGAGTTTTATGGTTTCATGACTTACATTCAGGTCTTTGATCCATTCCAAGTTTACTTTTGTGTATGACGTTAGACAATAATCCAGTTTCATTCTCTTACTTGTAGATGTCCAGTTTTGCCAACACCAGCTGTTGAAGAGGCTGTCATTTCCCCATTGTATATCCATGGCTCCTTTATCATATAATAATGACCATATGTACTTGGGTTTATATCTGGGCCTTCTATTCTGTTCCATTGATCTATGGGTCTGTTCTTGTGCCAGTACCAAATTAATTTGATTACTGTAGCTTTGTAGTAGAGTTTGAAGTTGGGGAGAATAATCCCCCCAGCTTTATTCTTCCTTCTTAGGATCTCTTTGGCTATTTGGGGTCTTTTGTGGTTGCAGATGGATTTTAGAACTATTTATTCTAGTTCATTGAAGAATGCTATTGGTATTTTGATAGGAATTGCATTGAATCTGTAGACTGCTTTAGGCAGGATGGCCATTTTGACAGTATTAATTCTTCCTATCCATGAGCATGGGATGAATTTCCATTTGTTAGTGTCCTCTTTAATTTCTCTCATGAGTGTCTTACAGTTTTCAGGGTATACGCCTTTCATCTCCTTGGTTAGGTTTATTCTTAGCTATTTTTCTTTTTGATGCAATTGTAAATGAAATTGTTTTCCTGATTTCTCTTTCTGATAGTTAATTATTAGTATATAGGAATACAACAGATTTATGTGTATTAGTTTTGTATCCTGCAACTTTGCTGAATTCGATTATTAGTTATAGTAGTTTTGGGGTGGATTCTTCAGGGTTTTTTATTTACAATATAATGTCATCTGCAAAGAGTGGCAGTTTTAATTTCTTCCATACCTATCTGAATGCCTTGTATTCCTTTGTGTTGTCTGATTGCCATGGCTATTCCAGTACTATGTTGAATAGAAGTGGGGAGAGTGGGCATCCTTGTCTTGTTCCTGAACTTAGAGGAAAACTTTCAGCTTTTCACTGTTAAGTATAATGTTGGCTGTGGGTTTGCTGTACAAGGCCTTTATTATGTTGAGGTACTTGCCCTCTATACCCATTTTGTTGATAGTTTTTATCATGAATGGTGTTGAATTTTGTCAAATGCTTTTTCAGCATCTATGGAGATAATCATGTAATTTTTGTCCTTCTTTTTGTAGATGTGGTAGATAATGTTGATGGATTTTCGAATATTGTAGCATTTTTGCATCCCTGGAATAAATCCTACTTGATCATGATGGATGATCTTTTTGATGTATTTTTGAATTCAGTTTGCTAATATTTTGTTGAGTATTTTTGCATCTGTGTTCATCAGGGATATTGGTCTGTAACTTTCTTTTTTTGTGGTGTCTTTGCCTGGTTTTGGTATTAGAGTGATGCTGACCTCATAGAATGAGTTTGGAAGCCTTCTCTCATCTTTTTTTTTAATTTTGGTATCATTGATCTACAATTACATGAGGAACATTATGTTTACTAGACATCCCCCTTCACCAAGTCCCCCCCACATACCCCATTAGTCACTGTCCATCAGCATAGTAAGATGCTATAAAATCACTACTTGTCTTCTCTGTGTTGCACAGCCCTCCCCGTGCCCCCCACACACATTATACATGCTAATCATAAGTCCCCCTTTCTTCTTCTCCCCCCCATCCCTTCCTTCCCACCCATTCTCCCCAGTCCCTTTCCCTTTTGTAACTGTTAGTCCTTTCTTGGGTTCTCTGATTCTGCTGCTGTTTTGTTCCTTCAGTTTTTCCTTTGTTCTTGTATTCCACATATGAGTGAAATCATTTGGTACTTGTCTTTCTCTGCCTGGCATATTTCACTGAGCATAATACCCTCTAGCTCCATCCATGTTGTTGTAAATGGTAGGATTTGTTTTCTTCTTATGGCTGAATAATATTCCATTGTGTATATGTACCACATCTTCTTTATCCATTCATCTACTGATGGACACTTAGGTTGCTTCCATTTCTTGGCTATTGTAAGTAGTGCTGCAATAAACATAGGGGTGCATCTGTCTTTTTCAAATTGGGTCTCATCTTCTTTTTGGAAAACTTTAAGGAGGATGGGTATTAGGTCTTCTCAAAATGTTTGATAAAATTCAGCAGTGAAGCCATCTGGTCCAAGTGTTTTGTTCTTAGGTAGCTTTTTGATTACCAATTCAATTTCATGGCTGGTAGTTTGCTCAGATTTCTTTTTCTTCCTGGGTCGGTCTTGGAAGGTTGTAATTTTCTAGAAAGTTTTCCATTTCTTCTAGATTATCCAGTTTGTTAGCATGTAATTTTTCATAGTATTCTCCAATAATTATTTGTATTTCTGTGGGGTAGATAGTGATTTTTCCTTTTTCATTTCTGATTCTGTTTATATGTGTAGACTCTTTTTTTCTTGATAAGTCTGGCTAGGGGTTTATCTATTTTATTAATTTTCTCAAAGAAAAAGCTCCTGGTTTCATTGATTCTTTCTATTGTTTTCTTCTTCTCAATTTTATTTATTTCTGCTCTGATCTTTATTATGTCCCTCCTTCTACTGACTTTGGGCCTCATTTGTTCTTCTTTTTCTAGTTTCATTGTGAGTTTAGACTGTTCATTTGGGATTGTTATTCTTTCTTGAGGTAAGCCTGCATTGCAATATGGGGGAGAGGGATTAAACAGTTTCCAGATAAGCAAAAGTTGGGGGAAATTACCTCCCACAAACCTTATCTACAGTGTATTTTGGAGGGACTGCTATAGATGGGGAAAGAAATAGTCTCTCAGGCCATGGAAGTGCAGAAATCTCCCAACACAAGGGGCCCAAAGAAGACAACACCAAGATATATAATAATTAAAAAGGCTCTTAGCATAGCCTTGGCTGCGTCCCACAGATTTTGCAGTGTTGAATTATTATTTTCATTTGTCTCCATATATTGCTTGATCTCTGTTTTAATTTGGTCATTGGTCCTTTGATTATTTAGGAGCATGTTGTTAAGCCTCCATGTTGTTAAGCATGTAGGCTTTTTTGTTTTCCTTGCATAATTTATTTCTAGTTTCATACCTTTGTGGTCTGAGAAGCTGTTTGGTACAATTTCAGTCCTTCTGAATTTACTGAGGCTCTTTTTGTGGACTAGTATGTGATCTATTCTGGAAAATGTTCCATGTGCATTTGGGAAGAATGTGTATTCTATTGCTTTTGGATCAAGTGTTCTATAGATGTCTCTTAGGTCCATCTGTTCTAATGTGTTGTTCAGTGCCTCTGTCTCCTTTCTTGTTTTCTGTCTGGTTGGTCTCTCCTTTGGAGCGAGTGGTGTGTTGAAGTCTCTGAAAATAAATGCATTGCATTCTATTTCCCCTTTAGTTCTGCTAGTATTTGTTTCACATATTTAGGTACTTCTATATTGGATGCATAGATATTTACAATGATTATATCCTCTTGTTTGACTGACTTCTTATCATTATGTTATGTTCTTCTTTGTCTCATGTTACTTTCTTTATTTTGAAATCTATTTTGTCTGATATAAGTACTGCAACTACTGCTTTTTCTCCCTATTATTTGCATGAAATATCTTTTTCTATCCCTTCACTTTTAGTCTGTGTATGTCTTTGGGTTTGAAGTGAAGTGAGTCTCTTGTAGGCAGCATATAGATGGGTCTTGTTTCCTTATCTATTCTGTTACTCTATATCTTTTGATTAGTGCATTCAGTCCATTTACATTTAGAGTGATTATCTATAAATATGTACTTACTGGCATTGCAAGCTGTTGCTTCATGGTTACCAAAGACTCAACGGTTGCTTCTTTACTATCTAACAGTCTAACTTAACTTGCTTAGTATGCCATTTCAAACAGAATCTAAGGGTTCTTTTTTCTTTCTCCCTTATTTTTCTTCCTCCTCCACTGTTTGTATGTTAGGTGTCACATTCTATGTATCCCTTGATTGACTTTGTGGGTAGTTGATTTAATTTTATATTTGCTTAGTAGTTTATTGGTCTACTTCCTTTACTCTGGTTTTGTCTTCTCTGGTGACAGCTGTTTAGCCTTAAGAGCACTTCCATCTATAGCAGTCCCTCCAAAATACACTGTAGATAAGGTTTGTGGGAGGTAATTTCCCTCAACTTTTGCTTATCTGGAAACTGTTTAATCCCTGCTTCAAATTTAAATGATGATCTTGATGGGTAGAGTATTTTTGGTTGAAGGCCCTTCTGTTTCATTGCATTAAATATATCATGCCACTCCCTTCTGGCCTGTAAGATTTCTGTTGAGAAGTCTGATGATAGCCTGATGGGTTTACCTTTGTATGTGATCTTTTTACTCTCTCTGGCTGCTTTTATTACTCTGTCCTTTTTCTTGATCTTTGCCTTTTTAATTATTATATATCTTGGTGTTGTCTTCTTTGGGCCCCTTGTGTTGGGAGATTTCTGCACTTCCATGGCCTGAGAGACTATTTCTTTCCCCATATTGGGGAAGTTTTCAGCAGTTATTTCCTCAAAGAGACTTTCTATTCCTTTTTCTCTGTCTTCTTCTTCTGGTACCCCTATTACATGAATATTTTTACATTTGGATTGGTTGCATAGTTCTCTTATTAGTCTTTCATTCCTAGAGATCCTTTTTTCTCTATGTGCCTCAGCTTCTTTGTATTCCTGTTCTCTAATTTTTATTTCATTTCATCTCCTCTACCTCATCTAATGTGGTTTTAAATCCTACCATTGTATGTTTCATTTCAGTTACTGCATTTTTCAAAGTTTCTATCTCTTCCTTGATGTCCTCCCTCAGATCTTGAATATTTTTCTGTAGCTCCATGAGCATGTTTATGATTTTTATTTTGAAATCTTTATCAAGAAGATTGGTGATTTCAGTTTCACTTAGTCCTCCTTCTGATGTTTGAGGGATTTTGGTTTGTACCAGATTCTTTTGCCATTTCATATTTCTAATGATTACTCTGGAATAATAAATTTGTTTAGGTAGTCCCCTCTAGTGCCCAGAAGCTCTATTCTCTGGAGCTGCCCAGCATCTGGAGCAATGGCTAGGGTCACAGGCAAGTGGCACCAGTGCCTGCCAGGAGGAAAGAGCTTTTCCCTGCTTCCTGGCTACAGTGCCTGTCTCCACTGCCAGGGCCAGTGGGCCAAATGCATAGGGAGGAGCCTCTGCATTTCACCCCTGTAGATGCCATAAGTGGGGACACCTTTTGGCTGGCCTGGCATGATGGTGGGGGCAACAGGTTTCTGAAGTGGTGCCAGTCAGCCAGGAGGAAGGAGTGGCAGGGTGCATATCATAGTGGGGGGGGGGCCTTGTGGCTACATTTTCCGCCAGGGGAATGGATCACCTGAAGCTCCTGAAAGTTCCCAACCTGCTGGCCTGAGTGTGTTGGGATGATTTTGTCCATCTGTCCTTTCTCCTGAGCAGCAAGCTCTGTGTAATCCTCACCCCTTAGCAGCCCTCTCACTGTTGGGAAGTCTCTCAAAGTGCCTGCCTTCATTTTGTCCTGAAACAGCTGGTTGTGGGTACCTGTTCTCCACAAGTGGCTAGAATCTCAGCCTCTCTGAATGTTCTGCCCTGTCTTTGCTTTCCAACCCCACTAATCTCCAGAGCACCATGTAATGTGAGTTTGTGCTGCTGGAGATCTCCAGGAGTGGGCATTCTGCAGTCCTGGGCTTCTACTCCCTCCCTGCTCTGTTTCTCTTCCTCCTGCTCATGCCACTTTACCCTTTTAAGTGAGGTCTTCTCTTTTCCCCAGATGTAGGCAGTCTTTTACAGTCTTCTTTCTGGTCGCTCTTTCAGGATTAGTTGTATTTGCTGTATTTTCATATTATATGTGATTTTGGGAGGGCATTCTATCTCACTTCTCATGCCACCATCTTTTATGAAATGTCCTCTATATTACTTCTTGCAACTGCATGTGAATCTATAATTATCTCAATATAAAAAGTTTAATTGAAAAGAAAAGCAACTCGTTATCTTTTAAAAAAATATTTCTACCTTTGTATTTAATTTCTTTAAACCTGTACATAATTAATTTTCAATGCAGTCTCTTTTTTCTCCCTTCTTTTTACTTGTCTCTTGTCTTCTTCCCACTGATGTCTTTATTCACCACCCCCACTCCAACCTCCTTCAATGTTGTTAACAGCCTTCTATGGAGAAAAGGAACCATAGGCAATGTTAGTAGATAAATGACTGATTAGGGAAAATGTCAGTAATGCAGATGACAGAGTTGATATCTTTAATATTCAAAGAGGTCTTACAAATTCACAAGGAAAAGATCAACTACCCAACATAAAAAAAAGGGAGACAATTCACAGTAGAGCAAATTCAAGTGGTGAATTTATATGCCACAGGGTGCCCAAACTCACCAGCAGCCAGGGGAATACAAATTAAAATAACAAGTATCACTTTCTACCCATCAAGACTGGAAAAAAATATCTCTGGCTGGGATGTGAGGGCAAATGGCACTTTCACTCATTGCTGTGGACAATGACTTGAAATGGAAATGAATTATTAATAGCAATCTGGCAACATCTATTACAATGAAAATACATGTATATCCTTTACAAATGCTTTGAGCCATGCACTTGAGTTGTGTACTTTACTGAAATACATCCACCTTTGCCCCAGTAACACTTCCCTAGAAATCTTTCCTATGAACTACTACTAAAACTATAGTCCATACAAAAGGGTACAGGTACAGAGATGTTTTTTACAACATTGTTTGTTGTGCCAAAAGAAACCGGGAATAAAGAAAATGCCTATAAATGGAGGCATGCTTGAGTATGGTGTAAGTACTATGGAATATTGTGCAGTCATCAAAAGAAGTATATCTGAGCTACACAGATGACTTGGAGATATTTTCCCAAGGTATTGTTGAGTGAGAAAAGGTAGATGTAGAAAAGCATGTATAACATGATCCCATTTTTATGAAGTAATTTGCCAAGGAACCCTGTATATCTGTGTATCTGTCTGTGTAAGCACATCCTTGTATATACTGTTGAGTTTCTTTTCTCACACTCATTAGTTTTAAAGTTGAGAGGGTTATCAAGTTGAAGATTTATATGAACTTGCTCCCTCCCATTCCCCACCCTGTGCATATATACACACAACTTAATTTGGTGAGCTGGTGAATTAGCCCCTCCCACCCATCAGTGAACTCTCCAGGCTTTCAGGATACACAAATCAGAAAACTTCTTTGGTGCATAAATGTCTATGTTAATGCTGCCACTTCCTGATGGATCAAATGCTGTGGATAAAATGGATATAATGTTTCAGTGACATAATGTCACCCAGGAATAGCAGAGGACTCCAGAATGGAATCATGTTGCTAAATTGTCTACCTGGTGCTTTCTCCCCATGGCATCTATTTTCAGTGTCTCTGTGGAGCCAACTCCACTTAAAATGCAGTGAGTTTATTTAAAGTTGTTTTCAAATGTTTTGGAACATTCTGGGGTAATAATATAACCATGATAATTATGATAATTTGTGTGTTCAGTCCATTTTTTTAAAATTAGAAAATTCCCAACTTACTCGTCTTAACAAATATTTCTTAATTTTATAATCTGGGAGTTGACAATGGTCTTAGTGTGGCTCCCTACCCCACAGCACACTGGCTCTCAGTCTGGGCTGGCCCTTTAGAAGCTTAATGAAACACAGAGACCCAGGCCCCACTTCCAGAAGTTCTGATTTCAATCCTGGAGTGGAGCCTAGGAATCTTCTTATGTGTCCTATAAATGCTGTTTAGAGACCATCTGTACAACTCCCTGACAGACGATCTACCAGACCTCAGATTACACCTTCATTGTCAGGTGGTGCAAATAATTAGATGATTTTGGATATTAGGGAATGATTTAACATATACAACTCAAATCTGTATTCTGAGGAACCTTCTCTTACTGTTTGCAGGTCTACTCTTTGAGATAATGCCTCTCTTATGTGGTTATTATTCATATAATATGATATAATTATTTTCACTTCCACCTTTGGCCTTTTCTTTTCATGGGCAAACTCTCCTACTCTTTCTTCCTAGAGTGTGGTTTTCAGACCCTTCACTATCCTGCATAGCTACTTCTGGGAACCAACTTCAGGCCATGGACATCCTTCATGGGAAGGTGGTGTTCCAAATGGGGCCCTGAACTCTGAGTGTGTGAGCTTTGACCTGTGGAGCAGTTGTTACATCCCTAGAGTCAAACTTTACATGTATCACTCTGGCTACTGATGATATTGTTTTGTTTCATTTTTGTTTTTAAAGCCCATTATTACAGATGGCTCAGTTGGTCTTGGAGCCAGATGCCCTTTCCCAGTGATATCTTCCATCGGGATCCCTTAAGTCAAGTCTCCCACTGTTACACTCAATAGTGGACTCTCTAACAGTGTGTTGATCATATAAATGGACTTTAATAGGAAGTTGAAGAGGCTTTTCCTGATGTTTATGGAATTTTGGTGTAGCTGTAAAGATGAAGCTGGTAAATAAAAGTTACCCTTACTTCCCAAAGAGAGATATTAGAATGAATGATGCAATATTGTTTACCCTACTATGAAGAGAGGTGCTAGACATACCTATGCCAGATTTACTAGAAAATGTTAGGGCAAGTTCAGTGGCCATCAACCCCATCTCCTACCTCCAGTCTTTATGAGAAGATTCTCTATTTGCAATGATTATTGGGGAGTCCTTGGGAAAGGGGAGTTCAGCCTAGTGGGAGCTGCTGTAGTTTCCTTGTCTTCTCTCCGTGGTTCTTCTGCACTCCCCTGATGTGGCCCCATCTTGTGTAGCATGGGGAAGGAGGGAAGTGAGAGCTCTCAGGTGAACCTGGACCTGTGGGTGAATTTATGTGAAACGTACTGGGGTCTATATCTTACCAGTACAAGCTAAAGGTGGAATGTTAGTAGGCACTGATTGTGAAGGCAGGGGAGGCATCAACAGGCAGGTAGCACTCTGCATTTAGAGAAGGAGATGGGTGAGTAGATATGGTTGGTCACCAGGTTTAAGCAGTCTTGATGGGAGCTTGCCCAAGGGTGAGGGGATTCCAGCAGGAAGAGAGTTTGGATGAATCTTGGGTTGGGCAAGAATAAGTAAGGAGATGTGGGTTACGCAGAAAGTGCATTGCCTACATCAGGGAATTATACAGCATGGGGACTTGTGTAGAGATACTTCCAAAGGACCCCCTGGTACACTCTACTCGGGGCAAGGTTGAAAGCCTGCCATGTACAGGCTGTGAAAACCTCTGCAGCCCAGAGACAACCACCAAGAGCACTAGGGAAGTACATGGATGCTTCCCTGTTTTTTCTAATCCCTCCTTCTCCTGCTTTGTTAAACTGGAGGGAAGAAGTGGAGGCAGGGCAGACAGCTGGTAGCCCCCTTCCTCTTTGCAAGGACTTGAGCCACAGTTTAGGAATGAGCTGCAGGGAGAACTGATGCTTGGAATTGTCAATGAAATTTAAGCTTCAACTTGGACTAGACTACTTGGCTTTTCAATTGCTGGATAATGAGTCAGTATCAAAATGAGACTGTTGTTATGATTGAAAATAGTCAGATAGCCTGAGATGTTTTCTTGGGGTAGGGACTGAACAGTTTTGAAGGAAAATGGACAAATGAAGCTATTTCCTGTTTGGACCTCAACAAGCTCAGCATATTTAATATTGAGTGAATGAATGAATTCAGGTTTGATGATAATGGATTCCTATCATTGTGCAGACCAAATCCAGAGAGCTGCTAGTTCCTTGGACTCCTAAAGTCCTTGTGATCAGATCTAACATTCATTCAATCATTCATCCACTCAACTTTTAACTGGCTTCTTTCTTTGTGCCTAGCTTTGAGATAGGTCCTAGGGGTCCTAGGTGAACCAGCCTCCTGACATCCAGGAGCTGAACCCTAAAAGATGGCTCAGGCCTGGGTTGGGAGAGAAGGGGGTATCAGTTCAAGATGGAGTGCTGTCTCTCAGAGGTCAGGCTTCCTGATACTCTGCTCTAGCCCTGGCTTGCTCGTTTGTTCATTCAAGAAATAGGTGTGGAGCATCTACCTACTTTTAAGATAATCTGCTTGGCATGTTTCTTAGAGGGCATCCCTGATGGGTAGGTCTTCCAGCATGACACGTCTATTTCTCACTGTCTGAGAAATTCAGATAAGCAAAGAGGTGGGGTGGGTTAAATGTCTTGGATTCTGTATTTTCTGACCATTAGCACTCTGACTTTTCCAGTTGCTCCCTAGTGCTCTGTAGACTTTCGACCAGACCTAAATCTAGAAAACAGGACAGATTCAATTTGTTGCAGTCAGAGCATTGAGGCCTTGAACACCCTCAGGGTAATGGGGAAGGGTCTGTGGCAGTTGTGGTGTTCCTGCCCCCCATCTAAACCTTGGGAGTAGGGTTGCCAGATAGAATTGCAATATTTGGACATACTTATTCCAAAATATTATTCATTGTTTATCTGAAATTCACATTTGACTGGGTATCCTGTATTTTAATTTGTGAATCTGGCAGCCACATCTGGGAAGGGCTCTCTCTGAGAAAGACCACAAGACTCATCTCTCACAGGTTTTCAGAAGTTTCTTCCCCTATAAATCTTCCTCTGACCCCAGCAAGCTGGGCCCAGCTGGACCCTGTGGTTGATCCCACATGATCAGATCTCATGGAGGTGGGACTGTGGATGGCTCTGTGTGCAGACCTTGGACTGGAGGCCAGTTTGGGTTCTAAACCATAGTCTGCCACCGACGGGTTCTGTGACTTTGCCCAGGGCAGTTTGCCTTTCTGGACCCCATTTCCCTGTTTGAAAATAAGACGGCTGGGGTTCTGTGGAACAGTCAAATGCCCCACATGCACCCAGGGCAGGAGCATTTGGTTATTTGTCCACTCTGTTCCCAGTCAGGGCTGTGT
The DNA here is from genome assembly GCF_030020395.1 of Manis pentadactyla. NCBI lineage: Eukaryota > Metazoa > Chordata > Mammalia > Pholidota > Manidae > Manis > Manis pentadactyla. Next base: position 146,327,430 of record NC_080023.1, on the reverse strand, counting down.
GTGTGGAGGGATGGGTGAGAGGCCCTAAAGAATGTAGGAAGTGACTTGTTAAGTACTAACTGCCATGCTCTTCAGGTTTTGAAGGATGGAAACCACTCCGGTACCTACTGAGCCAGAGGTGAATAAGGAGCAGTTAGAGGCCCAACCCCATTTACCTCTCAGAATGACCCTATGCCCAGTTTTCTGAGTTCTCTGAAGAAAACAAAAGTTCCTTTTTCTGTTACTAGAATACAGCAGGCTGGCAAAAGGGAACAAAGACACAATGGCAGACTGTTGAGCTGAGCTTGAAAAGGCCCAGCCACAGGGGCCAGTACCCACCAGAGCTGCCTGGGGCTCGGGTCACCCTATCTGGGAGGCTGCTCCCAAAAGGCCTTGCTATTCATTCATTCAGTCTTGTTCTGAAACATGAGGCAAAGAAGAGGGCCAGATCTATACAGAATCTGCCGGGAAGCCAGAGAAATGATGGCACTAAGAGCAGAGAAAATGCCTCTTTTCAAGAGCTGCTTTTATCCCTCACTCTGGGATCCTAGACATTTAGCAGGACAGAGAGACTGAGAGGCTGGGTAAAACTCACTCCAGGGCTGGAAAACTGAGCAGTGCATCCTTAGAACTGTCTGGAGGACAGAGCAAAGGCATCAGAGGGTCAGAATGTCTGTGGCCCTGAGAACAGCATTGGCTCTTGGTTTTGGAAGAGGAGCTGTGTGTGTCGTGGACACTATTGTTGTTTCTTGCAGACCCCCCGAGGTCTTCTGCCCAGCTCTCCTTGTGCACCCCCAGCTGTTGAGGGCTCTCCTGCTAATGCTGGCACCTGTGCCTTTGGGAGATCGTCTTGGTGGTGGAGTCACCCTGAACCAAAGAGAGCTGGAGGTGCTTGGAAGTTCCATGCGTCCATGTGCTTCCCCCAGACTCCTCCTTCCTAACGTAGGACAGCTGAGGGAGGTCAGAAGCTCAGCTCCCCAGGCAGGCAAAGTCTGAGGTGTAACATATGCCCCAGAGCTCCCCAAGGATCAGGCTGAGCCTGGGGCCCCACCTGAAATGACCCCTACTTAGCTTCTTCCCTTTCCATATCTGCTTTCTTTTTACTGGTTTCTCCTTAATGAATTACCCAATTCATTAAGGGGAGAGCAGGGGCTCCTAAAGGTCTGCATCATAACCTCCCAGGTTTGTATCTTTGCTTGGGGATCTTTGAAGTGATTTATACAGGAGATTCTTAATTTACTGGTTAATAGCATATGTTTTAGACCCAGGCAGATCTAGGTTCCTGTCCCATTTCGGACCCTCACAAGCATCAGGACCTGGGGCAAGTTATCAACCTCTCTGAGCCTCTGTTTCCTCATCTATAAAGTGGGACTAACAGTGGTCCAAACCTCAGAGGGTGGTTGAAGGTTAAATGAGCTCATGAATGTGCCTGCCTGCCTGGAGAGAGTGTGCACATTCTGGTCCCTGAGTAACATAAAATAGAAGCCCACATCCTCTGCTTTTCCAGGATGTTGTTCCAAGGTGGGACATGTCAACTGCTAAGTAATGCAGCCAGCCCGTGATTTTTGCAGGAGTTGTTATGGCAACCATATTTTTAAAAGTCACTAAAAGTTGGCAAGGAATGTGAAATTGGGGCTAGGTGACAACAAAAAGTGATGGGATGATATAAATAAACCTAGAAAGGGGAGGAAGGAACTGAGAATAAGGGATGTCAGGGCAGGATGATTGTATCCAAGTTGGGGTTGGGAGTCTGTCTCTGGTCTGGACAGATCGAAGGGCGTGACCTCGGAATGGGCATTGTTATATGGTCGACAGCCCTCCCGATCAGCTCCTGAGCCATTCTGCTCCTTGTTGGGAACCCCTTGGAAGCAGAGGAGGGACCATCTCCCTCCACTGTCCTGAGTGGTTGGAGCAAGGAATCCTGGCTTCAACTTTTTCGTCCTGTAGTCTTCCTCCCTTTTGCTTCTGTCCCAGCTGCCTGTGTCTCCAGTGAGAGCTCCCCGTGGGAGACATGCCCTCCCTGTCCTCTCACCCAGTAACTGGTAGCCTGAGAAAAGTATCGGGAGTGGGAGAAAGTCAGAGTCATGGACTAACTTACAGCTGAGTAGTTGGGATAGCATCATGGGAGACATAATGCCTTGGCTACTGCCAGGTGGACACCTTGTTAAGGACTTATGATTAAACCTTTGTGCCAGGAGGCCAGGAGGACCCCAGCCTGGGCATGACAGAGTGGCAGCTACCATTCCTGCAGGAGAAACGAAGGGCCTGACATGAGAGGTGTAGGCTGGTGTACTGTTGCCCATTCCAGATTCATTTGCTGCCCTTCTCTTCCTGCTCTGGGCTTAGATACTGACCCTTGGGGTGGCTTTTTCTGGGCTCACATGCCAGATGGATTCTGGCTGAGTTTGACCAGTGGAGGCACCTGAGACAAGAAGGCAACAGGAGAGAGAGGTCAGAATATATTATCTTTGCCTCTGCTTTAGTGGTGTCTCCTTCCCTGCAAGGGGGGCACCTCCAACAGGGGTTCCAGCTCTCCACTGCTTCTGTGTCACCATTTCCTTCCTTTGTTCTCCAGTCCTAAGGGTGGTGAAGCTGCCCTCTGCTGCTGGTCTCTGGGGGCCCAATCACCTCTTGTTGCTTCCCTTAGCCACACCCACACCTCTGTAAATAGTCCCTTCATTAAATTCCCTCACTTGAACCAGCTGAGTTGAATTTATTCCTACTAAGACCCTGACTGGCACGTGGAGAAAGAGTAAAGGCACCAACGATTTGGATGGGACTGATTTTCCAAGCCAGCAGTGGGACAGGTTAGCAGGGAAAGGAGGTGGAATAAATTTGGGAGATATGGATGTGGGACCCAGGAATCAAGCCCAATAGTAGAGCTGGGTCACATGGGTCTAAATGACAGGTCATCATTTTTAGTCTGTGGTGGTGCTGAAACCTGGAGGAAAAGGTGTGTCTCAGACAGGGAAGATGCCCACATGGAGGGTAAAGTTGCATTTTCACTCTGGGGAATCCTGCATCCATCACGGCTCTGTTTCAGTGGGGTGGGGTACACAGAGCTGGACATGAGACCAGAACCAGCCAACAGGCTGAGAGTCATTAGAGAGAGCCAGTTCTTCCAGAGAAACTGGAATAGGTAATGTGGATGAAGGAAGGGAGGTTGAGGATTCCTCTTACAGTCCTAGAGAGCCTGTAGTGGTAAGACCAGGGGCAGGCAAGAATGGACATAAGTCAGCTGGTGATAAACATATAGTGGCAGAATCATAGCTCATGAGTTATGCAGCTTTGGCTTGCTCTTTAATGCTGGTAGGGGAAAGAAAGGATTATTATGATAAAGATGGGTAAAGACACTTGAAAGCAGTGTCTCTGGTACAGAAAGGCTGATTGCAGACTATTTAGGAAGTGAGTTGCTGATGAGTTATGCATAGTAGGGAAATTCTGTTAGTAATATATGATATTTGATTGGGCTTGGGTAGAGTCATCCATGGGACAACCTCCCAGTCTCCAGGCCTCATCAGGTTAGTTTCTCCTCAGTCCGTCATGAGGCATCCACCTGGCAATGGCCAGGGAATCATGGCTCCCATCTCCACCTCTGCTCTCTTTGCTGCTGGTGACCCAGAATGCCTGCATACCCTATTCCCCCCATGACCCAGATATTGCTGCCTCTCTCCAGACATTAGCACAGGGCTGAAAGGGCAAACCATATTTCCTTTTTCTGTCCTGTCCCCTTATCCCTTTCAGCACCTCCACAACAGAGTGTAAGGGTAGGTAGGAGGTGTAAATTTTTAGTTAGAAGAGGTGTGTAAAAGTCTTGCTTTTATTTCTCTATAACAGATTTGATTAGCTCTTGAGCCTTGATTTTTACATTTTGGAGAAAACCTAATTTTGCCAATTCCCATAGGTACATGCATCTGTATCTGGGACTTCATATTCTATTTCAGTGGCCTATTTGTCTATTCAGGTATTGTTCCTGAATACCTCACTGTTTAAATTACAATCGCTTTATAATAAATATTGTTCTCTGTTAGAATAAGTCCCTCCTTCAAAAAGGTGCTGTGGTTTGAATTTTGGGATAAGCTTGTCAAGTTCACTATGATTTTTGTTTCTGGATCTTGTAGCCAAGTAACTTGCTGCACTCTCTTATTTGTTCTATTAGTTTTGACTAAATTATTTCAGATTTTCTGGGTAGGCAATCACATTATCTGCAAATAATGACAAGGACATTTTTCTTTTCTTTTGTTATAGTGTTTTTTTCCCTTGTCCTATTATGCTGACTTCTAATAGAGGTCGAATGGAAGGGATGAGAGCAGACATTGGTATCTTGTTCTTGATTTAAAAGGGAGCTCACCCTTCTCCTTAGTTCTCACTGTGGGACTCCCACTCAACTTTCTAGAAACTCCACTGGCTACCCAAAGGATCTGCCTCACCCAGGATCTGTCCCTCTTCCCTTGCCAGTACTTTCCCTGGTGCTGAGGAGCCCCATCTGTCAGAATGCTCTGGGGATGGGGGTCAGGGCTCTAGAAGGGCAGATCCAGGTGGCTTTTGACTTTCCAAATCCCCCAGAGCAGCCCCAGAGGAACTCTTCCTTCCACATCTGCTCTCCATTTGCGTATTTTGTAGGCACACCTCTTCATCCTTCCCATTTTTCAGTGAGTGGCTGTTGAATCAGGTGGCAAGGCATGTGACTATATGTTCTCTCTATCCCCCTCCCGCCCTCTTTCCTCTTTCTCTCCCCAAGAAGAAATGATAATTGTCAGAGACAGTGAAAAACCACAAAGAGGCAGAATAACATTTTCCTTCATGCCCCATAATTTTTTAAAACCATGTCTCTTCCATGGAGTTAAACTGCACATTTTTATGTGGAAGATTGCTGGCTCCTTTCCTTTGTCTCAACCTTCTCCTTCAGACTGTGCACCTGGGTGCCCTGTGCATGAGAAATAGGGCTTAGTAGCTGTTCCTTTGAAAAGCTTTGAAATCGCCCTAGTATGGCTCAATTAAAGTCTTAGCCGAGGGCTACACTCCTTTCCACACTGGGATGAGGAGACTGTGTGGTTTTCTTCTTCTTGTTCCATAACAATAGTATAGAACACCGATGAGCTATAAGCTTTCAAGCTCAGTTTTTTTTTTTTTTTGAATGGGGTCCCCAGAAAGTGTGGCCTGAGTTTTCGTTAAATATGTGTGTTCCCATAGCAGACCTTCCTTTCTAAGGGGTTTCAATTGGCATCAAAGTGGCACACTCATGTAGGAGGGATGGCGGGCAGACATCTGTGAGAAGTGGCAATTTGACCAATTCAAGCCTTGGACCCCATGGTTTTATTCAACTAGCACCTCAAGTTATGTCTTGTGACAAACAAGGTTTGAAGTCAGGAGATTGCAATAGATGATTCTCATTATACGGAGTAGCTACGTGTAGAAAGTCACCTCCAACACTGAATTATTAAATATTGGACCACTTATCCTAGAGGAATTTCAGGGTTAGGTTTCTATGAGCCTTTGACCACAGCATTTTGTCAACTAGTCAATACATAACCTTGTTCTATGTGTGTTTCTGTTTAAAGACACTTTTTAAAATGTACACCCTTGATTCATTAACATTGAACCAATGGCCAACAGCATATAACTCGTGTCCGAAGAAAGCCAATCTTCATATGTTTTCTCTTTCTTCCTGCCTTGGGGGCCCTTCAGCTGTCATTTAAATGGCAAAAACCAACAAAAAAGCACAAAAGAGCAGAAACCATGGCACTACACCGAGAACGACAGGTGTTTGCAGTGTGGGAGCTGGAACAAGGAGGCAGAGCATCAGCTTCGGGGCCCCAGCTGGGAGCATGTGCTTTGGGTGACTCAGATTTTTCCCTGCTCTGTGCACGTCTGCAAACGACCATGGAAAGGCCATGAGTATTGATTTTGGGGTTACAAATAAATTTTAGTATGTAAGAGAATTCACAAATACAAAATCCAAGAATAATGAGGATTGACTGCATATAGAAAAAAGGCTATACATTAAAAAACATTTGTCTATTTAAATACATACTGTAAACTTATTCTTTGAACAATTCCTCGGTGGTCTTAGGTGCCTAATGCTCCCGACAGCTATTCACAAGGGGGCCCTGATAACAATTTCCATTTCACTTTGCCTATTGATTTCACTCTTACATCAAGGGCTTCCAGATGAGGCAAAGGTACAGGGATTTAACCATCCTTAATCAATGAAGTGAAATGACACAGAGGTTTAAACGTGCTTCCACAGGTCAGTTGTATTTCACAGAACCTGCCTACCAAGAAGGTGCCTTCTTATATCCTGTCCTTTTCATCAGTTTGATTTCACCTCTTTTAAGAATGGTGCCAGGACAGTAAGAGGATAGTTGAGAATGGAGAGGATGTAAGCTAACCACTCTGGCTTAGGAATTCCTAAATTTCTAAGGAGGACTGAGCCTAGATTTACTGCATAAGAGCGAGTGCTGTAAAGCCAATGGAGGCAGTACTTGGCTTTGGATGACGTGTTTTCTCTATGGCCTGAGAGGTCTGATGAGTGCATCCAGATAAGAGGGAACTCAGCCACTTAGTTCTGTTCCAATTTTAGTGTAAGGCAGGATTTTCCCAGGGGCCTTTAACCTCTTCCTGTGGCAAACAACTCCCCAATTCTCTTGACCTGCCCAGGAGCTGAGAACATCAGTCTGTTCCTTGGGGCTGAGTTTGCTGTCTGACTGCCTGGACTCTGCCTATTCCTCCTGCTTTTATTGCTCTCCATAAACTTGATCCTTAGGCTGCCTTGACGGACAGTATTGCCCTGTCCATTTCTGTATCACCTGTTATGTGTCTTCCAGATCAGCTTCATGCTATGGCTGTCCTTGCTGATGCGACAATAGGAGGGTAAATATCTATCCAAAGTGCTCCCAGATTACCCTCAAAGAAAACAGTGGAATTGGTATCTGGCTGTATTAGTCTCCCATAGCTGCTGTAACAAGTAGACACAAATTTATCAGCTTAAAATAACACAATTTATTATCTTACGGTTCTGGAGGTCAGAAGTCCAAAATGACTTTGTGAGGCTAAAATCAGGGTGTCGACAGGGTTGCGTTCCTTCTGGAGATTCCAGGGGAGAATTTGTCTTACTGTCTTTTTCAGCTTTTAGATGGTATCTGCATTCCTTGGCTGTGTCTCCTTCCTCCATCTTCAAAACACGTCATTCCAACCTCTGCTTCGTCATCATAACTTCTTGTTCTGACTTTGTTCTTCTTGACTTCCTCTTATAAAGATTCTTGTGATATACATTGGGCTTACTCCAGTTAATGCAGGAGTATCCCCTAATCTCAAGATGCTTAATCACACAAGCAAAGTCCCTTTTGCCATAAGATTACATGTTGACAGGTCCCAGCAACTAGGACTTGGGAGGTCATTATTCAGTTCCCCACAGGGGAATAGAAGATCACTTGGAGTCACTTCAGTGGTTTGTAAACCCAACATTAAGAGAAGTTTTTACCTAAAATCCTGCTTGAATCAAAGAAGTCAAGCTCAGGTGGAATAAACTGAGAACTAGAAACATCAGCATAATGTGTTTTTATGATACTATAATCAGAATTATATTTAAAAAATAAGAATTTTAAGATGCTATAATAAGAGATGAAGTTGGGTTTTCCCTTTCATGAAATGATGCTCAGAGATGTGGAATGCAGTGGCCTAATTATAAAACAATACTGTTATGAAAAGTGGCTGTGGATAGCAGTGCATTTCTGGGTCAGCCATGGACTTCCCAATTTTCTGTTTCTTTCCCTTGATGGTCCTACAACTCTCCGCATATGGTAAATGGTGATAATAATGAGGAGGAGGAGGAGGAGGGAACTAATTCTCAGAGTTCGTCTACAGCTGCCTCTACATGATACAATGACCATTGCTGAAATAAAATAAAAAGACAGGACCTCAGGCATATTATCCAGGTGAGTATGTCAAACCATGCGTGAGGCTTTTGTGAACAAATCAGTCAAACAATTTGAATGATGAATGACTTATCCAAGTGTCTGCTGTCCCTTCCATATCTCTTTCAGGGATCCAGACCTTTGATAATCTTGCCTTCTCATGATTAAATCAAGTAATGGGTAAAATCTTTAGGTTGACACAGAACCTTTAATCAATATATTTTTTTTAACCAGCTAAAACTCTATCTAGTTAAAATATCACTTAGTCTATAAATCCTCTGTTTTCCCACAATGCTCCCTTAAAAGAAGGCATCAAAAATTTAACTGAAGTCTAGAAAAGATAGAGCTTTGACATTCTTGAAGGATTAACCCTAGACCTTTGGGAATCACCAGTTATATGACCAGCACATGGCGTATAATTTCTTTCATAAATGTAATTTTTTTCCTCACAGGCTGGAGCATTTTCTGAGGGTGTTATGAGTTATTTCTTATTTGTGTATAAAGTGTATATTCAATTCATTCATGCCATGGACTGGAATAAGCAAATATGTCATTATCTTCCTTAAGTTCACCTATTCTCTGGTTAAGAATTATCATTTTCTTAGGGGATACTTAACTTCTCACCTAGTAGCATCTTAATTTCTTTCTTCACTTTCCACATCAGCACCGGTTTCCCTCACCAGAAAGCCACTGGCTCTCATTGAGGGGGAATTGTTTTGGTTTGTGTTACTAAGAAATACGATATTTTATAATTTCGTGAGAGCAACTGGATATACAATGTTGAGAAAAGAACAAGAAAGCACCATTGACATGGCGACTGCCATGTCGTTGGCTGGCCAAGTCATTGGTACGCAAGATGGAAACTTCTGCCTCCCAAAATAACAAATAATCACATCAGGACTCTTTGTTATTGAAAGTTGCCAATATCAAGGGCTACCACATACTGTATCAACCATTCACATTGAAGACATACTCTCTTCTCTTTATTATTTTGGGCACTACTCCAAATGGTCTGGATCTGGATTCCGTGGGACATTTCCCATTCTTGTCAGGTGTCCATTGTGACAGCTTCTCTTCCTCTTTTTGCCCTACTCAGGCCCCGGCTTCTGCTGCCTCTTCATCACTGTGATGCATGTAACGTTGGCAGACCCACCACTTGAGTGAACAGGGAAAATGTAGCTGCTTGACTTTTCTGTCATTGATCAAAGCTTCACGAACCCCCATCTCATTGGGAGGTAGAAAAGCAAACTTAAACTTAGCTGTTAATGATATATAGTCTTTTTGAACTTAAACAGACTCCCCTCAGTTTAAATCACCCACTTTCAGACACATTTTGGATTTCAGTCCCTGTGCCCTATTCCTTCCTAATGTGGTGGAGTTTTCTGTGGCCTCCTGTTGGAGGACAGGCGAAGGAAGACTCAAAATTATGGGCTGCTATATGGATCCTGGATCCTTGCTGGCTGTGCTGAAGGATGGACTGCTGAGAAACAGTGGGTCCTGTCTGGGCTCCTGGCTACTTGTTCTTGACTGCAGAGACCTCACATACACATAATGGCCTCTTTGACCCAACCTCAGGCTTCTGTCCTGCCATCTAAGTGGGGCACATGGGTATTTATGGATCTCTGCATGTCACTGCTTGCTGCCTCAGACTCCTGTATCTTGTGGCCTCCTCTGCTGCTGTTTTGCTATCTTGCTGGGTCATATACAGGGCTCCTCATAGGGGGCTGGGTCCTTCTCCATTGAGCCTGGTGAAGCATTCTCTATCCCTTGATCTTAGGCTTCCCTGTAATTTAGATGCTTCTATTGCATCTCCACCTCCACTACCTAGATTTAGCCCATGAAAGAGAAAGAAAGGACAAATGCATCTGGTCTTCAACTAACTTCTGTTTTTCTTTCCCAACATCACAGGGACTGGAAGGGGTGGGCTCTGTTTTCTTCTTTCTCTATGGAAAGGACTTCCCCTACATCATAGTATCCCCTCCTGGGGGAGTCATTAAACTTCTTGTCTCAGCCTTAATAGTGGAAGGGCATCCTCTACACTATGGAAGAAATCCTGTGATTTGAGCTGGCCCAGTATGATTGGGAGTCCAAGGTGACTAGAGACTTGGGAACACAGAAAGTAAAAATACTCTGGCTTAATGATGCCAATATTATATCCATTATACATGCCATAATGTGTATATCCAGGATTCATCTAGAAGTTATGTTCCCATAATTAATCATTCTAAAAATAACGTAATATCTATTGACTTCTTATGATGTGCTTGGCATTTTTCTAAGATATATACTTAATCCATATATAATCCTATGATGTAAATACTATTGTTATTCCTATTTTATACATGAGGAACTAAGGCCTAGATAAGGAGTATCTTTCCAAATTCATATAGTTAAGTAAGAATTACTACTTGGACTTGATTCTGTCTGATTGTGCAGCCCAGGCTCTTTCAGGCCACTCCCAGCCCCTGGCATCTTTCATCACCCTACTCTTCAGCCTGCTGCCTGAGTTCTTCCCCTAAACATGCTGTATTCTTTTATACCCATCAAACCAAACAATTTCTGTCCTGCTTATATTCCATCTCATGTCCTCTCTTCTATGTCTTTGCTCATCCTGTTCCCTTTGCCTGGGATACCCTCTCCCCCAATTCCCCATCTTCCAAGGCCTGGCCTAACTACCCCTCTACCCTATACCTTTTCAGATCATCATGGCTAGAAGGAATCTGTCGTCTAAATTCCCTCCATTTTTGTGCTTCCATTGTCTCTCCAGTGCGTCAACTTTGACATTGAATTAATCATATATTGTTTCAAGAGTCATCTTGAGCTACAGGCTTGCATCTCCATCACCTTTGTTTCTCTACATCAGCCAGCACAGGGACAGGAGGAGGGAGCGGAAAATCCTTTTCTATGTGCACTGCACCATCCCTGCAGCTGAGTTCAGTCAGGGGATTATATTGGGATTTTGCCTAGGCACTGGATCCAGAGCTGAAACCCAAGGTCAGCATTAAATGAGATTCTGGAGACAACCTCTTTCATGTCAGCTTGTGACTCATACGTGGAAATTCAGTACAGAGAGTTAACAAAAGAATGCAAGAACCTTGTGTCTACATGACCTCCTGTTCCAAGGGCTGACCTCCCTGCTTCTTGGAGGCAAACCCCCTACCTACTTCCCTGTTCATGGATAACTTGTATGTTCCAATGAGCCCCGTGCTTCCCATCAATTTATTGTATCTGTAGAAAGTGCCAAATACATCTTTTTCCCACACTAGCTTATCTCTTGGAAAAACTGTCCTATTTTTGTAACTCTGTGAGCATCTGTAAAGGAGTAAGTGGCTTAAGCAACTCCTGGAAGTGATGTGTACCTGGCTGGCATACTTCAGGAGAGAGACTGACCAGAAGCACCATTTGGTTCCTGGGAGGCACGAAGAATGACCGCTGCTGAGGGTCAGCCAGCAATAACTTGTGTGAAGACTGCACACTGACTTGGGTGACCTCAGACTGACTTTGCCTTTGAATGTGAGCAGCCCCTTCTCCCACCAACTACTCCTCCTCAGGCCAGGGTCACCTCCCATCACAATATGCTTTCTCATGTGGCTCTAGCATATTGAAGGGGTTCAGAACAAGCCTTCCTAAAACATACCACTTTGGCATGGGGATTATTTTGAGCTGTAGACAATAAAGACCTGAAAGAATCAGGAAGAGCTTTTGCCTCTCCCTTAACTGCCTCTAAGAATTTAGATAGAGGACCTGGGAGAGACCTGTCCCCAGAGACGCCTAGGAAGAGTATAGGCTAGGAGTGGCAAGCGTGGGGGAGCTTGGCAAAGCCTGCTTGTTCAAGCACCTCTCTCTGTCCCATGTCTCTGCATGGTAGGACAAACGTTTGTTTACCACATGTTTCCATCTTCCTGTGAATTGTCTTCTTTCTCTGTGAAGCCCCACCCCTACCCCTTCGCCTTAGCTCAGGATGGCATATAAGCCTCAATTGCCTACCTGTTCTTTAAGCCTCTCACATCTTTGTGGGGTTCCTGAACAAACAAAATTAAATTTGTTTTTCTCTTTTTAATCTGTCTTATGTCAAGTTAATTAATAGACCAGTCAAAAGAACTTAGAAGGGAAGAGAAAAAATTTTTTTCTCCCCTATATTTTCCAAATAGCATCATGTACACTTGAGTCTGACATGTTCTACATTCCCCAATGGGGACATTTCTCTTATTAGGGAAAAAGAAGTCAGGAGCATTAGGGTGGCCCTTGTGTCATTCTCTCTGGTTTTTCTGGAATCCTGGAGTCTGGATTATGAAGGCTCTTGGATGGAATGCACTCTGTTTGCCAGAGAGAGGGAAGGTCTCTTTTGTGCACCTAAAATTCTCCCAAGAGGTCAGAAGCCAGTTCTAAATGGCCGTTTAAGCATTCTTAGCAAGGGTTATTTCCTTTGGAGATGGGAGGCAGTTACTGAGTGAAGTTACTGGACCAGAAGAAGGTCCTGGGGCAGTGTTCCAGCTCCAACCAGCATTAGCTTTGCCCGTAGCAAGTCATTTCCCCATTTGGAGTTCAGAGCTCCTCACCTAAGAAAGAAGAGAGTTGAGTTATATGCCCATAAAAGGCCTTTTTTCCTGCTCTGGTGTCTTATTGGTGCATGGATGTGCCTTCTTGAGCCCGAGGGAGAGATAATGGTTAAATTGAGGAGATATATTTCAAAGCCATCATTTTCCCCTAGAAATAGAACTCATGTTCACTTTTCTAATCACCTCCCATGTGTCATATTCTTCGTCATAAGTCTAGAATTGGTTTTTGTGTCTGAGAGCTTGACGCCATCTGCTTTCTTCCATTTGAGAAGCAACTGATTTTAGACATTGGATGCTGAAAGAAAAATCTCTAATAGTTTCATCACAAAGTTGTCTTTTCTCTTATTCTGGCTGAGAAAATGGATCTGTTTTGTCAAATGAGATGAAATTTCCACTATATAATTGTATATATAAATGGTTACATATCTTAGCATGTTAAAAGTATCTTAAGCTTATCATTAATTCGTCTTGAGAAGGAAAGGGTAAATTCAAATTATTTTATTACTTTAACACCAGTTAGATGAATGAACACTCTCCATGCAAACAGCAGTTTTCATTCAACAAACAAGATAATTTTAAAATGAAGGGATAACATGGGCACAGAGTAGTGGTTCTCTGCTTATTTGCATGCATGACTTCTTCTAGGCTGTTAAGCTTAAGGGATGTAACCAAGATGGGATGGGACTTGTTGCTGGTATGAGCTACCACTACTCTAAAAATGCCTTCAACAACTTCCTTCTCTGTTTCAGAGTTGAATTGTTTAGATGGCTATTACTTATATCTAAATACACTAACATATATGAAAGATCAGTGGGGCGGGGGTGGAGGGGAAGCTTGAACACCGTGTGGTTGAGACTCCTTATGTTACTTAATTTGATAACATAACACTTCTATTCAATGGAAAAATCACAAATACACAAGGGTATTTACAAAGGTTGTTTCGGTTAAAATAAATGAAGGGAGGATGGGACATTTTTGGATTAAGAGGAAAAAGGGGGTTGAATTCTTTTGACAAACATAATTGGTACACGGTCTACCCTTAAAGAGTCTTATTAGAAGCATCAGGATGGGGTAATAAATAAAAATACAGTTATTACTATGTTCGTAACCCCAGACACCTACTTGCCTGGCTTTAGAATACACTCAGAATTTATAAACCATTTGGCTTAGGCTAATATTAAAGTAAGTTTACATTTTCTGAGGGTACAGACTGGGCTGAAAGTGAGTCTGCTGGGTGCTGATGGAAGAAAATGTTGACTGAAACTTCACTGTTGGATAAACAAACCAAAAATGAATTAAAAAAAAAAAGACAAGCAAACAACTAAATAACTCCTACTCTATAGAAAAGTAGTTGTCCAAATGTGGATGGGTTATTCCCAAACCAGACACCATTTGTATAGTCTCTGCTTCAAAATGATTCAGGAAGAGATAAGGGCAAATATACACAACCACCACAGATGTATAATAATAGAAACAGATTATGCAGCCCTGGGGAGTGCTGTTTGGCAACATTCAGGAAGATTGTTAACACTTCTAGGGCTGTGGGATGCTGAGTCTGGAGGGGTCACTCAGACCCTGCCAGTGAATCTTCCTGATTAGAACCCAGGCCTTTTTTGCTCCAGCAGAGATGGGCTACACTATGGAGAGTTCAGGGATCCAAAGAATAGGTATGAAAAAGTGCAAGTGTTTCTTCATAATAAGCCGTAGTGGATGGGGTTTCCTTTGTGCAAACAAACTGTTCAGTATCACTTACCCATTTTTATCACTTGATTGTTGAAAAGCACTTCTACAAATTATGACCTCAATGGGGATACTCCCAATAGTCCTGTAAGCTAGACAGCACAGGTATTTTCATTATCCTTATTTCATTGAAGCAAAGCTGAGATACAGAGAGAAATATCCAGGTCATACGAATCTTGGAGTTAGGACTTCATTCCAGCCCTTTGGATTCCAGGCAGAGCTCATCTTGTAAAAGGGGGTTTGTTCTAGAAAAGTGGTCCAGGCCTTAGCAAAATGGCCACAAAGATTATGTTCATTGCCAGGTGCAAGCTCTGTCTACCCTTTTCTCTGTCTCCTTCCTTCATGACATTAGAGCCCTTGAAATCCTTTACACTAAGGAGTCAGAATCTGGACGTGTTCCTCCCTGAAGGACTGTATATGTTCATCCAAAAGAATAGTGAGCTTTCAAGCATCAGTGGAAAAGAGATTTTTTTTGGTTCTTTCCTTTGAAATTATATCACTGTAGACAATCAAGGGCCTGGTTATGAGAAAAATTCTTTTCTGGCAGCTAGAATCTTCGAGAATATCCTAGAGAGGTAGTAGGAGCTGAGTGGGAAAGCTCAATGTGATGGCATGAACTCTCATTCCATAAGGCTGTATGTAAACCCCACACTCGGACAAACGTTATTTGTACACTTCCACTGTGTCTAAGTGCCTTATTCTATGGCCTTCTCACGTCTGAATTGATGAGACACAGAATAAGGGAAGATGGAAAGTGACTCCAGACTCCAGATAGCCATTTGTGGCCTCTGTCTGGTCATCTATACATCTGGATATAGCTTGATGACCCCAATAACTTCTACCATTTTGTTCTGTTATTTAAATATTTTTGTACACAGTGGGTAATCAGCCCAGTCTTATCTCACTGTTGTGGCTAGCACACAGTAGACATTCAGTCAATGTCAGTTGCTGTTACCTGTGTCTGGGCTCACGGGTGTGGTTGTGCACACATGATGTGTTGAGCTGAGATCAGGAAATGTTAGCTGCTGTGGTTTGTGTCTAGTCTCACTGTGCTTTAAGGCCCAGAACATCCAGCTCTCCAGGGTGCTGAGGTGTGAACCTAGTTGCCCTTTCCCCATGCAGCCTACGCGCTTGGGTACTGGTGAAGTGTGCTCTAAGGGTTGGCTTTTTGGGTGTCTGAAACACCAACGGATCACTTCAGCCTGATACAGTCCACCTCTTCTGTGGCCGGCATGCCGCTCGTTTTGAGGTCGAGGTCAGCACTGGACTTGCTCCCGTGGTGGGAGGGACGCCAGTGGAGCAGCATCATCTTCTTGAAGTACTTCATGGTGTTGTTCTTAACCGTCACGAAGCACACGGTGTTGATCATGCTGTTGCTCATGGCGATGCACTCAACGATGTAGAAGGCCGTGAGGTAGTGCTTCTCCTTGATGAACACTGTGGGGAAGAAGTCGCGCACAATGGTGAAGCCGTAGAAGGGCGCCCAGCACAGCACGTAGGCGGTGAGGATGCACATGAGCACCAGGACCGTCTTCCGCCGGCAGCGCAGCCGCTTGCGGATCTGTTCCGTCTGAAAACCAGGCACCGCCTTGAACCAGAGTTCCCGCGAGATCCTAGCGTAGCACAGGGTCATGGTCACCACTGGGCCCACGAACTCGATGCCGAAGATGAAGAGGAAGTAGGACTTATAGTAGAGCTGCTGGTCCACTGGCCAGATCTGGCCACAGAAGATCTTTTCCTGGCTTTTGACGATGAAGAGAACTGTTTCTGTGGTGAAGTAGGCCGATGGGATGGCGATGAGAATGGACACCATCCAGACCAAAGCAATCAGGAAAGAGGCCGTCTGATAATTCATCCGTGGTTTCAAGGGGTGAACGATAGCGAGATACCTGGTGGGGGAGGGGAGCCATCAATAATAATGAAGTGTGCTTGGAAACACGATGAGTTTCCAACTAACCCCAAGGACACACACAAACAGACAAAATGGCACAGCGGGGCCCTGCTTACCTATTATCCAGCGTCAGCAAGTTTCATCTTACGTTAGTAACATCATTTGGCATTTGGAGTAGTGATTTAGTGGACACAGCACAGCCTTTGATTGAATGCAGGAATAGATTTTGGCTTTTTCCCGGATTGGTTTTGGTGTCTGGAATGAATCACTTAATCTCTCTGAGATTTGTTTCTTCAAAGCAACATGGGGTAAAATGACACCTACCTTGCAGTGCTGCTGTGAACGTTAAATATGACAATGTTTGTAAAATGCTTGGCAAATAATAGGTGTTCAATAAATACATATGGTCTGTTAATATTATGAGTCCTTGGTTTTCAACCTCGCCACTCTGCCCAAGAGCATAATACTTTCAAAACTCTTCATTCCAAATATCTTACGGTTTAGAGATGAAAGCAGGGCTGTGGACCTCAGAGAGATGGAGAACTTTCTCAGGGCAGTGGACTAAGGCTTTCTCTCTCCTCCCCCTAGGTGTCATTTTACCTTACAGAGCATGAGGTAGGGTGGGTTTGTTTGGGGGGAATCTAAGGCATCTAATGAAGTAAATGACTTGCCCAAATTCAGTTGGTCCAGGGATTAGAATCCAGGTTCCTCATACAAAGTTTTTACATCCAGTACGCTGGGCTGTCCTAAGCTCAGATGAGAAGATATGTGGTTGAATACCTTCTTTCCAAAGACCTAACAACACCTACTAAATACTTTAGTGCTCTGGGATCATTTCTGTGCATTTTATGGGGAGAGAGGAAGAGGTGGCAGGAGAAGGTGGAGGAAGAGAAAAGGTATGAGGGGGCAGGGAGGAAACAATTCAACCTTGGAAATGAAAGTGTACACCTTACCTGGAGCTTGAGTCAGATTGGGACCAAGAGCATGAAGCCACTTGTAGAAATTCTATTAAACTTATTCTTCCTTTATAACCAGACCCTTTGGTCCACCTCTCCAAGTTTCTAACTTGACCAAGAAGGCTTTCTTGCCATGTTATTTCTGCCTATCCCTGCATATTTTGCCATGAGATTGTTTTATCTTCTGTGGCCTGCCCCTGGTTCACTGGCAACTCTGACCTATAGAATTCAGCTAGACCATAGCAGTAGGCCTCTCCCCAGCTTGCAGTTTTTTGAAGATCTGAGATGAAGCTGAATCCCATCCCAACCATTCACTGCACCCTAGCTGGATGTGTTAATGGAAAGTGGTTGCTGGAGTTCTTCACCCATCCATGGCACCCAGCCTCACCAACCTAACCTGCATGACTTGCCTGGGTGGCACAAGGCTCACAGAGCTGGAGTTTCGAACGAATGGGCTGGCCCATCCTTGACTGGGACAGGGACATCTCACATTTACTGTCTCTCTGCGATGGCTGAGGGTGTTAGCTTCCAGTTGCTGCTTTAACAAATTACCACAAACTTAGTGGCTTAAGTGACACAAATTTATCCTCTTACAGTTTTGGAGGTCAGAAGTTTGACATGAGTCTTAATGGGTTAAAATCAAGGTGTTGGTAGGTTTGTGTTCCTTTCTGGAGGCTCTGAAGGGAGAATCTGATTTTTGTTGTTCTTTTTCCCTTTTCTAAGTTGTGCATTCTTTGGCTCATGGCCCACTTCCATGTTCAAAACCATCAATGACCACTCGAGCTTTTCCCACATTGCATCACTCTGATCCTCTGACACTGACTCTCCTGCCACCCTCTTGCACATTTAAGGACCTTTGTGATTACATTGGGCCCACCCAGATAATCCAGTGTAATTTCCTTGTGTTAAGATCAGCTAATTAGCACTTAATTCCATCTGCTACCTTAATTCCCCCTTGGCATATAACATAACATATTCACAGGTTCTGGGATTAGGATGTGGGTATCTTGGGAGGGGCATTGTTCTGCCTACCATGCTGAATCCAAAGTCCTTAGATAATGCAGAACAAATTCAGGACTGAATAATTCTATCCCTCAGTCTGGTTCCAGCATGAAAAGTATCTCAATAACCAATGTCAAAGAGAATTTCCACATTACTGCTTATTCTGTTGTCAACTCTTTTAAATTCTTTTTCATCCAGGAACTTCTTTCTTACTCTATAGGATATTCCAAAATCCATAGTTGTCATCAAATATATCAGAAAGGGAAGAACACTGGCCTAGGAGTTATTCAGAAGACCTGGATTCCAGCTGTACACCTGAATCCAAGCTGGGAACTTGGATAAATCACTTAGGCTCCTGGGACTTGGTTTCTTCATCTGTGAAATGGAGATAGTAATGACTTTCCTGACAACCTCTCAGACTTTTTGTCAGATTCTTAGGAAGTAAACATACATAAAGCATGTTGGAAGCTATAGAACTTTGTTAAAACCTGTCTTTTCCCCTGACTCTTTCATTGGCAAGAGGGACATCTGCAAGGTCTTTGTTGCTATCTGCTTGGATCTGTGTTTCTTGAGGTCAGTACTCCTTCTAGGGTCTGCATGATTTGAAATAGCATATCTTCCAGGTCCTCTGCACAGGAACCTTGCTCTTTTCTGGCTGTGGCATCCAAGATGGCAGTAGGTAGCCCTTCTGATATTTGTACATAGTAGGACAGGCATATTTTACCAAGGGGTAAACTGAAGTACACAGAGGCCCATGCCTCTCCTACCCTGGCTGTGTTAAGGTTTGCAGGTCTATCTAATATTGAGTATGAAGTGGTCCCTCTGCCCACACATAGAAATCTTGTAATCTAATATCCTTGTCATCACAACAAAAGTGAGTTAGGCCATGCATCTTATCATTTTGCCTTATTTTTCAATTGGTTTAGAACCTGAATGAGAAAGAGGGCCACTATTTATTAGGCTTCTGTATTGTAAGACCTGAAATTCCAGGTGCTGCTTTGACATCTTTGAGCCCTGCAGGGCCCCAAAGGCCTAGCCGTGGGTTCCTCTGTTCTTTGCCCCTCAGGAAAG
This sequence comes from Manis pentadactyla, assembly GCF_030020395.1. NCBI lineage: Eukaryota > Metazoa > Chordata > Mammalia > Pholidota > Manidae > Manis > Manis pentadactyla. Next base: position 146,308,316 of record NC_080023.1, on the reverse strand, counting down.
GCTCCTGTCCCACTAGTTCTTCCATCAACTGGCCCAACTATACCCCAATCCTCAACCTAATGGGTGTCACCTCTCTGTCAGTTGGCCAAATTATTCAAACAAGCCAATCCCATTCTCCCAGGATAGCAAAGGGTCACTCATCCTCTCATTCATATGAAACCTGCTATCCACAGCCCCTACTGGTTCATTCTATACCCAAGTGCAACTCCAGATGGCCCTGCATGGGTGTAGTGTCCTTCTCCCCTGGGCTCTGAGTGTATGTGACTAATTTACTGCTGTCAGTCTCATCTGCTCAGTGTCCAGGCAAGAGAAAACTGCCTTCATCAATGGGGTAAATGGGAGGTGGTCAGAATAGCATACTTGAATCTCAACATCTTCATGAAGCTTTCCCAGACTATACCAATAACATAATGATCATGCCTTCCTTCAACTTAATTTTGATTTATTACTTGATTGCTGTAGTTTTTATGTAGATGAAAAGCTAAGGTCAAGGACTGTGTCTTCTGCAACTGTATGTTTCCAAATACATAAGTTGGGCACATAGCAGGACTAGCAACCTGCTGTGGATTTGCCAGGTTGTAGCAAACACCATTGGTACCCCTCTTATATCCCTTTGCTCTTGTCGCTTCAGTGCACACCTGTCCACTCCCACCTGTCAACACCTGCATTTCTTTGGCTGGCTTCCAGATTCCTGTTGGCTACTTGCATAGCATTTCCAGAGCAGCCCTTACCAATGACTTCTGAAAGTTGGTGTATAAATATCTCAGCTCCCTCCCTCCTCCCCCTCCTGGGTGATCTCTGAGGTGTGATCTACATCTGCTCAAAGAGTTCCTCAGCAGGAATAAGCTCCAGTTGCCCCCAGTGGAAACTTGTTCATTAACACAACCTGTATTGACTGCCTTCCCTTGCCTGCCTCAATTCCCACCCCTTTATAGGTGCTTCCTGGTGTCACCTGCACATGGGTCTTTGTTTCAGAGTCTATTTTGGGAATAAACCAAACTAAGACACAGGTATAAGGTTGTGTGCTAGTCACTGTGCAGACAGAAAGAAGGCATATGATTAATGAACTTGAAATACAAGGTTCTTTGGAAAAGACCATCTGTATTTCCATACACAGCATAAGATTGGAAAGACAGGTTGGCCTTGAATTACAAAGGCTGTGGGATGCTAGACTCAGAGTTTGGCATGCATTCTGTAGAGGGCTTGGCTTGTAGGAACTTCTGCAGGTTTTGTGAGCAATGAAATATTTTAAGAAGATTCATCAATGGTGATATTCTGATGCTTAATATGGATGAGTGTGGATTTCAGGGGATAGTCAGGAGCCCCTGAAGGGGTGGGGAGACAGGCTGGAGGAGCATTATGAAGGTCCAGCCATAACTTGCCAAGAAATGAGGCTGGAGAGACAGTTGCCCAGACTTGGTGTGGTGTTGAGCACAAAGGGTGGGTAGGTGCGGCTGGGGCAGGGAAAAAGGCAAAGAATGATGGTGACATTTCCTGCCTGGGTGAAATGGGAGAACTGCTGATGGAGCTGAGACCACCTGGGCAGAGCTGGTTTGGGCTGAAAAAGGAACTACTTTTTGTGTTGTAACAGGATAGCTGTTTCCTAAGAAACTCCTATGCTACCAAAAAACCCTGACATGATAAAGACAAAAGTTTCAATGAGAAAAAGGGATGAGGACAGTGATAACTTCTCTCTTTAGAACCACTCAGGGCATTGGATAAAAATGCAGATTCCTGGAACTTAGCCCAAGGGATTCCCATTCAGTAGGCTGGTGTAGGGCCCAGGAATCTCATTTTGTATTATTGTATCAAATGATGCTTTGTATCATTTCACTCGGGAAATTTTGTGCTGCTGGTTGATAGGTACATTTCATAAACACTGGTTGCAGGGCTGGAGAGCCTCAGAGTTGTAATAACAAAATTGTTCTTCTTGAAGGAATTATGTTATAAAGAGGAAGATGACTTTTAAAGCTGTATTTATTATTTATCATAAATGAAAAATAATCAACTGGTTGATTAAAGAGGACAACAAACCTAAACAGTACTCAGAACGAGGGAAAAATGGAAGAGGTGAAAGGAGACAAAAGAGAGAGAAGATGATGAAAAAACACGTTTTCAAAATGAGTTTCAGCACAGCTCATAATGGTGGACAAGAGGATGTGACCCCAGTTGTCCCCCTCAAACAGACCCACTGGTGGTCCATGGCTGGCCTACAGCTGTTTACATAACTAAAACGTGTCAGATTTGTCACAAGCTGTTTTAGAAATTTTACCTTATATAGTTATAATAGAGCAAGGACTTCCAGGACATCTCATGCAAATGTATGCAAATGATCCCATGGATATATGCAAAAAAAAAAGATAAGCATGTCCTTCTCTTTCTTGCAAACAAGCCCTGTTGTCTTATTTTAAAATTACCTGTGCAACAAAGTCACTAGAAACAAGAGTACATATTGTATGGTTCCATTTTTATGGTCTAAGAACAGGTAAAATTAAACTGGGATGATAGAAATGAGATCAGTGGTTGTGTGTGGGAGGGAGAATGACTGGTAAGGGGCACAAGGAAGTTTTCTAGGTGATGGAAATGTTCTCTATCTTGATCAGGGTAGTGGTTCCAGGAAAAACTTGGTATATGTTATCTTGATGGGAAATTGCCCTGGTTAACTTTCATGTGGTTTCTAAACAGTAAGGTGACTACACTTTCTCCTCTTGCTTTTGCATTTGATGGCACTCAAGGTCATGTGACATGCCTGCATCTGAAGTGGACATGGTATCTGGGAGCATGGCCCAGAGCTGGGGTGCTCAAGAATCTCACCCTTGCCCCCATTTGGGGGGCCATCAGCCAGAACTGGGGAAAACAGGTTTCCTCTTGCCCCGTGATGGATCAGCGAGCACTCAAATCTGGACCAATGCCAACTTGCCAGGGATGAAGTGAGGGAAGGTGCAGCCTGGCCCAGAACCCACCATTAGCCCTGCCCCACATCCTCACCTGTCAAGAGCGATGGCCAGCAGGGCGTTGGTGGAGACGTAGAGTGACACAGTCCGCAGGTAGTTGACAGAGGCACAAAGCACGTGGCCGTGTTCCCAGGAGAGCTGGCGCACCACATAGTAGTCCATCTCGAAGGGGCAGCAGATGATAGCCACCAGGAAGTCGGAGATGGCCAGGTTAGCAATGAACAGGTTGGTAAGGTTGCGCAGCTTCTTATAGCGGGCAAGGGCAGCAATAAAGACAAAGTTGCCAATGCCACAAACCAGCATGATGCCTGCCAGGGCCACACCAATGACTATCTTGGCTGCAAAGAAGGTCCGGGTCTTGGTCATATCCTCATCCTCATCCAGAGGGAGGTCATAATCACCGTAACTGAAGTTGAAGGGGAGGGAGGAGGCATGGTCTTCGTGTGGAGTGAAGTTGGGTGCAAAACTACTGTTGCCATTCTGGGTTGCCATGGGGAGGCTTGGAGGTGGAGTGGAGTGTGGGAGTCTCAGGGGTCTGAGCACTCTGAGCAGGGGATCCAGACCTTCTGCTCTCATGAGGTCAGAGAGCCTAGGACCCTGCTCACACCTCTGGGGAGAGTCAACCTGCAATCCTGGATCCTGGAAGGAGACACAGCCAGCTGATAATATGCAGAACACCTGGTAGTATTCCCCCAGGGCTCTCCAGGTATAGGCCAATCAGACCCAGTGCCTACCCACAGACAGAACTACCCAGGGTGCAGGGGAGAGGAGACCTGAGATCTGGAAATTGGACTCAAAGAAATTGATCCACGGGCTGTCAGAAGTCCTAGGAATAGGACAGATTGGACTCTCCCGAGACACCCAAGAAGAATGTGCATGTTTGCCTTTTCCCCAGGGGCCACGACCAGTTTGCCTGCCTAGCCATACTCCCCTTCCTCCACCAACTCCCATAGGGTCTTCTGGAAGTTTTACAAAGCTGCTCAAGCAGCTGGCCCAGGCTTCTATGGCAGTCACAATGCTGCACCATCTCTTGGCAGGGACAACAAAGCCAGAGGACTGGGAGGCGGCAGGATCTCTCCTCCAAAACAGTTCACTGCTCCTTCTGCCCTGGCCAAGCCACAGACTTGGAGATCACCAAATCCACTTTCACATCGACAGGCTGAGGTTACAGGAAGGTTTACAATCTTCCCATAAACCAAATTCCTGCTGCCTAGGCCAGGGCATGGCACATAGTGGGGGCGGGACAGGAATCTGTTGAATGAATGAATGAAAATACCAGGATTCTGCAAGAAGCTGGTTGTGGGTGGGAGCGAATTCCCTGCTGCTCCTTGTGCTTAGGCAACGGGCTCTAAAAAAAAATCCTTTGTCTGCTTCCCTTCCCTGCTCCCACCCTTTCGATCTGCTTCCTTGTCCCCTTCATGAGGCTCCCAGTTCCTATCTCAGAATCAGCCCTGACTGGGAGGCACTACATCTTATCACCAAGGTGTGTGTCCTCTGAAAGTGGTGGCTGTTCCAAGACCTGGCTTAATTCTAAACAGCTCCCAAGGCCAGGGTGGCCAGCGAGGACCCAGGAGTGCCCGAGGGCTGAACTGCCCCTCATTGCCTACGTCCTTTATACTCTCAGTGCCTCAGGATGCCCATACGAGAGGAAAATAAAGTGAAGTTCTGAGCCCTCAGGCAATAGGGCACCTTTCGGTTCAAGACTTTGGAGGGACAGGAAAAAAATCCCTATCACAACACCCCCAGGATGGGGAACACAGCCGTCCAGCTACGAACGGCCGAACATCCCACCCGCTCTCCCTGAACCCCAGCCGCCCTAGGACGACCTGGGAACGACTTGGGGCCGCGGGATGCCGGTAGCAAGAAGAGGACCACACTGGACAGTACGATGGGCCCGGCCATGTGAGAAGAGCCGGGAGCGAGGGCCAGGGGCAGTAACAGAGCGACAGCAGTAGCAGAGCTGCAACCCGCGGCACCCCGCCTGCCGCGTGCCCGACGTTAAAAACCTCCAGAAGTGAGGATCAAGGGTGCCCTCCGCGTTGCCTCTTCGTCACCCGCGAGGCCCCAGTCCGCGCAGACACGGCTCAGGAGTCACGCCGTCTGGGCTTCTCTGCTCGGTGGCTCTCTAGTTCCCAGACCCCAGAGGTGACCCCAGAGGCTGAGGCAGGTCCTGGCCCCATTGTCGCGGGGTAAATTCCCTGCCCTCGACCCGCTCCAGGAGCCCCTCCCTTCCCTTATCAGCCGCCCGGCGAGGCAGCACGGTCCCCGGAGGCGCCGCCCTGGCAGGGGCGGGAATCGAGCCAGAAATTTGGGCTCGGAAAGCAAAGCACGCGGGGCTTCCGGGCTGGAAGAAAAATGGGGGTAGGGGTAGGATGCGGCGAGCGGGAATGTCCCGGAGACGCTTGCTCTTCTCTGCTCACCTCTGGCGGGTGCCGCAGCCTCGCCCTCCTGGGGGCCCCGGCGCTCCCGTGCCAGCTTCCCGTGCCCTGCTCATCCCAGCGGGCCCGCGGCGGGTGGGGGGCCTCTCCCGACACCAACTCCTCCACGTCCAGCCAGCCCGGTAGAATCCCAGACTGGCGGGAGGCAGAGCAGCCCGAATCCCGCGGAGAAAGAGGCGGGTGTCAGCGCCCCAGCCAGGGCGACGTCCCCCGCCCCGCCAGCGGGGCCCGGGGCTGCGCGGAGCTCAGCACCTACCTGCCTCGGCGCCTCCTACCCGCGCGCTCCGCGGCCCGGCCACTCGGTTCCCGCCTCTGGGACCCGGACCTGCGCGTGCCGAGGCGCGGCGCCCGGCTGTTGCTCTTTCTTCCTCGCCCCAGCGCGCTTCCCGGGCGCGTCTCGGTCTCTGTCTTCCCGCTGGAGTTGGCGCTCCGCCCCCGCAGCTCCTCGCCGCGCCTCGGACCCGGCCCGGTGCGCCCCGCCCCGCGCTTGACTCCGCCCCGGGGTGCCCTGCCAACCCCCGCGCGGAGGCAGAGGGTGGGCGCTCCGCTTTTGCACCTGGTGTGCCCAGGGCGCAGGACGCACCAAGCTCTGGCCTCCTTAGCGTGGCCCCCCGCAGGGGTTTCTGCTCCCTGGCGCCCCGGTGTGAATGGGACCCCAGCAGCCAGGTTCAGATGGTGAGATTCCGAGGAACCCGCAAAGCCCTGTGCGCCCTGCCGTGGCGGCTCATGAGCGTCGCCAGTGGGAGAGCTGAGCGCGTCCTGTCTTCGGCTGGAGCCCAGTGCCAGCGTCTGCTCCCGCTACAAGGTGACTCCTTCAGGAGGAGCCCGGGGTGCATTGCATTCTGCCTGGGAACTGGTGCTGGGTAGACTCCTAGGAGTTTGGAATGAAACTTTTTGGGGTGGGCCATTGTAGTGGAGGAGGCCCCCCACTCTAGGAGGATGGTGGGGATCGGCCGCAGTTTGTGCTGCTCAAAGCCCCTACCCTGAAATCCTTACGCAAACCCTGCAATGCCCACCACTGCCGGATTCGTTGGCCATTCAAAGACCATTCCCAGTTAGGCTGCTTCTGCTAGTCTGGCGGGAGACCCTCGAGCACTCCATCTTGCTTCCAACAGACTCTGATTTTAGTCAATTTCCATGACTTCCTTGTCCTTGGTTTCCTTATACTTTGAGCGAGGGGGTTAAACGCTCAGGACCTGCTCATTCTAACTGCTGGAAAGCACGGAGGGAGGCTCTGGGTCTACAGAATTGGGACCCGAAGCTGTGGCTGGAGATCGAAGTTCGAAGGGTTGCTTACGGTTAAAACCCAGCGGGTTATTGACATCTTGAAATATGGACTCTGCTTTGTCAGATCTCCCCATTTTTCCAGAGTCTGGGATTTCAGAACTTTATAACCACTCTGTTGGGTTAGTTAAAATGAAAACCTTGTGTTGGCCAAACAAAACGTATCTCAGGATGAATAAAAATATCCATTGAGGTGCCCGCTTAAAATTCCTGAATAGATGATCAAAAAGCCCTTTGGGTGGTGATCTTTTGTGATTCTGCCTTTCCCACATTATGTGGGACTAACTCCACCTTCCTCCTCCCCTTGAAAAACTTTTTATTTTTTCCAGCTTTATTGAGATATAGTTGACATGCATTGTGTAAGTTTAAGGTATATAATATGATGATTTGATATGTGTATATTTTGTGAAATGATTACCACAATCATGATACTGTGACATAATTACCTCATCTTTTTTGTGTGGTGAGAACATTTAAGATTTACTTCTTGGCAACTTTTAAGTTTATAATATAGTATTGTTTAGTCACCACACTGTATATTATATCCCCCAGAACTTATTCATCTCATAATTAAAACTTTGTACCCTTTGACCAACATCCCCCATTTCCCCTGCCCCTGAGCCCCTGGCAACCACCATTCTGCTCTCTATGAGTTTGGCTTTTTAAATTTTTTCTTTCAGATTTCACATATAAGAGAGATTATACAGTATTTGTCTTCCTCTGTGTAACATCTCACTTAGATAATGCTCTCAGGTTCCATCTGTGTTGTTACAAATAGCAGGATTTCCTTTTTTATGGCTGAATATTATTCCATTGTATATACACTATTATATGTGTGTGTGTATATATACACACACACAAACACATATACGTACATACACCATCCATTCATCCATCAATGGGCACGTAGGTTGTTTCCATGTCTTGGCTATTATGAAAAATGCTGCAGCGAACATGGGAGTACAGATACCTCTTCAAGTTAGTGATTTCATTTCCTTGATATATACCCAGAAGTGGAGTTGCAGTTTCAAATGGTAGTTCAATTTTTTGAGGATATTTCATTCTGTTTCCATAGTGGTTGCACCAGTTTACATCCCCACCAACAGTGCATGAGGGTTCTCTTTTCTCTACATCTATGCCAACACTTATCTCTTGTCTCTTGGATGATAGCTGTTATAATAAGTGTGAAGTAACATCTCATTGTGGTTTTGATTTGCATTTCCCTAATAATTAGTGATGTTGAGTATCTTTTCACATATCTGTTGCTCATTTGTATGTCTTCTTTGAAAGAATGTCTATTCAGGCCCTCTTCCCATTTAAAAATCAGATTACTTGGTTTTTTTTGGCTATTGAGTTATATGAATTCCTTATATATTTTGAATATTAACTCTTTATCTGATCCATCATTTTCAAATATTGTCTCCTATCCTACAGGTTGCCTCTACATTCTATTGATTGTTTCTGTTGCTGTGCAGAAGCTTTTTAGTTTGATGTAGTCCCACTTGTTTATTTTTGCTTTTATTGCTTGTGCTTTTAGTGTCATGTACAAAAAAGTCATCGCTAAGAGCAATGCCAAGAAGCTTTCTCCCTGTTTTCTTCTAGGAAGTCTACAATTTCAGGTCTTAAAGTCTTTAATTCATTTCAAGTTAATTTTTTTGAGTGATTTAATATGGAGTTTTCATTTCATTCTTTTGAATGTCGAATATCCAGTCTTCCCAACACATTTGAATGTGAATATCCAGTCTTCCCAATACATTTATTGAAATAACTTTCTTTTCCCCATTGAGTATTCTTGGTTCCCTTGTCAAATGTTAGTTAACTAAAAATGGGTTTACTTCTGGGCTCTCTAGTCTATGTGTCTGTTTTTATACCAGTATCATACTATTTTGATTACTATAGCTTTGTAGTGTAGTTTGAAACCAGAAAGTGTGATGCCTCCAGCTTTATTCTCCTTTCTCAGGATTGCTGTGGCTATTTGAAGTATCCTGTGGTTCCACATGAATTTTAGGATTGTTTTTACTATTTCTGTGAAAACTGACATTAGAATTTTGACAAGGATTACATTGAATCTATAGATGGCTTTAGGTAGTATAGACATTGTAGCAATTTTAATTCTTCTGATCTGTGAACATGGGTTATCTTAACATTTATTTGTGTCTTCTTCAATTTCTTTAATCAATTTCTTATGGTTTTAGTGTACATATCTTTCACCTCCTTGCTAGGATATTTCCTAAATATTTTATTGTTTTAATATTATTATAAATGGGATTGTTTTCTTTATTTCCTTTTCAGATATTTTATTGTTAGGATATAGAAATACAACTGATTTTTATATGTTGACTTTGTATCCTGCAACTTAACTGAATTTATGTATTAGTTCTAACAGTTTTATGATGGGGTCTTTAGGGTTTTCTATATTTAAGATCATTTCGTCTGTAAACAGAGGCAATTTTACTTCTTCCTTTATAATTTGGATGCTTTTTATTTCTTTTTCTTTCCTAATTGTTCTGGCTAAGATTTCCAGTACTATGTTGAATAAGAGTGGTGAAAGTGGTCACCCTTGTCTTGTTCCTGATTTTAGAGGAAAGACTGTGGAGTATGATGTTAGTTGTGGATTTATCAGAGATAGCCTTTATTATGTTGAGGTATGTTCCTTCTATTTTTGAGAGATTTTATGATAAAAGGGTTTGAATTTTTTCAAACACCTTTCTGCACCTATTAAGAGGATCATTTGATTTTTATCCTTTATTCTTCTAATGTGGTATATCATGTTTATTGATTTATGTATGTCAAACCATCCTTGTATTCCAGGAATAAATCCCATTTGATCATGATATATTGGCCTGTAGTTTTTTTTTCTTGCAGTGTCCTTAGTTTGGCTTTGATATCAAGGTAACACAGACTTCATAAAATGAGTTTTGGAATGTCCCCTTCTTAAATATTTTGGAAGCATTGGAGAAGAATTGACGTTAGATACAGCACTAAAGGCATAATCCATGAAAGAAAGAAGAAGCTGGACTTCATTAAAATTAAAAGTGTCTGCTCTGCAAAAGACACTGTCAAGAGAAATGAAAAGACAAACAACACACTGGGAGAAAATATTTGCAAAAGACATCTGAGAGAGGCTTGTTATTCAAAATATACAAAGAACTCTTAAAACTCATCAGTAAGAAAACAACCCAATTAAAAAATTGGCCAAAGACCTTAGCAAACACCTTACCAAAGAAGATTTACAGATGGCAAATAAGCATGTGAAAAGATGCTCTGCATCATGTGTCATCAGATAAATGCAAATTAAAACAATGAGCTACCACTACAGACCTATTAGACTGGGCCAAAATGCAGAATACTGACAAGTATGTGGAGCCATAGGAATTCCTACTCATTTCTAGCAGGAATGCAAAATGGTAGACAGTTTGGCAGTTTCTTAGAAAAACTAAATGTATTCTTACCCTAAGATCCAACAATCATACTCATTGACATTTACCCAAAGTAGTTGAACATGTATGTCCCCACAAAAACTGGAACATGGATGTTTATTGCAGTTTTACTCATAATCACCAAAATTTGAAAGCAACCAAGATGTCCTTCAGTAGGTCACTAGATAAATAAACTGTGCTACATCTAGACAATGGAATTAAAGGTATGGAAGAACAGTAAATGCATCTTATAAAGTGATAGAAGCCAATCTGAAAAGGCAACATATTATCTGATTCCAGCTAAAAAGATCAGTGGTGCCAAAGGTTAGAGAAGAGAGAGGGATGAGTAGGTGAGCACAGACGCTTTTGAAGGCATGGAACTGCTCTATACAATACCATAATGGTGCATACATTTGTCCAGAGCCATAGAACACATTAACACAGTAACTCGAGGATTGTGGTTTTCTTAGTGCCAGGGGAAGACAGGCAGATGTCTGGATCTGTCTGCACATGCTCTTGCTCTAGCATGCCTCAGGGGGAGTGTGATATTGAAGCAAGAAATGGGAGAAGCAGGAGAAGAGCGAGTAAGATTCCCCAAGACCCGTGCCTGACTCTGGGGGATAGGAGCATTCCAGCCCAGATGACGATGTGGACAGTTTTCGAACTGCAGAGCGTGTCAAGACTTTTCTTGAAATATGCACCCTTGGACCCCATGCTGGTATCCCATATGTCAATAAGATTTTCCTGGCTTCATCAAGTGTTCATTCTTTACCAGGGTTACCATTAAAAAAAAAACAAAATACAGAAACTAAAAATACCCTGATGGAAATCATCAGCTATAAGATGTGGACCTTAATAAATTCTGCTGTGAAACAGCAGACCACCTTCTCAGCAGAATGGCATTTTGTTTTCTACTTGTAATCCCTTGTATCTGCCAAGATTGCATGAATGCTTGTCTTTTTTAAAATAAAAAATTGTGTTTGGGGCTTTCTTCCTTATTCAGTTCAGTGTGGGCATTTTTTGAACCTCTATCAGTTGAAAATGCCACTTACAAAATAAATACACAGGAGCAAGGAAGAAAAAGTTAGAATCAGTGACACATTCCACATGCTTTTCTGAGTGCCAGCTCTATGTAACACACATGTCTTGGCAATGTAGGGTTTTGCAAGGTGTGACTCAGAGTGCAGCTGAGCTGGGGCAAAGATGGGGTAAGGGAGAAATATCAGCTTATGCCAAGGCGCAGCTCGTCAGGAAACTGGAAGTAGATCTTGAGAAATTATACGCACTATAAATGGCTTGAATCATGCACATGTGTCTTTTTTTTAATAGAAAGCCATTAAGATTTAAGTCCCCAAGTGCTTTCATAGGAATGCAGAGCCATGATGAGGTGGAGTGGTTTGTGGGCTTGGGAATCCACATGTCTACCTGGTGATACATTTGTGGCATTTGTACCACTTTGGGCATAAACTGGGAATAAAGAAGCCTGTTGCTCCCAAATCTTATTGCTCCCGTGATGAATATTCTCAGTGAAAGAAGATAAAGGATGTCCCTAAACAAAAGCATGCCCTTGATTTTGAGAGTATGGTGGGCAAGAGGTGTGGGGGTTGTGCTAATAGGAACTGCACACCTGCTCTGAGGGCCTTAGGATTCTGCACTCTCTTCTTCAATAAATGCTGTCCCTGTCCCACAAGCCCTGCTGTCCCTGCCCCACGATCCTACCACAATAAATGCTGTCCCTGCCCTTTAAGTAATGATGAGGATGAGGGTGTGGGCAGGACCTCCTGAGACCCCTGGGCTTCCTGTGGCAAAAGCAGGGGTAGGGCTGAAGGGGGCTGAGATGTGATGTTGCACATGTTCATGTTTATATTTACCTTGAAAGGTAAGATGTGAAGGAGTGAGCCCACCATTGACACTGTAGTGTCTGAAGGACCAGAGGTGCCAGGCTCTTCCTTATAGTTCTATTGTTCCATTTCCCCCCCTTTTTTTAAATGGCAAAGGTCCTCCATATTCTTTGCTTTTCCATGGTGTGTCCATTCCCCTAGAATGCCTTTTGCTCTGTGACCCTTGAAGCTAGAGTTCAGACTGCAACTTCCTTTTAGAGGCCAGCTAAATCAATCTGCACCACTGGCTGTTGAATTGTGGGGGGTTCTGAAGTCACCATCTCCCTGTTTATTTCCGGGTACCTTCCAAGGTCAGTTAACACTGTGACCTTTCTGAGCCCATCTGGTGGGCTTGAGTTTCTCAGAGCTAGAGGCTGGCTTCTATGTTATGTGCTGAATTAGTGAGTGTTGCTATTTTTCTTGAAATACAGACTGTTCTTAATAGGACAGCTACTATCTTCCACATTTCCTTTTGCAGGCACTTCACACTCTGAGGGGGATCATTTTGCAATTGGATTGGTTTAGACAAAGTCTGGCAACTCCCTGGACTAGTAAATGATAGTCTATCATCATATATACATATTTAAAAATACATATACAGTGAAAAACATATACAATTTGCCACTTTAAGCATTTTTAAGTGTACAATTCAGGAATGTTAAGTATATTTACATTGTTGTGCAAGAGATCTCTAGAACTTTTCCATCTTGCAAAATTGAAACTCTAATTTTTCCATAAAACATGAATTCCTTTCTCCACCTGCCCTTGGCAACCACCTTTTCTCTGCTTTCTATTTCTATGATTTTGACTAGAATCTATCACCTTTGCATCTACCCCAAATGCAAGAAGCAGTACCTTTATTGTGCCTGATGGTTGCTCAAATAGGTTATCCCACTTGTGATTTGCCGCAAAAGCTCTTTAACTTCACTTTAGAAACTATTATTGATGAAAATGGCACTCCAAGCCAGGTTGGCTCTCCAAAAAGTCAATGTTCTGTAACAGAAAGCTGATTATAATCCAGAGACTATACACATGAAAAAAATATCAGAAAAAGAAACTGCAACATGTTAGCAGTCATTATCTCTAGATGGCAAAATTATGGATAAATTTTTAATTTGTCTTTATTTTTAAATGGATGCATGGAAGACAAGGATTATTTGTCTAACAAAGAAACAAAATACATACAAAACCAAACCAAAAGGTTGTCCAGATATTTGGTACCACGTAAACAACGATATCTCTTTTTGATACTTTCAGTGTTTTTGAAAAGCTAATTTGGGGAATGAATTAAATCAATCGGATAGTTTTGTAGAAATGTTTTCTAATAGCCAAACAACCAGTTAAGAACAATCTGGTCAGATGGTTAACCAGTGTAAAGGATATGCTAGGAGAAAGATAAACATGTTGATGAACCTTCCTTATGCCAGGGGCCCCATCAGTAGAGAACATTAGGGGAAGTTATACCGACTGGGTGCAGGACCCAGATGGTCCATCTCAAAGGCACCTGGAGAGTAGCTTTTCACAAGGCCTGTACCTCAGTCAAACGTCACTGGTTGCAACCACTAGAAATGCACTTGAACCAGTCCATGCCAAGGAGGAGGATCTGGGGGTGAGAGTGGGTCACATGCTGTATTCTTGCTTCTCAAATACTGGGGCTGCGGAGTGCTAAGGAGGGAACCCAGCTCAGAGTGCTTGGGGGCCAGAATCACAGCTGGAGGGCCACCATGGCAGCTTGTGCGCCCACATGCTGCGGGTTCTGCCTGGTTCTCTGTGTCTTGATCTCTTTGTGTGTTTGCTCTGTTCTATCTCCATGGCCCAGACCCAGCTCCACCTGACTTCTTAGCACAGGAATCCTCTGTGCTAGGAACAGGAAAGAATTTAATTGACCCAGCGTATGTCAGGCATCTGTCCAGGTGACCACTAGCCTACAGGGTACTTTTGTGTAATTTAGGAAAGGTGTTCTTCCTCCAGGCAGATGCAGCCTTGAGCCAGGGCACACTTGGGCTTCATTTGTACCACCTGCTCCTTTCCTTGTGCAGGGCACAACCCAGACAACAGTACATGGCAGCCCCTATCCACTTCTGGTTGAATTAGCTGTGGCTGGGCAGGCAGGATCACATGGTCTCCCCCAAGCCCGTGGATGTGGAGACAGCAGCCTCCCCTCTACCCCAAACCCCAGGAACAAACAGCTCTAGTACTTTCCACCCTACCTTTTTCAGGCAGTTCACATTACAGTGGGGCTGCAGGTAGTCTGTGCCAGTATATGCCATGAAGAAACTAACTTTTGTTTGTAAGCATGGAAACATAATTAAATCAAAGTTGATAAATGTGTTGATACATCTATAGCACGGGGAAAAAAAATGGAGGTCACCTGGGCTCAGTCTGTACCACCAAGAAAACTGAGTGAAATACAAGATAATTTTTTGAGACTACTGAAAAACAAATGGTTTATTAAAGGAAGAAATAGAAGTTGTCCTTCAGGAGATTTTCATTCTAGAAATGGAGGAGCACCTGGGATGCTAGGGGATGGTCTGCAGGCAGAGGAAGCAGGAGTGAGGCAAGGTCTGTGGTGCCCCTTCTGGCCCCCATGGAACCAGGATACTGGCCCTGAGGAATCCATCTGTTTTCCTTTTGAACTCAGTATGAACCCACTCCTATAAACTGGCTCATGGCTTTCTGAAATCTGTTTGTAATTGTCAACCTTGTTCCCACATGAGACATAAAGCCCATCTGTGTGTCAGGGGAGTCACTGGCTTCATCTGTGTCTGTCTTCCTCCCCACCCTCCACCGTCTCCTGTATGAAGAGACTCCAGTGCGCATGAGGAGTCTCGTGGTGCCCTTGTCCCTGCAAAGCAGACTCTTCTCATGAGTCACAATGCACTCGGGGCTGGCTTCACTCTTCTGCCCTTCTGGTGATATGGAATTTCCAGATTTCCTTGACCCCTAACTGCTACTGATGGCCCTTCCCTCCCTCCTCATCATCCCTCAGACTCAGCGCAGGTGAGCACACACTTCAAAATGTCACTCCATTAGAAAATGGCAAAGCATTTTCTCTTCTTGTATTTGGAGGTCAACATATTTATAACTGAAACTGATCTTAGAATATTTTTTGAGATACTGGGACTGTTCCTAGGTTTCCTGTTTCAGGTTTACCATTTTCTGCCAGAAAACAACCCCAACTTGGTTCAGTGCAAGGCATTCAATACCAACTCTGGGCTGTATGGGGCCATCACGGCAGGAGGTGCTGATGGTCACATTAGCAATGTGGCTGTAACTGGTTGGCTTAGCCCTGGCCAGGGCAGGGGGTCTGTGAAGTCTCTGCATCTTTTTCAACCCCAACATTCTGGTATGTTGTCTTCTTTTCCAGAAAATACTGAGTTATACAACATGTCATGCTGTCAGTTAGGCAACTGTTTAGTGGTGCCTTGGAAGGTTTTAAAAGTCTAGGGAGTAAAACAGTTTGGCTCCTTTTAGAGATCTTTGGCTCAGAAAGCTACAGGGGATTTGTAGGAACCAGGTTATAAAATGTAGACGAAATCCCTGAGCAATAAAAGACCTTTATGGAGTGTCACAGTGTAGACGCAATGACCTTTTGTGTACACGGTTTAGGAGTTCCATGGCTGAGCCATAAAATTATTAGGGTATAAGGGCCAAGGAACTCAGAATAGCAAGCCAAGAATAATCCTCAAAAGAAATGTCAAAGTGTTTTCTGCCAGGCAAGCACAGAGACAGAAAAGGGAATCCACAAAGTGGAGCAGGCTATTGAGAAAATTATTTCATTATTTAATCCTCTAATTAAATAACTGGACACCTTCTGGGATGTTTTGTTAATTTCTAGAGTCCAGCAGACATTCATCAGGTCTCTCATTTTACATTGCCCTCCCTAGAACATGAACTTGTTATGAGTAGAAGCTGGAGATGAATGAACATGTCCTCTGATGCTTTTGTAAAGGGCATCATGGAACATGTATTAGTGAGTGGATCACGTGTTGTATTCTTGTTTCTAACTTACCTGGACTGCAGAATGACTTACATCTGCTGATACTCATAAATGGGCACATTCAGTGGGTATGGTCTCAGGTGTGGCTGTGCACTAGAATCACCCAAGGAGCTATAAAAAAATAGTGATACTTACAGCCTATTCCCAGGGATCCAACTGAATTGGTCTGGATTATGGCATGGGTATTGGGATTTCTAACAGCTTCTCCAGATGATTCTAATATGTAACAAAGTCTGAGCACTCCATGGGGGTTTCTTACTACTTTAAATGTTTTTCAACAAATTTATTACTTGAGGTTGCATTGATTGGCCTTCACTGAGGCTTGGCATGTCTACTGAACAGTGTGTGTATGTTAACAACCCAGCTAAAGAACATTCAGAATGTTCCAACATATTTTTCAACTGTGCATGTCTATCTTGCACTAAAATAAGCATGTATATAGAAATTCATGAGATACTGATTTTGAGTTCAATTGAATTTAGAATTTGCTGAAACTATTTTAAATTTTTTTGGAAAGCCCTGCTAAGAGCTCAGTGTAAATTTTATTTTTGAAAAAGGTTATAATCTATGAAAAGGGATTTGGTTTTTTAAAAGACAGGTTTATATCTTGAATCAAAGTCTGTGAGTTAGAGTGGTTCCTAAGTGTATCAGTTAGCTTGTGCTGCATAACAAATTGTCCCAAAATTTAGTGGCTTAAAACAAGAACTATTCATTATTTGCTCTGAGCCTGTGGGCCAGCTGGGAAGTTCTGCCAATCTGGACCAGCCTTGGCTGATTGCTGCTGGGCTTATTCATGTATCTGAGATCAGCTTGTGAACCCGATGTGGGCTAATTGGTCTTGGGCGACTTCACACACATGTCTGCTGGTCTTCCAGCTATAGAGTGGGACTACAGGAGGGACTGGGCCATGTGGTCTCTCTTCCTCCAGCAGGCTGACCTGGCTTCATTCACATGGTGTGTCAAGTTTCTGAGAGTAACAAGCGGGCAAGTCCCAATGTGCAAGCAAGCACTTTTTCAGTTTCTACTTGTGCTGCTTGTTACTGTTCCATTGTTCAAAGCAAGTCATATGGCCAAGTTCAGAGCCCAGGTGGGAAGGGGACATGAGTATAGGGGGGCCAAGAACAAATTGGGTTCATTTCTGCAAACAATCCACTAGGGTGCCTGCTACCTCAATGCCACCAATTCTTCCAGTCTTCTGGGTTACCTTTTCCTTTAATTTGAAAGTAGAATGGCTCAAACCCTCATCCCATAAACCTTGGGGGTCCCATCATTTCCTCTTCCCAGCATCTCTGAGGATCCCTGGAGTGCGTGCGTGTGTGTATGTAAGGGTAGAGGTGCAGGAGAGCACTGGTTCTTCTCCCCAACATTCCTGCATTAATTTTCTTCTTTCACAGAATTGTTGATGGATCACGGTTTGTACCCCACCTCCAGTAATTAATTGTTCATCTTCTCCAAACTTCAGCTTTGAAGTATCAACCTGCAGATTACTTGTTAATTATGGAACAGGGAAAGTAGCTTTATGATGGAGTTGTCTAGAGGCCATCATGTTACCCAAGGGGTCAAAATTAACACCCCCAATCATGGAACAAACTGCATTATGTGACCTCTGATGTGATGTACTGAGATGGGCATAACCTCATTTTCGTGGTATTCCTGCCAAAAATGCATAAGCTGAATCTTGTTATGAGGAAAAAAGCCACACAAATACATACAGTTGGGATACTTTGTGCAAAATAACTGGTTTGGACCAATGTCATGTAAGACAAAAAGTGGCAGAACTAGTCTAGAGCAAAGAAAATTAAATAGACATGAAAATAAAATGTACTGTGTGAGCCTACTGTGGATCTTGGATTGAAAAAAAATCTGTAAGGCTATTGTTGGGAAGAACTGGGAAAATGTGAATATGAACTCTGTCTTTAATATTATTACAGTAATACTAACTTTGTAAAGCTTCCTTTTCTTTTGCACTTCACTTTTTCTTTTGTGGCTGTGTAGGAGAATACGCTTAGAAGACACATACTTCAACATTTCAGGGTTGATTGTCACAATGTCTGCAATTCACTTTCAATTAGTTTCAGTAAAAACAAGCAAATGTGACAAGATGATAAGTGGTGAGTCTGGGAAAATGGTATATGGTCGATCGTTGTTCTCTTCTTTCAAATTCTAATAGGCTTGAACTTTGAAGACAAAGTTAGAGAAAATGTTTTGGATATTTGCATTAAAATGCACTAAAATGACAAACTCTCATTCTTTGTCCTGGTCCGAATTTTCTGAGCTTGTTTTTGCGCAAAAAACAAGAACAACAGCAAAATCTCAGGGTTTTTCTCATATTACCTGCCAGGGGGTCTTTGGACACAAGTCTCCTAGGAAGTTGGGGTAGGTAGAGCGCCAGGAAACTTGTCCCATCCCTCGCAGGGGGATCTTTCTGCTCAAAGGCAGGACTTCTTTGCCATGTGCAGATCACCTGGGCTGAGAGTTAATTTGGCTTTTGAAATCAATTTTGCTACAGGAGGTGCCCTGCTCTTTCTTCCTCTGCCCTTTCTGGGAACGTCTTGGTGTCATGCTACTTTGATGCTTCATGCCTTCCCCTGGGAAAGTACAGGGAACATGGGAACTGTCATTGTTGCTCGTCAGTCCCTCTGCTTTCCTAAAACACCCACTCTAGAATCATTTGGGAAACAGGAACCAGATACTGTTCTCTGAAACTGCCACCTGTTTTACTTCAGAGAGACTTCAGCTCATTATACCATGTTGGCCAGGCATGCATTGCTTTTGAAAATTATTTCGAAGCAAGATCTGAATTTAGAATTAAAATTTCCTTCTCTCTATGGTTCCTTTCAAGGGCAGACCCAACTAGACCACTGGACCCTGGATGGTGAATTATTCCTTTCCCTGTACAATCTGGGATCTCACAGTGACTTTCGAAAGCTGTGTGCTGATGCCCTCTTGTACACATCGCCCAGTCCAGCAGGTCCTGGTCTGAACACCAGAGGCCCTAGGCTGACAGAAGCTAGTTCTGAACTTAGTTCCAGAGTATTCTTCATATTCTATTGTACCATTTGGATGTGGTTTTAAAATATGAATAATTGTATGCTATTGATTTCTTTATCTGAAAAGAAAAGAAAATCATCAGGTTTTGCATGTTAGCAAAACTAGGTAGGGGAGGGGACTCCGAACTGGTTTTGATGATGAGTTGGTAGCTAGGGAAGGAAGTAAATGGGTTAGGAGAGGGGAAGATGTTTCAGGCAGGTGACCATTGGTGTGGAGGTGCGAGGCTGCACAGTGCATTCTAGAAAGCACAGGCCATCTGGTGAGGCTGGAGAGCAGGGTAAGAGGCAGATAACCCTGAAGAGGTGGCTCAGGGACAGACCCAAAGCAGTCTCACGTGAGGAGACTGGTACATTAGGAGTTTAGACTTCATTTTCTAGGTCAGTAGTTTGCCATTTTTGTCATTTGTGAGTCATTTATTGGGTGTTATTATTCAAAAGGATTGTTGGTTATAGGTAAATTAAGAAGACACAATTCAACATAATCTTCAATAGTGCACCCGAAGCATATGGTTTTTAAAAAGAAATGAAAATAATTGTTTCATATCAGTGAGATGGTATTGTCTGTGCTCTTGTCAAAGTGCAAGGATAAAATGTTGTGCCATAAGATTCCCTCAATTTCTTCTTTTTGCCTTTCTAAAATTAGAAATTCTTATACCACAATACACAACAACAATGACAGTCAGTGTTTGGCTGTTCTTTCGATGGATCTACATACTTGGATGGGACAGAGACAGAAATTATGGAGGTTTCTCCTGAAAGGCCGCCTTCAGCCCTTTGTCGGACACAAAGTCAACAAGAGCACCACACTCTTTGGCTGGAGTCAAATGTTTCCACCTGGAAGGGAGCTGGTGAATGGATTCCTATTTACTCTGGTTGAATTCAGTTCCAGAATACTCTTCATATTCTATCATAGCACTTGGATGTGGCTTCAAAATACAAATAAATGATAGTATGCTATTGATTTCCTTCTCTGACAAGGAAAGAAAGTCATCAAGAACTGGCAAAGGAGCCAGTGCTCAAGAACTGAGCCATTTGTACAATATTTCAATTTGTTTCAAAGATATTTTTCTTCAACCCTCTGAAGATACTGATTACTCATATGACTTCTGCAGCAAAGTTGCTAAAGACAAACCCGCGTCAATCTAATTCTTGGTCTTCTGTAGCTAAGCTGCTTTCCATTCAGATTGCTTTTGGGTTTGATCTTTGTTCCTTTTTTATAAAGTTTTATTTTTAATAAGCCCTGGGAGGAGCGCAGGGCTGCCATGACCAACTGTGGCGCACGTTGTTCTCCCAGCTCATTCATTCTTTGCCCTTTATTGAGACAGGAGCCAAGTGACCCACCACTAAGGTAGCCTTTCATTCTGAAGTTTCACCATGTATATGTACTTGCAAATTAAAAACAAACAAACAGAAAAGACTTATTTTCCTGATCATTTGTCAGAATATTTTATTCTGACAGACAGAATAATCTGTGGGCGCCTGTCTTTATTCAGTGCTGAGAAACTCTTAGTCATTCTCTCTTCAATAGTATTTTTGCACTATTTTCTCTATTAAAAAAAATTAATTTCTTTTTGGTTTCTTTGGGTTTATGTTGTTTCTGATTTCTGCAATCTGGGCTTTTTTTCATGTGTTCCCTCTGTCTGGAATGTGCTTCTCACCAAACCCTCCCCCTGTTTCTCCAAGGTTCAGCCCAAACAACTGCTCTTCCATGAAATCTCTTGATCTTCAACAGCATGTGCTTGGTTCTCCGATCATCATAAAATCAAAAGCCCTTGTGAAGCCAGGATGGTGTCTTCTGTTCGTTTGTATTTCTCAAGGTCCTAGCAGAGTGCAGGACACAGGTGGACTCAAGGCATGTTATCTGGTTGATTCTGATGCATGAAAAAGTGTTGGAAGGTCACCATAGAGAAGGGAAACAGAATCCTGGTTCAGGGGGAAAGGATGGGGCACATGGGGCATTCTTCTTGGAAAATGCACATATGCATTCATAAATTATGTGAGCACATGGTGACTGCTGTCTCAGAAATAATGATAGCAGTTAACAGCAAATATTTATTGAATATAGTGTGGCAGCCACCATGCTAAGCACTTTCACTTCTTGTTGCAGTTCAGCTTAGAATAGGACAAGGAGGACAGCAGTATGATTCTTATTTTTCAGCTAGGCTCCCAAGGCTGAGGCTGTGGTGGTGATGTGCCCAAGCCGGTGAGCAGCTAAACTGGGACAGGAGCCCAGTCTGGTGGACTGCAGGGTGTGCTGGGATAACCATCATGTTCAAGGTCCCCCAAGAGGTGACGGTGGTATATACAGACCCAGGTCGCTTAGTGACCATTAAACATGGTGAATGTGTTGTATGGCTAGTGCCACAGCTAAAACTTACTTTTGTCCAGGAAATGTGATTTCTGTGGCAACTGGGTAGTCTTGTGGCCCGGCCAGCTCCAAACCAAAATTGATCTTTGGCTTTTGGAATCAGCTCTGGGCCACTACTTGTGTAACTGTATGACTTTTAAGAGTGGGAGCTAGTAATTGTATTTACATTTGAAGCATTATTAACACAATCCTCAGGGAATATTGGAACATTCTTATTCTTCTTGGGTAATTTGCAAAAGTCTTAAGTGTCAAATGCAAAGAGTCAGTAACATGCGAAGAATCTGTCCACATTTATGTCTTTATATTCACAGGGGAAGCCCATCATTCCTGCAAAATTGTAAAACCACGTCATTTATGGAGTAAGCCTGACCAACCTGCCAAATTTTTCTGGTCATAAAGATCCTGTTTTGGCTCGATCTAGTCTGGTATTTTGAAGAGTTGTGATTTTCTTACAAAGTATGTGATGCTAATTACATGATAGCAAAATGCTCTCTCTTTGCAATTTTGTAAATCGGTCTGAGAATAAATTAGGGTGCTGGGTGTAACCACCTTCCAGATGTAGACACCAAGGGTATGGGTTTTGTTTTCTTGAGTGTCCAGGGGAGTAAATTAATGGCTTTCTCAAAACTGGGTGGGAAAATTAAGACCATCAGTTTCCAAGGTAGTGGCTTTATTTTTGGGTGAGCAGTAGGGAATGAAGAAAGGACAGGTCATGCAAGGTGACAGTCACCTATGTGACCCCCTTCAGAACACTCTTAGCATGCCTGCCTGAGCTGTAACCTCCTCTGAAAGGTTCCTATATAAGGGCAGTATTATGGGTTGATTGTGTCCTGCCTCCCCCAAACCCTGCCCCCAAACATGTTGAAGTCCTATTTGGAAATATAATCTTTACAGATGTAATCAAGTTAAGACGAGGTCATTAGCGTGGGTCCTCACCCAATACAGCTGGTGTTCTCAGAGAAGAGGGGAATTTGGAAACAGACATGGGCAGAGAATAGATGGCCATGCGCAGATGGAGACACAGCCTGGAGTTATGCTGCTGCCAGCCAAGGACTGCCTGGGACCACCAGAGCTGGGAGTGGCAGGGAGGGGTCCTCCCTTACAGGCTTCAGAGGGAGCACGGCCTTGCCAGCACCTTGATTTTGGACTTCTAGCCTCCAGGTCTGTGAAAGAAGAAATTTCTGTTGTCTTAAGCCAGTGTGTGGTGCTTTGTCACGGCAGCCTTAGAAACATAACGTCAGCGACTCTCAACACTGGCTGGTGTTTAGAAATACCTGGGGGTCTCATAGATAATACTAATGCCTGGGCCCCCACCCTAGACCAATAGAATTTCCATGGTTTTAGCTTTGGCTTGGGCTATTTTTAAATTTATGATAAATTTATTACGATCAATTTAAATTATCTGGTAGGTAAGTCTAATGTGCAACCAAGGCTGAGAACCATCAATAAGGTCATCATTCTTTGTACCCCATGCCTGTGTTTCTCAGGCTACTACTACTGAGGCCAGTGATTGGCACTGACCCACAGGTAGGTATGATCTGGCCTTTGAAGTGCAAGAACTCCGCCCCACAGGAGCATCCTATCCAGGAAAGGCTATGTTGTAACCCAATCAGTTCTTTTGTGGGGAATTTGAATGCAAGCTGTGGAAATGATATCAGCAGATAGTGGAGAGGCACGGAAGTGCAGAAGGCAGTGAGCACAGCTCACAGCAGAAGCCACAAGTAAGGGGACGTGATGAGTGGGAAGCAAGGGGCAGGAGAGGGTCAGTGTGGGGGAGGCTGGGAGAAGCTACAGAGAAAAGCAGAAATGGAGGTGTCAAGTCTGAGCAGGGTAGACTTCTGGAGTTACTGTACGGGCCTCAGAGCTGCCAGCAGATAACCAGCCCTCCTGCAGTGTCTGGGTGGCCCACCCTCCACCATCTGGCTGCTGTGAGTTCTCTGGACTTGCAGAGTCAGCATCACCTGGGGGCTTGGTAGGAATGCGGAATGTTGGGCCCTACCCTTGACCTTCTGGCTCAGGGTCTGCATTGTCCCAAGAAGCCCCATGTGATTCATTTATTCAATAAGTTTGTCAAGCACTCTGTATAAGTCCTGGCTGCCTAACTCCTGCTATTATTTCCTGGGCTTCTTTCCTCCCTATTTCTCCTTATAAAGACAATCACCTGAGGAAACCTGAGTGGATCTCTGTTTCTGGCAACCCAGAAGATCTCCTTTCCCTATGGAAGGAAGAAATAATTTTCTGTGTGAGAGCTGTACAAAGTGGGAGAGATTTTGAAAATGAGTCTGGGCATTAGGGACTGCTGCAGACAGCTTGTGCCCTTCACCCAGGGCTTTGGGAATGGCTGGTCCTGCAGAGGCAAAGCTTTACGAATATCTCTAGTTCAGTGGCTCTCAAAGTGGTCTCTCTCTAGTCAGTGGTCCCTGGACCAGCAGTTTCAGCGTCACCCAGGAATGTTGGAAATGCAATGTGTCAGGTCCCACCACAGATCTACTGCATCGGATCCTCTGGGGGTGGGATCCAGCCATCTGTGCTTTTAGAACCCTTCTGGGTGACTGCTGGAAAACCACAGCTCTAGCCACTGGTTTTAGACCACTCATTTGCTTGTCTTCAGAACTACTGGGCAAACGACCCAGGGATATTCCATCTGATCCTCTGATAAGAATACTGGTGGGACAGCTCTGTGTGTGATAATCCCACACTGAAAAGGACCAAATGCCCACAACAGCAGAATGGATGAACAAACTGAGGTATATTCATGTACTGAAATATAGTAACGAGAATGAATGATTTACAGCTACAGACAAAATGTTGAATGAAAGAGGCCAGGCATAAAAGGGTGCATATTGTATGACTCATGCATACAAAATACAAACACAGGCAAAAGCAATCTCTGTTGTGTACAGGATGCTCCACCTCCCTGGACACTGGCCCTACCCTTTCCTGTTTAAATCCTACTCATCCTGCCATTCTTAACTGAGAGGTACCTTTTCTGGTGACTTTCATTCAAAGTCAACTCAGAGGGCAAAGGGTCTGGAGGGAGGCAGAGGGAGGGCTTTCCTGGGAACTGGAAATGTTCTGTTCTTGTCCTGGGTGCTCACTACACTAGTGTGTTCGTTTTGTAAAAAATGTAACAAGCCATACACTTATCATTAGTGACTTTTCGGTAACTGTGTTATCGTACTTCCATAAAAATTTTATAACATACTGATTGTAAGGTTGAAGGCACTGGGGGGAGGGGGGAGCACATCAGACACTGATGACCTGCCAAAGTCCCCGGCTGCTGTCCCCACCCAACCTGAAAAATATGCCTTAGGCTAGCCAATCCTTGCACCGCTGTAATCTAAGCTCTGCCTCCCCCTACCTTCTTTAAAAACTTGCTGCCTATCTACTTTTGCGTGACTTCCCCAGCATCCAATTCCATAGACTGGGGAACCTCGCCCAGGGGCATTAAAATAAACTACCTGGCCCTTTGTTTCCTCTCTTCGCCTGCTTATTTCGGCTGGTGGTGGGTGTTGTAAAATGTTTAAGTCCTGATGTGATTTTCCTACCACATTTTTTTTTATAGCCTGTAATCTGGGGTTTTGGTTCAATCTCTTGTGTCCAATGCATGGGATCAGGAATGTTAGTGACCCGCATGGTTGTGTAAATTTATCTCCAAAACCTCACTTGGAAAAGCACTGACAGTTGAAAATGATTAGATGTTTATAAAGTGTTCTAAAGTACATCGTGCTTATGTTTCTGAGTAAAGTTATGCAATATAATTATTTTTTTTGACCCATGAACAATTTGAACTCATGTTTTTTTTCTGAAATGGTGGTTTTACCATCTCTATTCCCAGAGGACTCTCTTAAATCACCTTTTGAGGTCCATGGAAGAGAAAATGTCTGCATGATTATTTTTTCTCCTTAAGTGCACTCAGTAAATACATGGGCAGGGCTTTTTGAGGAAGTAATTTTATTGAGTAGATGAACATCTAGGAAATGTTACAAACTCATAATGAAGACATTTACAAATCATTACAGCTTCTTTCTAAAAAGCACAAATACTTGTTACACATGCACAGCCTAACCTGCATTTTAGATGAATAATCAGAAAAGAGGGAGAGACAGAAAAGCATACCAACATAATTAACGTTTATTCAAACCACAAATGGCATCGTGCTGCCCCCTCTGCCGTTGTCATTTACAAGGAGCGGAAGAAAGAAGAATGTTCCTTTTTGAGCGTTGCAGGGCTTGGTTTTATTTCCATTACCCAGACTGAGGCTTGATGGGAAATCCTGCCACAACTGTATCCAAATTAGATTCCTGGGGTTTTGAGGTGGAAGGAACATTCGAAGTCCTTTAGTGTAATCTGCTTCTTTGACAGGTAAGTAAAATGAGGCTCACAGAGGCTGAGTGGCCATGCACCTGATAGTGAAAGAGCTTGGCTCTCTGTCTGCGAACTCATGCATCTGGGCTTCTCCGTTGACAAGCTGAGAAACAGGCAGAGAGCTGGCCCTGGCGGAGAAGGAGGGAAAGTGATGGGAGCCCCAACTGCCTAAAACTAAGGTCTTTATTCTTCAAATAAGTGTAAGGAAGGCTTCCTATGCCTCAGAGAAATGGTACTGGTGTTACTCTCCAGCCACTCTCAGAACTGGGATGGGCTCAACTATAGAAGACTAGGCATTTCAATCCTGTCTCCTTGATTGTTTTACCTGGAGCACATTCATACTGGATCTTTTCTATCTTCTGTGAATTTTTTTCCTCTTTCCATTTTTCTCCATTAATTCAATTCAGTGCATGAGGTTTTGACAGCTATGTGCCAGGCACTTAGCTAAATGTTGGGGGTTTGTTAGTGAACAACACCATCCCTATCCTCAAGGTGTTGAAGGCTAGATACCAAATGAATCATGATGAGGGTGAAATACAGGGTGCTGAGAGGTGTCTAACAGGGTTTGGAAGCTAGTCTGGAGTGACAGAAAAAGGGTCCTGAAAAATTCCCTCAAAGCCAGGAATGGCAGGATGAATTGGCTTTAGACAGGAAAGACCAGGGGACGGGCTGGGCTAAGAACACTGTACCAGGCAGATGGAGCGTAACGAGCAAAGCCTAGATTTAAGGGACACAGTGTCACCACCAAGGAGACCTCTGAGTCTGTCCTTCAAGGCCTGAGCTACTCAACAGGAGATAAGTAAGCTAAAACATAATTATTTACATAGTGATTTCCTTTCAGAAAAATCAAAGGGAAATCTGAAACATCATTGTTGTCCTCAGAGAAACTCTGTCCCTCTTCTGCATGCTCCTATAGGCATATAACAAAAATCTCTGGGTATAGTCTGATTAAAATATTCAATTTTTAAAAATAGTATTAAAATACAAATACATACTTATTACTTGCATAATGCAAATAATCTATCCTATAAGATGTTTTGGAACAAATAATAGGAAAGTCAAAGTACATATAGAATTCTGTGTTCATAACCTTCCCTCAAGGCCCACTTACTAATGAGAGGAAGTGTGGGTGGGGACTGTTTATGAAATGGGATACATCCCATTACAATGGTCAGATTTCAAGATGGAGAATTAACTGGAAACTGACTTACTCAAGTAAAGGCAAAGGTACTGACATATCACAGTCTAGAGAAGAGGAGATTCAGGTAGGAAATAATGTTCATTATACTAGTCAGGGAACAAGCAACAGAAAATACCCCTGGCTATCTTAAGCCAAATCGGTATTAATTGATAGAAGGTTTGGGCCTATATAAATAAGGATAATAAGGATTAGGGTTGGAGAGTGGGTAGAAATTAAGGCAAGTGTGGCTCTGTTCAAGATATAACAAATCTGATTTAAATGCTGCCACTGCCTCCAATATCCCCTCTACCTTTGTGGTACTTGCCCAAGTTCTGGAGTCAGAGAGTGTCTGGCTGAGCTTAAGTCACATGCTGGACCCCTTCTATGCTGGGGTGCCCTGGAGGAGGCAGAGGGAGGCTGGCACTGTGAAAAGCCCTTACACCAAGACTGCACAGTATTGGAAACATCTAAATTGGGCATATAGCCAACTGTTGTTTTTTCTCATTTATTTATGTTTTTGCTTATTTATTTTCTGTCTCTTGCCCCTGGTATGTAACCTCTCCAACAACTGTCCACTGTTACCCACTGCTGTTCCCTAAACCTTGAATAGTAGACAATCAATAAATAGTTGTGGAATGTATTAATGAATGAACCTTCAGGGGATGTAAACATTCCACATTACTTCATGTGTAGACAAGAATGAATGTGTCATTGTTATGTTAATAGATTTTGGCTCAAGATAAGGAAAATTTTTGTAACAACCAGAGTTGATGAACAACATTATAGTCCATCTCATGAATAAGTATGGAGGTGGCAATGAGATTTCAACATAGACATTCTTTACCCCTTCTTGGGATTACAGACTTTGCAAACTTCTGTTTGAGCCTCCTTTTTCCACTCTCAGGCTGTGTGCTTTCTGAAAAGTGCACTCTATTTCCAAATACAGAGGCTAATTTTATTGGTAAATTCCATCCCCAAGGCCACAGAGACTAGTTCAAAGAGAGGCATGTGACCCAAATCAGGTCAAGCAAGGCCAAACGGGTGCAACCCAGGACTTTTGTTTGAGCATTTGGTGTGATGATGAGGGCCTGGAGTACCAAGGGGTCCTTTGTGAAACTTGAGAATGAAGCTGACATGTGTGGGTAAATTGTAATTTTTCCAGAATATCTCTCCTGGCTTTAGTCATCTGCATATCAATAGGTGTTCCTCAGGGGGTGGAGAGACGTTCATCTCAATATCAATTGGTAATTACCTGGGCAACCGAGGGATTAGCTGAACCTGAGAGGTTAGGGGGAGATCTTGTTTGCTTCCACCCAAGCAGGAAAGAGAGACGGCCCCAAACTGCAGTTTGTAAGCAATAAACTGGTTTTAAGTTTTATTTCTCCCTTTGACTGATTTTGGTTTTAGAGGTATTTTCCCCGGAATTTCCTTTCCCTGGAGTTACACAAAGAAGAAGGCAGACCTGAGAGAAGGAGGGAAGTCCTGTTCTTTGTGTGCTTGAAGGCTGATGCACCCTGAATTCTTATGACATGAGCCAACATTTTTCCTTGGGTTGGGTTTTCTGTTAGTTGCAACAAAATGAGTCTCAAATGATAGAAGTGCGAATTCTGATCAACTGCTGGTGACCACCTAGAGCACTGTGTTGAGGAGGATCCTGAGGCCAAATCCTGATACAGTGGAAATAGTAAGGTTGGTGAGTGTTGTCACAGAAGTTGAAAGGGGAGTGCTGTCATGCACAATATGTATTTGCCATCCTTGGGCTAGATGCTATTTCTCAGGATATCACAGTCCAGATTCCCACTGTGAATGGTAGGCTAGTCTACAAAAGTGCAGCTCAAGGGAAATATAAGAGGGGCCATACATGTAATTTAAAATTTTCTAGTAGCCATATTAAAATATTTTTAAATGAAACAGTGAAGTTTTATTTAACCCAACATGTCAAAAAGATTATCATTTTGACATTTGGCACTAGCCACATTTCAAAGGCTCAACAGTCACATGCAGCTAGTGGTTGCTGTTCTGGGCAGTACAGCTCTAGGACCACAGAGTATTGGGGCTAGAAGAGACTTTAAAAGCAGCTTCTGCTACCACCTCATTGTACAGAAGGGCAAATGGAAGCTGAGAGAAAAGTGAATGACCTTCGAAAGTACATGAGTAGTTGTATGGCTTCCTGTGGCATGTTTCCTTCTCTTCCAAACACTAAGTCTATATAGTGGGTGTGATAGACAGGATAATGCATTCCCCCTTCCAAGGATATACTAATTTTTACCATGCTAGACTTAGGTTTTTTTTTGAATCTCATCGAATCCTACAGTATTGAAGGGACTACTGAGATTGCTCATCCCCTCATTTCACAGTTAAGGAAACATGGCTCAGGGAAGTTGAGTGCCTGCTTAAGTCTCAGTACTAGAACTGAGGTGTCCTTATTCACAAGCCAGAGCTTCTCCTACTTCCTCATCAATTCCCTTTTCTTGTCCTATTTGTAAGCCAATAGTTTTTCTTAAGAATATCTAGGAAGTGCACTCCATCAAGCCCATGCAGGGGTGAAGAAGAAGGGAGAATGGTGCTGGGTGCCTTGTTGAGATGAAAATCTCTCCTGTGAGGATCAGCTGTTTGCATATGAATAACTTAGGGGAGATGTTTGGCCACCTCTGCTGCACTGATCACTGATGGTCACAAAATTGCCTCTTATTAATGTCAAGGCTTATATTTCAGAGTAGGGGCAACCAGTTGGGGAAAGGGTGGGTTTAGTGTGGGGAAAGGGGGAGTTCTGCTCTAAAAGGCTTTTTCCCTTTCTGACTCTGAAGTTCTGTAACACTCAGTTTTCCCCTAAAAAACTGACAAATAAAGAAAAACTCAGAGTTCTTCTGTGCTTGTTCTAGCTCTGAAAAACTCAAGGTACAGCCAAGTCAAGGGGAGAACAGAAGGCTATGTTTACCCTGTTTCTATTACTAGCAATCCTTTGTAGCAGTAGGCACTGATTTACCACCACCACACTCCGGTGCCAGGAAATTACATTTACCTTCCCTACCTTACACAAAAACCAGCTTCAGGTGGATTGTTGATCTAAATGTGAAAAGGAAAGCAATACAATTTTTAGAAGAAAACATCATAGACTATCTTTATATCCTTGGGATTAGAAAAGCTTTCTTAAATAGGTTACACATTGAAAAATTGAACTACATCAAAATCTAGACTATCCATTCACCAAAGGAGTATCCAAAGAGTAAAAAGGCCACAGAGTGGGAAAAGATAATGTGCAATATTTATGTCTATCAATGGCCTCATGTTCAGAATATGTAATTTCTGTAAATTGATAAGGAAAATTTGGACACCGAAACAGAAAAGTGGGCAAAGAATTGAACAGATACTAAACAATGGAGGATACCCAAGGTGACTGTAACTCCAGGGGGTGAATGTTTTCCCAGCCTGGGGAAAAATACCTTTGAAAACAAAATCAGTCAAAGGGAGAAATAAAGTGGGAAAAACCCATTTATTGTTTACAAGCAGTCATCCACTTCTGCTCACCTGTGTCTCTAGTGACCCGGCTGCAAAATGGGGCCCCACCCAACCTCTCCGGTTCACATATACCCTGGCTCCCCCTTGTAATTACCTATTGATATGGAGATGCACTAAAGGCCAGGTGAGAGATTCTGGAAATATTGCAATTTTACCCACAATGACCAATGCCAGATACGGTGTTAGAGGTTTCACCTATATAGCAGTGTACCAGCATCAATATGAATACATTATCCATTTATATAATACACTTTCAGGCTTTTCACTGAAAGTGAGTCAAGATCAATGTGTCAGAAACAGAAAGTTTAGCTGCAGATAAAGGGTAAACAAATACTTATCCATGTGGTTAGTTACTTCTTGAGAGATATCTCAGTTAAAAAGAAAAGGACAAAATAGGAGGGAGAAGCAGAAAAGGCCATGATACCCTGGATGTATTAAGGAATAGCTGGCTATTGGTTACCAAAGGAGGTAACATTTTAACTTAACTATTAATTTTTTCAATATGCCAGAAGTTGCCTTGTTTTTCAACCATTTAAAGTTATGATGGCAATATGTAGATGTCAACCTAACAATGTTTGGATGGGGGAAAGACAGAGTTTTTCAAAAATTTTCAGTAAGTTTACAATAAAAACGGTTGAGGACCATTGGCCTTAAGTGTCTTAGGACAGAGGGGTGGCGGTGGAGGCAGGGCATATAGGGTCTGGCACATGATGAGGGCATCACAGATGTTTTTCACTGAAGGACAAGTTCACATTCCTCACCCACTGCACGTTTTATTATAAAGTCCAGTGTTTATCAAACTGGTTGTCAACTCAGCTATTCTCACTTTCTGACTTACAGCTTCTGAGGGGGCAATTATCCTTAGAAATCTTCTTTTTTTTTAAATAGAAGAATCACAGATAAAAGGGCCAAATGTTTGGAGGTATATAATGTAAAAAAAAAAAAAAAAGAACAATGGAAAGCATAATAAATTTAGCATCTAAAATTGTTCTTCAAGAAAGTGGCTTGGAGGTGAGAGAGTCACTTAAGTTTCACTGTTTATTAGTATAACCTTAGCTGTCCCCTTAAGCAGTAAGTTGTCCACTATCTTGTGTAGATAAAGAATGGAGCATCTGGATGAATTAAACCTTTACCAAGTAATTATTATTGCATATATATATATATATATTAGTTTTCAAAACACATCAAAGTATACTTGATTTTATCACATAATTACTTTTCCTTTGGCAAATCAGAAGACATTTCAGGATTCTGTGTGCCTTGGAAACTTTCTTATGAATCTTAATTATTGTTGTCTTATAGATGTGTGAAAATGTTCATCCAGACAAACTGGCAAAAAATTTGTTTCTCTTGCTCTCAGAATGGAGACTGGAAGAGGCTGGCAGAAGAAACAAGAGACATACAAACCATTGCATGAAGTATACACACCAAAATCAAGGAGCATTTTTATAGGGTTTTGAATTTTAATGAATAAAATGGGCTTCTCTCTGGCTTTCACAATTCTAATTTTAATTTTCTCAACTAGTTCTCTTGGTAGTGAGTAACCTTGCATATTATAGGAAATGAAGAAGTAGTGAGTAAATAAAATAATTTACTTTCCTGTAGTCAAAGAATCAGGAAATTTTAGAGTTGGAAGAAACTTCCAAAGCTATTGATATGTAGAAAGAGAATGCTGGGCATAGTTATTCCTCCAAAATAGAACATTCATAATTGACCCATTAACAATTTGGTGGATATAAATCACTGAGAGTTTTGCTGTACGTTAAGTACACATTATTATTACTCACTGCAGATGACTGCCTGGAATTTGATTATGCAAGCAATTCTCATTTTACCAGAAGGTTGGGCTCCAAAATGTGCTGACTGGATATCTGGAATTTAGAAGATAATTTGTCATGGAATCAGTGTCATGAGTGGGTGTTGGGTTGCTAGGCCATCAGGCATAAATGCATTGTTCCCTAAGTACTGCTAAATACCCAACCCACTTCTTCACCTAATCATGGTACGGGCTTCAATGCTGCCTCTGCGTGGTGTTGGAGTCAATGACACAAGGGTTCGAATCCCAGCCCTGCCACACGCCAGCTCTGTGTCTTTGGGGAAAATGACTTATCTTCCTGTGCCTCAGTTTCCTTTATTGTGAAATGGAGATAATCATATGTCTGAAGTCATCGGACTCTAAGATGTTCCCCCCAAATCTCCCTTCCTGATATTCATGCCCTTATGTAGGCATTTCCTACACAGAAAAGGGATGACCTGCATAAATAGGATATTGTAGAAATGACTGAATGTGATGTCTGCTGCAAGATTATGAAACACATGGCAGCTTGCTGTCTCTTGAATCTCTTCTCTGGGGGCGGCAGGCAGCCATGCTGTGAGGACACTCTGACAGCTCTGTGCTGGGGCAGTCCCCATGGAGAGGAACGGAGACCTTCTCTCAACAGCCCGCCCTGCCTTGCCAGGCATGCAAGCGAGGATCCTCCAACCCTGGCGGAGGCTTCAGGTGACAGCAGTCTCACTAGAGCCACTGTGCTGGAGCCACCAGCAAGGCCATTCTCAGGTTCTGACCCACAGAAACTGAGTGAGATAATAAATGTTAATTGTTTGAAACTGCTGAATATTGGGGTAACAGATAACTAATATATCATCTCAAGTTTAGATAATGTAGGAATGTAGAGGATTTAGACTAGCATCTGGGCAGAGAAAGTACACAACGAATAAATAAATGGTGGCTGTTAAGCTCATCATCCCCCTGGTATGCCTTGAGTGCACTGAGAGATTTCATTACCAGAAATAAAACAATCACCCTTATGTCATCAGCTGTGAGCACACACAATACTGAGGACGGCAGGAAACATTTCTTTGTTCTTCCCATTGGGTTTCCCCTTGATTTCACAGATTTGCGAGCCTTGCCTGGTGCCCACAGTTCATTTTGCCACTGATCTCTCTCCTTGATTCTTTCCTACTGCTCTGCCCTCCTCCCAGGATCAGGCGGTACCAGGTGTCAGGGAGGTGGAGACGGTCAGGTGGTTGATTACAGTCTAGCAGATCCTTGATGCTTCACAGAAGAGTTATAACTTTGGTGCTTCTTTATGCTAAAGACCCTCCCCATCAGGGATGTGGGTCAATCTGAAGGATTGCGGTTAGCAACTCCAATATTATTAATATTATAATAATATTCATCTTTCATCTTTTCATGGTTATTCAATGTAGCATTCATTTCCACCACGTCCAATTAACAATCCTATTTTTTAAAATTTTGGTATCATTAATCTACAATTACATGAGGAACATTATGTTTACTAGACTTCCCCCATCACCAAGTTCCCCCCCCCACATACCCCATTACAGTCACTGTCCATCAGCGTAGTAAGATGCTGTAGACTCACTACTTCTCTTCTCAGTGTTGTACAGCCCTCCCGTGCCTCCCCTACATTATGTCTGCTAATAGTAATGCCCCTTTTTCCCCCCTTATCCCTCCCTTCCCACCCATCCTCCCCAGTCCCTTTCCCTTTGGTAACTGTTAGTCCATTCTTGGGTTCTGTGAGTCTGGTGCTGTTTTGTTCCTTCAGTTTTTTCTTTGTTCTTATACTCCACAGATGAGTGAAATCATCTGATACTTGTCTTTCTCCACCTGGCTTATTTCACTGAGCATAATACCGTCTAGTTCCATCCATGTT
Source organism: Manis pentadactyla (assembly GCF_030020395.1). Taxonomy (NCBI): domain Eukaryota; kingdom Metazoa; phylum Chordata; class Mammalia; order Pholidota; family Manidae; genus Manis; species Manis pentadactyla. Next base: position 146,274,179 of record NC_080023.1, on the reverse strand, counting down.
GTTGCAAATGGTAGAATTCGTTTTCTTCTTATGGCTGAATAATATTCCATTGTGTATATGTACCACATCTTCTTTATCCATTATCCATTCATCTACTAATGGACACTTAGGTTGTTTCCATTTCTTGGCTATTGTAAATAGTGCTGCAATAGACATAGGGGTGCATATGTCTTTTTCAAACTGGGCTGCTGCATTCTTAGGGTAAATTCCTAGTAGTGGAATTCCTGGGTCAAATGGTATTTCTATTTTGAGTTCTTTGAGGAACCTCCATACTGCTTTCCACAATAGTTGAACTAATTTACATTCCCACCAGCAGTGTAGGACGGTTCCTCTTTCTCCGCATCCTTGCCAGCATTTGTTGTTGTTTGTCTTTTGGATGGTAGCTGTCCTTATGGGTGTGAGGTGATATCTCACTGTGGTTTTAATTTGCATTTCTCTGATGACTAGCAATGTGGAGCATCTTTTCATGTGTCTGTTGGCGATCTGAATTTCTTCTTTGGAGAAGTGTCTGTTCAGATCCTGTGCCCATTTTTTAATTGGATTATTTGCTTTTTGTTTGTTGAGGTGCATGAGCTCTTTGTATATTTTGGATGTCAACCCTTTATTGGATCTGTCATTTATGAAAATATTCTCCCATAATGTAGGATGCCTTTCTCTTCTATTGATGGTGTCCTTTACTATACAGAAGCTTTTCAGCTTGATATAGTCCCCCTTGTTCATTTTTGCTTTTGTTTCCCTTGCCCTGGGAGGTATGTTCATGAAGAGGTCGCTCATGTTTATGTCCAAGGGATTTTTGCTTATGTTTTTTTCTAAGAGTTTTATGGTTTCATGACTTACATTCAGGTCTTTGATCCATTTTGAATTTACTTTTGTGTATGGGGTTAGACAATGATCCAGTTTCATTCTCTTACATGTAGCTGCCCAGTTTTGCCAACACCAGCTGTTAAAGAGGCTGTCATTTTCCCATTGTATGTCCATGACTCCTTTATCATATATTAATTGGCCATATATGTTTGGGTTAATGTCTGGAGTCTCTATTCTGTTCCACTGGTCTGTGGCTCTGTTCTTGTGCCAGTACCAAATTGCCTTGATTACCATGGCTTTGTAGTAGAGCTTGAAGTTGGGAAGTGAGATCCCCCCCTGCTTTATTCTTCCTTCTCAGGATTGCTTTGGCTATTCGGGGTCTTTGGTGGTTCCATATAAATTTTAAAACTATTTGTTACAGTTCGTTGAAGAATGCTGTTGGTATTTTGATAGGGATTGCATTGAATCTGTAGATTGCTTTAGGCAGGATGGCCATTTTGACAATATTAATTCTTCCTAGCCAAGAGCACGGGATGAGTTTCCATTTGTTAGTGTCCCCTTTAATTTCTCTTAATAGTGTCTTGTAGTTTTCAGGGTATAGGTCTTTCTCTTCCTTGGTTAGGTTTATTCCTAGGTATTTTATTCTTTTTGATGCAACTGTGAATGGAATTGTTTTCCTGATTTCTCTTTCTGCTAGTTCATCATTATACAATCTTATTTTTATAGCTCCTTTTTTGGCAGAAGGTGATGGGAGAGTTGGTTTCCTGACACCATCTGCAATTCTTTGTCTGGACAGCCCTTAGTAGCCCTGAACTGGATGCTATCTGAGCTCACTGATGGTTTTTTTCAGATGTTTTCTGGTGCTCCTGTGAAGTACTCACTCTTAGTCAGCACTGAGGCACTTGAGAGACAGAAATCAAATAGAGAATCATTATTCAGAATTTGCATTCATGTAGGCATATTAAATTAGAGCCAATTAGCAATTATGGCAAATTCTTTTCTGTTGTTGTGGGGATGAATGGAGGAATTCAAGAAAATAGAAAGAATTCTTGAGAGTACTTAGTAATTCAAACAAACATTAGGCTGAGCATTTCACATGAGGGAAAAACCTCAAGATGAAAATAATAAAAATACAACGAGGAACTTATTTTCAGAGAGTTCCAAGATGAATGAAATAATAACTAACATTTACCTGCATATCAGCACTTTACCCCTATGGGTCCTCACTTAGAACCCTGGGAGGAACATTCTTTAATCTCTGTTTTACAAATGAGGGAAAGAAGCAGAGTGGCTACAAAACTTGCCAGAGGACACTCAGCTGGGAAGAAACAGAAACAAGCTGTGGTATCCTCCCCAAAACCTCATGATGTTTCCCTCAGATTACAAGTTTTAGTCTATGAAAACATACAGTTAATAAAAGAATGAATTATTCATAGATTTTAGAAAACAAGTTCCTGAGTCTTTCTATTATGGTAAAAAAATGCATTAAATGAGCTTTACCCTCTTAATAAAATGTAAGTGTCTAACTCTTCTGTATTAGTATATGGTTAAGTAGTATTTACCATATCCTGTAAATAGTGATGGTATCTTCCCACAGTTCTCTACAGTAGCATTGTGCAAGGGAAATAAAATAGGAGTCATACATGTGATTCTAAATTTCCTGGTCTCCCTTAAAAAAAAATTAATTTTGTTAATAGATTTTATTTAATCCAGTATATCCAAAATATCAATTCAACATGTAGCTAATACAAAATTTGTTACTGAGATATTTTATATTTATTCATGTACAAGTCTTTGAAATCAAGTGTGTATTTTACATTTACTGCACATTTAATTCAGACACTCGATTTTTACGGGAAATATTTAATCTGTATTCAGTTTTCATAATACTTACAATTGAAAAAGTTCCAAAGTTACTTAAAGGTTCCTAATCACTGAATATAGTATCAGTTGTCAAACTGGAGTGACATAAAATTAAAATTTCAGTTCTTCAGCGGCACTAGCCCCATTTCAAAGGCCCCAAAGCCACAGGGAGTTAATGGCTACCATATTAGACAGCATTGATCTCCCAACAGGGGCCCACAAACTTTTTCTGAATGCCAGAGAGTAAATACTTTAGGTTTTGTGGGCTATGGTCTCTGTCAAAACTATCCAAGAGTGCCATTACAGTGCTAAAGAGCCACAGACAATTTGTTAATGAATGAATATAGAAGTATTTCAATAGGGCTGTATTCATAAAAATAGGCAGAGGGCCAGATTTGGCTGTAGTTTGCCTCTGGCTATAGTTTGTCAACTCCGACTCTAGAGAAACCTCAGTTTTCTCCCCTGTAAAATGGATTTTCTGATTAAACTCTATTAAGTTTAAATGAATTAGTGCATATAAGGTATGTAATGGAGTGTATGGTTCTATACATGTTTAAAAAATTTTCCATTTCCTGTTGTTCCACTTACAGGCATTTCCCAGCTCAGGTAGCTGGTCTGGCCCTTGTAAAGGCTCTTGCAGCACCTAGGAACTTGCCTTTTCCCTCTGTATTTCCCCACCTGTAGACTCTATGACAAACTGTCTTTTACTACCCAAGACCACTTCTGTTTCCATGTTTTAAATCTGTTTGGGTATTATATTAGTTTCCACTGCACCAGTAGCAAATTACCACAGACTTGGTGGCATAAGACTACATCGATTTATTCACTTACAGGTCTGGAGTTCAGAAGGTACAGAGATTTCCCACATGCCCCCTGCCCCACTCATGTACAGCCTTCCTCATGATCAACATCACTCAGCAGAATGGTACATTTTCTTTTTTAACCAAGGATGATTTCCATCAACACATTATAGTCACCCAGACTGCATAGTTCACCTTAGGGCTCACTGTTGGTGGCATACGTTCTATGGGTTTGGACAAATGTAGAATGACATGCAGCCATGATTATAATATCATACAGAGTATTTCCCTGCCCGTAAAACCCTCCACCGGTTTGTCCCTCCCCACTCCACCCTCTACCCTGGCAACCACTGCCCTTTTTACTGTCTCCATAGTTTTGCCTTTTCCAGAATGTCAGATGGTTGGAACCATCTAGAATGTAGCCTTTTCAGATTGGCTCCTTTCACTTAGGAAAACACGTTTTTACTTACATTTTATGAAATATTCCTTAACTCTTAGAGTCACATATAGAATTACTTACAAATGGAATGATATTATATCTAAGGTTTGCTTCAAAATAACCCTTCCTCGTGTGGGGTCAACAGGTGGGTGGAGATGACACGCGTATAATTTTTGAAGCTGGTGATGGGTACCTGGGGATCTGTGTATTAGTCTCTTTACTTTTGTACATTTGAAAATGTCCATAACAAATTTTTTTTCAAAACTTCTGTTACAGTTGCTTTTTAGTAGCTACCGATAATTTTTTCTCTGTATATAATTTAAGGTTATGTTCTTAGATCTATGCAGGTTTAATTATTGGATATTCTGGTAGAGTGTTCCTTTTATTATTAAGAAACAGTTTTAACCTTATTTTTACTTTATATTATTATTTGTCTGGTGTTAATATTGCTACATCGGTTTCCTTTTGGTTAGGTCCTTTTCCTAATACTTTATTTTCAACTTCTCTGGGTCATTGTCTTTTTCTTATAAAGAGCATACAGATAGAATTTTTAAAACCTGAGAATCACTGTTCTATTATGTCAGTGAAATCTATACATTTGCTGTTACATGTGGACTTATCTTTACCATGCTATTTGTGTTTTTTATTTATTTATTTTTTCCCGAGGGCTGCTTCTTTCTTCTTTTCCTGCCATCTGCTTGATCAAATTTGATTTACCTTTTTGTTTAGCTCTACTAAATAAAAATTTTTATTCTTTTTAATAAATTTCTTTCAGTGATCACCTTAGTATTTTAAGTGTTGCTGTTCTGCAACTGACATTTTGGGAAGCATGGGCTGAGGTTCAGAAATGCTGGTGTTTAGCACTTATTGACATGGCTAGAGCTGAAAGATTAAGCCCTCCCCAATCTGGGGCAGTGGCAAACACTCTTCCTTACACAGTGTATCACGCATGCATTTAACTGCTTACCTGCCCATCTCCTGTGAGGGTGGAGATACATGAAGGGAGGCAGCGTGTCTCATTCACATATTCATGCCTGAGTCTCACTTTCCCTTACCTCTGCCTCAGCCCCAGAGAGCTTCTACCAGAAGGTAGTCAACTTATATTTGTAGACTGAGTGTACAGAGTAGATGGAAATCAAGAAGTTAGGGTGTAGACCGCTGGGAATGAATCATCAGATTCAACAAACAGGAGAATTCACACCCCAGGAATTTCAGATTAAAAAAGAAATCTAGAGATAATAAAAGAAATGATTTCAGTTCATTGTATAAAATTTGGGGAATACTGATAAACGAAAAGAGGAAATTAGAATTAGTTCACCCTGAGCTAATACTGTTAATACCTTTATAGTCTTTTTTCTTCTGCATGTATGTACATGGATGTGGGTTTTTAATGCTATTTCCAATTTCTTTTCATTCTAGTGGACATCCCCATAGTTACATTTCTCATGCAGCTCATATAATGTCAGGAATATTTTCTAGGATAAATCCTTAAAAGAAACCTTGCTGAGTTTGTACTTTTCCAAAGCTTTTGATACCTGCCCCCAGATTGCCTTCCACAAAGTTTGTCCCAATTTGCTCAGTCAGGACTCAGTGCCATGAATGCAGCAGATTGGAGGAGCTCACTCCCCACCCATAACTTGTCACATGAGAAGTGTTGGCTGGGTAGAGGCGGGATGGATGAAACTTTTGTGTTTCTTCCCCTCTCCTCTGTGCTGGACACTCAGTGGTGGATTGGAAATGGTGTGGAGAAATACTATCGAAAGTGGTGAACAAAGCGCTCCTTGGTGCTTTCTGTCTAATCAGGAGATGAAAGTGTGCAGAAAACAATGGCAGAAGGTGCTGCCCTAGCTGACGTGAGGCATCCATGCACCCCAGACAGAGACACCTCTTCTCTCTCACGTGCTGTTGGGGAGGAAAGTTTTCCTTTACCCGTCGAGATGCTTTGAGCTACTCTAAGAATCAAATAACCATGAGACAAATTAACAGGAGAAAAAAAACAACCCAAGTTTATTACAGGTGCACAGAGGCCCAATCAGGAAATGAAGACCCAAAGAAATGGCTGAGGCATGCGATTTTTGCGTGTGTTAGATAAAGAGACAATAAATCTGTGAAGAATTGACAGAACAAAGATTTATGTTTGGGAGCTAAAATAAGCAAGGAATTCTAAACAGCATTTGGACTGGGGTAATAGATTAGTAAAAATGTAACAAGATTTGTTCAGCCCCTTCTGGGCTCTGAATTCCCTGTCCCTAGTGGTGAGATGCCTTCCACCCTCCAGGAAGATTTTTTCCTGGTTTGGGGTGGGAGCAGAAGAGGGTCTGAGCATCATTCCTGCTCTGGCTGTTTCTCCAGTTGTTTTAATTCAAAGTGATCAATATGCCATTGTGGCGCATCCTGGGTGGCCTGCCCTTGGCCCCTACAGTGCCAAAGTGTAGCAAGGCTCAGACTCAGGTCCTGACCTTTTCCACCAGCATCAGAGTAGTGGGAGGCAAAAGGGCATGGGGCGCTCTTCACCGATGAGGGGTCAGTAGGTCATTGTCACCAAGTGTGGGCTCGTGCCATTCACTACACAACATGCCAGCAAGTTGAGAGACAACATGTTGGGGCAAGGAAAGTGACTTTATTTGAAAGCCAGCAGACCAAGAAGAGGTCGGAGTAATGTCCTAAAACACCATCTTAAGTTAGGCCTGGATTCAAGCTTCTCTTAAGTTAGGGAAGGGAGGAACAAGTGGGGGTTGGGGTCAGGAGGTGTCAGTCGACTCAGACATCTGAATGTCAACATGGGTCTGAGGAGGGTGGTGAAACTTTTCCTTGGTCAGCTGGCTCCAGGTGTTTAGCTGACATGGGTCTGGCCATGGTGTCCCTGTAAGTCCCTGACAAATCAGTCATCAGTTTTGTACATACTTCCTTATCTCCTCGGGGGAGGTGGGTTTCGGGTGAGGGGCTGGTTGCATCAATCTTAAGTCATGAGCAAAATTCCTTTTGATGATTAACAAGCCTACGTGCAGGGCTGCAGGGCTGAGCAGAAGCCTTTTGACCCACAAATTAAGGCAGCAAAGGAGACAGATACTATATGAAGGCAGAAAGCCAAGTTTTTCCTCTGTTGGAGCGAGAGGGGCTCGGGTGCTGCAGTTCCACCCAGGCCCTGGCTCCAGCCTGTTGTCCTTCCCAGGGGGTGTTCTTGGAAGCTCTTAGTCTAAATAAATATGCTTCAGGGGTGGGGGAGTGGGAGTTGTCCATTCACACAATGGAATAGGAGCCATCCTTCCTGCAAAGAACAGCAAACACACTCTCTGGTGGTGGGATGAGCAGAATTTTTAAATGTAGAGACAGACACAGAGGAAGATTAATGGGCCCCTTGCCTGGCCAGAGCTACTGTTCACTCTGCGAACTGGCGGTCACTCCTGTGCCTTCCATGCGGCTTCCTCGCGTCATGAGACTCTGGTCCTATAGTCCCTGTGCAGTGAGGTTGTTCATTTAAATCAGGAAGAACACACACCAATTTCATCTGTCAGAATCCTGCATTAAAATGCAGCTGGCCTCACCACCTCACCCAAAGTATCTCTGATTTGGGAACCAAATTAGGAAAAAGTGCTTCCAGAAGTATCTCCCTCAAAGTGAGGGAAGGAGAGTGAGGTTTCTACTATATCTTATGCACAAAATTAAATTACAGAGGAATTGACCATCTAGAAGACCTTTATGAGAACCAGATGAAAATTTAGGAGAATCATTTTATAATCTTTGTCTGGGGAAGGACTTTCTAACTAAGGCTGAAATTCTGAAGCCAGAAAGGAAATTACTAACAACAGTGACTTCATAAAAATGAAACACTTTTGCAGAGGGAAAGACATCCCCCACCAGGCAGGGTCGGCAGGACGGGGTAGGGGAAGGCCCCAAACCAGAGTGCCCTTTAAGATTTAAGTGGAGCCCCAGCCTCAGAGCTAGCCCGCCCCGAGGCAAGGCAGCGGGGCATTCAGCCTTCCTGCTCCTGTCAGTCACGGCCAAGGGCCACCTGAGGGCTTCACAAACTTCCGGGCACTTGCAGGTCTCCGAGCTGGAGGCAAAGTGCCTCCCACAGCCTGAGGGCAGTCCACGGAGACGGGACACAGGTGTAAGCAAAGCACCTTGAACCCTGGGGAGGGGTGCTCAGGTCTGGTAGCAGGGATCCGAGGAGATGTCTGGGTGGAGCAACAGTAGAGACCTGAACTGAACGGGCGTGTACAACAAGGACAGCCGAGATCCTGAACCAGGCTGTTACGGTCATCCGCAAAGACGACTGGAGGGGAAGGGTGTAACTCCGGGGAGAGGAAATCCCGGGGCAAAATACCTAGCTGAAACCGAAATCAGCCAAAGGGGGAAATAAAGTTTAAAACCGGTTTATTGCTTACAAGCAGCATTCCAGGGGCCATCTCCCTCCTGCTCTGGCAGAAGCAAGCGAAGCCTCCTCCCAGCCTCTCAGGCTCAGATAAGCCCTGGTCGCCCAGGTAATTAATTACCCATTGATACGGAGATGAACTACTTCTCTTTTCCCGTTAGAAAAGTCTGTTGATACGGAGATATACTAAAACCAGGCAAGAGATTCTGGAAATATTAAATTTTACCCACAGATGAAGAACACTGATTTTTTAGGAAGCATCCTGGCATTCATTCGCTGACCCCAGCCTGGCTTTCTAACCTCTCAGATATTTCCTAATATCTGTTGGACGTTCTAGGCCCCCACTCGGCTACCGAGCCCACCTCTTCTCTCGTACTTGAGTGCTCCACACCCATATGGTGGACTGGCTGCCTCCCTAGAGTGGGAGCATGTGCCATTTCCCCGTGGCCGAGGCGCTCCGCTGGCTTCAGGAAGCCTAGCTTGGGAGGATGCCTGCTTGGTAGGACCCTCTCAGAGCTATGGAGGGGCAGGGGAGGTGACTGGTCTGCCCCAAGCTGGCATTTGATTTGGCTTTTCCATTCTGCTTTTTTATCTTCCAGTTGCTCATGAATATCATGAATACGCCCACAGTTGTTGGAAAGTGGGCAGAGTCAAAATAGGGAAGCTCTTTAAAGGGCTTTAAAGAACATGTCTTCAAAAACGTGGCCTGTACATCCACCTGGGATTTGTGGATGGTCTTCTGCCTCCTCCCCTTTCTCCCCTCCCATCTGAGCAGCCCATACCCCTGGGAGCCCGCAGCGAGGCCCGGGGCATGCCTGGGCTTCCTGAGCCCACATCAAGCTCCACTTGCTTCCTTGGGAGCCAAACAGCCAAGAGGATGATGCCAGCCTGGACCTTCCAGGACAGTAATTGTTCAACCCAAGGCTTTCCAAGGTAGTGGTTTTCCTTCTTCATAGAGATTTTCTTCCAAACTCTCTGAGTCCTTCATCAGCTGCATGTAACTGGCAGAGGAAAAGTAGAGAACAGACCAGTGAACACACAGATGGTGTGCTGTGTCCTCTGCTCCTGTGGGGTGTAGATGTGTGTGCACTGGGTTTGTGAGTGTCACTCAAAGCCTTGCTTCAAACTCTGAGCTCACTCTTTGGCAAGTGATGTTTGGCAAATTGCTTCTGTTCTTGAGAGCCCCGGATCCTCCAGAGCAGACAGGAGGAAATGGGGTGGAGGCTTAACTGTTGAAAATCTCTGTTCAGACAAATGTTACCAGGAACTCATCGTGTTGGAGAGATTCACCAGCTGGTTGAGAGTCTTAAAAGGTGCCTGAGAAGAGATGTGACACCAGGCTTGACGACAGTGTGAAACTGAGGCAGGAGATGCCAGCCCACAGAGCCTCTGCCCCACCCTGCAGGGCAATGAACAGACTGAGCCCTCTCTCTGGGTTCACATGTGTCTAACAGGAGACTTGGGGCCAGAGGTGAGCCTGAGAGGGAGATCTCGGCAGAGCAAGCAGGCCCCTTTAAAGGCCTCCCACGTGGTCTTGAGATGCACGGGCCTCCCCTGGAAGGGGATCAATGACCCACAGGCTTCCAGATGTCAGGCTTTGAGCAACCTGTCCCCACTGCCATGAACCCCACCTGTGTCCCCCTCTCCCAGGGATGTGCTGCCACTGGGAGAAGGTAGTCTGTATGAGCCAGGTCCACCTGAGAAAAAACAGGCAAAGGGCAGGGTTTCTGAGAAGGCACATTTTTTTTTGAAGTTATCATTGATATTCAATCTTATGTTGGTTGCAAATGTACAACACAGTGGTTCAACAGTTACCCCTATTAGTAAATCCTCACCCCCTCTGGTACAACTATTATCTATCAACATCGAAAGATGTTACAGAATCATTCTCCATGCTGTACTACTGTCCCTGTGAACAGTTTATATTGTGATTGTGAATTATTGTGCCCCTTTATCTACTTCACCTCCCCCCAACCCACCCCAACCTGCCTCCTTGGTAACCACTAGTCACTTCTCAGTGTCTGTGCATCTACTGCTCTATTGTTCCTTCTGTCTTGCTTTGTTGTTATACTCTGCAAATAAGTGAAATCATATGGTATTTGTCTTTCTCCACCTGGCTTATTTCACTGAGCATAATACCCTCCAGCTCCATCAATGTTGTTGCAAACGGCAGGATTTGTTTTCTCTTTATGGCTGAATATTCTATTGTGTGTATGCACCACATCTTCTTTATCCATTCGTCTACTGATGGACACTTAGGTTGCTTCCATATCTTGGCTATTGTAAATAGGGCTGTGATAAACATAGGGGTGCATATATCTTTTTGAATCAGGGATTTTGTTTTCTTCAGGTAAATTCGTAGGAGTGGAATTCCTGGGTTAAATGGTATTTCTATTTTTAGTTTTTTGAAGAACCTCCATACTGCTTTCCACAGTGGTGGCACCAATTTACAGTCCCACAAGAAGTGTAGGAGGGTTCCCCTTTCTCTGCATCCTCACCAGCATTTGTTGTTCTGTGTCTTTTGGATATTGGCCATCCTAACTCGGGTAAGGTGATATCTCATTGTGGTTTTAATTTGCATTTCCCTGATGTGCAGTGTGGAGCATCTTTTCATGTCTTTGTTGGCCATTTGAGTTTCTTCTTTGGTGAAGTGTCTGTTCATATCCTCTGCCCATTTTTTAATTGGGTTATTTGTTTTTTAGGTATTGAGGCATGTGAGTTCTTTATATATTTTGGATGTTAACCCCTTATCAGATATGTTGTTTACAAATATATCCTCCTATACTGCCTTTTTGTTCTGCTGGTACTATCCTCATTGTACAGAAGCTTTTTAGTTTGATATAGTCCCATTTGTTCATTTTTGCCTTTGTTTCCCTTGCCTGAGGAGATGTTCAGGAAAAAGTTGTTCATGTTTATATTTAAGAGATTTTCGCCTATGTTTTCCTCCAAGAGTTTTATGGTCATGAGTTACATTCAGGTCTTTGATCTATTTCAAGTTTACTTTTGTGTATGGAGTTAGACAATAATCCAGTTTAATTCTCTTACATGTAGCTGTCCAGTTTTGCCAACACCAGCTGTTGGAGAGGCTGTCATTTCCCCATTGTATATCCATGGCTCCTTTTATGGTATATTAATTGGCCATGTATGCATGGGTTTATATCTGGGCTCTCTATTCTGTTGCATTAATCTATGAGTCTGTTCTTGTGCCAGTACCAAATTGTCTTGATTACTATAGCCTTGTAGTAGAGCTTGAAGTCAGGGAACATAATCACCCCAGATTTTTTCTTCTTTCTTAGGATTTCTTTGGCTATTTGTGGTCTTTTGTGGTTGCATATGAATTTTAGAACTATTTGTTCTAGCTCATTGAAGAATGCTGTTGGTATTTTGACAGGGATTGCATTCAATCTGTAAATTGCTTTGGGCAGGATGGAGAAGGCAGGAAATTTTGGTTAGCCTGATTCTCGAAAGTTTGAGGAGTGAACAGCCATTCAGAACTCATTATTTTGCCATTATTTTGTCATACTGGGCAGCAATTTCTACAGACTTCAAACTCAAACTTAGGCTTACTAGTTTTAACTCTATCAGTAAAAATAATAGAAGGCAAATATAATCAACCCTTAATATTAAAAAATATCTCCCATTTAAAAAATTGAGATATACTTTATATACAGAAAACCTCACCCCTTTTCATGGGAGTACAACTACCACCAATGTCAAGACAGGAAATGATTCATCACATCCCCAAATTCCCCAGCGCTGTGCCTTGTAGTTAGAGCTGGCTCCATAATGTTCAGGCACCCATGCAAAATGCAGAAAAAAGGGCCAGTAAAGATAGTAAAACATAAAGCTTTTAAAATTTCTTCTGCAGTTTCTTTTGACTTGTCATGGTGTTCTTTTATCTGCTATTTAATGTTCTAAGTGAAGAAAAAAAAATTTTGCATTTTAGCATAAGTGCTGTTGTTCATTTTTAGACTGTGTAATGGCAGTTTTAAATGCAAATATAAAAGCATTAACTTGTATGCAGCATCACTGAAATTATACAATTCACATTTCATAGCTCATACATGTATACATATTTAATTCTACAAGAATGAGAGAAAGCTGCATGAAACTAACTCAGGTTTTATTTTTTTGCCTGATGTACACACTTTCTGCCAACACCCTAGGGAACTGGCAGGTTCTGTCACAGGCTTTCCTTATATTTTGACTCTGCCTGTACTAACGACATGGATCAAAGTTCTGTGTTGATGAGACATTGTGAACATTCTACGTGAATGTGGCAGGGATGGTGGTGGGTAAGAATATTGTATGTATCTTCTCTTCTCAAGGGTATGCTCCATGGATCCATCAGACTTCATTTATAAAAAACATGATTAAAAGTTTCAACACAGGAACAGGAGAGCAATAAATTAAGCCTAGGACCTATCTGAGCATGCATCCCTCTAATCCTCGATCCTGAAGTGGGCCCTCTTTGTAGTCAACCCCTCCCTCTACCGCAGTCATTGATTTGGCAAAACATTGATTGTTTTCTGTCCCTACAGTTTTGTCTTTTCATCAACAATCTAAGTGGAATCATTTAGTGTATGGCTTTCTCAGTATGAGCATCAGAGAGTCATCTCTACTGCCAGGTCTCAGTACCTGTTATGTGGGTGTATTATAATTAATTTCTTCTTCCCAGTTGAAGAACAACCTTAATCTTAGTACTGAGGGGTGTTCCTGTTTTTTGAGTTTTCATGTTAGGCAGATTGTTTTTTTTCTAGGCAGATCTTGGTTGCAGCTGCCAGACCCATGCCCATTTCATTTGCCGTGGCCAGAAGCCCTCTCGCCACCTTTATGGCAGTTGTACGGTGAGGAGGGATACCGCATGCAAAGAAAGTAAAAAGTGACCTCTGACCTGAGGGAGTTGGGAAGGGACATGCACTGAACAGGAAGGTATGTGCTACATATAAGAGGGTTACCTGGAATCAGCATCCTCAAGGCAGTGCTGACTTTTTACTTTTCTAGTTGAATTTATTCTTAGAGAATACTCCGTAGATCTGAATCTATTCTGTAGACACTGAGCTACTCCATCCCTGTGCTTTAGAGAAAATTCTGGAATGCAGACCCACCACTGCCCTGGTGTCCTGAGGCAGGGTTCAGAGCACTCCAGCCCGCTCCTGCCAGGCTCGCTCTCCAGGCCTTGCCTTACCTGGAGGGTTGGGCCTACCCAGGCAGGAAGTAGAAGAGGGAGTCCATACCGCACCCTTTGATCATTAAACAAGACTCAGGGGGCTGATGCCTTATGCTAAACCCATCTGTGTGACCTTCAGGGTTCCAAATGCACTGAAGCTGTCAGTGGCTGTCCACAGCCCATCAGCACCCATGGTTGCTCTGCTCAGTGGGCTTCTTCCTGTAAACCCTGGAGCTCTCCACCTACTACAGCATGCTCGGTACATGGGCAAGCTAGTCACAAGTGGTGGCAATTAGTCCTCAGTAAAAAGACAGACAGCTCCGGGGTGGGTTGTGCAGTTCCCAGAGGCCCCAGCCAGATTGAGCTCCAAGTGCCCGTGGTGGCCCCTCACTCCCTGTGCTGGCTCTCTTCCCTCCTCTGTCTCACTTCCTTACTTCCTGGCACCATTTCCCAAATGAACTGTTTGCACTCGAGACTGTATCAGGGTCAGGAGAAGAGGTTACGCTCCTAGGTAGGGGTCCAGTGGGTTGGCTACAGAGCCTTCTCTGTCCAACAGGTGCACCTCTGCTTCCTTGGCATCATGGACATGCCTCTGAGAGCTTACCTCGCAGTGTTGTACCTGCTGTCTACTCGTGCTTCAGCTCCAAGCATGTGGTTAAGGAGATACTCAGCTTCCAGTCTTCCTTTTTTAAACAGGAGTCAAATTCTTGGAACATAGCATTGCCTCAATGTCACTGTTGTTATTGTTGAGGAAGACGAGATGGAGATTTGGACACTAGGAGTCTATGATCCATATCTGAAGATGCAACCAGAGAGGTGGAAAAGCCACACTGAATTCTTAGTAATCTGAAGATGTGCCTTGGAAGTTTTGCTTATTGCTATTTTTCCCTGCCTCTTTGGGTGGGTTGTGGGCTTTTTGTGAGCTGAGTAGGGAAGGGGTAGAGTTGTGAATGTGGTGTCTGCCTAAATACTCTCTAGGTCCTTTCATCTATTTGTCTTTTGTCTCATTTTACTAAAGTCAACTTGAGGAAAGGGGAGGGAAGGATCTGGTAAATCAAAGTCTCCACTTGAGGGTTCCAGTTACCTGACAGCTCCTGCTGCTCTCCGTGGGGGCCCTTCCTGACTCACTGGCAACCTGCTTCCTGGTGATCTATGGCATCTCTACCCTGGAGTCCTTCAGCTTGTTGACTGGCTCCCGGCGCTGCCTGCATTCCTTGTGATGTCATTCATATCCTTTCTGGCTCACATGTTGGCAGAAGCCACTTGGGCCAAGCCAGTGCCAGTTGCTCAGGATCCTGGGTTGAAATGTATTTCTTTAGAGAACAAGTTGTAAACAGTGAGCCGTAAACAATGACCAAGGGAGACTTGCTTCCCTGCAAGGCTTCTTCTGACATAGCAATGCAAGAGGACAGGTACTTTTCATTCCTCTCCTCACCCTGAGCCCTCCCCTCGCCCTGAGCCCTCCCCCAGAACATCACATGCAGAGAGGTGGCATGAGGCTTGGGTAAGAGCCTGGAGTCCAGCATCAGACTGTCTGGCTTCCAATTTTGGATGTACCATTTTCAGCTCCAGGTCTCAGTCTTCCCATCTGCAAGAGGGATAAAATCATAGCACACCTATTACAGTGAAAATTTCATTTTAATTCTTTTGAAGAATAATGTACCTAAGCACATACGCTATATAAGTACAGTTGACAAACTTTCACATACTGAGCACACCCAGGTAACCAGCATCCAGATCAAGAACCAGAATATTCCCAAGACTCTTCATTCCCTCCTCCCCTGTAGTATAGGTTTTTTTTTTGAGGATAATGATATAATATTTGTAAAGTCCTCAGAACAGTGCTTGACACATAGTAATCATTTTATCACTATTTGTTAAAAAATAAATTAATGACCAGTGAACTTTGGTTTCCTGAAGCTGTAGTCGCTTAGTGCATTTTAGTGAAAGTATGGCTCTCACGCACGTTTAGACACCTCTCTTGTCATACGGTACAGCAGGCAGGGTGAGTTAAGAGTCTTCAAAATAATCAATTATTTCCTTATCACAGAGGAGCAGATGGTACATTATACAGCTAATAGTTCCCGTGGAATGGCAACGATTTTGGTTTGATGAGAAAATATGCAATTAGGCTGCTGTCATCCTTAACAAAGAGCCAGATGCACGGCTGCCAGGCTGCCACGAGGAGCCGGCACAGCCTGGGCCCAGGTTAGGGGCTGGGGGTGAGGAGGGAAGGAGGTCTGGGATGCAGCTTCCTCTGTCACCTCACATCCCATGACACACACAAGGAAACCTGGCTGGAGGCAAGTTCCTGGGGAACCGGCCAGAGGGAGCTGAAGCAGGGTTGAAGCATCAGTGTGCACATGGCTAATGTCGCACAGTTTTAAAACTTACAAACAGAGGAAATGGCTATATCATTTATGGTAACTTATTGTATGTTTATTGAATATTAGAATTTGTCTCGGTTCCATCTCTTGTCTCTGTGACACAAAGGCAAAAACATCAAACAATCAAATTAAACCATTTAGAAGAGGAAAGAAATCATGGTTAAATGGTTAACAAACTATTTTCTGGACCACATTAAATTCTGGGAAAAGAGCAAGAATTTTGTTTTGCCATTGCTTAGGGCCACCCGTAGTGATAAAGACACAGGGAAGAAGGTAGAAGAGGGTCTGAGGACATTTCCCAATGGGGTGGACTAGAGGGCAGGCGGCAGCTCCTGGAGTTGTGGGTGATTCCCTTTTCCTGAAAGCACTCACATTCTCAGGGAGAAGGTCTACATACCAACAGCATTAAGGAAAACAGCCAAACAAATTTCAGAAAATGTGCAGCATTCTCTGGGTTGCAGAGGCCTTTTAATTCCTAGATCCATCTTTGATGACAGCTGTTCTAACAGGTTTGAGGTGGTATCTCATTGTAGTTTTGATTTGCATTTCCCTGATGATTAGTGATGTTGAGCATTTTTTCATGTACTGGCTGCTCATTTGTATGTCTTCTTTGGAAAAATGCTATTGAGGTCCTCTGCCTGCTTTTTACTTGAATGACGTGTTTTTTTGCTGTTGAGTTTTCAGGCCTATTTCTTCCTAATGCTATATCATGATGAGAAAATGCTGGCCTTTAAAAAGAGAAATAACTGACTAGGAAGAGCATAAGGATGCTTTCTGAGATGGTAGAAATGTTCTCTGTGTTGATCTGGGTGGTGGATATACAGGTGCAATACGATCCAGGTGTATGCTTCAGATCTATACACTTCATATAAATTACACCTCAATAAAATACAGCTAACAACAGGTATGAGATACACCAGTTGGGGAGACTGTCATGTACTCAAATATTTTCAAAATAAGATGTGAGGGGAGTCATGAAGGTAGTATAGAGTGCCACACTCAAGAGAGGTCCAATTTGTTACCATGAGATTATTTCCATGATGTGCATTTCTTAGGCAAGCATCCCAGTGATCTGAAACAAATTTTGCTTAATCTTGGATGACTGGTTGGTAAGTGCACTGTTCTTTGCCAAGTCTTCCTGCCCTGAAAGAAGAGACTTTGCAAGTAAAAGCACGTAAACAAAAGAGCATTGGAATAGTCCCTAGATGCTGAGAGGAAACAAGAGAAACAAGGCACAGCCCTGCTGAGTAATGCACACTCACAACAAATACAGAACCATGTAAGTCATATTATGTATAATCAGAGCCTAGAATAAGTGGTCAGGTTAATACATAACAATTTCTTTGGCTTTTGGAGTTCAACATTCTGGACAGTTGCGCAGGCATCAGGACTTCTTCACCTGGGAAGCCTCTAATATTTTTAATATTAATTAATATTATGAATAACTCCCTTCCCCTGGCCAGTCAGCCCTTCAATGCCTAGGCTTTTGGAGCTAGTTCTCATCATAACTGAACTTGTTTTAGAGCAGCCCCAAGACATGACTTCTTATTTTGAAAGCATTGTTAGCCTTCCAACACCAGCTTATTGGACTTCTCAATTTGGGACCTGTACCTGGTGTTAATCCTTTTCTCTTTATGTGGAATTGGGGTAATTTTCTCCCCATGTCATCGATCTCCAGTATTTTGTATTTTAGGAAGGTATTTTCACTGTCAATCTCCACTAAGTGCCGGTAAGATAACAAAAGCCCCAAGGTTGTGAAAAAATCTAATAATAAGAAACCAGTCAGGCTCTTTCTACTCAGCTGTGGGCTTTTCATGTGTGGATGTAGCTTTATTTTATTCTTTTCAAACCTTATTATAGCAACAAAGAATAAGAATTAGAACTCAGCCCCAATGGTGACTGCTCTTTGTCCTTCATAGTGGAGGGAGGAAGGCTTTGAGCGATTCTCAGTTCAGGGTGCAGGGAGAGGGGAAAAAAAGAACACTATCCATAGGCTGGTTATTTAATGTGGCTTTGGTAAAACCACTGTCAAGAATACTCAATTGCCTTTCTCTCCCCATCCCCTATTTTTAGGGCAGTTTTTAATATACTGGTTTTAGCCCATTAGTCCATGCAGTTAACTAGGGAAACCAGTGAGGTACTGATGACATATGGTTATTATCCAATATTGACCAGTTGAGAGGCAACTTAAGTAATGCAAGCATGAGTTCTAGGACCAGACAGATCTGGGTGTGAAATCCAGACTCTGTTACCTACAGTCATCTTGGATTGGTTAATTAACCTCTTTGAGCCAGTTATGAATGACAAAATATGAATAGTCTAGTTTTCAGGGACGTTGAGGGAATTAAATGAGATGATATATATACATGCTTGCTGTATTTAGTTGCTCATTAAACAGAAATGCTTTCATTAGCTTTAAAAAAAAAAGCTTACCAAACTGCAAACAGCATCTTACCTCTCCCTGGCCAACTGTCTTAACACAGGTTGAATCACCAGCACTTAGCCAGTGCTTGGCACATGGTATGATCTCAATACACAATTTAAATAAATGAAATGTGCACCATTGCCCTTAAGGACATTTCTATTTGTGGTATGTTCATGTACAGCAGAAGAACCCTCTCACCCCCCACGTATCTTCTCATTTTTGGACAGTGGTATATCTGAATAGGTATGAAGTGGGAGCTCTGGAGGGCAAGAGGGAGAACTGTGCTCTGATGAGAAGAGAAGGTAGGGACTAGACCCACCAGATGATCCCAGTCACCCAAAATGTGACTCTACTGGGCTACCTAGCTTCCCTACTCCTCCTGTCCCCAGACATGGGATATAAGCTTTTCCTCTTCTCTCTCCCAATATGTGGTGGTACTATTTCCAGCTTGATACCTGCTTTGCCTGATTTTTCAACCATTTTGGCTCTGGTTTTCACTTTACAAGACTGATACTTAGGATTAGATGCTTTCTTTAAACTGTCTCTGTCAAGAAAAATCTAGGCTTAGAAAACACATTGGAAACAGAATCCAAATTGAAAAGAATAGAGACAATAGGGGCAAAAGAAAAGGAAGGTCTGGATAAAAGTTGGGGGAGGGGAGAGGCAGAGGCATCTCTCTGAGTGAGACAATGTTTGTGATCACTTCCCAAAACAACAGAAGAAGGCGCTCAAGAGTTGTGAAGTGATACAATATACCTTGATCCATTTTTTCCTCTAAGATAATAGACAATCACTCTTGAAAATGAGCTACAGGAAAGGATTGAGTTTGATTCCTGTGCCAAATTACTATGAAGAAAGAAGAGAATATGGAGCAGAATAGCACTTTCACAAGAGATAGAGGCATAAGAAAGACATGCTCCCAAAGATGATAAAGATTGGGTTATCTCATATTTTTAAACATGTTAACAGAAATTAATAAATGATAAAAGAAATAAAAGCACAATCCAAAGTTAGAAAAATTAAGAAAATAAGTGATATAGTAATAAAAGGAAGTTTTGAAAAGAAAGGGACAAATCACAGTACAAAGCAGGTATAGAAAAAATTACTTCAGAAGCTTGAAGACTAAGCTAAAAGGAACTCAAGAGTAAAAAATTACCACAGGTCATGGTTTAGGGAAAAATTTCAAAGGAGGAAATTTAAATACAAGAGATAAAAAGGATTCAAGAGAAAGAGATAGATTAAAAAAAGACAAGAAAAGTGATCCAATATATGTATAACAGGAGGCCCCAATGTAGAAAGCCAACACAGTAGAATAGATGCATACTAAAACCCTAACTCAAGACAATTTTTTTCTGATCTAAAAAAGACATGGAACTATTTATTAAGTGGGCACATCATATACATGAGAAAATCAACCCAGAATGGTCAAAACTGAGAAAAATTCCTGGTCATCAGGCAAAAACATGTCATTTACAAAGGAAAAAAAAATAAGATTGGCATTAGATTTTTGATGCAATGTTTTATGCCTGAAAACAATGAAATAATATGGTTAAGATATTCAAGGAACATAAAATATGAGCCAAATTTTACATTCACCCAACTTACCTTAAAGTTCAAAAGGCCACAAACTCTTATGAACATGTAAGAACCCAGAAAATACAGTTCCCTTCAGCCCTTTCTGAGGAATCTACTATAAAATGGGCTTCTACAACCAAAATAATTTAAGAAACATAGACATAGAGACTGATGATGAGCATCAATCATCTACGCACCTGTGGAACTAAAACTAACTGATGGTATAAGGGGGAGAGAGTACTATGTAATACTATATTCTCTAACACTATATAGTTCAACAATAAAAATACAGGTTCTGGAGAGAATGTATAAAATAGAATACACACACTGATTGTTTTACAGGTATTAACTGGGAGTAGAAAAAAAAAGTATCTCAAATCAAATACTGGGAGAGAAAAGGGGAATGGAGTAAATGACATTATTAAGTAATCTCAGTATTGCTCATAGTACAAAACCAGAAGTCAAAAAAGAAAGGACTAAGAGCATTACATAGAGGTGATAGTATAAAAGTAAAAAGAACAATAATGCTAACCTTTCTAAATAGCAAAATTTATTATCCCCCAAAGAACAAGCAGATAAACCATATAAAGACTACCTATAAAGACACAAACATATATGATAAAATAATGTATAAGAATTGAGACCAAGTATATTGACCATATCAATAAATATAATAAAAAAGATTTGCAGTTTAGCAAAGCAAATTAACAGTAAGGTGTATTTAAGACAAACTAAAAACAAAGATTCAAAAGGTTCCAAATGAAAGAATGGACAAAGATAGATCATGCATATGCAAATAGAAAGATGACGAGGTCTCAATATTAACATCCGACAAGGTAGAACTAAGACCAAAAAGCCTTTTAGAAAAAAGACAATAAAGGACACTTTATCAGGCCAACATCTTTATGACAGAACTGTTATTAATATTCTTGTACCCAATAACAACTTTAATAAAGCAAAATTAGATATGCAAGGAGAAGGAAAAAAAATACACTAAGAGTAGAAAACTCTAATACATTTTGCTCAATTCCAAACAGATCATATGAGGGAAAATCCATTGGAATACAGGAGACATTTGTAACATAATAGCCAAGTAGACCTTATAAGTATCTAACTCTTAACCCTAACAATGGAGAATACACCTTTTCTACTGTATACCAAACATTCATAAAAATTGGCCATGTCTTAGTCCAGAAAGAAAACTTCAACAAATTCCAAAGAATTGTATTTGATCAAAATGCAATTAATTGATTACAAAGTCAGACTACCTACTAGGAAATTAAGAAACCCATTATTAAACTCTTGTGTCAAAGAAGAAATACTAAACGAAACTAGAATTTCTTGAAAGTAATAGTAAGCAATGAATAGAATAAAAAGTATATCTATATAACTGTATCAAGAATATTTCAAAAAAATGAAAAACAATTAAATAACCAAGTTAAAAAAACAGAAAAGAATAAAAAATAAGCCAGGAAAAGCAAAAGGAAGAAATTAATAAGGATAAAAGCAAAATTAACAAGGAAAACTGGTTCTTTAAAAAAAAAATCAATAGAACAGACAATTGTTAACCTAATTAGTAAAAAGGTGAGCAAATAAACACACAAAATTAGAAATGTCAAAGTGAAAAACCACCAAACAGAGGAAAGTTTGTAAAAAATCTTAAGAGGCTACTTTGCACAACTCTATGCAAATACATTAGAAAATCCCGAAGAAATTAGTACATTTCTAGAAAAATGCAGTTTGCCAAATTTCCTCCAATGGAGAGGTGTAACAAGTCTACCACACAGTCTTCTATGATAGTCACAAAAGAGAAAGGGATCAAAAATCAATTGCAACGATGTCCCTGGACACCTTGAGAAAACCCCTTCCCCTAAAACATTGTCTATCAGGACTATCGTAACAAATCAAAACAGAAAAGTTGATGATATTGCATTCATAATCCAAGAAAAATCTTTGTTTTGATGGGTGAACTCAGCCTGGAGCGAGCATGAGCCAGGACAAGAATTAATCCACATTCTGATAAGCACCAAAGTTTACCATGATCTCAGTATGTGAAAAACATCCCGGTGGCCATCTGGCTGCCAGCTTTCTTAAACCCTCCTTTGTAAACTCCCAGCACAAGCCCAGATGCTAGAATAACCTCCTCCCAACTGCCTCCTTTCCAAGTGCCCATGCTTCCTCAGGTGCATCCTCCTTTGCTGTAGCAAGCTCAGTCTTCATCTTTGACTACAGAAGTGTACCTGGTCATCTTTGACAGGTACTAATCCTTTTATTATGGGACTCTTGAGGTCAAATCTCTGAGTGATGTCCCATTCCAGAATATAATGTCCATCTCAGGAATTAGAATCTGGAAACAAAGAGGTAATTTAAAAGAGAAATTCAATCAGTGTAGAAGAGATCTAAACATAACCACCCCCAAAAGTTTCTCTTCTTCTACTCACTTTCTTTACCATGCTCCTTGTTTGGTAGCATCTCCTGGTTACCCCAATCTCAGCGCCATTTGTCCCCCCCAACTCTTGCCTTCCCTCTCTGTTCACTCCTTTATTATGTAGATCAATTTAGTCTCCCAGCAGGAAAGACTCTTCTCTGGAGGGGGAGGGGGAATGTGCATTTGGTTTTAGGGTTCTTTTTGGTGGGCTAGGGGAGGGAGAGGTAACAAAACTACCCTAGTAGTAGCTTTCCATCCTCTCCCTCTTACAGAGTTTGACAGTTTATGAGCAGATTCTTTTTTATTCATCCCAGTGGCCTCTTAACAATGAGAAGAGGTGTTGGCAGTTGCAGTTCTTCCCCCTGTATAGTGAGGAAAAAACACTCAGTAAGGTAGGTCCCCCCATCAGCAAATCTGCAGGCTCTAGTTAGCCTCTTGTTCCAAGCAGGCCCTCTATCTAATGCACCATGAGCTCATGGTCTGAGCTTACCTTAGTAATAGTTACAAAACTACCACCTTTCCTACTGTGCTCCTACTATGTGCCAAGCTATGCTAGGTGCTTTCTGCAAGTGCTTCTCAAGCTGTGATTTGTACACCAGTCACATAGGCATCTTGTTAAAATGCAGACTGATTCAGAATGTTTGGATGGGGCCTGGGTGCCTACATCTCTAACAAGTAAGTCCTCTGTTAATGCTGATGCTACAGGTCTGCAGAATACATTTTGAGCAGCAAGGCTTTATTTACATGCAGTGCCTTGATTCAGCTTCACAATAAATCCAAGTGACAGCCCTTCTTATCTCTGACTGCCCCTGTGGAGGATTTAAGTTTTCTAATCCTCAGATGCACGCTTTATACTACTCATGTCAGTATCCCTGGGAGTGAGACCCAGGCTCTAAAACAAGCTAATGGTGAGGACTACAGTATATGGGCCAGATAGTAGTACTCCCATTTTATGCTGAAGAAACTAAAGCTTAGAGGGATTACTTTATCTAAAATCTTTTATGTAGTCAGTGATGGAGGTAGGATTTGAACCCATGACTCTCTGTCTTCAGAGTCCATCCTCTTAACCACTGCAATCTGTTATTGTAGTTGACTGAGAAAAGAAGACCCACACACATTAAACTATTAGAAAACAGCCCCAACCCGCAGATGCCCCAGAATCTGGATGATTTATGATTTATGGCCCTGTAGCACAAGCTCTCCTTGAGGCTGAAGGTGGCTGCTGCTCCCTCTGACCCAGCACATGCTCTGCAACTGACTACACATCATTGATTCTCTGGCTTCCTAATAAATGCTGACCATTAGAGTATTTTCTCTCCCATTGAGGTTTGAAGTGTAAGAGAAAGCCAGGTGCATTAAATCAGTGTAATTAGTCCTGAATACATGTGATTGAGGAAGTGGATTCCCAGAGAGAGAGAGAGAGAGAAAGAGAGAGAGAGAGAGAAAGTCTCTCCAGGGCTTTATCAAACTGGAATCGTGAAACTGGACAGCAGCCAGCCATCTGCCCCTTACTGATGGGAAGCAAAGGATTCCCTGAGGGTCGGGTGTGCTGGCAATGGCAAGGCTTACTCTCCCATTTGCGACTTCATTAATGAGGGGCTCAGCTTCAAAGGCAGATAACAAGCTAATCAAAAGAGAAAGGGAAGCCCAGCACATCACGCTGCCTCTTGAATAACTCTGGGGAGAGCAGGAGAGCAGGTAGAGCAGGTGGAGGGAGGGGGTGGAAGTGGAGTGTCTTCTTTCTCACCTTGCTGGCTGACCCTTGTCTTTGAAACTAAGGCTCAAGAGAGAAATCCTAGGATAAGAGTATTATTTCAAGTCAGCTATGGCACAACCCTCTTATGCCAGCTGCCTCCCTCTTTGCCCCATCACCATCTATCATTCCAGAGCTGAGACCACAAAGGCCCTGCTCATCAAGGGCTACCTGGGTCCCAGGCCAAACCAGCTGACTGAGCAAGGCAGGGAGAAAAAAGGGCTTAAGTGAGAGGCGTCCTCTGGCCCATGTGTTATCTCAGAACACAAAACACACCATTTACACTCAAGAATTGAACTTTATGCTTGAAAATAGGTATTTGGGGTATTAAACTAGATTTTTTCTGTGCTCGAACTCAAAAGCTATGTAGGTCAGGAAAGAAACAGCAAATGTAATGAAGGTAGTTATATGTGTCAGGTTTTCTTTTTCCCCATGTGAAATCCTTGCTGCTTTCTAACATCTACGTACTGGCTTAAACATTTTCTGATGCTCTACTTCTGTTCAAGGATGAAGGAAGCCTGAAGTCTTGCCCAAAATGTCCCCTTTGTGGGTACTCACGGGTTGTGACTCTCCTGTGAATAACAGAGCTTGGAACCAATTTGAGTATTGACATCCCACCAAATCAATCACCCACATGATCTCTCTTCCCAGGTGCCTTCCTTCTGTCCATTCCTCTGTCTTCTACTTTTTCTTCTCTTTTTATCCTTTCCAAAGATTCAAATTCTTCTTCAAACTTTTGTCCTTTACAAAGATGCAAACCTTTCCAGCATGAAGAACAATGAAGTTCTCGGCTACCCTTGGGTCTTACCAATTCTGCAGCTTCTGGTGGTCTGTGATGTGGAGTAGAGGCACCTGATCTCTGCCAGCTACAGGAATTCAAACTAAGGAGAGGTTGTGAGGTGCTCTACCTCCAGTCCAGGGAGAATCCTTTCTTTCTTTCCAAAGAGCCTAAAACTCAGAGAGAGCTCACCTTGTTAGAGTAGTTTTTTGTTAGAAACCTCAGCAGATCTACACTGTAGCTATATCTATCCACTCCCCAGTTACATTGCAAAGTCCTCACTCAGGAGCTTGGCAAGGAAAAGCTCTATGCCAAACCAAGTATAGACGTTTTTCCCTGGCTGGGGAGAGAGGATGTACAATAAAATGGACAAGCAGGTGACTCACCACATACAGAATGCCTTTCATTTTATAAAGCCACTGCAGTGCTGTCTCATCTCTAAACCGGTGATTCCATGCCTGGCTCCATGCCTGGAATCATCTGGGGAGCTTGCAGGACTCCTGGTGCCCAGGCTTCACCCTAAATTGTTTGCATCTGAATGTTTGTGATGGGACCCAGGCATCAGTAGTTTTTTGATGTCAGTGTTTTCAAATTTGGCCACATATTTAGAATCTCTTGGGAGGCAAAAATACTGATGCCTGGTCCCATCCTCCAGATATTTTGATTAATGGGTCTGGGAGACAGCCTGAGCATTGGGGATTTAAAAGTTTCCCCAAGGGAATAACACTGATGGGACAATAGCCAGAAGACAAGGAATTAAAGGTACTGTATGCTCAATGCATTGACTTACTTTGTCTCCACACCTAGGGAAAGATGAAGGTATGTCAAAAATCATAGGGGGGATTTTAAAACACTCATCTCAGAATGTTTAAGTACGTAACTTATTAGAAATAGAAGATGACATTAAAGATCCCTTCTAGTCCTAAGATTTTCTGTTTCCACAATAACAATTGTTTATAATTATATCCATGGCAGGAGAAAATATCTTTAAGGAAACATTAGACTTAGGAAGATTATAGACTCAATCTAGTGAGGCATTTATATAAATAATTCAGCATATTCAAGGATGCATATGTATGTAGAAAAATACACTGAGAAATGAGAGTGTGGTTTAATCTCATCTAATGTTATAAAGGCAGAGTCAATAAGAAATGATCTTTTACATTTGGTGTGGGGGATTAGATTTCAGATTTCTGATTCCTAAATTCTGCAGTTTGCTCAGACAACTCTGACTGCATCCTCAATGCTTTTTCATCATTATTAAAAAATAACTTATTTACTAATGAAACAAGATATTAGTTCTGGGGTCATCAAGAAGTGTAAGGTTTCTGCCTGAATACCTTCCCTGATAAGAATCACTTCAAGAAACCTTGTAGCTAACAGGCATGCCTTGCATTGTGATTGGAAGGATTTGGCGGTTGAGCTGCCAAAATTTGTGCTGAAATGGATTACATGGCTTCCTTCTCTTCATTGTCGTTGATTACTCTTGAGTGATTGTGCTAGTAAGTGGCTAAAGAAACAAGTAGTGGAAAATATGACTGAATTACAAAAGCACGGAGAATCCTGAGGGATCAATTACAACCCCTGCATAATCGTCAGTTGACTGTAGATCTAAAAGAAGGGAATCCCATATGCCCAGCCTTCTTTAAACATGACATCAATTCACTTTGAGAGCAGATCTATTTAGATGTCTACATGGTGGGTCAAACCAATTAGAGTGTAGACCTCCCATGGGAAGTTTCTCCAAACTGGTTTATTGAGAAGAGCCAAGCAGAAAAGAGGTGGCATCAGCGTGGGCGACTGCCCTATATCCCCATGCTCCCACTATGTAGGACATATGTGTCAGCCTTTACAAGAGTTTGGCACAGTGTAGATCATAGGACAGAGGTGTCTGAAGTCTAAAGCAGAGTCTGTGAAGCCAGGACCATGGTTCCCTTGTTCACAGCTGAATCCTAGCACCTCTTAGCACAATAGGCCCTCATTATGACCTATTAGTGCTCAGTAGATACCATTTATCACTTTCTCGGTTATCTGTCACTCTCTAGGCAGGCTCAGGGTTGCTTGTTTGGGGTCCAAAAAGGTTGCAGTTTGGAGTCATTGGTACCCCAGTGGGGGAAGAGGAGACCCAGATAATGGTATTGACTTTGTCCCTAAGTAACCTCATGGCCTTAGTCAAGCCATCTGAGCTCTGTGCTCAACTTTCTTCTCTGGATACTTGCACATATTTTATTCTTTCTGTCTAGTTTAAAAAAATATTTTAGTAATCATGTGGATTAAAGAAATATGAAAGTACTTAATGGCATTCATCTTTGTATCCACGGAGTCTTGTTCAAAGCAGGTCTTATAAGGTTTTTAATAATGAATAAAGTGATCTCAAAACCCCCATTTTCAGCTCTTATAATACTAGGCTTATTGTTTTTTTTTCTTAGAATCAGGTTTAGGATGAGAGGAACCAAAGACCATGGACATCCTCAAATTTTGATTCCTATAGTAATCACATCTACTCAGTGATCTAGTTTTAGATCATTGCCTGCTCACTGACCCTTCCCACTTCCCATACTCTAATGCATGGGACATCTTTATTTCCATGCATTTGCCTAGGTCCTTCCCCTCACCTGGAATGCCCTTCTCTCTCTTCCCAGCATAGCTGAATTCTGCGGGTCCTACAAACCTCCTCTTTCAAGCCATTCCCAACAGTGGTCTCTGCCTCCTCAGAATGCCAATGTTGCTTCACACTATTAATTATCATTTCAGTGTGTGAATGTCTTGTTCATTCAATTATATTGTAGTCTCCATAAATATATCCTATCCTTCTTTGCAGTCTACCCAGTGAGAATCGCTTACTTATATATGTGGTAGCTGTAAAACTCCCAGTGTTCACTAGAGCTTAGTTAGCATATCTAGATACTCATAGGACATGTAGATAATTTTGCAGTTTTGCAAATAAAAAAGAATGATGAGCTGTATGTATAATCCCCGAGTGAACTCAAAGGTAGGGGTGCTAACAAGTGCCAGCAAAAAGAAGTCAAGTTGGTGTGGTTGAACAATCATTCTTTTTAATGCACACCAAGGATACAGATATGGTCCTTCCAACAGCTGTGCAGGCACCTTGACTGTCACAGAATGGAGCCCGACTGGAGCTGTCCTCAGTTGTGGTGCTGAAAATTTTACTTTGAAGTTGTGCTCACCAGAGATTCTGGAAATGTTGGACAGCCTAAATAATGAACAAGAACAGTATGGGGGAAGGTCCTTATAGAGTGTTCTTCAGGACCCTCAGACTTTACAGTCCAAAACAAAATTCATTTTCCAGACACCCTGATTTCTCTCTTATATTCCCTAAGTCCTGGCATCCCTGCTTCTTAAATAGTTTTAAAAGTATCTTCTCTCTATTGCCCTTTGCCAGTGCAATAATTTCCTAATAGTTTCTCTTAAATTTCTTGCTACTCAATGACTTCCATTAACAACTCCCATCTCCAATGCCTATAGAATTTCATTCAAGGTCATTAGGGTGGGAGCAGGTGCAGCAAGGCACTCCAGAAACCCTGGCAGTTAAACTATAATATCAACCTATTGTAGACGATAATGATATATAAGAAAAACTCCCTAGAGATAAAATAGTTCCAGGAACAGAAATAGTAACAGTAAACAAAGTTTGTCCATGTGAGCCAGACCGAGCCCAGGCAGAGTAAAGATCACATCTATGTTTAAAGAAGGTCTATGAAGAAAATATGTTGTTCATGAGGGGTTGGAATT
This sequence comes from Manis pentadactyla, assembly GCF_030020395.1. Classification (NCBI taxonomy): domain Eukaryota; kingdom Metazoa; phylum Chordata; class Mammalia; order Pholidota; family Manidae; genus Manis; species Manis pentadactyla. The sequence goes on along the minus strand of NC_080023.1, from coordinate 146,245,629 downwards.
ACATCTGCAGAAGACAGGAAGGCGAGTTTGCAGTAAAGAGCCGGCAATGTTGTCTGAGCAGCCTGTCTGTGCCTTGTCACAGATGCATCTCTGTTGGGTAAATAGGATGTGCTGGTTATCCTCAGCTGGGTTTTCTACTCTTCTCTGGCCTTGAGAAGATGGACTGAATGGACTGCATCCCTGAGTCTCCTTGCTTTCTGACTTTGTACTGGGTTTAGTTAATGGAGAACGTAATCAGGAAATCACAGGGGGGAGAGGAGAGTGAGATTGGAGTATTGATTCCTCCATTCTCTGCTGCCTGTAATGATTTAAGCTCACAAATTCTGCACTAGCTTCTCCGACAGCTCTCTCCCTCTGGCTTACAGTGGCCATTCTTCTCTCATTCCTTTTGGTCTACAGGTAGTAATGGTGGTACTGCACCATCTCCTGAGAGGGCAACATCTCTGAGTGTGCCCTCTGTTTCCTGCTGGGTCCCTAAATCAGGGACTGTACTGATTTAGCATTCAAATCCCAGCTCCCCTGCCGCAGTCTCATCCTCACCAAGCATTATTGTGTTTATAAGTTGGCTTCACATGTAAATCCACTTATAAGGAGAGACTGTACTGGTCATGTTGACACAAGCATTCTGTTCTGTCTGGCATTTATACTTCTCACTGTTAATTAGGAAATTGGCATTCTGATTTTATACCCTCTTATTAAATTGGCTTTGTTAGTGCAGCTCAGCCTGTCTGAGATTAATGAATCTGAGGTGCTGCCAAACCCGAAGGTCTGGGCTGAATCCACCCAATGTCATCACTCTTGGAAGCTCTGGTGGCTGTCTGCTCCTGCCCCACCCACACTGTGGGGACTTAGGGCTCCTCAAGCAGGTCATGCTTTCATGCCTCTGGGCTTTTTTCCAGGCTGTTCTCCCTGTCTTTAGCCCCCACAGTGTCATCTCTTGGGTCACTCCTATGATCCTCCAAAGCACTGTCCAGGCATCACTGCCTTTGTGGAGTCTTTATTTTTTTCTAGAAAATTACTTATTTGGCAGCTATTTATTGAGCACCTCTGTACCAGGAACTTTGAGATGTCCTGGGGAAATGGGAGTGACTCAGACAGTCCATACTTTGCAGTTTCATAGATGAGATGAAGGGATTTAAAAAAAAATCCTTTCTAAATGACATCTGACGCTGACATACATAGGATGCTACTGTAAGAGATAGTACTTGACTCTGTTCATGAATGAGTGCAACAGGCAAATACAATGAAGGAATAAAGGGCCATCTGGGCTTTTGGGGCAGAGTCTGTCTGGGGTCTATCAAGCTCGTAACTGCCCTCTGAGTGGCTGTTTAAGCACAGATGCCATGTCCAGGACATTGGCCTTCCCACTTTGGTCCCAGATGATTGAGCAGATCAGAGGACAATCACTCTGCTGTGGGCCAGAAACAGGGAGGGGCTGAGGTGAGAGCAGTTCTGGTATATAAATGAGCCAAAGTAGCCTTTATGTATTGGCTCCCAGATTGTTTATGTCTTCATAGCAGGCTAAGATTCATTAGCTCAAAAGCCCACAGGTACAAAACCAAAAATTTTACACATCCAATTATTAAAAACAAAATACCCCAAACAAGCAGATTTTTGGCTATTTAGGGCCCACCTGCTTTGCATACCTTATGGAACTGTACCAGTGTCTGTGGCCACTGATGCAACAGAGCCTTGAGGGTTATAAGACCCCAAGCTACTCTGGCCTCTTGGAGCTCTCTAACCCAGACACTCCCTGCCGTGCTGCTAAGCAACCTCACCTAGGAAGTGAGCCCTCTCTCCAATCCCATCTCCCTGAAGAGTTTCCTTGACACCCTCTCCTTCTGGATGGTGGTCCCAGTGCCACAAGCCTCCAGACAGTCTCATGCTGTGAGGGACGTATACCCTCATGCAACTATATCCAAATGTTGTCCAATAAAGCATGTGGTTATGTCTTACTTTCATATCAGCCCTCAAATTCTTCAAACCCTCTACAAGCTCACACTAGATGCTTTCTGGATCAACCCATCAGAGCCCTTCTTTGGGGGGATTTTTAACCTAAGCAGGTGACACAATGAGAAGTTGACAGCAGGGAGCAGAAGTAGAAAGGCATCAGAGAAAAGGAGACAGGAAACAGGAACTATGAGGCATCAGAAGCCATGAATCGAAGGGAAGGGGCTGAGCACTTAGTGGCAGCAAAGGGCCAAGCATAGGCAAATTGGGCTGGAGTGACTGTAAAGGTGAGACGCTGGAGTAGGAAACCATGGGCACATACAGCCAGCCAGGGAGGAGCAAAATAGTCCAGGAGAACCCAAATGGCACTTCGGTTCCTGAACCACATTCTAGTCTCCACAAGGCCAGACAGTGTCCTGGTTCCAGTCCCGCCGTGGGGACATGCCACTCGGTGTAAATGCTCTTCTGAATGACAATAACACTGTTCCCAAAGCATCCCAGTCTGTCTTTATTCTTCACATCCAAAGGAGCCGGTTCCCACATAGGCCATAGGAATAACATGGACAAAGTCTGCAGTGGGGAACTGTGTGGTGTTTTGGGGAATCCCAAGCAATTTGCTATTTCTAGGTAAGAGAGTGCAAGAGGGAGAGCTGGTGGAAATGAGATTGGCGAGATAAATGGGGTCAGGTCATAGAGTCCTCAGCTGTGCTCTGCCGAGAGTCCCCTGTGTCATCCTGCAGGAAGCCAGTGAACTTTTAAAGGCAGTAGAAATGGGTCAGATTCTTGCTTCCATCAGGTCACCTGGCTGGAGGCAACTAACAATCTGAACAGGAATTATAGAGAGAAGGCATAGTAGGAATAGAGAGAAAGGGATATATTCAATAAATATTCGAGAAGTAAAATCAACAAGAGTTGGTGACTTATCTGGGGGTGAAAGGAAGCAAGATCTGTGATGAATGATTCCCATTTTTCATATTTTGGCCCTGGCTGAATGGGATGCCACTGACTGAGATGGAAAAGTGAATTGGGGTGGGGAAGGGAGGAGGAAGAGGGAGATGTGCTTGAGGAATGCGTTCTGCTGGAGACCCAGTGGGCAGCTGGATCCCTGTATCTGGACTTCAGGGTGAGGCTTAGGTCCCATCTCAGCAGCAGCCGCCGTCCCTTGCCCGGCTGAGTCCCTCCCCTAATATGGGCAGATCCTGCAAACCTCCTCTCCACCGCAGAGCCTTCTTCCATGTCCTCTGATATTCCAGCTGTTTCCTGTCATCAGCACCTTTTCAAACCATTCCTTCTTCCTTCTGGACTTAAGTGGGCTCTCCCTCAAGGACCCTCTTTCCCTTATGCTCTCTCAAGTGGAGGCTGGTTTTTATTTCTTTATTTTTCCCTCAACAACACAAGTTCTTCAGGGCCAGGCTGTGGGGTTGGGTTTCTTCTTCTTTTTTTTTTTTTTTTTTCAATAATTATTTTTTATTGAATGGGTTTCTTCTTGATTCCTATTTCCCCATAGGAAGCCCCTGTTTCTTTGAGGGCCACCCCATTTGTCTTCTCTCCCATCTTCCTCATTGTTATAATTTACCAACATCCTCATCGCTTTCTCTCATTTGCCAAACAAGGTGAGTCCTGTTTTCATGGTCTCCTTCTCCCTTCAACATTTGCTTAATTCTGGATGATATCCAATTCCATACGGATGAATCATTCACTGCCCTGGGTCCTCGGTTACTTGATGTAATAATCTCCAAACATGTCTCCCTTTCAACTCAGACATCCATTTCTAGGGTCAAACCCTGCATCGTGACATCTAAAATGGCAACTTCAAACATCCCGTTCTCTAACCACCATCTCCTATCAAAGACTACTAAAACTATTTTTTGACCTTATTGAAATCTTTCAACTTTTGGCCTTCACCTTTTAATACTATCTTGCATAGTTATTAAGATCATAGGCTTTGGAACTAGAATGCCAATTAAGTTATTAAGATCATAGGCTTTGGAACTAGAATGCCAATTAATTTGTGGGAAAGGCTAAGAAGATGAGGGTATACCAATTAAGAAAAAAATGAATCCAGATTCTAGAGTTCATGTTGGCGGTTGGGAAAAGGGCATGCAGGCACCGTGGGGAGGTGGACATCACTAAGAGGTGGTTTCTACCATAGCCATGGCAAGAAAGCAAGAGAAAAGCTGGACTACATCCCTCACATAACTCTCTCACCACTTATTTTCTGCCTGCAGTGTTTTTTGGCTCAATCACTTGGCACTTAATTACACACTCTTTAATTTTTCACATCTGTCTGTCTGGAGCCCGGAATGTGGTCATGCAGAGCCCTCTGGGCCTGTATTCAAAACAATGGATTCCAGATACAACTTCTTCCTGCAAGTCACTTAACCGCACCTGCAAATGTAAATAACAGCCTTGACTTCATTGAGTTGTTGTAAAGATTAATGATATAATAGATATAAAAACATTTGGTAAGCTTTAAAATGTCTTATGAACGTGAGGTCTACTATCTCCCAATTATACTTCAGAATAGGAATTGTGTGTTCTTTGTGTGATTCATCAAGCATAGTGCTCAAATACTATTTGTTGGGTGAATGAGTGACTGAATGAATTAATGAATGCTTGAGTGAATGAATCAATAAATGCTTAAGTGGGAACTGAGCCTCAAGCCTTTTGATCCCAGTCCCACAAGGAGAATTGGCCGTCTTATCAAGTTAACACTGTTGATACTGTTCATTCATTCAAACACATTTGCTGCCTACCACAAGTCTGGTAGTCTGTGTTCCTAGTTGCTATTGCATCCAAAACTGTATATGAGGAAGTTTTTTGAACCCATCCTGCTGATGAGGAGTCTGAAATACAGAGAAGTCAAGCAACTTGTCCAAGATCATACAGGCAGGGAGTTACAGAGCTTGAAATACAAATAGGGCTCCTAGATATATGCAGGAGCCAACATTGAGGGGAAGCCGCCTGAGACTGTGAGAAGGTTGCACACATACTGGCCAAGAGAGGACATAGGAGGTCAACTATGAGTTCTCCATTAGGCTTGGTATCAGAATGACCGTTTCTTAGGTCATGTTTTCTGGGAAACACTCTAAGACAAGGATTTGTGTGCTGGAGGACTGACACCTATGAGGGAGTAAAGAGGGCAGGGTGGAGGAGTTGGGTAGTGATGCAGCTGTAATAACAGCCTCAGCCAACCTCTGGGGATCTCTGGAACTGGCATGGCCCTTCAGTGTGAGTTGGGATGAGAAGGTGACTTTGATGTCTCTTCATGGACCAGTCATTGGATGCCTGATGTCCCTAGAGAGGGCTTGTGACTTTGGGCATGGCAGCTTCCTGGGGAGGGACTGAGCTGTGAGTCCTTGCAGGCAGCAGCTGGGGGATTGAAAGCCTCAGTTCTAAAAGTGAAGCTAGGCAGTGAATCACAGCATCCATCACAATGTTATTAATACTTCTAAAGAGTGTGTTAATGAGCCTTGGCTTGATGGACTTGGATAGAAATAGGAGTGTGAAAAAAAGCAGAGCTTCAGAGATAAGGGTTAGCAATATCCACAAAGACCTGTGCCACCCATCACCAGGGATGGCTGCAGGGGCTGTCCCAGCCTGGTGCCACTCAGCCATCCTGTTATCCAGCCCTAACTCCTTGCTCTAAGCCCAAGTTCCCAGGAGGTATTTCCAGTTCCCATGTAGCTGGGCTGTACAGACCAGTTGAATACCATGGCACTCTGCCCTATGAGGTCAGCCCCTCTGGCTGTGGAGGCATGAGCCCCATTCCTGAGTCCCATCACCTCTGGGTCAATAAGATAAAATTTCATCTCCCCTTGCCCCCACCCCCTGAGGGCTACAGCAAGGAAATGACCTCTTTGTAGGGATCTGTCTGAGAGACCAACAGGTTTTTTCTAGGCCTTTACCACAGAGTCATTCTTAGTGACTCTGGACCTTGCAGAGTAGCAGCAGAGCCATCCAGGCAGGTAACGGTTGCAGAGAATTCATGGGAAAGAGGGGTCCAGACAAAGAGAGACACAGGCCAAGCCATGACTACAGAAACCTGCACGGGCCGCATGTTTCTGAGTAGGTGAGTGTGCCAGTGGTGGGACTCAGCATGGAAACCCTGCATCTGTTTGGGACTGAGCATTGAAAAGACAAAAGAGCTTGAGTTTTTATGGGCCAGGACCAAATGAGGAAGAGTAGGTGCATTTATTTTGGAGGGATCAACTAAACTCACTCTCTGTTATAGGGATAGTTTGGTGCAAGAAACCCAGTCAAGGTAATTTAAGTCAAGGGATGTCATTGTAAGGAACTGGGGCATCTAACAAAGTTCAGCGGCAAGAAAGCCCATGAAGACAGAGAGAGGGACGTGAAAAGCCCCTGAAGTGGCATTGGAGGAGGATGGAGGCTCATAAACACACCAAAGCCATTTCTTTGTAAGTGACTTGAGCTCAGTGCTTTTTGCTAATGCTTGTGGGAACATGATGAGGCAAAAGCAGGATTAATTTGCTGATAGTCAGTGACTGTTTACTAAAGCTGAGTGTTATACACATTGATGAAAGATTCATGAATATTTTTCACAGACCTCTGGAGAGCAGATCAGGATATCAAAACATAACAGAAAGCAGAAAAAAGTTTAACTGAGAGATGAAAAACTTTAGATGCATTAGCGCTATGGCATCCAGCCAGATCAATCCAATTATGTCCCTAATTGGGTCCATAAATAATTTATAACCCACCATTTGTGTCTGGGGCAAAGGATTTCTAACAGCAAATGCTTAAGAAGCTGTTAAGGCACCTAATGATTTCCAATTCTGAATTCATTTGAACTCCTCTAGGCTGTGATTCCATGGTCCTTCTTGAATAAATATTGGTGGAAATTACTCAAGTGTTGAGAGAACTGTCTTCGGTCTAGCTGGAATAGATTGTCATAGAAGCAATGAGCTCACCTCTCTTTTCTATTAACTTTGTCACTGGCTTTCAATTAAGGGCAAAAGCCAAAATCCAGGAAAATTAGAAATGGTCTGAAAGCAGATCTTCCAGAGGCCCAGTGGTTAGCACTCAGATTTCCCTCATTTCTTCATCAGAAGCTGAAGGTAATTTCCCCTCTCTGATGGTCTGCACTAATTTTTTCAGGTGTTGTATGCTGCCTGTTGATATTCATGGCTCTCTAGGTCTTCTGATTTTACATTAAATTTTTTAGTTGGCATATGATAACATGTATAGAATAGTGGATGACGGGCACACATCTTAAGTACAGAAGTCAGTGAATGTTTTTGCAAATGGATTCACACATGACCACCGCCCAGACTGAGTTATAGAACATTACAGCTCCCCAAAGGCTCCCTTACTGCTTCCCAGGGTGCTTCGCTTCTGAGTGGAGACAGCTAGAGAACAAAGCAAAAGCCCTGAGGCTTGCTTACCACTGGATTCATGCGCCACTCACTGCAGGAGACGCTGAGGACACTTCCTTAGTGAGAGCAACATCTCAGCGACTCTGAGCAGGCCGGTTTTACATTCAGATGTCCCAGGGACTGTTTGGTAGTGAGATGTGTGTGCACCCAGCCACAGGGGAAAGGTTTGTTCACTTCCTGCCAAAAGCTGTTGAGGTTTACAAAGCCCCTTCTCCCAGGGCCCCATCCAAGGAAGCCACAGCTCTTCGATCCACAAGCTCCTTCACATGTTCTGTAATCTCTGGAAGGTGCTTGCAATGACCACCACATAGGGCAAGTGACAGGCAGCCTGGATGTTTGGTTTGACCATCGGACCTGGAAGCCATCTGCTACTTCCGGAGAAGGATGAGACGAGGCTTATGCTCCCCTGCCCAGACCTGTGCCACCAGATTTCAGTTCTAGGAACAAGTGCCCATCCAGAATTGGGCCTGGAGGTGGGGAAAACCCCAGTTTTCTCTTACACATGGCTTTGACCCTTGAGGAAATAAGAGTTCACATTTACTGCACATTTATTAAGTGCTGGGCACTGTGATGAACACTTTACATTGATGGTCTTTAATCTGTAGCTGCACTGACTAGTATTTCCACTTCAGAAATAATGACACAGAGGGGATGACCCGGCTAGTAAAAAGTGGCCCAGACTCCAGAACCTGCAGTCTTGCTCCAGGGCCTTGGCCCTTCCCCAATTGACAGAGTTCCTGGGAAGCCCTATTCATGCTCAGCACCCCCACTCCTGCAGGGGAACTGGCTTTCTCTGGGCTAGGAGAGGAAGCACAATGCACCTGACTTATGAGTTAATTAAGTTCCTGAGCCACGACTGCAATCAACACTTCATAAATCAAGCCCTTATTTCCTAGAAGCACAAAGTAATACCTGGAGTTCTGTTTCTGAAAACCCATTTATTTCATAAAAAACATAAAAATTAATGATGAAAACAAAACAAAACACACAGAACACACTCAAATGCACACACAGAGACATGGAAAAGATTTGTTAAGAAGCAAAAAGCAGATAATAGATAGCTAATGTTATTAACATTAAATTGGGTGGATTTTTCTGCAAGGGCTAGATTGGCTAGGGCATCTTTAAACACGTGTTAAATGAGATTTAGATTAGAGATGCCTTCCATCTTTTTGAGTAAAATTTCCCTGGAGAAAAATAGGTGTTCTTCACTGTTCCAAGAACTTTTGAACTGAACTCAAAGTCAGAAGCATCTTTCTTAAATCTCTGCCTGGCATGAGGGCGCCTGAATCTTTGAACAGTACTGCTGCCACTCTGACCATCCCTTCTGCTTTGTTAGAAGTCGTCAGATGATTGTGATGTGAGGTTTGGTCATTACAGCGAGGGTCTCAGGATGAAATAGAATGTAACAGTGGCAGGTGGTCATTACCTGACAGAGTCAGCCTGACTCAACAGCTCAGCCTGACCCTCACAAAGCCTTCAGGGCAACCCCTCTGCCCTGTGCTCTAGAAAACCTCCACCTGGCTGGCCGGAGGGCCAGGATCTCAGGCAGGAGGCTTAGAGGTGGGGTAGAGACAGATACAGGGCTGGAGGCAGCATGGTGAGGGGACTGCAAGGACTGGCTGCCAGCCCATGGCTCTCTCACCTCTCTAGTCTGCCCAAAGCCATCAGGGCTGAAAGACAGGCATCTCACAGGACTGACAGCAGCCTTGGCCCTATTTCGATGTGCATGGGAGTCACTGAGGATCTGGTTAGAGAACAGGTTCTGATTCGACAGATATGAGGTGGGGCCTGGGACTCTGCATTTCTAACAAGCTCTCAGGTCCAGCTGATGCTGGTCCGGGGCCCACACCCTCAGCAGCAAGAGCTCACAGACCCAAGGCCATTGAACGGTCGTCTGTGTCTAGCTTTTAACTAGTGCGGAGTGTGTTTCTGACCTGGACCATACTTCCCTTGGGTCCTTATCCAGGGACATCTCATCTTAGGTCATCAGTACTTTACACTCAGTAGTTTTATATTTGGTCATATTAATTAGTCAATACTTAAAGCCGTCAGTGAGTCCAAATAGAACAAGGCTTTCTAAAGGGGCTCTTCTGAAATTCTCAGGCTTCTCCTGCAATATGCCTTTCTCCAGACTCACCCACCCCCCTTCCTTATTGTTTTGCTCTGATTGTTTTCTTTCTTTGTCCTTTGACTCTAAGGCTTCTCATGACTGATAAATCCTTGCCTCTTCTCCCATTGTTAATAAAAAAGCGATCCATGCTGGTGACTGTGTGTCATTTTGAATGTTCAGGAAATTTGAAGTAAATAAATGAGGTAGAAACCGTAGTTTAGATGAAATTCTGGAGTTGGAAAAACATGATTATGAAATATAAATGAGTAAATATGATTTGGACTGGATAAGGCATTGGGAGATTAATCATGAGCTGGAAGTTGGCTGAAAGGGGACCCCAGAATTAACCAGCCAGACTTGAAATGCCCATTGCTTTGAGACATGTCCTTTGTGATTTCTCATCACAGACACCTAAGGGGACAGCCAGGTGGGCGCTGACCACCCCTTCCATGTCCCTAGACCACACGCCCACACCTCAGACATTTGTGGGGTTTGGGGAAAGAATACAAACAGAGACCCTCAAACCATTTGTCTAGATATTTGAAGTTATAAATCAAGCTAACAAGCTGTAAATAAAATGTTCTATCCTCTGTCATGATGCATATATCGCTGTAATCACCCAGAAAGCCAGGTTCATTGTTACAATTCTTGTATCTTTGGATTTCTGCCCTGGAACTTTAGGGTGTCAAGATAACTAACCCCTTGCTGTGGTTCATGCCTCCTCCCCTTCTCTCCCACCCTGCTCCGTTGCACACCAAGAGGGACCCTAGTCCACTGTGTCTGGACACTCCAACCTGTGGTCCAAGCTCCTCCAGCCCAAGGGGAACACACATCTAGGGTGTGTTTTGTCCCAAGATGGAGGCCCCCAGGTCCTACTCAGCTCCCTGGGGAATCTGGTTGTGCTGGAAGGTAAAAGAAGAAGGAAACATCTACGTTTTCAGAATGGATCATTATGAAATGTGACATCTCCAGGGATTTTGGTTGTGACTTGGATTCTGCTGGGACATCCCCCAGGCACTGCTCTGCATATTGAGGTCTGCTCTGTGAGCCATGCCTGGTTTTTTGGGCAAAATCCATACATGGCATTTCAAGCTTACTCTGTTCAAGTTGGCCATTAGCTCTTTAGAAAAATCACTGCCGTATTTCCGGGGTATAGATGCCAGTGCAGGGTGGGGTGGGGTGGGGAGGAGCCTCCCCTGTAATTTGATTCATTTTCTGTTGGAGAGAAGCACAGCCAGAGTGCAGGCTTCTGCAGTGGTTGATGGCTTAATTGCCACATGCATCTCGTGGGGAGCACATACTTGGCATCCCTGCGCTTGACTCCCTGGCACTGGGAAGCAGCTGACACCTGGAGGGAGCCAAAAGGGTTGGTGGCTGCCACCCAGCAGTGAAAAAGGAGTTGGAACCCCCCCCCCCACCACCCGCCCCACCCTTGCTTGCATTTAAATCACCCCTTTGTTTTTAAGGACCTTGTAATCTGGCACCATTTTAGCCGCCAGGGACTGCACCTTAATTGTTCATATATTGTATCCCCAGTGCCTTGTGCACAGGCCAGGAGGTGAGCAACATCTGTTCGGTAGGACACACTGGCCCTGGGCTGGCTCACTGCAAGTGGCTTCACAACATTCCTAGTCTACATGCTCAGTACCTTCCCTTCACTTTCCCCTCTTGGTAAATTGTATTATTGGCTAGAAAATATTTTCCCCTCCCCTGTCTGGGATGGAGTGCACTTTCCCATCCCACTGATGTTGGGCTTGGCCTTGTGATTGACTTTGTCTAGTGGCATATGAACAGGTGTGGGGCAAGCAGAGACTTTAGAAGTGCTTATGTACAATGGCCAACAGGCACATGAAAAAATGCTCCACATCACTAATCACCAGGGAAATGCAAATTAAAACCACAATCAGATATCACCTCACACCGGTTAGAATGGTCACTATCCAAAAGATAAGAAACAACAAATGCTGGAGAGAATGTGGAGAAATGGGAACCCTCCTACACTGTTGGTGGGAATGTAAATTGGGGCCACCACTCTGGAAAGCGGCATGGAGAGTCCTCAAAAAGCTTAAAATAGGAATACCATTTGATGCAATAATTCCTTGGCCCCTTTGATTCTGTCCTTTGTCATGACAGGAGCATGTTCAGATAGTAGCTGGCCTCAGGATGAGGGGACTTGTGGAGCAGACTTGAATCCAACACATGGCCTGGAGCTAAGCCCAGCTGAATGCAGCCAGGCTTAGTCAAAGCCAGCAGTCGGAGCTAACCTTCAGGTCTGGGAGAGAGAATGAAATGTGTATTGTTGTAAGCTGCTGAGATTTTAGGGTTGTTTACTATGAAGCCTTAACAAAGCAATAGCTGATTAATATACCCTCACATGCTGGACAACACCTGGTTCAGAGCAACAGCAAAATTGTCTTTGATAATCACAGAGACCAAAAATAAGCAGATCTCGTTTTCTAGTATCATCATGCTCTGGTAGTCTTATAGCTACTGAATATCAAGATCCCTTAAAAAATTTTTTTTAATTGAAGTGTCATTAATATATAATCTTATGTTGGTTTCAAATGTACATCACAGTGGTTCAGCAGTTCCTGTGATTAACTTATATCGTGATTACAAATTATTGTTCCCCTTTATCCCCCTCCCCTCCCCCCTGCACCCATCCCAGTCCCTCCCCTTGGTAGCCACTAGTCCCTTCTCAGTGTCTATGAGTCTACTGCTGTTTTGTTCCTTCTGTTTTGCTTTGTCTTTATATTCCACAAATAAGTGAAATCATATGTGGATCTTTCTCCACTTGGCTTATTTTACTGAGCATAATACCCACTAGATCCATTCATGTTCTTGCAAATGGCAAGATTTCTTTTCTCTTTATGACTGAATAATATCCCATTGTGTATATGCACCACCACTTTTTTATCCATTCATGTATCGATGGATACTTAGGTTGCTTCCATTTCTTGGCTATTGTAAATAGTGCTGTGATAAACATAGGAGTGCGTATGTCTTTTCAAATCAGGGATTTTGTTTTCTTCAGGTAAATTCCTACAAGTGAAATTACTGCATCAAAACGGTATTTTAAGCTTTTTGAGGACTCTCCATGCCACTTTCCAGAGTGGTTGCCCCAATTTACATTCCCACCAACAGTGTAGGAGGGTTCCCATTTCTCCACATTCTCTCCAGCATTTGTTGTTTCTTATCTTTTGGATAGTGACCATTCTAACTGGTGTGAGGTGATATCTGATTGTGGTTTTAATTTGCATTTCCCTGGTGATTAGTGATGTGGAGCATTTTTTCATGTGCCTTTTGGCCATTTGTACTTCTTCTTCAGAAAAGTTGTTCAGGTCCTCTGCCCATTTTTTGATCAGGTCATTTGTTTTTTGAGTATTGAGGTGTGTGTTCTTTATATACTTTGGATGTTAACCCATTACCGGATGAGTTGTTTATGAATATATTCACCCATACTGTAGGAGGCCTTTTGGTTCTGCTAATGGTGTCCTTTGCTGTAGAGAAGTTTTTTAGTTTGATGTAGTCCCATTTATTCATTTTTTATTTTGTTCCCTTGACTGAGGAGATGTGTTCAGGAAAAAATTGCTCATGCTTATATTCAAGAGATTTTTGCCAATGTTTTCTTCTATGAGTTCTATGGTTTTATGACTTACATTCAGGTCTTTGATCCATTTCCAGTTTACTTTTGTATGTCAGGATCCCTTTGTTTTATATTAACACCCGATCAGTGAACACATTCCCATCTATCCCCACTAGTTGTTCTACCTCAACTCCTTCAACTGAACTTTGTAAAATCTAGCTGTCCTTCAAATTCCAACTCTGCTACTATCCTCTTTCTTACATCCTTCACAGTGACTTGATTCTTCCTTTTCTTCAAATCCCCACAACATGTTTTGAGCCATAAAATTTAACCCAGGATCTCTTGTATATAGTGCTGTGTATTCTTCATGCTGAAATTCCTCCTCCTTGTACCTCTCTCCTCCCTTAGCTTCTGTATTTTTGCTCTCTTCTGGTTTTATTCCTAAGAAATTTCCACTATTAAAACAAAAGCAGATGTTTGTTAGGAACTTCTGGGTAACTTTTTGTTTTTCCGATTGAAGGGCCCCCACCCATGAGATGGTGAAATTCCTGCTCCTCTTCCGGGTCCTCGGTTCCCGCCGGCGCCACCTGAAGCCCAATCACCCCTCGCCCCCCTAATCCCAGCACCTAGCCAATAGCCACCAGCCCCGTAGAAGTGACACCACAATCACCCCATGCCCCTTCCTATATAACCCAGCACCTTTCCCTAATAAAGCGGAATTCTCCGGTGAATTGCTGCTGTGTGTCGCTCCTTTCCTTTCATTGGTGCCGAAACCCGGGAGACGGGACACCCCAACTGGGCCCCGTCTTCCCCCCGACAGCAGCAGCAGCTTGCCCTCGTCCTCTTTTTCCGGCGCTGGCTCCTCACACTCACCACTCCTCTGTGGCCTTTGGGTAAGTTTTCCCCCGGAGTGGGCCGCTCTTCCCGGAGCTATCGCAGCGCCATTGACCGTGATCGTCCAGCAAGGCCCTGACGCTCGGGGACGAGGAGGGAACTCTCCCCGCCTCAGGCCTTCATGGCTGCGGCGGACACTCAGTCCCCTCCTCCAACAGCCATAAACGAGGGGACTCCTTCACGGATGAGAACGCTCCCTTCCCCCCGCCTCCTTCCGTTCCGTCCGCCGAAAATTCCTAGTACTAGGTACCTCGTGACTCTGGCACTCTGCCTTCTTAGAGAGTCTGGGTGACGACCCACACCTCCTAAGAAACCGACTCGTATACGAGTTTCCGCAGACCCCCAGGGATCATCGGGGACGCCCTTTGTCTCCTTGCGCTCTGCTCCCAGTCCGAGGATCTCCGTTCGTCTTCCCCTGTTTGTCTCCTTCTCTGTCCTTTAGCCATGGGAGCCTCCTCATCCCTCCCTGAAAGCTCACCTCTTGAATGCCTGCTCAAGTATCTAGCCACCCTCTCCCTGACGCCTGATATAAAACCAAAACTTCTCCGTTAATACTGCTCCCAAGATTGGCCGACATACCCCCTAGACAATCACAACCAATGGCCCGCAGGGGGAGCTCTTGATCCTAACATCACTCGCGATCCTTTAACTACTGCCAGCGCCTGAAAAAATGGAAGGAGATTCCCTATACTGAAGCTTTCCCCCTCCTCCCCCCGCCTCCCTCGCCGCCGCTGCCTCCCCCCAAGTTCTCCTAGCCTGCAAGCCGTCTCCCCCCGCAGAAGCCTCCCGTTCACTCCCTTCCCCCTCCTCTCCTACAACAACCCCTCCCCCTTCCTCCTCCACCATCTCCTCCCCCACCTCACTCCCCTGCAGATCAAGCCTGAGCCTTTCAGCCCCCCTCTAAGTCCCGGAGCCTCCTCCGTCTTTGCCCCCATCACCTGTTTCTCCCCCACAGACTGAGCCTGAACCCTTCAGTCCCCCTCAGACTCGGTCCCGAGGGCCTCCCAAAATTATCGCCCCCCTCCGGGAGGTAGCAGGATCTGAAGGCATCGTGCGCGTTCACGTCCCTTTCTCCTTAGGACATTTAGCCCAACTTGAGAAATGCCTAGGTTCCTTTTCCACTGATCCCACGACATATATCAAGGAGTTTCAATGGACCCTCCAGTCATACAGCCTCACACATCATGACATTTTCATGCTTCTGGCCAATACCCTCCTTCCTGAAGAGCGTAGACGAGTTTGGGACTAAGCCACCGAAACCCACAGGACTGACCCCACCTACCCCCCTGGCCCCACCGCTGTCCCAGAACAAGACCCACACTGGGATTATAACACCGCCATCGGTCTCCGCTCTCGAGATATCTTCGCCTGCTGCTTAATAGCGGGTCTGAAAAACGCAGCTCATAAAGTAGTCAATTTTCAAAAGCTCCAAGACATAATTCAAAGGAGGGAGGAGACACCCTCTGAGTTCTTAGACAGACTCACTCAAGCCCTATTACAGTTACCAGCCTGGACCCAGAAATGCCTGACGGGAGACATGTCCTTATGACATACTTCCTAGACAATCCCATACCTTTCTCCCACTCATTCCTGGTTATGCCCCAGTGTCCCATCCCTTTACTAGGACGGGACATCCTTTCTCTCCTCCATGTTTCCATAACTATATCCACTCCCACAGCCCCCAGTACTCCCTTCCTGATGGCCCTCATAGCTGACGACCCCCCTCTACCCAATGAAAGCTCCAGTTCCGCCCTCATACACCTTGTAAATCCCAAAGTTTGGGACATTACAAGCCCCTCCGTGGCTCTATGTCCTCCTGCCTCTATCAAATTACGTGACCCCTCTCAGTATATCTGTCAGGCCCAATACCCCCTAACCACTTCAGCCCTCATAGGCCTCCAACCCATCATTCAAGATCTTTTAAACAAAAATTACCTCAGACCCACTCACTCCCCATTTAATACCCCCATATTAGCTGTTAAAAAAACCAACAGATCTTTCCACCTCGTCCAAGACCTTCGCCTCATCAACATGGCCATCGTCCCTATCCATCCCTTAGTCCCAAATCCATACACCCTTTTATCGCAGATCCCTGCCTCACCCTCCCACTTCTCAGTCCTAGATCTCAAGGACGCATTTTTTTTCTATCCCTCTGGACCCCTCCTCCCAAGATTTTTTTGCCTTCACCTGGACAGACCCATACACAAGACATTCTGAACAACTCACTTGGACAGTTTTGCCACAAGGCTTCCGAGTCCACCTTATTACAATACGTGGACGATCTTCTACTCTGCAGTCCCTCGTGGGAACAGTCTCAACTTGACACGGCCTCCCTACTTAACCTTCTAGCTTCCAGAGGTTACCGGGTATCCCCCATCAAAGCTCAAATCTCTTCCCCTTCTGTCACTTACCTCGGATTTCTTCTATCTCAACAAAGAAAGTCCGTTACCTTAGACAGAAAACGGCTCCTCTCTGACCTGCCCGTTCCCAAAACCAAGACAGAAATCCTTTCCTTTCTAGGCCTGGCTGGGTATTTTAGAGCGTAGATCCCTAACTTCTCCCTGTTGGTAAGACCCCTATACGACCTCAGCAAGGGCCCCCCTGAAGAACCATTATCCTCCTCACCCCGACACTCCTTCATTAAGCTCCGTCGAGCCCTTGTGGAAGCCCCAGCTCTCCATCTTCCTGATTTGTCGAAGCCCTTCTCATTATACATTCATGAGAAGTCCAGTCAAGCTCTAGGAGCCCTAGGCCAATATTATGGCCCATCCTTTGCCCCAGTAGCTTATCTTTCCAAGCAATTAGACTCCACAGTTCGGGGATGGGCCCCCTGCCTACGGGCATTAGCCGCTGGACAGCTCTTGCAGAAGGAAGCTCATAAACTGACATTCGGGGCGCCCCTTACCATTCTGTCCCCACATCACCTAAAGGATCTCTTAACCTACAAAAGTTTACAGACTCTCCCTCCCTCCAGACTCCTGACCTTACTGTCCTCTTTCCTCCAAAATCCCGTTCACCCCCTTTGCCATCCATACCCGAATCATGACTTTTTCCTCCTTTACCGTTCCCTCACTCTCTCTTGCTTTTTTTCCTCATTCCTATTGTCTTCCCCGCCACCCCAGCCTCCTTTGTATGGCGATTCAAAGTCAGACAGACTTACACACAGCATCTAACAAAAATTACTGCCCTCATTGCCACATCAGACTGCCCTCTGAAAGGCTGCTCCGAGCCTTTATACCTCCACTTTCCTCCCTCCCCCGAAGTGTTCACTAGCAGCTACCTTTATTCTCCCTACCTCTGCTTCCTCTATGACCAAAAACAAGCCCGTTGCAGGCGATGGCCAGACACCTACAGGTATGTCCCTACAGGTCTTGCACCATTCACTACATGGGTAACTCCCGGTACCCACGGTATTACTCCTCCAACCCATTCTCTTCAATACTAACAAACCCCTTCCTTACCTGGCTTTGGCCCATTGCAGGCCCTATAATAATCATTCTCCTCGCCTGTCTCTTCTTGCCTTGTAAAGTTTATCAAATCCCAAGTTGGTAAAATCTCTAATCAAACTTTCAACCAGCTTTTACTCAGGAACTACCAGCTTTTAGCCACAGAAGATTCCTCACCCTCACGTGACCTCCTCACCACACGCTGAGACGGACCCCTCTCTCCGCTGGAAACTGTTCCTGGAAACAATGGCCGCAGACACCTGGCTTCTGGCACCCGTATCCTCTTGGCACCATTAGAATCAACAAGTCCTCAACCTATGGTTACAGGGAACCTTCATTGATTTCCAACCTGAAGAAGTCCACAACTACTCGTCCTTACTGTGGGGAGTCCTATCAACCCTTTCCTCCCAGTCCTCAAGCCCTCACTCCCTTCTCCACCCCCGTTCAGCAGGAAGCAGTCAGAGAGAAAGCAACGTCCAGAACCCATAGAGGAGAAAGGGGGGAATGAAGGGCCCCCACCCATAAGATGGCGAAATTCCTGCTTCTCTTCTGGGTCCTCAGATCCCGCCGGCGCCACCTGAACCCCAATCACCCCTCGCCCCCCTAATCCCAGCACCTAGCCAATAGCCACCAGTCCCGTAGAAGTGACACCACAATCACCCCATGCCCCTTCCTATATAACCCAGCACCTTTCCCCAATAAAGCGGAATTCTCCGGTGAATTGCTGCTGTGTGTCGCTCCTTTCCTATCACTGATGATCAACTGTCCTACTTTCCTCCTGCCTTGAAAGATAAGGTGAAGGTTGGAACTGTGATAGCCATCTTGTGACCATGAGGCAGGAAGCCTGAGGACAAAAAGCCCAAGTCTCTGACTAATCCTGGGCTTCTTACTTCTAGACCTTTTGACATGCAAGTTATTAAAGCCACTGATAATTAGGCATTCTATTTATAGCTGAAAACATTCCTAATATAATTTACATAGTAAAAGAAAGTAGGTGCCATGGAGAGCTTAACTGTTCTTGATGTGGTATCTTATCCATCAGTTTGTAAATGCAGCCATGATCAGTGACTCACTAATCAACCTCATCAAATTAAGGTCATCTATTTCTATAATTCACTTCTCACTTTCCATAGTTATCCAGGGGTCTCTGTCTCAACACCTCTACACCTCTTTAACCATACATAGCAGAGGGCTTTGTGACATTCACATGAAGCAAGGATTATAAGATTTATGACTTCCTGGCAGTTTCAAAGGAGCACAAAGAGAGAACACAGCTCATTGGAACTATAAGCCTGGGGTGGTGGCCAGTTGTCATCTTTAACTCCTGGTCTCAGCAAATGTCTAACCACAAAGAAAAGTCACTCCACAATTAGAATACACAATCTAGTTGGGTATCAAAGGTTCAGTTCTCCTAGGTCAGTAAAGAAGTTGGGATGTTTGAGGGCAAAGAGATTTGCCATAGACTAGAGAATTTAGTCAGTGTCTAAGGATACAGATTCTCAAACAATATGAAAAACAATGCTGTTTGTCCAGGCATCTTCAAAGAAGGAAATGTATCACTTGGAGAAAGCCACCTTGAGGAAGCCAGAGGGATCATGTTGTAATTTGGCCTCACCTATAAGCTCTGGACTTTGTTCTGGCTCCTGGGCAGTTACCCCAAAATCCTTGGTGTTTCCCAAGTGACAGGAGGGTCTTTTTTATTAGTGTACCCTTGAACCGCACCTGAGTTTATGCTGAGGCGATGACTCAGGAGGGGGCCCGGCTGGCCAGGGAGACCAACCACATGATTAGAGGGTTGGGATTTTGGTCCATGTAAATTAGCTGGATATCAGGGAGGTGGGGGTGGGGAGTGGGGGGATGGAAATCTAATTCAACCCATGCCTCAATTAACCAGGCCTTCAGTAAAACCTGGACACCAAGCACAGGTGAGCTTCCTGGGTTGGCAATAATCCAGGTGTATCCACCAGACTTCAGTCTTATCCACATTCCCCAGAAGTCTCCAAGCACCTCCAGTAAACTGAGTTTCCAGCCGATTTATTTTTATTTCCAGTTTTAGAGTCTCTGTCCCAGGACCTGGGCCTGCCCCATGCTCCTGCCTTCTGGGTCACACTGTGGTTCTACTCCACCCCAAGATGCAGGGCACTGAAGCCGGGGCTTTCACTCTTTACTCACAGACTCCCAGGTGGAAGAACAAAGATGGCCAGTCTCCTCGCCACTGCCAAAAGGCTCGAGAAGCTCTTTCAGATTCTTGTATCTGACAGTTGGCTTGGAGTGATGCAGGGCAGAAGCACTGAACAGACCATCCTGTCTTTCTGAGTGAGGGAAGAGGAGACATAGAGCTGCTAATGCCCACGTAGGGTGCCAGGTAGCTTACAGGAGCCTGCACATCTTCTTTTTCTCCTTAAACGTTTTTCTACCATACCAGCACCATCATATGAAGGTGCTGGCCTGATACAGCTTTTTAACCTACAAGATTCAGGGAGGGAGGACAGGGGACCCTTGTCCCAGTAGTCAAGATATCTCAGTACAGTAGTTGCTGAAATGCTCCAGACTTGTGCTTGGGGACACTCAGCATAAGGAGATAAACAAAAACAATTTCATAGAAGCCCTTAGGAAGTCACCATGTCCTATAATTAGAGACACCACAGATCTACTAACAAATAACAAAATGGCCAGACCAGAATCAATTAACAAATATTTGCTGTGCACCTTCTCAGTGCCACTGGGTCCTGGGAATAAAGCAGTGACCTACATCATCCCTGCCTCATGGAGCTGACAGCCCCTCAGGCCCCCCTTCCTATCACTGAGCATCTTCTGCAGGGAAATGCTCAATGGTGGGTGACAAGGGTAGACAGCTTGTGTCCTAACCCTCCCTGACCTCTGGGCTTTGGGGTATCAGATTGGGTGGCCTGGATTAATCAGCCCCCAGCCTCTTAACAACTATTTGTCAACCAGAATCTGCATCCAATTCAACTCAGTGATTTGAAGGTTAGTCACTTTTTCTAATGATCTCTTTTTAAAATGAAAGATGACTCCACAAAGTGCTGCTATTTGGTAGGGAAAACATGAACATCAGCTGGAGCAAACATTGGAAACAAACATTAGAATCTACATTTAATATATAATATGCTAGCTTCCTAAACACTCACCCTGTACTACATCATAGTGAGGCTATGATTTACAAGAAAACCTTAAAATAACCCAAACACCTTGGTGTCCAGGAGTTAATGGTGCTTTCATGATGGTATCTTATCTTAGGCAGAGGGGGTTCATGGTAGATCTCCGGCCAAATAACCGAAGGCACCACAGAGTGTTCATTCTCTAGCTATTGAAAATTGTTCAAATTGGTTTCCATAAACGTTCCATTCTGCCCAGATGGATTTACCCTAGTGCTGACCAAAACAGAGCAATTTTGCAAAATTTTTCCATCACAGTTAAAAGCCATTTCCAAGAAATAGCAATAGGATAGCCCTAAGAGAAAGTCCCCAGCTCTGTCTGGTGGAGTCTCTGCTTAGCAGACTATGCCTTTCCCCAATATGGCGCTTCTCTTTTATTTAAAATGTCAAGGTCACCATGAATTGGTGTTTCAGCTGGTAACTGCCTCTGCTTGGTTTTTGAATTAAGAGATTTAAGCAGATAGCCAAACAAAAGGGAGGCAAGATGAGCAACTACATATATATATATATATATATATATATATATATATATATATATAGCCTAAGTGGGCATTAGCACCCATGCACTCATGATTTAAATATATTATTCACTATAGTAACTCTTCTTTTTAAAAATTTTTTATTAAGGTACGATTGATATACACTCATATGAAGGTTTCACATGAAAAAACAATGTGGTGTAGTAACTCTATCTTGTTCCCTCCATGTGAATCCATTTCAATGAAAAGGAAGATGTACTATTAGAAATTTCAAGAAAGTACATCCCCATTACTAACCCCATTTTGTTAATTTTTGCTGATTTTCTTCCAGAACATTTTAAAATCTGTTGGGGCCAATTACTTGATGCAATGGGAGGTACTCTTTTTAACTAACAATCTCAAAAATGATTCCACTCTGATTTTTCATTTCCCTTAAGAACACAAGCCCAGTTCTGGAGGCAGGTAATTCCATGTTTAAAGTTAGGAATTCACTCATCAAAATAGCATCTTCCCTCATTAAAGAGGCATTAACTCTTAGACATTCTTAGGTCCATTTTTTAACTTACACCTAGTTACAATTTCATTCTGACTTAAAATGCAGTGATACAAAGGACAATGTCATGGTCTGTAAGTTTTCTTCCTTCATGACTAAACATTTTAAAGAGGTAGTGAAAAAGGCATCTGTTTATCTGCTGAAGCGGAGACAGTTTTTTTTTTTTTTTTTTTAAATAATTATTTTTTATTGAAGGGTAGTTGACGCACAGTATTACATTACATTAGTTTCAAGTGTACAACACAGTGGTAGAACATTTATATACATAATTCTAGGTTCCAGCTATCACCCTACCAAGCTGTTACAATATCTTGACTATATTCCTTATGCTATACATTACATCCCGGTTACTTATTTATTTTACCATTGGAAGTCTGTCCTTTTTTTTTTTTGTGAGGGCATCTCTCATATTTATTGATCAAATGGTTGTTAACGACAATAAAATTCTGTATAGGGGAGTCAGTGCTCAATGCACAATCATTAATCCACCCCAAGCCTAATTTTCGTCAGTCTCCAATCTTCTGAGGCATAACAAAGAAGTTCTTACATGTAGAACAAATTCTTACATAATGAATAAGTTACATAGTGAACAGTACAAGGGCAGTCATCACAGAAACTTTCGGTTTTGCTCATGCATTATGAACTCTAAACAGTCAGTTCAAATATGAATACTCATTTGATTTTTATACTTGATTTATATGCGGATACCACATTTCTCTCTTTAATATTATTATTTTTAATAAAATGCTGAAGTGGTAGGTAGATATAAGATAAAAGTAGAAAACATAGTTTAGTGTTGTAAGAGAGCAAATGTAGATGATCAGGTGTGTGCCTGTAGACTATGTGTTAATCCAAGCTAGACCAGGGCAATAAAACATCCACGTATGCAGAAGATTTCTCTCAGAACAGGGGGGGTGAGGTTCTAAGCCTCACCTCTGTTGATCCCCAATTTCTCACCTGATGGCCCCCCTGCGACTGTGCCTGTCTTAGGTTGTTCCTCCCTTGAGGAATCTTACCCGTCTCTGGCTAACCAGTCATCTTCCGGGGCCATACAGGGAAATGTGAAGTTGGTAAGTGAGAGGGAAGCCTTATTGTTTGAAACGGTTAGCTTTTTACTTCTTTGCATATTTATGCCCTGTGGCTTCTATGCCCAGCATTTGTCTTGAAGTATCTTTACCACTTGGAGGAGTTATGATACTCGGTAAATTTGATATGAGGCACGAATTCTATTTAAGGGTTGTAATTAGGAAGGAAGAAGAAAAGCAATAGAAGTAGCAGGCGGAAGAAAACATGGGAAGATTGATTATTTCTTTGACAAATCTTCTTGTAGAGTAACTTCAGCATCTATAGGTTTTAAGCTACTACTTAAATTGCGCACACACATTAACATAATAGGACTATAGTTACATAACCAAAGCATATCTGTAATTACCAGCCATCTCCAGTGAAACCAAGAAAACCATTAAGGCACCTTAGGCATTTGTGAAAACTTATCTATGATATGGTGGATATTGTCCAACTGAACTTGAACAGTCTGAGAGAAATCAGACAAATTAAAACAACCCATTCCTGGGGACTGTTCACATGCCATATGTTCTTTTAACAGTAAATAGTCTGTAGTTGTAAGAGTTTGGAGCGCTACAATATGCACTTCTCCTAATTTTTGATTGAGTTCCAACAGTATAGATCCAGTCAAATTTGTTGTTTTACTGTATGCACAGGCCAGCTTAGGTATCTCCTTCCTCATTCCCATGGCAAGTCCAGGAACTGGTGGGATGAGTGCATCTACAGCTGTAGCAGTGCGTGGATCTTTGTTGGGGTTTTTTGATGATCATCTTCTGGCATGAGTCTTCCAGAGAGTGCAGATGTTGGAAGTTCTTTTTCATATCGTATCTTAGTTCATTTTCGGGGTAGCCCAATTAGGCTTTGATCCTCTGTATAAACACAAACAGACCCTTTGCCTACACTTTTATATGCCCTTTATACCCTTGTGTAGAACTCGTTGGAGGTTACCACACAGGAACTGCACTTTTTTTTTTTGCTTTGTTTTTGGTATCACTAATCTACACTTACATGATGAATATTATGTTTACTAGGCTCTCCCCTATACCAGGTCCCCCCTATAAACCCTTTTACAGTCACTGTCCATCAGCATAGCAAAATGTTGTAGAATCACTACTTGCCTTCTCTGTGTTGTACAGCCCTCCCTTTTCTCCTACCCCCCCATGCATGTTAATCTTAATACCCCCCTACTTCTCCCCCCCTTATCCCTCCGTACCCACCCATCCTCCCCAGTCCCTTTCCCTTTGGTACCTGTTAGTCCATTCTTGAGTTCTGTGATTCTGCTGCTGTTTTGTTCCTTCAGTTTTTCCTTTGTTCTTATATTCCACAGATAAGTGAAATCATTTGGTATTTCTCTTTCTCCGCTTGGCTTGTTTCACTGAGCATAATACCCTCCAGCTCCATCCATGTTGCTGCAAATGATTGGATTTGCCCTTTTCTTATGGCTGAGTAGTATTCCATTGTGTATATGTACCACTTCTTCTTTATCCATTCATCTATTGATGGACATTTAGGTTGCTTCCAATTCTTGGCTATTGTAAATAGTGCTGCAATAAACATAGGGGTGCATCTGTCTTTCTCAAACTTGATTGCTGCATTCTTAGGGTAAATTCCTAGGAGTGGAATTCCTGGGTCAAATGGTAACTCTGTTTTGAGCATTTTGATATACCTCCATACTGCTTTCCACAATGGTTGAACTAACTTACATTCCCACCAGCAGTGTAGGAGGGTTCCCCTTTCTCCACAGCCTCGCCAACATTTGTTGTTGTTTGTCTTTTGGATGGCAGCCATCCTTACTGGTGTGAGGTGATACCTCATTGTAGTTTAATTTGCATTTCTCTGATAATTAGCGATGTGGAGCATCTTTTCATGTGTCTGTTGGCCATCTGTATTTCTTTTTTGGAGAACTGTCTGTTCAGTTCCTCTGCCCATTTCTTAATTGGGTTATTTGTTTTTCGTTTGTTGAGGCGTGTGAGCTCCTTATATATTCTGGACGTCAAGCCTTTATCGGATGTGTCATTTTCAAATATATTCTCCCATACTGTAGGGATCCTTCTTGTTCTATTGATGGTGTCTTTTGCTGTACAGAAGCTTTTCAGCTTAATATAGTCCCACTTACTCATTTTTGCTGTTGTTTTCCTTGCCCGGGGAGATATGTTCAAGAAGAGGTCACTCATGTTTATGTCTAAGAGGTTTTTGCCTATGTTTTCTTCCAAGAGTTTAATGGTTTCATGGCTTACATTCAGGTCTTTGATCCATTTTGAGTTTACTTTTGTATATGGGGTTAGACAATGGTCCAGTTTCATTCTCCTACATGTAGCTGTCCAGTTTTGCCAGCACCACCTGTTGAAGAGACTGTCATTTCGCCATTGTATGTCCATGGCTCCTTTATCAAATATTAATTGACCATATATGTCTGGGTTAATGTCTGGATTCTCTAGTCTGTTCCATTGGTCTGTGGCTCTGCTCTTGTGCCAGTACCAAATTGTCTTGATTACTATGGCTTTATAGTAGAGCTTGAAGTTGGGGAGTGAGATCCCCCCTACCTTATTCTTTCTCAGGATTGATTTGGCTCTTCGGGGTCTTTGGTGTTCCCATATGAATTTTTCAATTATTTGTTCCAGTTCATTGAAGAATGTTCCTGGTAGGTTCATAGGGATTGCATCAAATCTGTATATTGCTTTGGGCAGGATGGCCATTTTGACGATATTAATTCTTCCTAGCCACGAGCATGGGATGAGTTTCCATCTGTTAGTGTCCCCTTTAATTTCTCTTAAGAGTGACTTGTAGTTTTCAGAGTATAAGTCTTTCACTTCTTTGGTTAGGTTTATTCCTAGGTATTTTATTTTTTTTGATGCAATTGTGAATGGAGTTGTTTTCCTGATTTCTCTTTCTGTTGGTTCATTGTTAGTATATAGGAAAGCCACAGATTTCTGTGTGTTGATTTTGTATCCTGCAACTTTGCTGTATTCTGATATCAGTTCTAGTAGTTTTGGGGTGGAGTCTTTAGGGTTTTTTATGTACAGTATCATGTCATCTGCAAATAGTGACAGTTTAACAACTTCTTTACCAATCTGGATTCCTTGTATTTCTTTATTTTGTCTGATTGCCGTGGCTAGGACCTCCAGTACTATGTTAAATAACAGTGGAGAGAGTGGGCATCCCTGTCTAGTTCCCGATCTCAGAGGAAATGCTTTCAGCTTCTCGCTGTTCAATATAATGTTGGCTGTGGGTTTATCATAGATGGCCTTTATTATGTTGAGGTACTTGCCCTCTATTCCCATTTTGCTGAGAGTTTTTAACATGAATGGATGTTGAACTTTGTCAAATGCTTTTTCAGCATCTATGGAGATGATCATGTGGTTTTTGTCTTTCTTTTTGTTGATGTGGTGGATGATGTTGATGGACTTTCGAATGTTGTACCATCCTTGCATCCCTGGGATGAATCCCACTTGGTCATGGTGTATGATCCTTTTGATGTATTTTTGAATTCGGTTTGCTAAAATTTTGTTGAGTATTTTTGCATCTACGTTCATCAGGGATATTGGTCTGTAGTTTTCTTTTTTGGTGGGGTCTTTGCCTGGTTTTGGTATTAGGGTGATGTTAGCTTCATAGAATGAGTTTGGGAGTATCCCCTCCTCCTCTATTTTTTGGAAAACTTTAAGGAGAATGGGTATTATGTCTTCTCTGTATGTCTGATAAAATTCCGAGGTAAATCCATCTGGCCCGGGGGTTTTGTACTTTGGTAGTTTTTTGATTACCGCTTCAATTTCGTTGCTGGTAATTGGTCTGTTTAGATTTTCTGTTTCTTCCTGGGTCAATCTTGGAAGGTTATATTTTTCTAGGAAGTTGTCCATTTCTCCTAGGTTTCCCAGCTTGTTAGCATATAGGTTTTCATAGTATTCTCCAATAATTCTTTGCATTTCCGTGGGGTCCGTCGTGATTTTTCCTTTCTCGTTTCTGATACTGTTGATTTGTGTTGACTCTCTTTTCTTCTTAATAAGTCTGGCTAGAGGCTTATCTATTTTGTTTATTTTCTCGAAGAACCAGCTCTTGGTTTCATTGATTTTTGCTATTGTTTTATTCTTCTCAATTTTATTTATTTCTTCTCTGATCTTTATTATGTCCCTCCTTCTGCTGACCTTAGGCCTCATCTGTTCTTCTTTATCCAATTTTGATAATTGTGACATTAGACCATTCATTTGGGATTGTTCTTCCTTTTTTAAATATGCTTGGATTGCTATATACTTTCCTCTTAAGACTGCTTTTGCTGTGTCCCACAGAAGTTGGGGCTTAGTGTTGTTGTTGTCATTTGTTTCCATATATTGCTGGATCTCCATTTTGATTTGGTCATTGATCCATTGATTATTTAGGAGCGTGTTGTTAAGCCTCCATGTGTTTGTGAGCCTCTTTGTTTTCTTTGTACAGTTTATTTCTAGTTTTATGCCTTTGTGGTCTGAAAAGTTGGTTGGTAGGATTTCAATCTTTTGGAATTTACTGAGGCTCTTTTTGTGGCCTAGTATGTGGTCTATTCTGGAGAATGTTCCATGTGCACTTGAGAAGAATGTATATCCTGTTGCTTTTGGATGTAGAGTTCTATAGATGTCTATTAGGTCCATCTGTTCTACTGTGTTGTTCAGTGCTTCCGTGTCCTTACTTATTTTCTGCCCAGTGGATCTATCCTTTGGGGTGAGTGGTGTGTTGAAGTCTCCTAGAATGAATGCATTGCAGTCTATATCCCCCTTTCGTTCTGTTAGTATTTGTTTCACATATGCTGGGGCTCCTGTGTTGGGTGCATATATATTTAGAATGGTTATATCCTCTTGTTGGACTGAGCCCTTTATCATTATGTAGTGTCCTTCTTTATCTCTTGTTACTTTCTTTGTTTTGAAGTCTATTTTGTCTGATATTAGTACTGCAACCCCTGCTTTCTTCTCACTGTTGTTTGCTTGAAATATGTTTTTCCATCCCTTGACTTTTAGTCTGTACATGTCTTTGGGTTTGAGGTGAGTTTCTTGTAAGCAGCATATAGATGGGTCTTGCTTTTTTATCCATTCTGTTACTCTGTGTCTTTTGATTGGTGCATTCAACCCATTAACATTTAGGGTGACTATTGAAAGATATGTACTTATTGCCATTGCAGGCTTTAAATTCGTGGTTACCAAAGGTTCAAGGTTAGCCTCTTTAGTATCTTACTGCCTAACTTAGCTCGCTTATTGAGCTGTTATATACACTATCTGGAGATTCTTTTCTTCTCTCCCTTCTTATTCCTCCTCCTCGATTCTTCATATGTTGGGTGTTTTGTGCTGTGCTCTTTCTAGGAGTGCTCCCAGCTAGAGCAGTCCCTGTAAGATGTTCTGTAGAGGTGGTTTGTGGAAAGCAAATTCCCTCAGCTTTTGTTTGTCTGGGAATTGTTTAATCCCACCGTCATATTTGAATGATAGTCGTGCTGGATACAGTATCCTTGGTTCAAGGCCCTTCTGTTTCATTGTATTAAATATATCATGCCATTCTCTTCTGGCCTGTAGGGTTTCTGTTGAGAAATCTGATGTTAGCCTGATGGGTTTCCCTTTATAGGTGACCTTTTTCTCTCTAGCTGCCTTTAACACTCTTTCCTTGTCCTTGATCTTTGCCATTTTAATTATTATGTGTCTTGGTGTTGCCCTTCTTGGATCCTTTCTGTTGGGGGTTCTGTGTATTTCCGTGGTCTGTTCGATTACTTCCTCCCCCAGTGTGGGGAAGTTTTCAGCAATTATTTCTTCTAGGATACTTTCCATCTCTTTTCCTCTCTCTTCTTCTTCTGGGACCCCTATAATACGGATATTGTTCCTTTTGGATTGGTCACACAGTTCTCTTACTATTGTTTCATTCCTGGAGATCCTTTTGTCTCTCTCTATGTCAGCTTCTATGCGTTCCTGTTCTCTGATTTCAATTCCATCAATGGCCTCTTGCATTCTATCCATTCTGCTTATAAACCCTTCCAGAGTTTGTTTCATTTCTGCGATCTCCTTTCTGGCATCTGTGATCTCCTTCCGGACTTCATCCCATTTTTCTTGCGTATTTCTCTGCATCTCTGTCAGCATGTTTATGATTCTTATTTTGAATTCTTTTTCAGGGAGACTGGTTAGGTCTGTCTCCTTCTCTGGTGTTGTCTCTGTGATCTTTGTCTGCCTGTAGCTTTGCCTTTTCATGGTGATAGGAATAGTCTGCAGAACTGGGACGAGTGACGGCTGGAAGGACTTCCTTTCTTGTTGGTTTGTGGCCCTCCTCTCCTGGGAGAACAGCGGCCTCTACTGGCTTGTGCTGCGCAGCTGCGCGCAGACAGGGTTTCTGCTTCCTGCCCGGCTGCTATGGAGTTAATCTCCGCTGTTGCTGTGGGCGTGGCCTGGCTCGGGCAGCTACTCCAAAATGGTGGAGTCGCGTTGGAGCAGGAGCTGCTGGGAGGCTATTTATCTCCGTAAGGGGCCTCCCTGCTCCCTGCAGCCCAGGGGTTAGGGTGCCCAGAGATCCCGGATTCCCTACCTCTGGATTAAGTGACCCGCCCTGCCCCTTTAAGACTTCCAGAAAGCACCTGCCAAAACAAAACAACGCCCACCAAAAAAAAAAAAAAAAAAAAAAGTTTTTAATTAAAAAAAAAAGGTGGTCGTTCGTTTTTCTTTATTCTCCGGTGCCAGCCTCAGGCCTCTGCTCACCGGTCGGTCTTTCTGCCCTGTTTCCCTAGTATTGGGGTCCCTATCCCTTTAAGACTTCCAAAAAGCGCTCGCCAAAACAAAACAGCCAAAAAGCAAAAAAAAATGGTCGCGCGCTTTTCTTATGTCCTCTGTCGCCCAGCCTCCAGTGCCTGCTCACTGTTCTTGCTGCCCTGTTTTCCTAGTATCGAGCGCCCTGCACTCTGGCCCGGATGGCTGGGGCTGGGTGTTCAGCAGTCCTGGGCTCCGTCTCCCTCCCGCTCTGCCTGCTCTTCTCCCGCCGGGAGCTGGGGGGAGGGGCGCTCGGCTCCCGCGGGGCCGGGGCTTGTATCTTACCCCCTTCGCGAGGCGCTGAGTTCTCTCAGGTGCGGATGTGGTCTGGATATTGTCCTGTGTCCTCTGGTCTTTATTCTAGGAAGGGTTGTCTTTGTTATATTTTCATAGATATATGTTGTTTTGGGAGGAGATTTCCGCTGCTCTACTCATGCCGCCATCTTCCGCCCCTCTCCGCGGAGACTGTTTTTAAGAGCAATGCTATAGAAGTTACCCGGTTGAGCCACTTTGCCTCGCGTTAAGGAGACAGGACAGTGTGTGGTGAGATTTGTTGTTCCCAGAGGCGGTGAGGGGGGGGCATTGTGAGCTCATCAGCACTTAGAGGACAGAAAACAGATCATTTATCGGTAAGAGTGCTTCATTTCAGTCTACCCAAGTATGGAAGAGAAACTCATCTCTCCAAATCTGGCCCATTTTTCATGACTCAGTTGGGTTCTTAACAAATTCCTCGAGCCACACTTAATCTCCCTCGTCTTTGAATTCCTTTAACCCTTTGGCTCACTGGCCATAGGTTTCTCGGACTGGAAGGAAGAGCAGCTGGGAATTTATAGCCACTGAGCAGGGTAACAGGGTCAGCGGGTAGAAAAGTATCACGAGGAACTTGGTTAGACTCCAAGGGTTGGAGAGGTCTCACTAACTGGCTCAGTAGGAGTCTTGCTAAAACTTGGCTCGACAACAGTCTTTACTAAAATTGGGCTCAGCCAGCCAAGAGAGGCTTCGTGGAGAAGCAGGCTTGGAGCAGCTTGACTAAAGTTTGGTCAAGGAGGGAGTGCTTGTCATCTCCACCTCACAGAAGCTCAGAGACGAGAGATGAATTGTCCCCAGTTACACAGGGAACAAATTACAAAACCATGACTACAGCAGTTTCCTGTTTCCACCATAACAAATTATAACAAACCTATGGCTTAAAACAGCACCAATTTATTATCTTGCAGTTCAGAGAGTCAAAAGTCCTAAAAATCAAGGTGTCAGCAGGGCTATATTCTTCCTAGAGGCTCTAGGAGAGAATCTATTATCCTTCCACCTTCTAGATGCCCCCTGTGTTCCTTGGTAGCTCTGTTTTCTAAGTGTATCGCTCTAATCCCTGATTCCGCCATCCCACCTCCTCTGACTCTTCTGCCTGCCTCTTTTCCTTATAAAGATATTGGAGATTATATTGGGCCCACCTGGATAATCCAGGATAATCTCCCATCTTCAAATCCTTAACTTAATCACATCTGCAAAGTTCCTTTTGCCATGTAAAGTAATGTATTCCAAGGTTCCAGAGATTAGGGCACGGACGTCTTTTGGGGAGCATATTAGTCAGGATTCTCCAAAGTAAAAAAGAAGCAATGAGATTTGCTTTATTTATTTATTTACTTATTAATTATAAGAATTGTCTTGCTTAATTATGGAGGCTGAAAAGTTCTGTGATCTGCTATCTGCAAGCTACAGAACTATGAAGGCCAATAGTGTAATTCAGTCTAAGTTTGAAGTCTTGAAAACCAGGGAAGTCAATGGTGTAAGTCCCAGTCCAAGTCCAAAGGCCTAAGAGTCAAGAACCCAGTGGTGTAAGTCCTAGTCCCAGTCAGACAGCAGGAGAGTCAGGAGCCCAGGTGTCGGAGAAGATGGATGTCCGGCTCTATCAAAGAGAGCGAATTTGCCCTTCCTCTGCCTTTGTTCTATTTGGCCTTCAGTGGGTAGGCTGATGCCCACACACATGGGTGAGGGTGACTTTCTTTACTCAGGCTACAGATTCAAATGCTAACTCTTCTGGAAACACCCTCACAGAATCACCCAGAAATAATGTTTTACCTGTCATCTGGGCATCCCTTAGCCTAGTCAAGTTGACACATAAAATCCATCATCATAGGGGGTCAGTATTTTGTTTACCATTGCGATGTAGCCTCTGGTCTTTGTCACTTCCAAAGCCATGCTCATCCAAGGGCAGGCACCCTGCTCCTGGGGCCCACAGCTGGAACGTGGGCACACACACAGGAAATGTTTCTCTTGAGATATCGTGCCTTCTCTGAGTTCCTCTGTGCACACTGCTGATCATGACAACAGTGACGAGGCCAAGCCCCTGTGTGGTGGTCCTGAGCCTCTTGTGTGTCCTTCAGAGCTGAGGATTTTCTCTCTGGAGAAGATGTCTGCATCAGCTAGGGTCCTGATGTCCCTCTCAAAGGGACGATTGCAACCACTTCACTGAAGTACTACAAAAAGAAATGCTTTCACGGTACACTAAGGACTTTGTCACGAACAATATTTTAAAAGTCACGATAATGTAAATGGTGACTAGTAATTGAAAATAAAATATTAATATAACCACCTTGAGAAGAAGGCATTAGGAGATTTATAAAACTTGCTTCTCACCTGACATAACAGGAAGCTGATAGTGTTTAAAAGTGATACATCATAAAATTATGGCCTGAGTATATTACTTAGAAAAATGCAGGAAGCAACCAGGAGGAAAGATGAAAAGAGTTTCTAGGGAGCAGAAATTGAGGGCAGGAGATGGAGATTTTTTAATTATAAGCCTTTCTGGATATTTTCCTTTAAAGTCAGACCTTAAAAAAAAAAATCCAGATCAGTCCTTAGCATAGAATTAAGGAAATGTGATGACTGGAAATTGGACAGGTCATGTACGAGCTTTCCTAGAACAATTTCAACTTGTTAGGAGAAAAGAAGAAAATAAGCCCTTTTGCTGAAACATGTACAGATGAAAATCATATGTTGATGAATTGCCGAGTCTGTATTTCCCTTGCTATTCAAACTCAGCACAAATAAGCAATTAGGTCCAATTTAAAAGGCACTTGAAATCATATCATTCTATTATGCTTCCACCAGCATTTGAGGCACTTTCATGTAGACATAATTAATTAGAAAATAATCAAGGTATATATCTATATGTGTGTGTGTGTATGTATGTATATATATGGGAGAACGGCACTTTCACTTCCTCACAGGGAGAACCAAACTGTAGGAAATCCTGTTCAATGCCAGGTCTTATCTCCCAACAGGGCTGAGACCAGCATCACCTTTAGTGAGGATTAATCCTAAAGGACCTGGGCTTATTACCTTATGCAGGTCAGTGGCCTCTCTATGAAAATGTCAAATGAGAGGCCACAGTTACCCAAAATACCCTCCTATGCCTAAAATATCCCTACCATCACCCTTGCCAGGGACCAGCAGTCTCCAACCCCACTCATTTATCTAGGTTAAAGTGCAGCGCCCAGGAAGACCTAAGGAAAATACCAGCAAATCAGTCAGGACGGTCCAAGGAGGGAAAAACCTCCCAGAATATTTCTGTGTGCCAAATATGTGGGGTGTTTCCACAGCAAGCAGTTCTCTAATTCTCTGCAGATACCAGCTGGGTGTCCTACAATTCAGTTTGATTCTGACACTATCTACCTGGAGAGGGAGTCAGATCCCACAGGTGAAGGGCGCAACCCCACAAGACTGCCCCTACTTCAGATGCCAGTCACACACTCCAGATTGTCACCTGTACTTTTGACTGACTGGCTATAAATTCAAGTTCCCACAACTCCCTCCTTGAGTTTGATAATTTGCTAGAGCAGCTCACAGAACTTAGGAAAACTGTTTACTTACTAAATTGCCAGTTTATTATAAAAGGATGCAATTAGGAACAGCCAGATGGAAAAGATGACTAGGGTAAGGTATGTGGGAGAGGTCATGGAGTTCCCATGAGCTGTCCAGGTGAACCAGTCTGTTGGGAAAATGGGAGGTTCCAATAAGTTAAAGGATTGGAACCACTTGGTATGTATGAAGTATTGAAAGGGACGCATCAGTGACCAGTTGTGATTTCCTAGAATGTTCACTTTTCATTCAGATGCTTTGACATATGAGTCAGCCATAGACAGAGTGGGGAGTGTTAATAATATATCCCAAACTGTCTATCATAAGATGAACTGAGTAAGACATGGTTGTAAACTAAGGCAAAGTAATGTTAATGAGAACCCTCCCCAACAACTTCCAGTGAGATTCAGCTCTGGAGAGATGTTGATATAGCATCCATCCATCCATCCATCCATCCATCCAAGAGAGAGTGAGTAACTGCTCAAACCATTAAATACTGGAATATTGACCTTGACTGATCATGCCCATCTCAGTGCGGCTGGAAGGAAGTGGAGAAGACGCATTTGTGAATAAATCAGGGAGGCTTTCTTTTCCTTTGGTTTTTCAGCTCACTCCAGAGCCCCTGAAATCATAAAGCTCATGATTCTCCTCATCATAAAATCAAACCAAAATTATTCACAAGCACAGGAAAAATCTTAGCAGTAGTATGTCAGTAAATATTTAACAATTGGCTCTCTGTAGAAAGAAAACACTGATATGTAGCTTCTCTTATGATCTATTTCTACCCATAGAACACTTCTGATACCAAATGTGTGGATTTTTCACACCAAGCAATTCTTCAGTACTCTGCAGACACCAGCTGCTGTCCTACAGCCTAATTCAATTCAGTTCTGACACTGAAAGGATCCTAAGCCCAGGAGCTCTGTGGCTTTTGAGGTGTACCACCCTTCTGACATTCACCAACCCAGAGGTTCCCAAACCCCATCATTTAGGGTTTAGATAAAGGTTCCATTATTTAGGCGGGCTAAATTATTAAATTTAAATTAGATTTTTGGCCACTGGTGATGAACTCAATCCCCAGCCCTTCTCCCCACCTTGGAGTTCAGGGATGGGGCTGAAAGTTCCAACCCTCTAATCACACAGTTGGTTCCCCTGGCAACCAGCCCTCCACCCAGGAGCTCTCCAGACAGCCTCTAAGAGCCACCTCATTAGAATAAACTCAGGTGTGATTGAAAGGGGCTTATTATGCTCCTCTCACCCCATCACTCAGGAAATCCCAAGGGTTTTAGAAGCTCTGTGCCAGGAACCAGAGACAAAGACCACATACATATTTCTTGTTATATCACAGTATCACAGTAGCATTTGCCTATTTCCATGGTGTAAATATTTCCAGTCCAGCCAGTTTCAAGCTACCAACTGAACAGCTCTGAACATGGAGCTGGGAAGAGATGCCGCAGAACTGGCTCTCCCCAGCTGGTAGGAGCCAGCTCCTGCACACCACTGGGTCTAAACAAACGCAGAGTCAAGTTTTGAGAAGGGGAATGAAAACTACACCTCTTCCCATTATTCTGAGCTGGAAAGATGGTCTACATTCAACCACTTTCTGCTTTTCTATCTTGTGTACATTTATTTCATTCCGTTTGTATTATCAATGAGCTGAAGTACAGCTCTACAAAAAGGTGAGATGGGAGGATGTTAAAGTCATAAAGGACATGGTCCCTGCCTTCCACACCGAGTCTCCCTGTCGAGTCATGGACTTGAACTCACCTGGTCCTCACAGCACCACTGTAAGGGGAGG
The DNA here is from genome assembly GCF_030020395.1 of Manis pentadactyla. Lineage (NCBI taxonomy): Eukaryota > Metazoa > Chordata > Mammalia > Pholidota > Manidae > Manis > Manis pentadactyla. Next base: position 146,210,575 of record NC_080023.1, on the reverse strand, counting down.
GGAGGAGAACTGCATCCTTCTCCCAGTCCAGGCACTTTCAGAGACACCCCATTACCCCTCACTGGGGAGCAGACGTAAGGCAATGTCAATGCTGGTTCCCAAACTTAAACATCTAAGGGCTCCTTTCAAGGGCTTGCCCTCCTCTTGTACACAGACTGCTTAGCCAAGTTTCACTAGAAAAGAGGTTTGAAGCCTTTGGGATTGTGTTGCTGTCCTACCCATACTTCTGTCCTAAAGGACAATTTTTGCATTGCTTACATGTCAAGTTGTTGCCATTCGATAGTGTATTTTCAGAAGATAGAAGGCAGGGTTTCCAAGCTGCTGCTCCACTGTGTCAATGCACGCAGGCTAGACAATTGGATTGAGAACCACAAAAGTTGATTCTTTCTTCCCAGGTAATGTACTTGAAACTCAGGTAAGTTACCCTCAGGTGACCAACAAGCAAGGTCTTAACAGAAAAAAACCCAGCTGAGTTTCCATTAAGGACATTTCATGGAGCCATAGGAAAATTGGACACGTTATTGCCCTTTAAAAATAGGAGCTGCAAGTATTAAAAAGCAAAGCATCATATTTAATAATCACAGTGTGAGAGTTAATCATAAATTACTACATCTACATACTCATATCATGTACTTAAAAATATAAAAAATGATTAAAGCAAAATTTAAGGAAATAGGAATATGAAGTGTAATTAGCTGGTTTTATCTGCAACAGCTACCTGTTCTTAATTACCTCTTCATCAGCCTGGCTTGTATTCCCAGAGGAAACAGAACATTCATATTTATTTTAAGCTCATTTAAACAAAAACCATTCAAGGACATATATCCAGTACAAATACTTTGGGGCTACCGAATAGCAAAAGCCATTTCAGTTGAATTCCATTTAGTGGGCTTCCTATTAAAAAGAAAATTAAAACAGTCCATTTCCCACATAGTCAGAAGATGTTAGTTATATTGCTTTCTAATATTTCCAGTTCTTAAAGTGCCCCTTCTTCCTTTCTTTTTTTTTTACTTGAAAAAGAAGATGAAAGGGTCATATTGTAGTATGATCCCTTTGATATGAGTAGAAATCCTTTACTTGCTGATGGAAAGGTGCGGTTTCTTTGGGGGCAAGCAGTCTTAGTCAGGAAACTTCCTTTGGGTGCCTCTCTGGGGATCAGCCTGCAGTTAATGGGGCAGCTCCTCATTTATTTCCATAGTCACAGCTTGACCTTTGACACGGACTTCTTTTTAAAGGGATCTGGAGTAAATCACTGGGACCCTATTCTAGAAACTCTATCTATCCCAGAATTGACTTTACACCTCTCCCTTTTACTAAGGAGGAAGGAATCAATCCTAGGATATTTGCAAACCAAAAAAAAAAATAAGAAAGAAAGAAAGAAGATCTGTTAGAAGCTGCTGTAAAAACTAACAATGCAGCAAGAAGATGGCTTCAAGGAGATAAACTATATACAACAGCTGAGGCTCTAATGCCATGTTTCGCTGATGAAAACCTTCTTGAGGTGCTTTAGAGAACAAAACCGTATTAGGAAGTCCCAGTTCTGTCTACAGCCAAGATGTACACACAGTAGCCCCTTGGGGTTTTTCCTGAATATTTCTTTGTTCTATAACTGATCATATTGTAAAAATGAAGCATTCTCTATTGCAGTGTCTGCACAGAAAGTTGCACAAAAGAAAAGCAATTTCTGGTTTGTTTGTGTGTCTGTTGTTTTGGCAGAATCTGAGGAGAGAAGGAAAATTTGGTGGTAAATAAATAATCTGCCTTTCCGTCGCACTAAGAGAAACACCCCAAATATGCAAGAAAACTCGCCATTTCAGAAGGCAGCCCAAACAGCCTGGCACCCCCTTCACCGGTTGCCTTGTCCTAGGTGGAGGGAAGTCCCCACCTCCGCCCCCTGGGTTGTTTGCCAACATCCAGGTACCCAAACTGCTGAAGGCCCCGGGTCCCAAGAGAGAGCCTGGGGCTCACTGGGAACTCTGTTCCAGTCTGTGCACAGTGCCTGCCCTTAATTGCTCCCTGGTTCCCAATGCCCCCGTGGTCGGCTACAGAGCTCTCCAGTTACAGGGAAGAATACAGAACGTTCTTTTCCACCAACTCTCTACCCCCACTTCCCAGCCTGCAGTGTGTAGTGGAGGGCATACACAGCCTCCACCCAGGGGCATTGCATAAGTGCATTTGCTTATAGAAATACCCCAAGTTCCTCCTCTGGACTCTGTCCCAGGCCTCAGGACCCTCCTCCCACCTCCCTATTTCCCTTCTCAGTGCAGCGCCACCCCTCATTAGTTCCAACCTCATTTTTCCTAGACAGATGTGTGTGCTTTTGGTTATTCAAGCATTCCATTATCCATGTGGTACTTTAATGTATGTTATTTTATTAATGCACCAACAGCTTAGCCTGAGGATTCCTGCTACCATCTCATCTCATGGATGAAAAGGCTGAAGCTCAGAGTGTCCAGGACAGCCCCGTCACACCGGTCAAAGGCAAAGCCTGGCGCCTAATGGGTCTTCCACCAACCATGTTGCGGGCTTCTCCCCGCTGGGCCAGTCTGGCTAGCATTCTTCTCAGGCACCGACTTCTTCGTAGCCCAAACTATTTTTGACTGATTATTGCATGACTTGGAAGAGCTCATTTTTGAGACTGTAGCTGGAGATTTCACATCAGACATGCTCAGACTGTTGTGATGGGAGTGGGTCTTAGCTCTAACCTGTCCCAAAGCTGCTCGCCCTCAGTGTGAGGAGAGGGGGTAGGAGTAGGTGAACACGGAGGGGGTGGCCCAAGGCTGACTGAGGTGGGGCCCCCTCAAGGCTTGGGACACTGAGGCCTGTGTGGGTAGCTCTTTGTAGATACCTGAAACACAGTTCTTCAGATATGAAGAGGGACATCCTCTGAGTGCAAGAGCCGCAGCCATTGAAGGGGGGTGTTATATCCTGAGTGTTTGTGTCCTCCACCCCTCAAATTCCTTTGTTGAAATCTAATCCCAGTGTGTTGGTGGGCCCTTTGAGAGGTGGCTGGGCATGAGGGTGGAGCCCTCCTGAATGAGATTAGTGCCCGGATGAGAGGTCCAAGCTGGCTTGTTGCCTTTCCACCAAGTAGGAAACAATGAGGAGTCAGCAGTCTGCAATCCAGAAGAGGGTTCTTACCAAGAACCCACCATGCTGGCATGCTGGTCTTGGGCTTCCCGTTTCCAGGACTGTGAGAAATAAGTTTCTGTTGTTTAGCGGCTACCCAATTTATGATATTTTGTTACAACAGCCCAGACTTAGACAGAGGTAAGTGTGAAGTACCAAAGGACTGAGATCTTAGACTCCAAGCACCACGCAGGGAAGACCCTTCTTCAGGGTGACGCTGTGAGCTGGACAACATGCCCATTTTACGGACGGGAATGAATTGAGGCTCAGGGAAGTTAAGTAACCAGCTAAGACGCAACCAGGATCTCACCTTCCCAAGCCCACCTTCCACTCTGCTGCTTAGTTCAGGGACCTGAGGGAAATGAACCCCCTGTGCAAGGCCAGTGCCCCCTCCCTGGGCTGGTTCTGGGGCTGCCCACAGGGCAAGTAACAAAGTTCTTGGCTCAAATACAAGGGTCTGAAGTTTACCTTCACCCTCTGAGACATGTGGAATGTTTCTGCCCTCCTGTCCAAGGCCCTGGACCCCCTTGCCACTGAGCTTGGGTGGCCAAGGCTTTGAGCAGGCAGCAGAGAAGCTGTGTATTCAAACCCTTAAAAGAGTATGTGTCAAGTTTGCCTTGGGGGGAACTGTGCCAAGGGGTCTTGCCATCCCACAATTATTCTACGTCCACGACTCCGACTTGCAACATAAACAGAAGCTGTTACGTTGGCCCTTGGCTGGTACATAACAGAGTTGAACCATCTGTTGGGCGGTTTGCCCAGGCAGTGTCTAGCTATCAGCAGCCCATTTTATCTACAATGGTCCTCTCTAATACAAGGGAGTTTGGGGGTGCTTTGCTAGAGGCCAAAGAAACACAATAGGAATTCGGTTTGTGCCTCCTTCTCTGATCTTCCAAGATGCCTTTACAGAATCCTCAACCTCCTGACACTTGCTGCCTATCAAAGTGCTTCCCTTTCCCACAGTTGTATTTAAAAACATCAGGTAAAAGTAGAGCAGGTTGGGGAACTTGGGGAAGGGTCCCCAACAGCTTCATGGGACAGAAGTCAGCCCATCATGAGGTGATTCTTCCCAGTCTCCTGAGCGAGGCAGGGCAGGGCTATTTTTTCCACTGGTAGAACCAAGAGATGACACATCTTGCTGAAGGCAAAAAGAGCCAAGGCTTAGAGGGAACTTTCATGAGACTCTTTACTGTCCTCTCTTGGCACTCACCCAGCTGAGGGTAGGTGCAATGATAACCGGCCTGGAACAAAATGCACCAGGTGCCAAGAACACTGCTGCTCTCACCTGGATTGCCATGCTGTGCGCTGAAATGTTGGAGGGCAGAGGCTTCCAACAGCTGTCTGTCTGGTCCTAGACACATTTCTCTCATACTATTTCTTTCTTCAGGCCTCTTGTCTCTGACAGCTCACTCACCGTGGAACTATCCAGAAAGAGTATGAGGAAGGCACTTGGCACTCTAGTGAGGGAGGACATCATGGCAGCCTCACCCTCCATGGAAGCATCTGTCTTCTGTTCCAGAAGCTCAGTGACTGGCCCCTGCTGACCATGCCCATTCCACACATCTCATCTTTGTCAGAGTTGCCACCTATATGCCCAAAGAGATAAAAATAAAAGCAGAATGAACTTTACATCCTGTATCTGCCAGGGTTCTCCCTCCAAACCAAGTGTAGGAATAAACAGCCAAAAGAAGAGACAAGCGGGAGAGGATGGAAGATAATGAGATGTGACACGGGGCAATTAGACCTGAGGACACCCAGCACCAGCTGCACAAACCCGTGTGTGTACCCAGAACACGGAGCCCAGAGCAGGAGCCGTGGGGTTCCTTCCCAAATGACTCTAGTGCAGCCGCAGGAGCAGGAGTAAGTGCATGTTTTTCTGTAATTGTGGAACTTAAGACACAATTTATCAGGTGCTCTCACCTTCCTCAGGTCTCCTATGCTCTATCATGTTTAGAATTGTTGTTGGTAATGAACCCTAAAAGGGATACATTACAAAATTTTAATTGAGTTCTTAGGCTCCTTAAGGCAAAACACTGATGACACCATCTTGGTCTGAAAATCACATTCACACTGTGGAAAATACCATTTCCTAGGAGTCTGTCTTCCTTGGTCAAAGACTGCGTCTTGGAAATGTGTGTGTTAGGATAAGAAGATCCTTTGAAATATTATCATATCTTAACCTGCATTTCACTCATAACACACTAAGAGTGACCAATGGTGAGAAGTCTGTGCCCACATGGAAAAAAAAAACCATTTTTCTCCAAATTCTTTTTCTGAGAAGTCAGTGCCTTGGACATAATGTTCACTTCCATTGAAGAACATCTCTTGATAAGTAGAAAGAGTACTTCAGGAAGGAATCTGATGATGTAAGTTCAGTAACCTGTTTCAACACTATGTCATATCCTAGTACGGAATTTTTACTGACATAGTAATTTTGGGGGCAAGTTTAATGGTTTTTTAAAAATAATAAACTTACAGGATGTCCAATAATCAATAGTCTGTGATTTCAAATTCCTGGCAGAAAAATAGTCCATAGGTCAACTTGTCTGAAACAAAAGTCATTATTTTCAGCTGTTCCTGTTGCTGTTGATGTATACACATAAGGTTAAGTCTGTGCATGCAGGGTTCATACTTCCCGAGTTCACATTTTGTTTACTACTCAAACCATCCAAACTTGGACAATTCATCAAACTTTACTAAACCACGATTTCCTCATCTTTAAAATGGGAATAATAATGGTACATTCCTCATGTAGTTGTGGGGATTACACAAGTTGATAGACATAAGGTCTATGAACTGATGAAAAAAGTCATCAGCATATGTTTTTAAAACTTATGTTCTTAAAACTGAGCAGATTAGACTTGGAGAACAAAACATTTTTAAGTTAGTCAATTGAAAAACTTTTCAGGAAATTAAATACTTCTGCTGTCAATACGGCAGATCGATGTTAACGATATTCTTCCTGTATGCCATAGCCTTGAATTTGCATCAAGCCTTTAACCATATCATTTTTGTTTGCTTTTTCAAAAAATAGAATTTACTTTTCAGGGAAGTTTTAGACTTACAGAAAAATTGAGACAATAGTAAAGAGAGTTCCCATATATGCTGTGCCCAGAATTACCTTATGTCTACTGTCGTACACGACTATGGTATGTTTGTTAAACAATTAGTGAATGCTGATACATGATTATTAGATTATTAGCTAAAGTCTTTATTCAGATTTCCTTAGTTTTGGCTTAATGTCCTTTTTCTGTCTGGGGATCCCATCCAGGCGACCACACCACAATTAGTCATGGCACCTCCTTTTGGTTCCTCCTGGTGGTGACAGTTTCTAAGGCTCTCCTTGTTTTTTATAACCCTGAGTGCTTTCAAGATTACTGCTCACATATTTGCCTCACTAATGGAATTTGTCTGATGTTTTTCTCATGAGGGGACTGGAGTTATGGAAGTAAGTGGCCATTTTCACCACACCATATAAAGGGAACGTGCCATCAACGTGATCTCACTGTTGATGTTCACCTGGGTCACATGACTGAGGGAGTATCTGTCTGATTTCTCCACTGTGAGGTTACTCCCCACCCCCTGCCCTTTTCCTGTACTGTGCTCTTTGGGAGAAGCACTCCGTGCAGCCTACACTGAAGGAGTGGGATTTTCTACTTCCCCTTGTTGAGGGCAAAGGATCTATATAATGATTTGAAATTCTTCTGCATTTCCTCTTCTCCCTCATTTATGTATTTATTCAATAATTTAACCACGTAAGTATGGGCCCATGGATATTTACCCATTTGGGTTCTAGTGTGGCACTACTTTATTAATTTTGTTGCTCGCATTGCTTCAGTTTTGCACTGGGAGACCTTTCAGTCGGTTTCTGGGTCCCTCTGACATACTCCCATCAATGTTCTTTTGTTGTTGTTTTGTTTTTTAACACTTCCTTAGTTTCAGTCACTGCAAAAATGCTCCAGGCTCATCATGTATCTCTCCTGCCCCAGTCCTAGAAGCAGCCATTTCTCCAGGAAGCCCTATTTCCTTCACTGGAGAGTGGCAGTAGAAACCGAGACAGGAGCTCGGTGTTCTAGTTGCTGCTGTCCTTTCTTTTAGGTATTTTCACAGCACAGAGCAAAGTACTACATGTGTTAATACCAACCCATACACACACACACACACACACACACATATATATATCCAGAAATATTTCTGTATGTAACCATCTACATTTATTTTAAGCTAAACATGAGCGCATACTGATGTCTCCAACTCTAACCTGTTACAACATGGATCATTCTGTCCTCCTAACCCCTTGCTTATTGGTCATGTTCACTCCGAAGGTGAGAAATCTGGCTGCTATCATTTGCATCCATTTGTTTAACTGTTCAGTTGCGATATACACGTACCAGGATCATTGACCTGTACCTCCATGGAAAACGATGTCATCGGCTAGACTATAGGGCATGCGCAGTGCCTCTCACCCCTAGTGTTATACACCCCACTCATTTCCAAAGTTATTTAGGTCAGCATCTTTCCCCCCACCCACTTCCCTGAGGTTGGGCACTGTGATTTTTAAACCAATAAACAAACAACTGGTTACTGCATTAATAATAAAGGAATTTCATATGGTTAAATATATGTATATGCATGTATATACATATTTATATACACATATATTTCACTTGGCTTAGAAAAAACAAGTTACAGAAAAAGATAAAAATCTAAGTTTTATATAAATAAGAGATCTAACATACATTGGCATCAATAAAAATATTCTGTTTTTTTGACCTATTTTTGTCAAACTTATCCAGTTTTGTTCATGCAACCTACTAACTGTAACTCACATCGCTCATGCCATCTAGGGAAATGTTCTCCTTTCTCCCACTGTTTTTGAATCTACACATTATTTTCTCCTGAGAAATAAATTTCAGGTACTTGAACCACACTAAGCCTTGACCCCAGCTTAGAACAAACCACACTAATTTGTTGAATTCCAGACTGAATCCTGTTTGTTTATGTATACTGCTTTCTTAAGTTAACAAATTAAGTTTCCCCCACCTTGCCATTTCTTTATGTTTATATCTATAATACACAGTTATGCACATTCTATTGAACCCCATAAAAAGCTATTGTCTAAAGTAAAACAAAATTATGTTGAGGATCTAGGGGATATCATGGCAACTAGAAGGTCAAACTTCAGGAATCTTTAGCTCCTAACAATTTAAATAAAGGGATAAATATGTCGATTTTCAAAATTCATCCCTCTGGTTTCCTTGACTAACCAGCATTTTTCCTGAATCAAAGAAAATTCAAGGCTAAAGAAGGGAATTCTTGAAAATAACTCCTGGATTTCTAAAATCAAACTAGGTAGGATAGACACGAACTGACAGCTACCTGCATCAATTAAAGAGGAATTTCTGAGGCTGTTTTAATGAAGTGGCAATTTTGCAGACAATGTAGAATTCAAAAACACTAAGGAGATGTTAGGCACCAAGATGCCAAGCACATAAAACAGCATCTGGCAGGTTCTCTTTGGAGGCCTCCTGTGCCAGCATTTCACTTAGATAAGAGAAAAAAGTCTTTTTTCAGCAATCTTCTTAAATGCTTTAATTTGACACTATCTGAAAGTGATACTTAAGTTGCGGAAATCACATTTAATTGCAGCAGTCTGCTTGCTATTATTCTACCATTGTTTCTATTTCTCGTTAAGCTCTTAAAGACCCCATGGAAAAGAAAATATTCCTTAATTGAAATGCTTCCATACTTAGTGAATTTTTGCCCATCTAGGCCAATTATCCTGACATATGCTAAGGCAGTAGTAGTCATATTATAAGGTCAAGGAATGCTAAAAATTACAACTCAGCTCTAAGACCTCAGCGCTTGTTTGCCTGTGTTTTTATTTCACTTGCTCAAACTTCCTTGAGAGTCTAAATCCTGTCTGAGCCACTCTGTATCCATAACACCTGTTTCTCTGCCTCAGCAGTGTTTGAGTAATGACTTCTTGGACAGCCTACTGGCCATGAGGCTTTGGGCTATGGACTGGGATGCAGACAAAGAAGTGGGCCCTGCCCTCCAGGGGCTAGAAGGAAAGGAGGACATGTAACTCAATGATCATAAGGTAGGGTGGCCAGCTACATGCTTCTGTTTACCAATGAATTTTGTGCTGAATACTGGGCTAATCCTTCACATTCATTACCACCCTTCCCTACCTACAGCAGCTCCATGATGCAGGGAGCAATGTAGAGACTGAGGTTCAGAGGAGTTAGTGAGCTTGCTCAGGTTTTCACAGCTAGTTGCTAGGTTGAGTTGAAAGCTGGGTCGCTCCATACCATAACAGAGGTGGCCATGGAGATGCAGAGAGGAAGAGAATGGAAACCACTGCAAATGGAGACAGAAGGGGGAGTTGGTAAGGCAGAATAAACACCCAGAAATGATAAGAAATCAAAACATTGATATACCATGATTAATGCTAGAAGAAACCTTCAATATCTGGACCAACTTCTTTGACTTGCAAGACTGGCAGAGGGTCATTAAAACTCTGCTCAAATATCTCCCGGGACAGAGAGAACTTGTCCCCTCATGGAGCTGGAAACCATTGGCAAATTTTGACTACATCATCTGCTCCACTGGGGAATCACTAATCAGAGTTACTTTATAAAGAGGAAGTAGGAAGCTCCTAATTGTCAGAGTATGAAAGTGTATAAAATAAACAAAATCACGAAGAAGTAAGATATTCTGGAGGGACAGTTCAAAACAGTATGCCATGACAAGTTAGCAAGATCAGAAGAAGCAATGGAAAAAGCAGTGGATGTTGGAATTTGGGATGAGAAAAAAAATAAGAGGATACAATAGAAAGGACGTCAGGTTGAGGCTTTCAGTTTGGGTGGGCCAGTATTAGCTTGTTGGGAAAGAAGTGCAAGCCAACCTGTAAAATTCAGGGTATCAATATGTGAGAATATGGTAGAAATAATATTTGACAACACTCACCAGGGAAAGGCCACACATCATGTGGTTCAGCAGGCTAGTAGCACTTGCTAATCTCCTGGTCTTAATGACCTCATCTGTATACTGGGGGACTTGTTGCAGATCTTGCTAATATCCTTTAGAGGGTTTTAATTTAACTTAACATTATTTGATGCCAAAACATTTTTACATTTTTTTCCCTCTAAATCTGAGATAGCTGCCCCAAGTCTTCACCCTCCTGGATGGAGAAGTGTTTTCCTTCATTCATGTTTTCTACAAGTCTCTGAGTCCCATGTAGTCTAGAGCATTCTGCTAAGGAAACCCTGGTCTTCTAAACGTGTTGGTTCTTTTCATGGGTCCTTGGTTTGGGCCACCTTGAAGAAGCAACTTTTTCATCCTCCTAACAAACTTGGAGATGAAATTTCTTAGAGAAGTGAGAATCTGGGCTGTAGGGTCATGTAGGGGCTACCCCATTTGAGATCCCGCTATCCTCTGGAGAACAGCAGGTTTGCTCTCTGCTGTTGCCAGAGCTGGGCTCCAGTCTCGGGAAGCAATGAAAGCCTCTTTCCTCTTTCATTAGGCCCATTTGTACCTCTCCCAACTTTTGGTTCCTCCTTCCCCACCACACACTTCATCTGTTGGCACCACATGCTTAATTTTTCCAACAGAAGCCATGGGTGAAGGATGTCTTCCGCTTTTGGCCATGTGTCAGTTTATCTTTGGTTGTATGCTGGATATGGTATTAGTAAAATATTTGTTGAAAACATCTGAGGCCAAGAATGATGTCACTTTCTTCTGAAGGAGATTTGATTTGCCTTCGCAAAGGACCTTGGGGAACTAGCATTCCAAGATAACATTAATTCAAGTACTGGGCTCTTTACAAAGCAGCATAGAATGAATTAGATATTTTAAACCTTGATATAGCTATACAGGTGTCTCCCAAATGAGTATCAGCCTTCACTTAGAAAGATTAAGTTATTGCTAATATGGCTATATAACATATTGCCCCCAAACTTAGGACTTAAAACAGTAGCAATTATTTATTATCTCTCATGGTTTTAGTGACTCAGAAATTCAGAAGCAGCTCAGCTGGATGATTCAGACTCAAGATCCCTTATGATATTGCAGTCGAATGTCAGCTTCCAAGATGTCTCACTTACAAGACTGGCAAGTGGGTGCTGGTTATTGGCAGGGGACCTAGGTTCTTCTCCTTGGGGGTCTCTCATCAGAACAGTTTCACAGAGGGGGAGCCTTGCTTCCCCAGGCACAGTGATCAAAGAGGTCAAGGCATAAAACTTCATTGACTTTTGGGGCCTGGCCTTGGGATTCATTCATTGTCACTTGCGCCATATTCTATTGGTCATCCCGCATCAGCCCTCATTGAATATGCAAGGACACTAGCAAGGGCATGAATACTAGGTGGCAGGGGTCACTGCGGGCTTGGAGAATGACTACCACAGGTAGAAGTTAGGACTCAAATCCAGGTCTGTCTCTCGGCAAAGCCCTTTTATCTCACTATGCTCCTCTGCCCAAGCAGTATCTTTGAATTCGGGGGTCCTTCTGAAAGAAATACCATCCTAAGCCTGCAACAGCGTGGAGTAGGTAAATTGATTGTATTAAGAATGTCATGAGAGAGGCAGAGAAACCTGCACCCTTGGGCATGGTATCAGATAAGAAAAATGGGGGTCGCTAAGCTGAGGACAAGTCCAGTAAGAAGAGTTAGAAGGGACCAGTTAACTGCCACCCACTGTATACTTTGCTTTTTGATGTTCCTGGCATCAGCTATCAGAGATTCTCTGTGGGTGAATCTCTGAGCACTCTTTTATACCAAACAATCCTCCTGAAAAGCTTCCATTCGACAGACAGTAGTGCCATTTCTTAGGGAGTGCCAGATTTTTAGAATAGAAACTGACTTGTTCCTGTCCTAGAAAGTCTGCCACCTACTGGGTTTACCACAAGCCTCAGCAAACTGTCCAATCCATTCCATCCCCCAGGGTCTGCAGAACAGAGTCTCAGTTGGAAACACTGCAGTAATCAACTTGGTGTTTCTCTCTTTTTCTTCCAATTTATTCTATATTGATATTTAATAAGTGTTTCTTTGATGTTATCTCTATTCTCTTCATTTGTGGAATGGAAATAGAAAACCCTGTGGCTTTAATAGGCAATAACCATTGATGCATTGTGGTGATATATATAAATATTATTCTAAGTTCTAATGACAGTGACTGCTGGGGCCATTTTTCACAGAGTGTAATTCCCATTATTTTGAAAGACAAGTCTCAAGCAAGCATCTAGAAAGAGCAGTTATTTCCTTAGAGGTCTTAGCTTTCCTCAGTAAGGTTTTCCTCATGTTTTCATCCCTTCATACTCATTCAAACAACCTCTCTTCATTTCTTCTTTTGTTGGTGTTGATGCTAATGTTATCAATGAGACTGTGGGGCTCAAAGCTTGACAAGTAGGTAATCATTCTCTACCTTCTTGTATCATTATTTTCAAGCTGTTTTCACAAATTTCTCATTTAATTCAAGTGATAACTCGGTAAAGTAGATAGGGCAAACTTCCTCCCCATTTTACAAATGAGGAAGACAAAGGCCCGTAGATTTGAGTCACTGTAGGGCTGCTTCGATCCACAGTGAGCTGGGGACAGGTGGGGGTGCTGTGGGGAGCTGGTCCCTCCCCCACAGTGGGCCTCCCTCCTTTAGGATTATCCCGCCACACCGGGACCTGGGAAAACTAAAACACTTTATGAACACACCTTCATCTGTGAAAAGTTCTGCTACAAAAAAAGCCCTACTTTAGACCAACATATGTTCTGAGGGGCACTGGTGGGCTCTCTGTTACTCAAAAATTATTTTAAATTGTTTTTTCTTTTCAATTCAAATGCAGAAAGGATTACAGAAAACAATTTAAGAACCAACCAGATTCATCAGAGTTAACAATTTGCTGTAGATGCTTAAAGTCCATCCGTCTGTCTTATGAAACATGTTACAGAAACAGCTTGTTCCCTCCTTCATCCTTCCTGTCTCTTGCCCAAGGCTGCCCCCATCCCAAATGGTGCTTCACTCAGTTGCATGTTGCTCTACCAATACACACAGGAATGAGTCATGTGTCATGTGCCATCCTCTTTGCATTTTGGAAGAACTTGTATGAATAGTCCTTCTGCCTATACCCATTTTAGGCTCACTTCTGAACCCTGTCCCAGGCTGCTTTTTGCTTTTCCGAATGGCTCTCTCCTCTGGTGGTGTATGGTCATACTGGGAAAAATATGGGGAATGTCCAGGACATTAGCAGTTCCTACTGCAGCAAGTGCTGGCTTCCATGACTGCGGGTCCCTGCGGCAGGCAGAAAGCAGGGACTAAACTCTCCGTGTGGACTAAACCGCCTGGCCACGGCCCAGGAGGGCTGTAAAAGCCAACATTCCAGGACAGACTGGAACTTGAACGCAGCCATTTTACAGAGAGAAGCCAGGCCCAGAGGAGAGAATGATTTTCTTACTGTCATACTTCACAAGTTGGTGAGGCAGGGACAAGCTCAGGGGGCATGACAGCTTTGCAGGAACTACCATGCCCCACTCTGCATCCAGCAAACGGCAGGCCGTCATCCATTTGGTGACTTTCTTGTCTCTGGGTCCCTAGGGGATGTGGCATCGAACTCCATGCCCATGCCCCGAGACCCTGGCAAGCTGCAGGGACTTACATCCTTCCTGTCTCTGCAGCAGGGATGCGAGTTTGCGGCGAGATTAAGTCCAAGGACTGAAGAGCAGCCTCAAGATCTGTTGCTCAGAGCGCCCTCTGGGGGCCAACTGGATAGCAGCAGTTCTGACTCATCCAAGCTGCAGAGTGAGCCATTCACTTATCTTCTTGGGACTTGCTTCTCCCTCATGAATGCACTCCAGTGTCCACTCTCTGCAAGACCCATTTACTTCTTACTGCATCCATGGAGTAACTGACTCCCAGTCAGTATGTACTGTTTTGGTTTGCCAGTCGCATTGTGACTGGGGCTGGGGGAACCCAAAAGAAGAAGGAATCATCCAGGCCCTGGAGAAATCTAACACCTATTGGGTTAGACAAGCAGGCAAGCAGCTGACCAGACTCACAGCCAGGCTGGCCAAGACTGAACAAAGGTGAGAAGAGGGCTGGGGGACACAGGGAAGGGGGAAGCAGTGTCAGCCACTGAGATCCAGAGGCCTTTGTGGGGATGCCAGTGTGTGAATCCTCAAGGAGATAGGGATTTCTGGCCTAGGGCCTCTTCCATGGGTGCACCCACTCTGCCCCTTCCTTGTCTTCCACGATCCTCCCCACTGCCCACCCCTCAAGCCCTCCACCCAGGAATCTGAAAGCCAGATTGGCCTGTGTACAATTTCAGTTCTATATAAATCAGTAAAGAAAACATAGTTCTTGAATAGGAGCTGCAGGAAATTAGAAAACCGAAAGCAGCCTAATAGAAAAGTCTTATTTGGGAGGGAGACAAAAAGGGCTTTTCCTGTGGATCAGAAGGAACCTACAGGCAGGTTACTCTCCGAGAAGTGGAGGAGGGTATGAGGCATTAGCTCTGGGGCCACAGAGGCAGGAAGAAGCTGGAGGAAGGAGGGAATGGTACCCCAAGGGCAGTGACGTGCAGACAAGAGTGGCAGGGAGAAGCAGGGAACAAAGGCAGGGGTGCCTGGGGCATGTTTAAACCAGGGTACTTGGCTTATTTTACCTGGATTGGAGGGCTTAGGAATATTTGTCTTTTTATGAGGCCTAAAGATGGTTGTTCTTAGGGCACAAGGGAGCCACTAAGGTTTAGGAAGCAGAGAAGTGGCATGATGAAAGGTATCTTTGCATAGATGACATAGAAAAATGTTTCCTTCACACACTGGTTTCTGTGACGCGGCAGCAGCTCTCCCAGTACAATGGTCCCTGCAGGATCCCTATGTGCCTGCCTGGTCACCATCCCTGTGGGCAGAGCTGTGCCTCCTGTTGTCAGTGTCTGTGCTGGGCTCCCCCTCCACTCACATTTCCCAAGGCTTGCAGGGCCCTTGGGTGTTTCCTTGGCCAACACCCCACTAAGGCTTGCCACCCCCCACCTCCTATCCCAGGCTGAGCTCTGTATGTGTCCCTGTATCCAGCCTGCAGGCCATGTGCATAAGTCCACTGACTCTCTCCTCCTCCTGCAGCCTGGGTTCACACCATCCAGGATAAGAAATGCCATAGCTTCGGCAAGATCAGAAAAGAGCCAAGAGCCAAGTTCAACTCGGGGTGGAAAGCAGACTTCAGTGGCTGGAACCCACTGGTGGGCTCTGTTTATCTGGAGTATTTGAGGTGGGGTGGGAAGCTTGGGAAAAGGCTGAAGTTGAATGCATTTGGTAAGGAATGCCACTAGCTCTCCTCTGAGGGATTCATTTGCTCAGGGAACTAACCACAATCATTTGCAACTGGATCTAGTTTCTATGCAAAAGAAAGGCCGAATATAGCAGGGCCGTCTCTGAAGCCAACGGTCTTGAATCTCATTGTGGCTCTAGTCCTTGCTGGGTCATCCTGGGATAATCACTTCCCATCTCTGGACCTCAGTCTCTTCATCTGCTAAATGGGTAGACCACTTCATAGGGTGTAAAGGTTGAGCAAGATAATTCCTCCTAAACCCTTCACATAGGGCCTCAGGCAATGAGAACTCTTACTGATAGAGGCACCCAAGTTATTTGAAACACCTTACATCTACTTGGATTAATTACTGAAATCCACAATGCCTGACCAAAAAGAATTTGTTGCTCAATGAAAGAATCACAGGGCATTAGTGGGAAAAAATGCAGATCTTTATTTTTCAGTACCCACAGGAGATTAGGTGTCTCAGTCGGCTCAGGCTGCAATAAAGAAATACCAAAGACTGGGGGACTTACACAGCAGAAACCTATTTCTCACAGTTCTAGAGGCTGAAAAGTCTAAGATCAAAGTCTGGTAGGATTCCGTTTCTGATGAGGAATCTCTTCCTGGCTTGAAGACAGCCCTTCTCACTGGATCCTCACCTGACAGAGACAGAAACCTCTCTGGTGTTTCTACTTATTGGGGCGTGAATCCCAATCTCCTAACTTGGTCTCAACCTAAGGCTCTAACTCCAAATGCCAATGTGAGGTAGGGTTTCAACATGTAAATCTGGGGGGACACATTCACTCTCCCCTCAGCCAAGCTTTGGGTGTTCCCCTAGGGAGCTGCCATGCAGCTTGGGCTTCTGGGAGCAGGAGAGAAATGGGATTTAGGGAGTTTTATTCTGACACCTTCCTGAGAGTCTCTGGGAATGGGGGCTCATGACATCTTTCAGGTCTCAGATGGGCATCTTTGAGAGCTGGATGACTACTATGTGTCCTCTCCTCCCATGACAGTGACTATATTCTAAGGGAATTCATGGACTCAGGGCTCCACATTGAGGAACCCTGCAGGAAAGCTCTGACTCTCAGCACTGCAGGGCCCCAAGAGAAGAGCATGGCGGGCCGAGCTCCGAGGGTGGCTGAGCCTGAAGGTGAGCCCCTAGGCACCCCACCCAGCCCCCAGCTGGCAGCCCCTCCAGTCTGCCGGGGTCCAGCCCTCGGACAGTTGGCTGGCCATTCACTTGGTCACGAGGGCCGTGCAGCGCAGCCAATCAGGGTCATCCGGCAGTTGGTTCCTTGGAGACAGTTAAACCGACAGGCCTCTGTCGGGCCGTCCAGGGTCTCAGTGAGTCGGGACCATTCGTGATGCAGGCTCCATCCGTCGGCGGGCCGTTGCTGGGATGTTCATGGTCAAGGAGGTGGTGAACCGTCAGCAGGGAAGTGAGGTCTGGCCAGACTGCAGACTCCCGGAGCCCTGGAGAAGCAGACGCCTGGCTGCTCATGGGCGGGCGGAGGAGCTGCGAGGGTGGCAAATGTCACCCTCTCCCTGGTAGGAGGTGACGGCTCATGGCAGGGCCTGGAAGGACGAGCCCTCCTGGGCCAGGCCCACTCCCAGGGGCGGCCTCCCTCCTCTGACCAGAGCGCAGGCTCCCTTCAGAGCACACTGGGCGCAGGCTGGTCATCTGGGAAGAGGCAGGAGCAGCTCTGGGCCTGGGATTAGGGCAGGGTCCTGGGATCTGAGCTGCTGGGGTCGAGAGGGGGCCACCTGTCCCCTGAAGGGAGAAAGCACCCCCGTGGTTGATGGTGGGGAGTGCAGGCTGAGCCCTGGTTCTGTTTTACCATATCCCTCCTGGTGGGCACAGGTGGCAGTGCTCAGAGAGCCATGGCCTGGAAGGGAGGGCACCTGGTGCTGAGCTCAGCTCTGGCCTGAAGTGCCCCTGAATTGCAAAAGGTGCCCTTTGGGGGTGTGCTGCAGGGGCTCTGATGCACCAGGACCACACCACGGTTCACACATGATGACAAAGCCACCCAGTACAGGTGACATCACCACTCTGTGCCCTGGTGCCTGATGTCCAAAGGGCTGCCGTGTGGTGCCCAGGAGGACTCTGCCCTCCCCTGACAGCCCGAGTCCCCATCACCTCCAGGGTCTGGGGGTGACTGTAGCTCAGACAGGTTCCCTAGGGCTTCCTCCTCATTCTTCAGACTGTCACCCAGGTGTTCTGTTTTGTTTTTAATTTACCAGAGAAAGACATGTAAGACAGAAAACAGGATCACTTCTACCATTTCTTTCAATGGGAAGAAAAACCAACACAGTTGGGTGTTTTGGTCAGGAAGCACCTCCCGCCAGCTCCAGGAGCTCCAGGTCCTGGAGACTCTCTACGCTAAGAACCGGGTCTGGGAGGCGGGTAGGGCTCTGGGGATGCGGGAAGATGGAAGTGAGGACTTGGGCAGAGGTGTGAAATCGAGGTGCCTCTACCCACCCTTGCCCCAGCCACCAGACTGATTGGGGTACTGACAGGGCCCAAATGGGCTCTCCCTGCTCTTGAAATGGCTGCAACGGTCCACATGGGGGGCAAGGGAACACGGGGAGGGGAAGTGAGGTCTGGCCAGACTGCCGAGTCCCAACACCAGCTCCCTCCCGCCAGACCCTGTGGCCCTGGATGCCAACGTCACTTCTCTGGGCTTCCATTTCCTCCCCTGTGAAGCGGGGGTGATGCTAGCGTCTCTGCCTGGGAGTGAGTCAGAGCCCTGGAGCTCATCGATGTGAAGGGCTTAGAGCACTGCCAGCCCCAGGAAGCAGCCCACACGTGTCAGGAGGTGACGTCAAGGAATGAAGCACAGGAATTAACCGTCCTGCTAGCGAAGCAGACACACATCAATCAGTGGTGACCTGGGAGCCATCCCTGGACATAGAGATACTGGGCTCTGTCCTCTGTGCAGGGAGTCGCCATCTGAAATGCCTTCAGGCAAAGCGGGAGCAGGAAGGGAGCAGGACCACGAGCAGGATGCCCTAAGCCCCGGGGGCCCCGATACTTACCTGGTTCATGATAATGTCTCAAATTATTTTAAAATCAGGAGGAATAAAATGGACTTCTACGTGGATGCGAATGCTTTTATATATAATATTAGTATATTTATATTTATACCGAGGTTTGGAATCAATTTTTAAGTTTGTTTCTTTTTTTTTTTTTTTTAATTAAGGCACAAGACAGGCACAAGAGCCCAGGAACCACCCGGATCATAGCACGGCCCCCTCGTTGGCATCACTCAACTGGTCGTGACTTAGGTGAGATTTGACGGAATAAGCGGGCTCTGCTATGGGATTTTCAATCGTCACTCAGCTGCCCGGTGTAGACACTCAGCAGGGGTACAGATGGCTTCTCAAGGGTGAACTTCAGTTGGGAAGACTGAATGGCTGGCATGCAGAGGAGGTTCCCAACCAACGCTGCTCCCCCAAAGGGGCTGGTTTCACTCTCCTCACCCAGATATTCCTTGTAGAGACCAGGACCTCACAGTCAAAGCAAAGAATAAATGTTAAGATTTGATTGGAAATATTTACAGAATTTGGCACAGGTTGGAGGTAGAGATGGGGAAGTGTCTCCTGGAATCAAATTTGGTCACTGCTCAGTGTGGCTCCGGATCTTTCTTGTCCTTGGGAAAAGTGATCATAGGAAATCGCCCGGCACCCACATTTTCTTCCAGAGTCTGGCTGATGGGAGGGACCCTCTGGGCATGCCTTAAAGGGGGCTTTCTGCTGAGCATGTAGTCACACCGATGCAAGCACACAAACAAGGGACACAGCGAGACCCGCCCACATCAGACACAACCCTGCTTGCCTCCCTGCCACATGTGCAGGGGTCCTGCATGGAGCTATCCAGGGGGAATGTTCCAGAGGACCTCCCTGTCAAGACACCTCCCTTCTCAGGCCATGTGACCTCATGGGAGCTGAGCAATGGTGTGTGTGTGGGCGGGGCAGGAGGAGTTGCAGGGAGACAAAGGGGTGTGGGCTGGGTGACAAGAAGGAGACACCCGGGACCACATAAGGGGATGAGAGATGGAGGGGAGGCGACCTCCTTGTGCAAAAGGGGCTCACATGCCACCGCATTGCAGACCTGGCAATAGTAAAATGGAAATACTGCCAGGTCCTGAGTTGGGGCTCACAAATGCTGCACAGCTAACCTATGTCTTCTGCTCCCGTCTGAGCTGCAGGTGTAGAGTAATGTCGTGTTTCTCTTTTCTCTAGTAATTCACCATGTCTCCCTTTGCATTGCCGTCCCTCCCAGCCTAGAGCCTATCACCTGCTGCCTCAGGCTGCAGCCCTTGCTCATGGCATTTGGAGTGGCAAACACCACGCCCCCACCCCTGGGATGAGGACAGGGGACCAGCACCCTGCACCTCTCAGCTCAGCACACAGGACAGAGGCCCAACTCCACAACTAATGAAGGGACCACACCCATGTGGAGAGCCAGACACACCCACAGCAGTGGCTTGGGACTGAGAGGCCCGGAGGAGGCAACAGGACTGAGGGACTGGCTGGGTCCGTTTCCTGGGCTCTTGGGCCTCAGCCTCTCCTTGTCCTGGAGCAGTGAGGCCCAGGGACAGGGTGCAAGCAGGGCAGAGAGCTGGGAGGGCAAGAAGCCCAAGGAGCCAGGATTTACCAGATGATGCCCATCAGCTGCCTGAGCTCAAAGGCCAGCTGGCCCCCCTGCTGGCTGTGCTCTTGGGCAAGTGTAATTAACCTCTCTGTGCCTTTGTTCTCCTACCATGGTGATACTAGGAGAACTGGCTCCATTGCAGGGCTGGGGGTGAGGGGGGGTAGGGGGTTGGGAGTGCTCTGATGATCACTGCAGATCTGCGGGCTGCATCTGTGGCTCTGGGTGAGGGCTACTCCCCCTCGGTTTGTTGGCAACAGAAATTTGGAGAAGGATGACTTCTCAGAGCCTGGCCATCCTGGTAAGCTCATGCCTTGGTTTTGAGGGGCAAGCGACGTAAGGGTCAAGGGCTTTCAACAGCCACCCAGCTGGGCACGTGAAATCTCCTCCAGACTCTCAACGCCAGAGTCCTTCAGATGTGGCCAGTGGGTGCATCTCCCAAGTGACACTCTCCATGCGAGCGGATTGGTGTGCTCCTCAGCTTTGCTGCTAATGACAGAAAACAAAAGACTGTGAGTGTGCATACATAGCCCTCAAGTTCTAATCAAGTCCTAATCACCTGGGGGTGAAGGGGTGAAGCCCTCTTGAAAGCCAAGTTCAACTCTGAGCCCCTCTGTCCCATGGGAAGGGGAGAGGTCATTGCAGGTGGGGCCTGGGGGCGTGGGGTCTCGCCACGCTCAGTGCTTGGCCCAGGTGGTGCTTTTGGGTTGGAGGACCTCTCTCTGGAAGGATTTCATGACCAGATCGTCCTGGCCATGGGAGCACAGGCTTTGGTCTTTGAGCGAGTTCTCTTGCTGGACCGTGGCTTTCATCTCAGTCATTCTCTGTTCTCTTCCATCCCTGGTGTTTTTCTGGGCTCATCTCCTGGTTGTTCGCAGGCTCTTACGGAGCGATTGTCTCCTGGTGGCCCCTCCCAGAGGCTTACGCTTGCCTCCCCGCATTCTGGAATCTGCTTCTTTGGATGAGCCATGCTGGTGTTTTCAAAAGGTTCCTTGCTGGTTTGTACTTTTTCATAATCAGATAATATTTTATCCTTTTTTAAAATTTATGTGGTGACATCTTTGAGCTTCTCTCAAATGCGTTGTTGATTCCCTGTTGCGTGTGTGTGGAGTGTGCCAAGTGGAAGACATTTGTTCATGATAGACTCCCCAGAGACTTCAAACAGAACTGGCGCAGGTCTGGGTGCCTCAGGTGGTGTAACCAATACCAACCCAATCTTATGGCCTCTGCAGCTTTAGACATGAGAGTTCTCCTGAGCTCATGGTGCAGCATTAGCATTTCTGGTTCCAGGGGGTCCAATGAGTCTGCATTAGGCTGGACTTGGCCCCGGAAGACTCATTTTCTCAAGTCCCATGTCTCTCCAGGAGGAATGGACCTTGTTCATTACACGTGCTTATGTTCCAGGGCTCTCTGCTCAGCACCTTTTTAGGGAGGGTCACTAGTTGTCACCCAAGGTCCAAGGAGTGGCCCTGATGTGTGAACCTCCCCTGAAGCAGTTTTGTACCTGGTTTGTTGGGCTTCATGCTGAGGCACTGGCCTGCCACCGTCCTCACCCCCGTGGCATCTCATCTGGAATCAGCCATTCCCTCCCTGCCTAGCCAGGCTTCCCGGAGCCTGGTCACCCCGCTGTATGCAACAGAAGAGCCCCATTTGTAGGAGTACTGTAAAGGAACTTAGAAGTTCATACTCTGGACAGTCTGTCTCGGTGCCAAGACTTTCTGCCTTGTCCCAAGGCCTGGCAACCAAGACTTCTATCCTCTCTCAGTGACTGCCTGGCCAACAGCCAGCTCCTGCTCAGACTGGGTCTCAGCGAGGCCTTTACATCCAGCTACTCCTTCTCTCTCTGACTCACCCACAGATGTTTGCCTGGATCTGCCTGTGCTCTGAGTCCCTGCTGCAGAGGGAACCCCCATGAAATGTTCCTTATCTTCTACCAGCTCAGCCTGTCGGTCTCTCCATCCCACCCGCTCACTGTCCCCTATGGAGTTGGGAAATGTCCCAAACTTTAGAGGTAAACAAAACAAAACGTTGTGCTCAGGGAGGGTGGGCTTCTCAAGTCAAAGGGAATTGGCAGTGTGGTAAGCCCTTGAATACAGGGCTCATTTACATGGGGCTGCTGCCTACAGATTCCTAATATCCAAGAGTCCCAATGAGCTGGGATGATCTTGGGGCCCAAGAAGAGCTGTCTGACCCTGGCACCGACAAAGCCCCAGCCAGTGCACATGGCCTGCGGTGTCCATGGGGTTGGTAAATGAACGTCCCCTGCTGCTGCTTCCAGTACTGCCTTGTCCCCTCCATCCTGTTCCATGCTGAATGTCTAGGTGTGGTCTATAGAATCAAGGGCGAATGGAACCCTAAGGTCGGGGGCCAGACCCTGGGAGTGGCAGCACTGGAGTCAGAAGGAGCTGGGGGTTTCTGAAGCTCTGAGTTTAGGGGCATCCGACCTTGGGAGCAGAGCAGCAACACCCAGGAAAATGGGGGGTTGGGCACCAAGTTTACACTAGGTAACAAGAACGTAGGCATGGTTCAGAGAATCCTGCTGTTCATGGGGTCCCAGCGTATAGTTACAACCGACTGCAAAGTGACAGGGTGGCAGAACTTTGTCCAAGAACAGGGCCGACGCCTGGATCAGTGGGTCCCTCAGGCACTGGAGGCCCAAGACTTCTGCAGGGATGTTTCCAAGGGACTCAAACATGGTGTAGGCATAGGAAAAAGTGTTTTTTTATCATTTCTCAAAGTCCAAGTGACAAATTCATGTGCTTTTAAAAAGTCAAACCGCTCTACATGGGGCACAAAGACCTGCCCCCTACCTCACTCCACACCCTCTGCTTTCAGACTAAAGTATTGTCAATAATTTGAACTTAAAAATAAAATCTCCTTCTGCTCTCTTTTCATCTTATCCTTTACCCCTGATAATTCTCCCTTATCTCTTGTACCTCTACATTTGCCTCTTGCTTTTTAGAGGTGATTTCTTCATTAACCCTATAATTTGGTCATATTTTCATTTGCCTTGTGGCAACCTTTTGGGGTGGGGGATGACTTTCCTGTCTTTTTTCTGGTCTCATTTTTGGATTTTGTGTGCAGCATTTTTTTGATCACACGTATTTCAATGAGTTGAGTTTACCTTTATGAAATTTTCATGAAAGTTTCATGTGGGCTGTATCTCAGGCTCTAAAATGCTTTACATTGTGATTCAGGGTTTTGTGTGGTTATTTTTACCCATCTGATGGAAAATATATAGTATATATGAGAGATTTTATAATATGTAGAGTAAGGTACAATGAGTACTAATAAAATGAACTGTATGTCTATTTCTCAACTTTTTTCATGTAAGTAAATTCCATGTAAATTTAAATGTAAATAAACCACCATTATCTTTGAGGTCCTCTGTGTGTCACCAAATCTCTTATCTCCCTCCGTTAAACCTAGGGTAACCGCTATTCTGAATTTTATGTTTATCAGTCACTTGTTTTTTATAGTTTTACCACATTTTTTGTATATTCACAGGATTCATTAACAGTGTTTCCATCTCCTAGTATATTATAAACAAATCATTTTAGTCTGTATGTCTGTCTGATGTAACTGTTGCTCAGTGATGCTACATAACACGATCCTAAATCTCAGTGGGATGCCACAATAGACCTTTATTTCATGACTGTGAGACCGGAGTCAGTGGGGCTAAGATGGGCTTGGATCCAGGATCCAGGCTATTTCCACATCTGGTCTACACATCTCTGATCTGTCTGAACCTACGGGCTCCCTGAGTCATGGTCTTCAGGTGGCAAGAAGCAGCAAACACACAAGTCATTTTAGCCTTCATGTGTCATGTGTTCTAATCATGTTGGCCAAAGCAAGAAAAATTACCTAGCCAAAAGTCATATAGTGTCAAAATTGCATCGTGGAATTATTCCATGTTGGAATGTGTAGCCGTAGGTTGCTTTTCTTGATGAGCAACATTTCACTGTAAAGGCTAGTTTTCCATTGCTCTCAAACATTTGAGTGCTTTCCTGATTTTGCTCATGAAGACAATGCTGTTTTGAACAGTCTTGCAAATGTGTCCTGGGGCAGGTGTGCAAGAATTGCTTTGGATTATGTAATGATTTAGCAAATCTGTCCAAAATTTTGAAGTATAAAAATGATTTGTAGCATTTTATGCAGTCTCTTGAAAGTCATCT
Organism: Manis pentadactyla; assembly: GCF_030020395.1. Lineage (NCBI taxonomy): Eukaryota > Metazoa > Chordata > Mammalia > Pholidota > Manidae > Manis > Manis pentadactyla. The sequence continues at coordinate 146,186,327 of NC_080023.1, read as the reverse complement.
AACTCTCATGGACTGAAACTTTGTTGACTTACCTCTGTAGCTAAGTGGAGCTCTAATATTTTATAACTCCCTAGTGTGAGAGGTTAACTTGTAGAAAACTGGTTAGGTGTGTTGATTTTTAAATTTTTCAGTAAAGGAGATAAACAAAAGTTTACAGTATTATTGCTTTATGGGCCAATAATCAAGTCTGTGTCAAATTTAGCCATTTTATTTCAGCATTTCTTTTCCATAGATTATATAAAAATATTCACATCCTCATTGAATTAATTTTGCATCATGCTGATTCCTTTCTTAATGAGTTAAATTAAATCTTGACACCTGCTTGCCATTTATGTGAGAATTGTTTTTAACAATTTGACAATGACACTTTTATATATCTACGAGTAGAATTGCTGGTTGACAGGAGAGATCCACATTTAATTTTACTCAAGAACAAACTGGTTTCAAAAGGGACTGGATCAATATACACCCCCAATTCCAGAGTAACACACCTTGCCAAGAGTGACAGGCAGCTGCCAGCCTGTTTTAATAAGCTGCCCCTTTTCACTCATCAAACAAACTGCTTCCTGCAAACAGGGCTCATTCGGCTCCTCACGCTTCTCTTTCTCAGGAGGAAATCAGGTCTGGGAAGTTCCTATCACACTCGTGCACCTCATGCACCATCTTACAAAGAAGGTGTTTGGCGTCGCCACTGGGGATGCCTCCCTCTACTTGGAGGGGTGCCTTTTGCAAGCTCTTCTGCAGCCTGTGTCCTTGAGCATCTTCTGTGCTCAGTCTCTACAGTTTGGCTCCTCTACCACTTATTCTGTGGTTTGGCCTTTCCGTCTTCATTGTAGGCTTTCTGAAAATGGATTCGTCAGAGCCCTCGGCTGGTTTCTGCAGTGACGACAGCGCACACTCACACCCGCGGACTGACTGCTGTTTGGGGAATGGGTGGGATGGAAGAGGCTATTGATTCCCTTGAGTCCTTCCTGCCTCTGGAGTTCCCCAAGCCACCACATTCCTGTGCCCACCACCTGCTTTGTCCTCTTCCTTGGATTTTTAGTTCACTTCTGTCCCATCTTGTCTGGCCCTATTCTTTTCTAAGACACATCAGCAAACATTTGCAGGGCATTATCCACACTCCAGAGGCGACTGAGGCCCGAGGCCTGCCCTGAGTGTTGGCCTCCCGTGCCCCTCCGCCCGGCCTCAAGTCCACTGCCATATCCTCCCTCCCCTCGAGCTCAGCTCTCTCGGGACCCTCACCAGCACAGGGACCATCCATGGTCCCCTGGCCTTTACAGCATAAATCAGGCCTAAATTTCTTGCTGTTGGCAACAATGACTTGAAGCCAGGAATTTGATCAGAAAGGTCATGATTTCTAGTCTCCATCTGCTCACTAATCCTTCTGCCCTTAACCCCCTTCTGTTCATTCACAGGGCTGTACTGGTTTTCTGAGCTCTGAGTATGATGTATGATGTCTCTTATCCTTGGGCCCATGCTGAAAATGGAATGGCTGTTGTAATAGAGGCCAGGATAATTCTTTGGGAGTAGTTCTCACCCTTTCTAGATGAAAATGTAGGACATCCCAGCTTGGATTTTGATCACCCATCTAAAACCAGATACTATTCCTCTCTTACAGCTGGTGTTGTATAAACATTTACACTGTGATTTATCCAGGCACTTTTAGGAAGATACACTTTTTAAAAGATCAAAAATCTGAAGTGGGTTCTTCCTCCATCTTGGCTGCTCAATGGTGGCATAAAAGAGACTTACGATTAAGGTACAGACTCATGATCATAAACTATGATCCTTGCTATACACTGATGACTCCCCAATTTCTGTTTCTAGCCCTGACTGCACTCCTGACCCTAGATTTACTCTGCTAGCTACCTAGAGGAGATCTCTACTTGGTTGTCTAGTGAGCAGATGTCACGTGTTTCGGTTTATTCTTTGTCAAGTTACCAGATATCAAGGGGCATCAGTTTTCTCATCTGAAATGGGATCCACAAAACCATCTATATCATAGGATTAAAAGGACAAAGAAAATGCTTGCAACATGATTACAAAGAGGCTAAGCATATAGTCAATATTTATAACAGTCAAAGTCCAATCAAGAGACAGAAACCACACAATGATTTAAATAGGGGATGATTAATATAAAGAATAATTAAGCTATGATGAAATGATAAGATATAAAGGGAACTCTATAGGGCGGGGCTGAGGAAGGGTACCCAAGGGAGGACATACCCATGCCACTGACCAGTTTTCTACCACCAGAAATATCAGCAAATATTAGTTCCTAAAAATATCAGCAATGTTTAAGTGAAAATTAATCTCACTTAATCTGCAAGGAGATGGTTATTACACATACAGAAAACTGGGTTAGGTATCAAACTGTGATTACTAAATTGTTGCAACAAATTAAAAATGCAGGAATCATGCACAGATCTAAGGGCTCACAGGTCGCCAGCGCACCATGAGAATGGCAGTGTGGGAGAAGATGTGACCTTGCACAAAGAGTAGAAATCCTTTTCTGAGGGGCAGGCAATGGGGAAAGGGGGAAGGACAGGTTTTCTGTTTCCTGCAATAAGGCACTTTAGGTGTTACATGACATTTCCTTCATTAGTTCCATGTAAATGTATAACTTTGATTTTTTTAAAAACAGAAGAGAGCCTCTACCGACTATTCTCAATGCCCCTGCCTGCTCCCTTCTGGGACAATCCCACCAGCAAGAAAGTCTTAGGGCTTCCAACAAGAAGAACTTCCTAGCACACTAGTGGGTGTTCCTTACCTGACCCTAGCTTTGGACACCAGGGGCGTAGGAACCTCTGGCCGGCTCAGCCACACTTCCTCCTGCTGTCCTCATCCCTGCACCCGAGAGCCTGTGATTGGCGTCCGCCCACCAGAGCGTGATTGACGGTGGCTGCCCACTGCACTCCATCTCCACCCAGGCATTTGCCATGAAGCATGCCTCCCTGCCGGCCCTTGTCCCATGACTGCGTGTGGTTGAAACCCCAAGTCAGACTTCTTGCCCAGAGACCCAGAACCTCTGTTGGCTTTGAATCAAAGACTCCCAATACGCTCTGCCAGACTTTTCGTAGACGGAAATGCAGTGAAGGGCACTCCCACCCTTCTTCCCCTCTCTGCCCATTGGGGGTGAGACTCATGTCGGGGCCTGATGGCTCTCCCAGCCCTTCAGAGCGCCCTCATTTTCTTTTCACACACGTATGTCCCCTAATACAAATTCTTGCAAGTTTAGCCTGTTCCTGGTGTCTGCTTCTCAGAGACGCCAACCCTCTCTTCTCCTCTGTCTTGGTTGACAGTGGCTGACCACAGAGCCACACCTCCCCCTTCCTAAAGCCAGGATCCCACCTTAGGGCCGCTCATTACCTCGGCGTCCCTGCTCAATACCCCTGCAGGCCCCGACTGTCATTCTTGATGACAAAGTTAGAATGGGGGGCCAGTGGGATCATGGTAGAGGTGGACCAGCAGGGGCTTGTTTTGTGTCACTAGGGACACCCCAGTCATCCGGACAGAGCTGGAAGCTGTTTTAAAACAGCAGGGTCACATGTTCAAGGGGCGGGGTCCCAAGAGAGGAGGCTGGGCCAACTCGTTCCCCACCACCTCACCCCAGCGTGGGGCAGCCTAGTGCTGCACTCCTAACGCTGGCCCGGACGGAGTCCTAATGGGAGAGCCCGGGGTTCAGCGGCTTGAGGCATGCAGCCCGATGAACTGAAGTGAGAATATCACCCTAACTCCATTTTTTTTTCTCTCCTGTACACTTGCGACCTATCCTAGTGACACTGGACAGATGGGGGTGGGACATGGTAAAAGCTGGCACGAGCTGGAAACAAGGACTGTGACTGGGTGGGTCCTCCTGGGTCGCGAAGTAGGGCAGGGCCAGCTCTGGGGGCATTTCGCAGGAAGGAACGTGGGGCTGGGCTGCAGGAGCGTCACAGTGGGTCCGTTAGTGCCCCTCCCGCCAGCGGAGCGGGGCTTTGTCTCCGCGAGCGAAGGGGGAGAGTCCGTCAGTGGCTGTTCCCGGGGCCCTGAGCATGAACGAGGCATAAACTGCTTATTGTTGTATGCTGCTAAATTTTGGGATTGTTATACAGCATCATTGCTGTATTTAACCAGCAAAGACACACAGTGTAAAAATATTTGCAAAGATTATTTTCAAGAATATGTAAAACTCTTAATGAATTTCTGAGCATATGATTGTTTGAAAATCTATAAAGAAAAGCAAGTGATCAACAAACAGAATTCAGGAAGAGTGGCTATCCTTAGGGTAGAGGAGGCATAATTGCTGGGAGCACACAGAAGACCCCAAAATTAATCGTAGTGCTGCAATTATTAAGTGACAGATGGACATACTGGCATTTACTAATACTCTCTACACATTACATATAAATTTTAGATAACCTCTCATTTATGGTATTTCATTTTATTTAAATTGGAAAATAACTACATGCAAAAACCTTAAGTAATAAGATGTATAAGAGCTGGGGACACAGCCCTGGGCCTCCCCAGTATAAATTCTTTAAAAAATAGAAAATATGAGTTAGCAGAAAAGAATGAGCACGAGATCTAATCAAAATTACAAGTAAAAAAATAAAGAGAAAAACTAAATGGCTGAGAATGAAAATTCACAAGAAAAGTTAGTCTACAAATGTTTTTAATGAATTGAACAAAAATTTCAACCAGAATAAAAAAACATAATGAATCAATCATGTCTATGAACAAGAGGCAAAAGTAGAGATATAAGAGCTCAGGTAAGAGCTATGAGGGCAAAAATATAAAATGAAGTGGTGCTGCTTTGGGGACAAAAGAGTTCAAATTGTTGAAAATGGATTCTCTCGAAAGGAGGCAGGATGGAAAGAGAAAACTCCTCATACAGAGCTATTTGATGCTGAAAATCAAATGAGTATTCTTGTCTTCCTGGCCGTAACACCTGCCTTCACTGCCAGGTTCAGTGGGCCATATGTGCATGGAGGAGCCTCTGTGCTAAGCCCCTATAGCTGCTGTGGGCAGGGACATGCTCTTGCTGGCCTGGGTCGATCATGGGAGTGGCAGGCGATCGAGACACGTGGGGGGGCCTTGGGGCTCACTGCCACCCAGGGGCATGGAGAGTCTGAAGCTCCTGAGAGTTCCCAAACTTCTGCGCTGAGCATGCCAGAAATGTTTTGTCCACTTACCCTTTCTCCTGATCAGAGAGCTCTCTGTAATCTTTGCCCCTTTAGCAACCCTCTTGCTGCTGGGAGGCCCTGCAAACTGCCCAACTTTCTTTCGTCTCCGGGGGCCAGTAGTGCATACCTGTTGTCCACAAGCAGCTGGAATCTCAGTCTCCCTGAGTGTTCCACCTGTCTTTGTTTTCCAGTCCCACCAACCTCCAGAGCACCATGTAATGTGGGTTTGTTCCCCTGGAGCAGATCTCCAGGGCCATGTGTTCAGGGGTCCTAGGTTTCTATTCCCTGCCTGGTCCTCTTTCTCCCACCTGTGGGCTGTGGTGGGGGAAGAACTTGGGTCCTGCCAGATCACGGCTTTGCGACATTACCCTTTTCTGTGAGGTCTCATCTTCTTCCCCAGATGTAGGCGGTCTGTTCTGCAATCTTCAGTTTGTTATCTCAAGATTAGTTGTATTTGCTGTATTTTTGTGTTTTATGTGAGTTTGGGAGGAGGTCTCTGCTTCACTTCTCACACAGCCGTTTTTTTCAATAATCCTCTGGTACCTCTTATTTAAATAACATGTTGGTCAGATTGGGAGACAGAGGAGGCCCACACTGGTTGCAAGATTCCCAAACCACATAATTAATTATTCCTGCTCTACCTTCCATGCGTACCTCTGGAAAGCTGGGCTACTGGAATTTCTGAGTGGTAAAGAAGAGCCAGAGGGTGGGGTAAATTTAACCCTCTGCCTCTCCTTGCTGAATTTAGGCAATTATGCACATGATAACGATCAAGAATATGAGGCAACAATTGCTAAGGTTTTCTTGGTGTGACCACCCATCAAGGGGTGGGAAAGATTTTCTAGGATGGTACAAAACATGTAAAGAAGAAGCTGCTGAGCCCCTTCAGGAAGAGACTGACGGTGTGGTGTGGGTAAGACATGGGCAGTATTGTGAATGCTTCAGAGATTCGTCAAAATGATAACCAGGTATGGAAGGAGAGGTCAAAGGAAGGCAACAACTGAGACCTTGGGGTGTCAGGGAGGAAGGAGGTACTGTAATCTCACTCAGAGCTGATGTCTTCAGGGCATTTGGCCAACTTCACTCAGACTGCAGCTGCCACCTTCAACTGCTGGCCAGAATAGAATTGTCATCAGAAACCTCCCCATCACCCCTGACTCCAGAAAGGAAAAGCCTCTACTTCAGGCAAAAGAACAGGATTAACTTTGTGGACACTGATATCATTGTTAAGACTCTCTTGTACATTTCTTATTGACTACTGGCTGTTCTAAACTCTACAGCAGAGTGATAATGGACAATCACATTGCCCTGAACTTCCTTCCTGCTGGTCAGTTAGTGGGGTATGTGTGGCTGCAGCACCTGGGTTAATGTCATATTTCACTGACTTGGCCCAGATGGGAGGGCTGGCTGTGGACTATCTTCCAATCAGGCTGTCACCCTAATGGAGGCATAGCATGGACATTCTCCTCCAAGGTTTCCCAAGACAACAGGTTTGGTCTATGCCCCTGTCAGTGTAATAACACTATGTGATGGGATGGCCTATGCTATGAATAATTCTTAGCTAGATATATGAAATGCCAAGGGGTGTGGGCATGCAGCAGAATGGCTTCACCTTGGTACCCTGCCAACTTAGCCCATACCTGCATAGGTCTCACAGGCAAAGGCATGAATGACTCGCAGGCAGTCTGACTCTTGGTGGAACACCTTGTGATCCGTCTGGAACACAAGAGGATGGGAGGCCTGTAAGGAGCTGCTCTGGGCCATTTCCTATTCACTCCCTTGCATCCTCTGCAGGCTGCCATTGCCTCTTGAGTTCCAAGGAGGTATGAAGCTTTCCACCCCACATTCCTCAGAATGAGATGTAGAGTATAAAAACTGCTCAGCTAGGGGTCGCTGTTCTCCCAGGAGAGGAAGGCCACAAACCAGCAAGAAGGGACTTCTCCCAGCTGACACCAGCTTCCCACAACTACCTCTATCGCCATGAAAAGGCAGAAAAATTTGATACAGACCAGATTAACCCAGACAGTCTCCCCTGAGAAGGAATCTGGGGGAGATAGACCTGGTCTGTCCAATCTCCCTGAAAAATAATAAAAAATAAAGGTCATATCCATGCTGATGGAGCTGCAGAGAAATATGCAAGAGCTAAGGGATGACGTCCGGAAGGAGATTAGAGAAATGAAACAATCTCTGGAAGGATTTATAAGCAGAATGGATGAGATTCAAGAGGCCATTGATGGAATAGAAACCAGAGAACAGGAATGCATCAAAGCTGATGCAGAGAGAGATAAAAGGATCTCCAGGAATGAATCAATATTAAGAGAACTGTGTGACCAATCCAAACAGAACAATATTTGCATTATAGGGGTACCAGAAGAAGAAGAAGAGAAAAAGAAATAGAAAGTGTATTTGAAGAAATAATTGCTGAAAATTTCCCCAAACTGGGGGAGGAAACAGTCACTCAGACCATGGAGGCCCACAGAACTACCAACATAAGGGACCCAAGAAGGACAACACCAAGACACATAATAATTAAAATGGCAAAGGTCAAGGACAAAGACAGAGTTTTAAAGGCACCTAGAGAGAGGAAAAAGGTCACCTACAAAGGAAAACCCATCAGGTTATCATCAGATTTTTCAACAGAAACCTTACAGGCCAGAAGAGAATGGGATGATATATTTAATGCAATGAAACAGAAGGGCCTTGAGCCAAGAATACTGTATCCAGCACGATTATCATTTAAATATGAAGGAGGGATTAAACAATTCCCAGACAAGTAAAAGTTGAGGGAATTTGCCTCCCACAAACGACCTCTACAGGGTATTTTAGAGTGATTGCTCTAAATGGGAGCTCTCCTATAGCTAAACAGATATCACCAGAGAAAATAAAATCACAGCGAAGAAAGCAGACCAACCAAATACTAACTAAAGTCAAAAAATAAAATCAACTACCCACAAAAGCAGTTAAAGGAAACACAAAAGAGCACAGAATAAAACACCCAACATATAAAGAATGGAGGAGGAGGAATAAGAAGGGAGAGAAATAAAGAATCATCAGACAGTGTATATAACAGCTCAATAAGCGAGTTAAGTTAGGCAGTAAGATACTAAAGAAGCTAACCTTAAACCTTTGGTAACCATCACTCTAAAGCCTGCAATGGCAATAAGTGCGTATCTTTCAATAATAACCCTAAATGTAAATGGACTGAGTGCACCAATCAAAAGACACAGAGTAATAGAATGGATAAAAAAGCAAGACCCATCTTTATGCTGCTTACAAGAGACCCACCTCAAACCCAAAGACATGCACAGACTAAAAGTCAAGGGATGGAAAAAGATATTCCATGCAAACAACAGGGAGAAAAAAGCAGGTGTTGCAGTACTACTATCAGACAAAATAGACTTCAAAACAAAGAAAGTAACAAGAGATAAAGAAGGACATTACATAATGATAAAGGGCTCAGTCCAACAAGAGGATATAACCATTCTAAACATATATGCACCCAACACAGGAGCACCAGCATATGTGAAACGAATACTAACAGAACTAAAGGAGGAAATAGAATGCAGTGCATTCATTCTAGGAGACTTCAACACACCACTCACTCCAAAGGATAGATCCACCAGACAGAAAATAAGTAAGGACACAGAGTCACTGAACAACACACTGGAACAGATGGACCTGATAGACATCTACAGAACTCTACATCCAAAAGCAACAGGATACACATTCTTCTCAAGTGCACATGAAACATTCTCCAGAATAGACGACATACTAGGCCACAAAAAGCGCCTCAGTAAATTCAAAAAGATTGAAATCCTACCAACCAACTTTTCAGACCACAAAGGTATAAAACTAGAAATAAATTGTACAAAGAAAGCAAAAAGGCTCACAAACACATGGAGGTTTAACAACATGCTCCTAAATAATCAATGGATCAACGACCAAATTAAAATGGAGATCCAGCAATATATGGAAACAAATGACAACAACAACACTAAGCCCCAACTTCTGTGGGACGCAGCAAAAGCAGTCTTAAGAGGAAAGTATATAGCAATCCAGGCATATTTAAAGAAGGAAGAACAATCCCAAATGAATAGTCTAACGTCACAATTATCGAAATTGGAAAAAGAACAAATGAGGCCTAAAATCAGCAGATGGAGGGACATAATAAAGATCAGAGAAGAAATAAATAAAATTGAGCAGAATAAAACAATTTAAAAAATCAATGAAACCAAGAGCTGGTTCTTTGAGAAAATAAGCAAAATAGATAAGCCTTTAGCCAGACTTATTAAGAGAAAAAGAGAATCAACACACATAAACAGAATCAGAAACAAGAAAGGAAAAATCATGACAGATCCCACAGAAATACAAAGAATTATTAGAGAATACTATGAAAACCTATACGCTAACAAGCTGGAAAACCTAGAAGAAATGGATAACTTCCTAGAAATACACAACCTTCCAAGACTGACCAAGAAAGAAACACAAAATTAAACAAACCAATTACCAGCAAAGAAATTGAAATGGTAATCAAAAAACTACCCAGGAACAAAACTCCCAGGCCAGAAGGATTTACCTCAGAATTTTATCAGACATAGAGAGAAGACATAATACGCATTCTCCTTAAAGTTTTCCAAAAAATAGAAGAGGAGGGAATACTCCCAAACTCATTCTATGAAGCCAACATCACCCTACTACCAAAACCGGGCAAAGACCCCATCAAAAAAAAAAAATTACAGACCAATATCCCTGATGAATGTAGATGCAAAAATACTCAACAAAATATTAGCAATCCAAATTCAAAAATACATCAAAAGTTCCTCAAGGGAGGAACTACCTAAGACAGGCACAGTCACAGGGGGGTCATCAGGTGACAAATTGGGGATCAACAGAGGTGAGGCTTAGAACCTCACCCCCCCGTTCTGAGAGAAATCTTCTGCATACGTGGATGTTTTATTGCCCATGTCTAGCTTGGATTAACACATAGTCTACAGGCACACACCTGATCATCTACATTTGCTCTCTTACAACACTAAACTATGTTTCCTACCTTTATCTTGTATCTACCTACCACTTCAGCATCTTATTAAAAATAATAATAATAAAGAGAGAAATGTGGTATCCACATATAAATCAAGTATAAAAATCAAATGAGTATTCATATTTGAACTGACTATTTATAGTTCATAATGCATGAGCAAAACCGAAAGTTTCTGTGATGACTGCCCTTGTACTGTTCACTATGTAACTTATTCACTATGTAAGAATTTGTTCTCCATGTAAGAACTTGTTTGTTATGCCTCAGAAGATTGGAGACTGATGAAAATTAGGCTTGGGGTGGATTAACGATTGTGCATTGAGCATTGACTCCCCTATACAGAATTTTATTGTTGTTGACAACCATTTGATCAATAAATATGAGAGATGCCCTAAAAAAAAAAATACATCAAAAGGATCATACACCATGATCAAGTGGGATTCATCCCAGGGATGCAAGGATGGTATAACATTTGAAAATCCATCAACATCATCCACCACATAAACCAAAAGAAAGATAAAAACCACATGATTATCTCCATAGATGCTAAAAAAGCATTCGACAAAATTCAACATCCATTTATGATAAAAACTCTCAGCAAAATGGGTATAGAGGGCAAGTACCTCAACATAATAAAGGCCATATATGATAAACCCACAGCCAACATCATACTGAACAGCAAGAAGCTGAAAGCTTTTCCTCTGAGATCAGGAACAAGGCAGGGATGCCCACTCTCCCCACTGTTATTCAACATAGTACTGGAGGTCCTAGCCACGGCAATTAGACAAAACAAAGAAATACAACCAATCCAAATTGGTAAAGAAGAAGTTAACCTGTCACTATTTGCAGATGACATGATACTGTACATAAAAAACCCGAAGACTCCACTCCAAAACTACTAGAATTGATATCGGAATACAGCAAAGTTGCAGGATACAAAATTAACACACAGAAATCTGTGGCTTTCCTATATGCTAACAATGAACTAATAGAAAGAGAAATCAGGAAAACAATTCCATTCACAATTGTATCAAAAAGAATAAAATACCTAGGACTAAACCTAACCAAGGAAGTGAAAGACCTATACCCTGAAAACTATAAGACACTCTTTTAAGAGAAATTAAAGAGGACACTAACAAATGGAAACTCATCCCATGCTCTTGGCTAGGAAAGATTAATATCATCAAAATGGCCATCCTGCCCAAAGCAATATACAGATTCAATGCAATCCCTATCAAATTACCAACAACATTCTTCAACGAACTGGAACAAATAGTTCAAAAATTCATATGGAAACACCAAAGACCCTGAATAACCAAAGGAATCCTGAGAAGGAAGAATAAAGTGGGGGGGATCTCGTTCCCCAACTTCAACCTCTACTACAAAGCCACAGTAATCAAGACAATTTGGTACTGGCACAAGAACAGAGCCACAGACCAGTGGAACAGAATAGAGACTCCAGACATTAACCCAAACATATGTGGTCAATTAATATACAATAAAGGAGTCATGGACATACAATGGGGAAATGACAGTCTCTTCAACAGATGGTGCTGACAAGACTGGACAGCTACATGTAAGAGAATGAAACTGGATCACTGTCTAACCACATACACAAAAGTAAATTCGAAATGGATCAAAGAACTGAATATAAGTCATGAAACCATAAAACTCCTAGAAAAAAATATAGGCAAAAATCTCTTGGACATAAACAGGAGCGACTCCTTCATGAACATATCTCCCCAAGCAAGGGAAACAAAAGCAAAAATGAACAAGTGGGACTTTATCAAGCTGAAAAGCTTCTGTACAGCAAAGGACACCATCAATAGAACAAAAAGGTATCCTACAGTATGGGAGAATATATTCATAAATGACAGATCTGATAAAGGGTTGACATCCAAAATATATAAAGAGCTCACACACCTCAACAAACAAAAAGCAAACAATTCAATCAAAAAATGGGCAGAGGAGCTGAACAGTTCTCCAAAGAAGAAATTCAGATGGCCAACAGACACATGAAAAGATGCTCCACATCGCTAGTCATCAGAGAAATGCAAATTAAAACCACAATGAGATATCACCTCACACCAGTAAGGATGGCCACCATCCAAAAGACAAACAACAACAAATGTTGGCGAGGTTGTGGAGAAAGGGGAACCATCCTACACTGCTGGTGGGAATGTAAATTAGTTCAACCATTGTGGAAAGCAGTATGGAGGTTCCTCAAAAAGCTCAAAATAGAAATACCATTTGACCCAGGAATTCCACTTCTAGGAATTTACCCTAAGAATGCAGCAGCCCAGTTTGAAAAAGACAGATGCACCGCTATGTTTATCGTAGAACTATTTACAATAGCCAAGAAATGGAAGCAACCTAAGTTTTCACCAGTAGATGAATGGATAAAGAAGAGGTGGTTCATACACACAATGGAATATTATTCAGCCATAAGAAGAAAAAAATCCTACCATTTGCAACAACGTGGATGGAGCTAGAGGGTATTATGCCCAGTGAAATAAGCCAGATGGAGAAAGACAAGTATCAAATGATTTCACTCATATGTGGAGTATAAGAATAAAGAAAAACTGAAGGAACAAAACAGCAGCAGAATCACAGAACCCAAGAATGGACTAACAGTTACCAAAGGGAAAGGGACTAGGGAGGATGGGTGAGAATGGCAGGGGGAAAAAGAAAGGAGGTATTACAATTAACATATGTAATTACCATGTAGGTGGGGGCACGGGGAGGGCTGTGCAACACAGTGAAGACAAGTATTGATTCTACAGCATCTTACTGCACTGAGAGACAGTGAATGTAATGGGGGGGAATTGGTGAAGGGGGGAGCCTAGTAAACGTAATGTTCTTCATGTAATTGTAGATTAATGATAACAAAAAAAATAAAAATAAAAAACTGCTCAGCTGTGGTCTAGAAGTGGATCCTCAGCAGTGGGTATCCCCTAGTCTGGGTTACAGTCATGGGCCCCTTTCATTTTGGTGTCTTCTGTGTGTGACAAAGACCACAGGGAGCTGGCACCTTATTCCATTAAACCAACAGACAAAAAGGGATTACTTTATCATCTAGTGTGACTGACCCTGATTTCCAAGCAGTAATGGCGCTGCTGCTACCCAGTGGGGGAAAGGCGGGCCATGTTAGGACCACAGGGGATTCTCTGGGGTGCCTCCTCATGCTTTCCTGCTCAAGGTTAAAGGTTAACAGAATCCTGCAACTAAAAGGCAGCAGGATGGTTGATGACTCAAACCCTTTGGGGATGGAGTTTGGGTCACTCTTCTAGATGCAGAGCTGAGACTAACTGAGGTTCTGGGGGAAGGCAGGGGAAATATGGAATGAATTGTGAAAAAAGGAAGCCACAGGCTTCAATCACAACCACATGACAACTTGCAGAAACAAGAATGACAGCAGCTTTGCATATTTTTTTCTTGTAATATGTATATGTTTATAGTATATGCTCACTATTTTGACCTTTTCTCTCCTTCCATTATTTTATATACAAATTGTTGGAGATTAATTTTATAATTTAGTCTTCAGGTAACAGAATATTCAGTGGAACCCTGAGGAATTTTGATAATATAGTCAGTGATGTATACAATGACTGTTGGAACTGCGCATCTCCTTGTTTGCAGAGGAGGTTGAGAACATCTTCAGATATTGAGAGACTTTTGTATTTTGTTTGGTGGAAATCAAAATGTTACTTTATGTAAGTTTGAATATGTGTCAAAGGGTACATATGGAAATTCAGTCGTCAAAAGGGATGGGTGATTGTCTTTCTTTTCTCCTTGTAGGTCAATTTATGCTTAAGTCTGATTTAGACTGAATTCCTCATAGTGAAGCTTGAGAACTACGTTCACCACACTGACTCAAATCACGCCCAAGCAAATGGGGATTTCAGCAACGCAATTTCTCATCTGCTGTCTTAGGAGAGTGGGGGGTTGAGTAGGTGGAAAGAACATGAGCCCCAGAAAGAAGCAGAGAAGGGAGGTCGAGTCAGAAGTAGCAGAGGCTCCAACCGTGATGATTTATTTTAGAAGCAGGAGTTTTGAGCACCACGATTTATGGAGTCCTGTGGCTGTACTGAGCAAGGAGAGAGGTGGAAGGGAATGGGTGCAGGGAAGAGAGCCACTGGCTACATGAACACTCTTCTCTCCAGCACCTTTGAAAATCTTGTTTCTCCTCCAAAGCTCAGCTCACTTATGTCCCCCCAGGAAGCCTGCATCGGCTTCAGCAGTCAGTGCTGCCCTCTCCTCTGGACTCCTTACCCGTGTGCCCACCCCTCTGCCCCCTCTTTGCCACACTCTGTCTCTGCTTAGAGTCAACTGCTTCCTTCTCTGACTTATCGAATGAACTGTGAGCTCCGAAAAGAAAGGAACAGAATCTTACCTTTGGTTTTCATCCTTTGACATATAGGATGCCACACACAGTGGACAGGTCGATTTTTAGTGTTTGATTAGTGATGACTTAAGAAGTGCAATAAGGGGACAGACAGAATGCCCACCATTCATTCAATTGCACCTTTGCAGAGCAGTTCTTGGGGATTCCCCAGGTGGGCACCCGTGATGGAGGCAGAAGCCCATAGACCTGCCATCTGCCATCTGAGGAGTGGTGCAGCAACAGGCCGGGAGGCTCTTTGGACACACCTGGGGGCCAGGGAGCATCGCTAGGGCGCCAGAAGATGGGGCCATGCTTTTGAGGCCTGTCAAACGATTGCAACTTCTCTGCTAGAAGCGGAGTATAGTCTTCGTGGGACCCTCATAGACTGGATTTAAGGAGCATGTGTCCTGCGCCCCATCTTCAAATTGACGCGGACAATGAGACCAGCCCTTTCCCTCCGACGGGGTGCGTTTCTGCCCTGCACCATCCCCATCGTGGTCATCTCGACTTTGAGGCGGCCTGAGTGACCCCAGGCAACGTGCACACCCAGGAACTGATCAGCAAGAAAGTCAAAAGGGGAGCCTGAAGGCAGGGGAATTTTTAAAGAAACCCCAGAGCAGAACTTACGCGAGGAGAGAAGCTGGAGGAGGGCAACACCTGGACAGTGAGCCTGGGCGGAGGTCCCCAGAGGATGCGCCATGGCTGCTGCATCCTCAGCCGCGCGGGAGGTGCGGAGGCCCGCCAGTGGCTCTGCCCCCGAGTCAGGGCCCCTCGCGTGTCCCTCGCACGGTGCAGCAGCCCCACCCTGGCCCGGGATCCGCTAGAGCCACCGGTGCGCCAGCGGGGCTGGCAGGACGAGCAGGGGCCGGGGCGCCATGTCACTGAAGGACTCTCCCCCTTCGCTCGCGGAGACAAAGCCCCGCTCCGCTGGCGGGAGGGGCACTAACGGACCCACTGTGACGCTCCTGCAGCCCAGCCCCACGTTCCTTCCTGCGAAATGCCCCCAGAGCTGGCCCTGCCCTACTTCGCGACCCAGGAGGACCCACCCAGTCACAGTCCTTGTTTCCAGCTCGTGCCAGCTTTTACCATGTCCCACCCCCATCTGTCCAGTGTCACTAGGATAGGTCGCAAGTGTACAGGAGAGAAAAAAAAATGGAGTTAGGGTGATATTCTCACTTCAGTTCATCGGGCTGCATGCCTCAAGCCGCTGAACCCCGGGCTCTCCCATTAGGACTCCGTCCGGGCCAGCGTTAGGAGTGCAGCACTAGGCTGCCCCACGCTGGGGTGAGGTGGTGGGGAACGAGTTGGCCCAGCCTCCTCTCTTGGGACCCCGCCCCTTGAACATGTGACCCTGCTGTTTTAAAACAGCTTCCAGCTCTGTCCGGATGACTGGGGTGTCCCTAGTGACACAAAACAAGCCCCTGCTGGTCCACCTCTACCATGATCCCACTGGCCCCCCATTCTAACTTTGTCATCAAGAATGACAGTCGGGGCCTGCAGGGGTATTGAGCAGGGACGCCGAGGTAATGAGCGGCCCTAAGGTGGGATCCTGGCTTTAGGAAGGGGGAGGTGTGGCTCTGTGGTCAGCCACTGTCAACCAAGACAGAGGAGAAGAGAGGGTTGGCGTCTCTGAGAAGCAGACACCAGGAACAGGCTAAACTTGCAAGAATTTGTATTAGGGGACATACGTGTGTGAAAAGAAAATGAGGGCGCTCTGAAGGGCTGGGAGAGCCATCAGGCCCCGACATGAGTCTCACCCCCAATGGGCAGAGAGGGGAAGAAGGGTGGGAGTGCCCTTCACTGCATTTCCGTCTACGAAAAGTCTGGCAGAGCGTATTGGGAGTCTTTGATTCAAAGCCAACAGAGGTTCTGGGTCTCTGGGCAAGAAGTCTGACTTGGGGTTTCAACCACACGCAGTCATGGGACAAGGGCCGGCAGGGAGGCATGCTTCATGGCAAATGCCTGGGTGGAGATGGAGTGCAGTGGGCAGCCACCGTCAATCACGCTCTGGTGGGCGGACGCCAATCACAGGCTCTCGGGTGCAGGGATGAGGACAGCAGGAGGAAGTGTGGCTGAGCCGGCCAGAGGTTCCTACGCCCCTGGTGTCCAAAGCTAGGGTCAGGTAAGGAACACCCACTAGTGTGCTAGGAAGTTCTTCTTGTTGGAAGCCCTAAGACTTTCTTGCTGGTGGGATTGTCCCAGAAGGGAGCAGGCAGGGGCATTGAGAATAGTCGGTAGAGGCTCTCTTCTGTTTTTAAAAAAATCAAAGTTATACATTTACATGGAACTAATGAAGGAAATGTCATGTAACACCTAAAGTGCCTTATTGCAGGAAACAGAAAACCTGTCCTTCCCCCTTTCCCCATTGCCTGCCCCTCAGAAAAGGATTTCTACTCTTTGTGCAAGGTCACATCTTCTCCCACACTGCCATTCTCATGGTGCGCTGGCGACCTGTGAGCCCTTAGATCTGTGCATGATTCCTGCATTTTTAATTTGTTGCAACAATTTAGTAATCACAGTTTGATACCTAACCCAGTTTTCTGTATGTGTAATAACCATCTCCTTGCAGATTAAGTGAGATTAATTTTCACTTAAACATTGCTGATATTTTTAGGAACTAATATTTGCTGATATTTCTGGTGGTAGAAAACTGGTCAGTGGCATGGGTATGTCCTCCCTTGGGTACCCTTCCTCAGCCCCGCCCTATAGAGTTCCCTTTATATCTTATCATTTCATCATAGCTTAATTATTCTTTATATTAATCATCCCCTATTTAAATCACTGTGTGGTTTCTGTCTCTTGATTGGACTTTGACTGTTATAAATATTGACTATATGCTTAGCCTCTTTGTAATCATGTTGCAAGCATTTTCTTTGTCCTTTTAATCCTATGATATAGATGGTTTTGTGGATCCCATTTCAGATGAGAAAACTGATGCCCCTTGATATCTGGTAACTTGACAAAGAATAAACCGAAACACGTGACATCTGCTCACTAGACAACCAAGTAGAGATCTCCTCTAGGTAGCTAGCAGAGTAAATCTAGGGTCAGGAGTGCAGTCAGGGCTAGAAACAGAAATTGGGGAGTCATCAGTGTATAGCAAGGATCATAGTTTATGATCATGAGTCTGTACCTTAATCGTAAGTCTCTTTTATGCCACCATTGAGCAGCCAAGATGGAGGAAGAACCCACTTCAGATTTTTGATCTTTTAAAAAGTGTATCTTCCTAAAAGTGCCTGGATAAATCACAGTGTAAATGTTTATACAACACCAGCTGTAAGAGAGGAATAGTATCTGGTTTTAGATGGGTGATCAAAATCCAAGCTGGGATGTCCTACATTTTCATCTAGAAAGGGTGAGAACTACTCCCAAAGAATTATCCTGGCCTCTATTACAACAGCCATTCCATTTTCAGCATGGGCCCAAGGATAAGAGACATCATACATCATACTCAGAGCTCAGAAAACCAGTACAGCCCTGTGAATGAACAGAAGGGGGTTAAGGGCAGAAGGATTAGTGAGCAGATGGAGACTAGAAATCATGACCTTTCTGATCAAATTCCTGGCTTCAAGTCATTGTTGCCAACAGCAAGAAATTTAGGCCTGATTTATGCTGTAAAGGCCAGGGGACCATGGATGGTCCCTGTGCTGGTGAGGGTCCCGAGAGAGCTGAGCTCGAGGGGAGGGAGGATATGGCAGTGGACTTGAGGCCGGGCGGAGGGGCACGGGAGGCCATCACTCAGGGCAGGCCTCGGGCCTCAGTCGCCTCTGGAGTGTGGATAATGCCCTGCAAATGTTTGCTGATGTGTCTTAGAAAAGAATAGGGCCAGACAAGATGGGACAGAAGTGAACTAAAAATCCAAGAAAGAGGACAAAGCAGGTGGTGGGCACAGGAATGTGGTGGCTTGGGGAACTCCAGAGGCAGGAAGGACTCAAGGGAATCAATAGCCTCTTCCATCCCACCCATTCCCCAAACAGCAGTCAGTCCGCGGGTGTGAGTGTGCGCTGTCGTCACTGCAGAAACCAGCCGAGGGCTCTGACGAATCCATTTTCAGAAAGCCTACAATGAAGACGGAAAGGCCAAACCACAGAATAAGTGGTAGAGGAGCCAAACTGTAGAGACTGAGCACAGAAGATGCTCAAGGACACAGGCTGCAGAAGAGCTTGCAAAAGGCACCCCTCCAAGTAGAGGGAGGCATCCCCAGTGGCGACGCCAAACACCTTCTTTGTAAGATGGTGCATGAGGTGCACGAGTGTGATAGGAACTTCCCAGACCTGATTTCCTCCTGAGAAAGAGAAGCGTGAGGAGCCGAATGAGCCCTGTTTGCAGGAAGCAGTTTGTTTGATGAGTGAAAAGGGGCAGCTTATTAAAACAGGCTGGCAGCTGCCTGTCACTCTTGGCAAGGTGTGTTACTCTGGAATTGGGGGTGTATATTGATCCAGTCCCTTTTGAAACCAGTTTGTTCTTGAGTAAAATTAAATGTGGATCTCTCCTGTCAACCAGCAATTCTACTCGTAGATATATAAAAGTGTCATTGTCAAATTGTTAAAAACAATTCTCACATAAATGGCAAGCAGGTGTCAAGATTTAATTTAACTCATTAAGAAAGGAATCAGCATGATGCAAAATTAATTCAATGAGGATGTGAATATTTTTATATAATCTATGGAAAAGAAATGCTGAAATAAAATGGCTAAATTTGACACAGACTTGATTATTGGCCCATAAAGCAATAATACTGTAAACTTTTGTTTATCTCCTTTACTGAAAAATTTAAAAATCAACACACCTAACCAGTTTTCTACAAGTTAACCTCTCACACTAGGGAGTTATAAAATATTAGAGCTCCACTTAGCTACAGAGGTAAGTCAACAAAGTTTCAGTCCATGAGAGTTAGATGACTTTCAAGAGACTGCATAAAATGCTACAAATCATTTTTATACTTCAAAATTTTGGACAGATTTGCTAAATCATTACATAATCCAAAGCAATTCTTGCACACCTGCCCCAGGACACATTTGCAAGACTGTTCAAAACAGCATTGTCTTCATGAGCAAAATCAGGAAAGCACTCAAATGTTTGAGAGCAATGGAAAACTAGCCTTTACAGTAAAATGTTGCTCATCAAGAAAAGCAACCTACGGCTACACATTCCAACATGGAATAATTCCACGATGCAATTTTGACACTATATGACTTTTGGCTAGGTAATTTTTCTTGCTTTGGCCAACATGATTAGAACACATGACACATGAAAGCTAAAATGACTTGTGTGTTTGCTGCTTCTTGCCACCTGAAGACCATGACTCAGGGAGCCCGTAGGTTCAGACAGATCAGAGATGTGTAGACCAGATGTGGAAATAGCCTGGATCCTGGATCCAAGCCCATCTTAGCCCCACTGACTCCGGTCTCACAGTCATGAAATAAAGGTCTATTGTGGCATCCCACTGAGATTTAGGATCGTGTTATGTAGCATTACTGAGCAACAGTTACATCAGACAGACATACAGACTAAAATGATTTGTTTATAATATACTAGGAGATGGAAACACTGTTAATGAATCCTGTGAATATACAAAAAATGTAGTAAAACTATAAAAAACAAGTGACTGATAAACATAAAATTCAGAATAGTGGTTACCCTAGGTTTAACGGAGGGAGATAAGAGATTTGGTGACACACAGAGGACCTCAAAGATAATGGTGGTTTATTTACATTTAAATTTACATGGAATTTACTTACATGAAAAAAGTTGAGAAATAGACATACAGTTCATTTTATTAGTACTCATTGTACCTTACTCTACATATTATAAAATCTCTCATATATACTATATATTTTCCATCAGATGGGTAAAAATAACCACACAAAACCCTGAATCACAATGTAAAGCATTTTAGAGCCTGAGATACAGCCCACATGAAACTTTCATGAAAATTTCGTAAAGGTAAACTCAACTCATTGAAATACGTGTGATCAAAAAAATGCTGCACACAAAATCCAAAAATGAGACCAGAAAAAAGACAGGAAAGTCATCCCCCACCCCAAAAGGTTGCCACAAGGCAAATGAAAATATGACCAAATTATAGGGTTAATGAAGAAATCACCTCTAAAAAGCAAGAGGCAAATGTAGAGGTACAAGAGATAAGGGAGAATTATCAGGGGTAAAGGATAAGATGAAAAGAGAGCAGAAGGAGATTTTATTTTTAAGTTCAAATTATTGACAATACTTTAGTCTGAAAGCAGAGGGTGTGGAGTGAGGTAGGGGGCAGGTCTTTGTGCCCCATGTAGAGCGGTTTGACTTTTTAAAAGCACATGAATTTGTCACTTGGACTTTGAGAAATGATAAAAAAACACTTTTTCCTATGCCTACACCATGTTTGAGTCCCTTGGAAACATCCCTGCAGAAGTCTTGGGCCTCCAGTGCCTGAGGGACCCACTGATCCAGGCGTCGGCCTTGTTCTTGGACAAAGTTCTGCCACCCTGTCACTTTGCGGTCGGTTGTAACTATACGCTGGGACCCCATGAACAGCAGGATTCTCTGAACCATGCCTACGTTCTTGTTACCTAGTGTAAACTTGGTGCCCAACCCCCCATTTTCCTGGGTGTTGCTGCTCTGCTCCCAAGGTCGGATGCCCCTAAACTCAGAGCTTCAGAAACCCCCAGCTCCTTCTGACTCCAGTGCTGCCACTCCCAGGGTCTGGCCCCCGACCTTAGGGTTCCATTCGCCCTTGATTCTATAGACCACACCTAGACATTCAGCATGGAACAGGATGGAGGGGACAAGGCAGTACTGGAAGCAGCAGCAGGGGACGTTCATTTACCAACCCCATGGACACCGCAGGCCATGTGCACTGGCTGGGGCTTTGTCGGTGCCAGGGTCAGACAGCTCTTCTTGGGCCCCAAGATCATCCCAGCTCATTGGGACTCTTGGATATTAGGAATCTGTAGGCAGCAGCCCCATGTAAATGAGCCCTGTATTCAAGGGCTTACCACACTGCCAATTCCCTTTGACTTGAGAAGCCCACCCTCCCTGAGCACAACGTTTTGTTTTGTTTTGTTTTGTTTACCTCTAAAGTTTGGGACATTTCCCAACTCCATAGGGGACAGTGAGCGGGTGGGATGGAGAGACCGACAGGCTGAGCTGGTAGAAGATAAGGAACATTTCATGGGGGTTCCCTCTGCAGCAGGGACTCAGAGCACAGGCAGATCCAGGCAAACATCTGTGGGTGAGTCAGAGAGAGAAGGAGTAGCTGGATGTAAAGGCCTCGCTGAGACCCAGTCTGAGCAGGAGCTGGCTGTTGGCCAGGCAGTCACTGAGAGAGGATAGAAGTCTTGGTTGCCAGGCCTTGGGACAAGGCAGAAAGTCTTGGCACCGAGACAGACTGTCCAGAGTATGAACTTCTAAGTTCCTTTACAGTACTCCTACAAATGGGGCTCTTCTGTTGCATACAGCGGGGTGACCAGGCTCCGGGAGGCCTGGCTAGGCAGGGAGGGAATGGCTGATTCCAGATGAGATGCCACGGGGATGAGGACGGTGGCAGGCCAGTGCCTCAGCATGAAGCCCAACAAACCAGGTACAAAACTGCTTCAGGGGAGGTTCACACATCAGGGCCACTCCTTGGACCTTGGGTGACAACTAGTGACCCTCCCTAAAAAGGTGCTGAGCAGAGAGCCCTGGAACATCAGCACCTGTAATGAACAAGGTCCATTCCTCCTGGAGAGACATGGGACTTGAGAAAATGAGTCTTCCGGGGCCAAGTCCAGCCTAATGCAGACTCATTGGACCCCCTGGAACCAGAAATGCTAATGCTGCACCATGAGCTCAGGAGAACTCTCATGTCTAAAGCTGCAGAGGCCATAAGATTGGGTTGGTATTGGTTACACCACCCGAGGCACCCAGACCTGCGCCAGTTCTGTTTGAAGTCTCTGGGGAGTCTATCATGAACAAATGTCTTCCACTTGGCACACTCCACACACATGCAACAGGGAATCAACAACGCATTTGAGAGAAGCTCAAAGATGTCACCACATAAATTTTAAAAAAGGATAAAATATTATCTGATTATGAAAAAGTACAAACCAGCAAGGAACCTTTTGAAAACACCAGCATGGCTCATCCAAAGAAGCAGATTCCAGAATGCGGGGAGGCAAGCGTAAGCCTCTGGGAGGGGCCACCAGGAGACAATCGCTCCGTAAGAGCCTGCGAACAACCAGGAGATAAGCCCAGAAAAACACCAGGGATGGAAGAGAACAGAGAATGACTGAGATGAAAGCCACGGTCCAGCAAGAGAACTCGCTCAAAGACCAAAGCCTGTGCTCCCATGGCCAGGACGATCTGGTCATGAAATCCTTCCAGAGAGAGGTCCTCCAACCCAAAAGCACCACCTGGGCCAAGCACTGAGCGTGGCGAGACCCCACGCCCCCAGGCCCCACCTGCAATGACCTCTCCCCTTCCCATGGGACAGAGGGGCTCAGAGTTGAACTTGGCTTTCAAGAGGGCTTCACCACTTCACCCCCAGGCGATTAGGACTTGATTAGAACTTGAGGGCTATGTATGCACACTCACAGTCTCTTGTTTTCTGTCATTAGAAGCAAAGCTGAGGAGCACACCAATCCGCTCGCCTGGAGAGTGTCACTTGGGAGATGCACCCACCGGCCACATCTGAAGGACTCTGGCGTTGAGAGTCTGGAGGAGATTTCACGTGCCCAGCTGGGTGGCTGTTGAAAGCCCTTGACCCTTAAGTCGCTTGCCCCTCAAAACCAAGGCATGAGCTTACCAGGATGGCCAGGCTCTGAGAAGTCATACTTCTCCAAATTTCTGTTGCCAACAAACCGAGGGGGAGTAGCCCTCACCCAGAGCCACAGATGCAGCCCGCAGATCTGCAGTGATCATCAGAGCACTCCCAACCCCCTAACCCCCCTCACCCCCCAGCCCTGCAATGGAGCCAGTTCTCCTAGTATCACCATGGTAGGAGAACAAAGGCACAGAGAGGTTAATTACACTTGCCCAAGAGCACAGCCAGCAGGGGGGCCAGCTGGCCTTTGAGCTCAGGCAGCTGATGGGCATCATCTGGTAAATCCTGGCTCCTTGGGCTTCTTGCCCTCCCAGCTCTCTGCCCTGCTTGCACCCTGTCCCTGGGCCTCACTGCTCCAGGACAAGGAGAGGCTGAGGCCCAAGAGCCCAGGAAATGGACCCAGCCAGTCCCTCAGTCCTGTTGCCTCCTCCGGGCCTCTCAGTCCCAAGCCACTGCTGTGGGTGTGTCTGGCTCTCCACATGGGTGTGGTCCCTTCATTAGTTGTGGAATTGGGCCTCTGTCCTGTGTGCTGAGCTGAGAGGTGCAGGGTGCTGGTCCCCTGTCCTCATCCCAGGGGTGGGGGCGTGGTGTTTGCCACTCCAAATGCCACGAGCAAGGGCTGCAGCCCGAGGCAGCAGGTGATAGGCTCTAGGCTGGGAGGGACGGCAATGCAAAGAGAGACATGGCGAATTACTAGAGAAAAGAGAAACACGACATTACTCTACACCTGCAGCTCAGACGGGAGCAGAAGACATAGGTTAGCTGTGCAGCATGTGTGAGCCCCAACTCAGGACCTGGCAGTATTTCCATTTTACTATTGCCAGGTCTGCAGTGCGGTGGCATGTGAGCCCCTTTTGCGCAAGGAGGTCGCCTCCCCTCCATCTCTCATCCCCTTATGTGGTCCCGGGTGTCTCCTTCTTGTCACCCAGCCCACACCCCTTTGTCTCCCTGCAACTCCTCCTGCCCCGCCCACACACACACCATTGCTCAGCTCCCATGAGGTCACATGGCCTGAGAAG
Organism: Manis pentadactyla; assembly: GCF_030020395.1. Classification (NCBI taxonomy): domain Eukaryota; kingdom Metazoa; phylum Chordata; class Mammalia; order Pholidota; family Manidae; genus Manis; species Manis pentadactyla. The sequence goes on along the minus strand of NC_080023.1, from coordinate 146,161,921 downwards.
GGAGGTGTCTTGACAGGGAGGTCCTCTGGAACATTCCCCCTGGATAGCTCCATGCAGGACCCCTGCACATGTGGCAGGGAGGCAAGCAGGGTTGTGTCTGATGTGGGCGGGTCTCGCTGTGTCCCTTGTTTGTATGCTTGCATCGGTGTGACTACATGCTCAGCAGAAAGCCCCCTTTAAGGCATGCCCAGAGGGTCCCTCCCTTCAGCCAGACTCTGGAAGAAAATGTGGGTGCCGGGCGATTTCCTATGATCACTTTTCCCAAGGACAAGAAAGATCCGGAGCCACACTGAGCAGTGACCAAATTTGATTCCAGGAGACACTTCCCCATCTCTACCTCCATCCTGTGCCAAATTCTGTAAATATTTCCAATCAAATCTTAACATTTATTCTTTGCTTTGACTGTGAGGTCCTGGTCTCTACAAGGAATATCTGGGTGAGGAGAGTGAAACCAGCCCCTTTGGGGGAGCAGCGTTGGTTGGGAACCTCCTTTGCATGCCAGCCATTCAGTCTTCCCAACTGAAGTTCACCCTTGAGAAGCCATCTGTACCCCTGCTGAGTGTCTACACCGGGCAGCTGAGTGACGATTGAAAATCCCATAGCAGAGCCCGCTTATTCCGTCAAATCTCACCTAAGTCACAACCAGTTGAGTGATGCCAACGAGGGGGCCGTGCTATGATCCGGGTGGTTCCTGGGCTCTTGTGCCTGTCTTGTGCCTTAATTAAAAAAAAAAAAAGAAACAAACTTAAAAATTGATTCCAAACCTCGGTATAAATATAAATATACTAATATTATATATAAAAGCAGTCGCATCCACGTAGAAGTCCATTTTATTCCTCCTGATTTTAAAATAATTTGAGACATTATCATGAACCAGGTAAGTATCGGGGCCCCCGGGGCTTAGGGCATCCTGCTCGTGGTCCTGCTCCCTTCCTGCTCCCGCTTTGCCTGAAGGCATTTCAGAAGGCGACTCCCTGCACAGAGGACAGAGCCCAGTATCTCTATGTCCAGGGATGGCTCCCAGGTCACCACTGATTGATGTGTGTCTGCTTCGCTAGCAGGACGGTTAATTCCTGTGCTTCATTCCTTGACGTCACCTCCTGACACGTGTGGGCTGCTTCCTGGGGCTGGCAGTGCTCTAAGCCCTTCACATCGATGAGCTCCAGGGCTCTGACTCACTCCCAGGCAGAGACGCTAGCATCACCCCCGCTTCACAGGGGAGGAAATGGAAGCCCAGAGAAGTGACGTTGGCATCCAGGGCCACAGGGTCTGGCGGGAGGGAGCTGGTGTTGGGACTCGGCAGTCTGGCCAGACCTCACTTCCCCACCCCGTGTTCCCTTGCCCCCCATGTGGACCGTTGCAGCCATTTCAAGAGCAGGGAGAGCCCATTTGGGCCCTGTCAGTACCCCAATCAGTCTGGTGGCTGGGGCAAGGGTGGGTAGAGGCACCTCGATTTCACACCTCTGCCCAAGTCCTCACTTCCATCTTCCCGCATCCCCAGAGCCCTACCCGCCTCCCAGACCCGGTTCTTAGCGTAGAGAGTCTCCAGGACCTGGAGCTCCTGGAGCTGGCGGGAGGTGCTTCCTGACCAAAACACCCAACTGTGTTGGTTTTTCTTCCCATTGAAAGAAATGGTAGAAGTGATCCTGTTTTCTGTCTTACATGTATTTCTCTGGTAAATTCAAAACAAAACAGAACACCTGGGTGACAGCCTGAAGAATGAGGAGGAAGCCCTAGGGAACCTGTCTGAGCTACAGTCACCCCCAGATCCTGGAGGTGATGGGGACTCGGGCTGTCAGGGGAGGACAGAGTCCTCCTGGGCACCACACAGCAGCCCTTTGGACATCAGGCACCAGGGCACAGAGTGGTGATGTCACCTGTACTGGGTGGCTTTGTCATCATGTGTGATCCGGGGTGTGGTCCTGGTGCTTCAGAGCCCCTGCAGCACACCCCCAAAGGGCACCTTTTGCAATTCAGGGGCACTTCAGGCCGGAGCTGAGCTCAGCACCAGGTGCCCTCCCTTCCAGGCCATGGCTCTCTGAGCACCGCCACCTGTGCCCACCAGGAGGGATACGGTAAAACAGAACCAGGGCTCAGCCTGCACTCCCCACCATCAACCACGGGGGTGCTTTCTCCCTTCAGGGGACAGGTGGCCCCCTCTCAACCCCAGCAGCTCAGATCCCAGGACCCTGCCCTAATTCCAGGCCCAGAGCTGCTCCTGCCTCTTCCCAGATGACCAGCCTGCGCCCAGTGTGCTCTGAAGGGAGCCTGCGCTCTGGTCAGAGGAGGGAGGCCTCCCCTGGGAGTGAGCCTGGCCCAGGAGGGCTCGTCCTTCCAGGCCCTGCCATGAGCCGTCACCTCCTACCAGGGAGAGGGTGACATTCGCCACCCTCGCAGCTCCTCTGCCCGCCCATGAGCAGCCAGGCGTCTGCTTCTCCAGGGCTCCGGGTGTCTGCAGTCTGGCCAGACCTCACTTCCCTGCTGACGGTTCACCACCTCCTTGACCATGAACATCCCAGCAACGGCCCGCCGACGGATGGAGCCTGCATCACGAATGGTCCCGACTCACTGAGACCCTGGACGGCCCAACAGAGGCCTGTCGGTTTAGCTGACTGTCTCCAAGGAACCAACTGCCGGTTGACCCTGATTGGCTGCGCTGCACGGCTGGAAGGGCTGCCAGCTGGGGGCTGGGTGGGGTGCCTAGGGGCTCACCCTCAGGCTCAGCCACCCTCGGAGCTCGGCCCGCCATGCTCTTCTCTTGGGGCCCTGCAGTGCTGAGAGTCAGAGCTTTCCTGCAGGGTTCCTCAATGTGGAGCCCTGAGTCCATGAATTCCCTTAGAATATAGTCACTGTCATGGGAGGAGAGGACACATAGTAGTCATCCAGCTCTCAAAGATGCCCATCTGAGACCTGAAAGATGTCATGAGCCCCCATTCCCAGAGACTCTCAGGAAGGTGTCAGAATAAAACTCCCTAAATCCCATTTCTCTCCTGCTCCCAGAAGCCCAAGCTGCATGGCAGCTCCCTAGGGGAACACCCAAAGCTTGGCTGAGGGGAGAGTGAATGTGTCCCCCCAGATTTACATGTTGAAACCCTACCTCACATTGGCATTTGGAGTTAGAGCCTTAGGTTGAGACCAAGTTATGAGATTGGGATTCAGGCCCCAATAAGTAGAAACACCAGAGAGGTTTCTGTCTCTGTCAGGTGAGGATCCAATGAGAAGGGCTGTCTTCAAGCCAGGAAGAGATTCCTCATCAGAAACGGAATCCTACCAGACTTTGATCTTAGACTTTTCAGCCTCTAGAACTGTGAGAAATAGGTTTCTGCTGTGTAAGTCCCCCAGTCTTTGGTATTTCTTTATTGCAGCCTGAGCCGACTGAGACACCTAATCTCCTGTGGGTACTGAAAAATAAAGATCTGCATTTTTTCCCACTAATGCCCTGTGATTCTTTCATTGAGCAACAAATTCTTTTTGGACGGATGGAGCCTGCATCACGAATGGTCCCGACTCACTGAGACCCTGGACGGCCCGACAGAGGCCTGTCGGTTTAACTGTCTCCAAGGAACCAACTGCCGGATGACCCTGATTGGCTGCACTGCACGGCCCTCGTGACCAAGTGAATGACCAGCCAATTGTCAGAGGGTCGGACCCCCGGGGGGCTGGAGGGGCTGCCAGGTGGGGGTCGGACAGCAGGGTAGGGGGGTGGGGGTGGGGGTGGGGGTGGGGGTGGTGGCTGGGTGGGGTGCCTGGGGGCTCCCTGTCAGGCTCTTTGGGGCCCTTTTTGTTTTTTAACTTATTTATTGAGATATCTGTCTTTGACTTACTGCACAATTCCATTTAAAATGTATACTTGTTTTTGGGATAATCACTGAGTTTGGCCTCCTCACCATCATTTTTGTCCTCCCAAGGGAAAACTCATCTCTATTCACCACCACTCACTCAGTCCAGTCCTAGACAGCTACTAATCCACTCTTGACTGCATAGATATGCCAATTTGGACATTTCATGTAAACGGAATCATACAACTTGTGGTTTTTTTGTGACTAGCCTCTTTCACTTAGTATGTTTTCAAAGTTTGTCTTTAATGACTCATACTAAACTCCATTCCTTTGTTGCTGGGAAATATTCCATTGTATGTGTAAACCATATTGCATTAGTCCTTTCATGGGTGGGTGGGCATTTGGACTGATTTCCCCTCTTTTCTATTATGAACATTTATGTAAAGTTTTGTGCAGATACAGGTTTTCATTTGTCTCGAGTATATACATAGGAGTAAAATTTCTGGGTCAAAGTATAAGTCCATGTTCAATTTTGTGAGGAACTGCCAAACCTTTTATTTTTTACTTTTCATTATTTCTTTAAATTTTTATTAAGGTGTTACTACACTCTTATGAAGGTTTCATATGGAAAAACAATGTGGTTACTACATTTACCCATATTATCAAGTCCCCACCCATACCCCAATGTCTGACACTATACTGTCCATCAATGTAGTAAGATGCTGCAGATCCACTGTGTGCCTTCTCTGTTCTACAGTGTTTTCCCCATGACCCCCCACAACATGTGTACTAAACATAATACCCCTCAATCCCATTTCCCTCTCACAACCCTCCCCTTTGGTAACCACTAGTTCCTTCTTGGAGTCTCCGAGTCAGCTGCGATTTTGTTCATTCAGTTTTGCTTCATTGTTATACTCCACAAATGAGGGAAATCATTTGGCATTTGTCTTTCTCTGCCTGGCTTATTTCACTGAGCATAATGTCCTCCAGCTCCATCCATGTTGTTGCAAATGGTAGGATTTCTTTCTTATGGCTGAATAGTATTCTATTGTGTATATGTACCACATCTTCTTTATTCATTCATCTACTGGTGGACACTTAGGTTGCTTCCACATCTTGGCTACTGTAAAAAGTGTTGAGATAAACATAGGGGTACATACGTCTTTTTGAATCTGAGAAGTATTCTTTGGGTAAATTCCAAGGAGTGGAAACGGGTCAAACGGTATTTCTATTTTTAGTTTTTTGGGGAACCTCCATATTTCTTTCCACAATGGTTGAACTAGCTTACATTCCCACCAGCAGTGTAGGAGGGTTCCCCTTTCTCCACATCCTCGCCAGCATTTGTTGTTCTTAATGTTTTCTATGCTGGCCATCCTTTTTGGTGTGAGGTTATATCTCGCATTTCTGTGATGATTAGTTATGTGGAGCATCTTTTCATGTGTCTGTTGGCCATCTGAATTTCTTCTTTGGAGAAGTGTCTGTTCATATCCTCTGCCCATTTTTAATAGGGTTATTTGGTTTTTGGGTGTTGAGGCATGTAAGTTCTTTATATATTTTGGATGTTAACCCTTTGTCTGATAAGTCATTTACAAATATATTCTCCCATACTGTAGGATGCCTTTTTGTTCTGTTGATGGTTTCCTTTGCCATACAGAAACTTTTTAGTTTGATGTAGTCCCATGAGTTCATTTTTGCTTTTGTTTCCCTTGCTCGAGGAGATGCATTCAGGAAGAAGTTGCTCATGCTTATATTCAGGAGATTTTTGCCTATGTTGTCTTCTAAGAGTTTTATGGTTTCATGACTTACATTCAGGTCTTTGATCCATTTCGAGTTTACTTTTGTGTATGGGGTTAAACAATAATCCAGTTTCATTCTCTTGCATGTAGCTGTCCAGTTGTACCAACACCAGTTGTTAAAGAGGCTGTCATTTCCCCATTGTATGTCCATGGGGTCCTTTATCATGACCATATAGGGTTGGGTTTATATCAGGGCTCTCTAGTCTGTTCCATTGGTCTATGGGTCTGTTCTTGTGCCAGTACCAAATTGTCTTGATTACTGTGGCTTTGTAGTAGAGCTTGAAGTTGGGGAGCATCATCCCCCCAACTTTATTCTCCCTTCTCAGGATTGCTTTGGCTATTCGGGGTCTTTTGTGGTTCCATTTGAATTTTAGAATGATATTCTGTAGTTCATTGAAAGATGCTGTTGGTATTTTGATAGGAATTGCATTGAATCTGTTGATTGCTTTAGGCAGGATGGCTATTTTGACAATATTACTTCTTCCTATCCATGAGCATGGGATGTGTTCCCATTTATTGGTATCTTCTTTAATTTCTCTCATGAGTGTCTTGTAGTTTTCAGAGTATAGGTCTTTTACTTCCTTGGTTAGGTTTATTCCTAGGTATTTTATTCTTTTTGTTGCACCTGTGTATGGAATTGTTTTCCTGATTTCTCTCTCTGCTAGTTCATTGTTAGTGTATAAGAATGCCACAGATTTCTGTGTGTTAATTTTGTATCCTGCCACTTTGCTGAATTCAGATATTAGATCTATTAGTTTTGGAGTGGATTCTTTAGGGTTTTTTATGTACAATATCATGTCAGCTGCAGACAGGGACAGTTTAACTTCTTCCTTGCCAATCTGGATGCCTTTTATTTCTTTGTTTTGTCTGATTGCTGTGGCTAGGACCTCCAGTACTATGTTGAATAGAAGTGGGGAGAGTGGGAATCCTTGTCTTGTTCCCAATCTTAAAGGAAAAGCTTTCAGCTTCTCGCTTTTAAGTATAATATTGGCTGTGGGTTTGTCATATATGGCCTTTATTATGTTGAGTTACTTGCCCTCTATACCCATTTTGTTGAGAGTTTTTATCATGAATGGATGTTGAATTTTGTTGAATGCTTTTTCAGCATCTATGGAGATGATCATGTGGTTTTTGTCCTTTTTGTTGATGTGGTGGATGATGTTGATGGATTTTCGAATGTTGTACCATCCTTGCATCTCTGGAATAAATCCTACTTGATCATGCTGGATGATCTTTTTGATGTATTTTTGAATTCAGATTGCTAATATTTTGTTGGGTATTTTTGCATCTATGTTCATCAGGGATATTGGTCTGTAATTTTCTTTTTTTGTGGTGTCTTTGTCTGGTTTTGGTATTACAGTGATGCTGGCCTCATAGGATGAGTTTGGAAGTATTCCCTCTTCCTCTACTCTTTGGAAAACTGTAAGGAGAATGGGTATTAGATCTTCACTAAATGTTTGATTAAATTCAGCAGTGAAGCCATCTGGTCCAAGGATTTTGTTCTTATGTAGGTATTTGATTACCAGTTCAATTTTGTTGCTGGTAAATGGTCTGTTCATATTTTCTGTTTCTTCCTTGGTTAGCCTTGGAAGGTTGTATTTTTCTAGAAAGTTGTCCATTTCTTCTAGGTTATCCAGTTTGCTAACATATAATTTTTCATAGTATTCTCTAATAATTCTTTGTATTTCTGTGGTGTCTGTAGTGATTTTTCCTCTCTCATTTCTAATTCTGTTTATGTGAGTAGGCTCTCTTTTTTTCTTGATTAAGTCTGGTTAGGGGTTTATATATTTTGTTTATTTTCTCAAAGAACCAGCTCTTGCTTTCATTGATTCTTTCTATTGTTTTATTCTTCTTGATTTTATTTATTTCTGCTCTAATCTTTATTATGTCCTTCCTTCTACTAACTTTGGTCCTCATTTGTTCTTCTTTTTCTAGTTTCATTAATTATGAGTTTAGACTGCTCATTTGGGATTGTTCTTCTTTCCTGAAGTAGGCCTGTATTGCAATATACTTTATTTTTAGCATGGCCTTAGCTGCATCCCACAGGTTTTTGTGGTGCTGAATTATTGTTGTCATTTGCCTCCATATATTGCTTGATCTCTGATTTTATTTGGTCGTTGATCCATTGGTTATTTAGGAGCATGTTGTGAAGCCTCCATGTGTTTTTTGTTTTTTTCATTTTCTTTGCATAATTTATTTCTAGTTTCATACCTTTGTGGTCTCAGAAACTGGTTGGTACAATTTCAATCTTTTTGAATTTACTGAGGCTCTTTTTGTGGCCTAGTATATGATCTATTCTTGAAAATGTTCCATGTGTACTTGAGAAGAATGTGTATTCTGCTGCTTTTGGGTGTAGAGTTTTGTAGATGTCTGTTAGGTCCATCTGTTTTAATGTGTTGTTCAGTGCCTCTGTGTCCTTACTTATTTTCTGTCTGGTTGATCTGTCCTTTGGAGTGAGTGGAGTGTTGAAGTCTCCCAGAATGAATGCATTGCATTCTATTTCCCCTTTTAATTCTGTTAGTATTTTTTTCACATATGTAGGTGCTCCTGTGTTGGGCGCATAGATATTTATAATGGTTATATCTTCTTGTTGGATTGACCCTTTATCATTATGTAATGTCCTTCTTTGTCTCTTGTGACTTTCTCTGTTTTGAAGTCAATTTTGTCTGATACAAGTACTGCAATTCCTGCTTTTTTCTATTAGTTGCATGAAATATCTTTTTCCATCCCTTCACTTTTAGTCTGTGCATGTCTTTGGGTTTAAAGTGAGTCTCTTCTAGGCACCATATAGATGGATCTTGTATTTTTATCCATTCAGTGACTCTATGTCTTTTGATTGGTGCATTCAGTCCATTTACATTTAGGGTGATTATTGATAGGTATGAACTTATTGCCATTGCAGACTTTAGATTCATGGTTACCAAAGGTTCAAGGTTAACTTCCTTAATATCTAAGAGTCTAACTTAACTCACTTACTATGCTATTACAAACACAATCTAAAGGTTCTTTTCTTTTTCTCATCCTTTTTCTTCATCCTCCATTCTTTATATATTAGGTATCATATTCTGTATTCTTTGTCTATCTCTTTATTGACTTTGGGGATAGTTGATTTAATTTTGCATTTGCTTAGTAATTAGCTGTTCTACTTTATTTCCTGTGGTTTTATTACCTCTGGTGACAGCTATTAAACCTTAGGAACCCTTCCATCTATAGCAGTCCCTTCAAAATACACTGTAGGGATGGTTTGTGGGAGGTAAATTCTCTCAGCTTTTGCTTATCTGGAAATTATTTAATCCCTCCTTCAAGTTTAAATGATAATCTTGCTGGATAAAGTAATCTTGGTTCCAGACCCTTCTGCTTCATTACATTACATACACCATGCCACTCCCTTCTGGCCTGTAAGGTTTCTGCTAAGAAGTCTGATGATAGCCTGATGGGCTCTCCTTTCTATGTGATCCTATTTCTCTCTGTGTCTGCTTTTAATAATCTGTCCTTATTCTTGATCTTTGCCATTTTAATTACTATATGTCTTGGTGTTTTCTTCCTTGGGTCCCTTGTGTTGGGAGATCTGTGGATCTCCTCCTTCCCCAGATTGGGGAAGTTTTCAGCAATTACCTCCTCAAAGACACTTTCTATCCCTTTTTCTCTCTCTATTTCTTCAGGTACTCCTATAATATGAATATTGTTCCATTTGGATTGGTCACACAGTTCTCTCAATATATTTTCATTCTTAGAGATTCTTTTTTCTTCTCTGTGTGCCTTAGTTTCTTTGTATTCCTCTTCTCTAATTTCTATTTCATTTATCGTCTCCTCCACTGTATCTAATCTGCCTTTAATACCCTCCATCATGCTCTTCAACGATTGGATCTCTGACCGGAATTCATTCCTGAGTTCTTGAACATCTTTCCGTACCTCCGTGAGCATGTTAATCATTTTTATTTTGAACATCCTTTCAGGAAAATTCATGAGGTCGATGACAATTAAATCTTTCTCAGGAGTTGCATTAATAATTTTACTTTGAACCAGGTTCCATTGGCATTTCATATTTGCATATGGCACCTTCTATTGTCCAGAAGCTCTACTTCCTGGAGCTGCTGAGCCCCTGAAGCAATGTTGAGGGTTGCAAGGGAGCGGTATTGGTGCCTTTGGGGAGGAAAGAGCTGTTTCCTGCTTCCCAGCTGCTATGCCCATCTCCACAGCCTGAACCAGTGGGCTGAGCACACAGGTATAAGCCTCTATGCTCTGCATTTGTAGTTGCTGTAGACAGATCTTCCCTCTGGCTGGCCTAACGCCAGGGTAGGGTTTGCGGTTTGTGAGCCAGGTGGGGCTGGCCTGGAGAAAGGCGCAGTAGGCTGCCTATCACGGAGGGGGTCCTTGGAGCTGTGTAGCCAGCCAGGGAGCTGGAGCACTTGAAAATCGTGAAAGCTCACAACCTGCTGGGCAGAGTGCACCCAGACAGTTTTGTCTACCTGTTCTTTCTCCTGAGCAGTAAGCTCTGTGCAATCCTTGCCCCTTTAGCAGCCCTCTTGCTAAGGGCTTCCTTGTTAGGAAGTCTCTCAGACTGCCCACCTTTCTTTTGTCCCAGAGCAGCTGGATATGGATCCCTGTTTTCTACAAGCAGCTGGAATCTCAGTCTCTCCAGGAATTCTGCCTGTCTTAGCTTTCCAACCCCCTAATCACAAGAGTACCATGCAAGCACCATGAAATGTAGGTTTGTGCTCCCAGAGCAGATCTCCAGAGTTAGGTATTCAGCAGTCCCAGGCCTTCACTCCCTCCCTGCTCCATTTCTCTTCCTCCCGTCAGTGAGCTGGTATGGGGGAAGGGCTTGGGTCCCACTGGGCCACAGCTTTGGTACGTTATCCTGTTCCATGAGGTCTGCTCTTTTCTCCAGGTGTATGCAGTCTGGCACAGTCCTTTTTCCTGTTGCTCTTTCAGGATTAGTTGTACTAATTATATATTCATATTGTATGCAGTTTTTGGAGGAAGCCTCTGTCTTACCTCTCATGCCACCATCTTTAATCCCATCTCCTGCCAAACTTTTTTAAAGAACCTGCACCATTTTGGATTCTCACCAGCCAGATAATCAGGGTTCCATTTTTTCCCTGTTGTAATACCTCTTATTTTCTGTCTTTTTTATTATAGTCCTCCTATTGGGATGGTATCTTTCATCCTACTGAACTGTTATCTCATTGTGCTTTTGATTTGCATTTCCCTAATGACTAATGGCATTGAACATCTTTTTATGTGCTATCAGCCATTTGCATATGATCTTTGGAGAAACATCTTTTCAAATACTTAGCTCATATTTTAGTTGGGTTTTACTCTTTTTGTTGAGTTGTAAGCGTTCTTTATGTGTTCTAGATATCAGATGCATAATTTGCAAATATTTACTAACATTCTGTGAGTTGTCTTTTCACTTACTTGGTATCCTCTGAATCAAAAATTTTTTATTTTTATGAATTCCAATTTTTTTTCTTTAGTCACTTGTGTTTTGGGCATCATATTTAAAGAATCATTGCCTAATCTAAGGTCACAAAGATTTACTCATGTGTCTTCTATAAGTTTTATAGCTTAGCTCTTACAGTTAAGTCTTTGACCCATTTTGAATTAATTCTGGTATATGGTGTGAGGTAGGATCCAATCTGATTATTTTGCCTGTGCCTATCCAGTTGTCCCAACACGCAGGTTATTCTATGGAGAGCCATAGCTGAGGACCACAGCACCAGCCCTTCTACCTGGGACCTCATCCCCACCTGACACCTCTCCATCAGAGTGCTTGGTGTCCCTCAAGAATTCCCTGCCTCAGTCACACCAACCCACCTGTTTCTTTGCACCAAAGCCTAACAATTCCTCCACCGATCCCCCCATGTATCCTCCCCAATCCCCTTCTTCCTTACCAACAGCATCCTAATCCCAAATTCTTCCCTGAGCCTCTGTAGCTGTTCCATCTCCAATCCCAGAAACCCCACTCAAAGCTAAGGGATTTTTGGGTGTACATTCACCACATATTTCTTGAAGCAACTTCCCTGAGACTCCCTGAAGGCCGGCTTGCTGTTCTTTCACAGGAGCTGGTTCTCCCCTCACTGAAGTGTGACCCTACCCTCTCCAACCTTTCAGCTCATGGGTTTATTCTTCCCCCTCGTCCACATATGTGCTCAAGCCTACCAAGCTAGGCACTGTGCTCAGGCCACAGACAGGGCCCACTGCCCCCTTTCACTGCAGCAGACATTAAAAAGGCCAAAAAATAAGATATTTGGGAGTGTGACTTTGAGATGCTCAATACACATTAAGAGGAGATGGATAAGAGCAGCTCACTTTTCAGGTCTGGAACTCAAGAAAGATATAGATGAAAGGAAAGCATTTAGGAGTGACTGGTGTATAGATGGCAATTGAAGCCAAGGCTGGGGATATGTTTGTTCAGTGGGATTGTAGGAAATGGGGAGAAAATCTGGGGCTGATCCTACAGATGCTCCCGGGCTTGCGGAGGAGAGAGTTCGGTAAAACCATCCAGAACCCCTGGGATCCTATTGATCAGTTTTTCTTGGTGTGTCCACCCCCCTGGGCTGAGGGGGCTTGGCCTGGTGAGTCACCCCTCCTGCCTCTTCTGGAAGTCATGCCAGTCAGCTGCCCCTGGCCTCCTGGAGTGAGGGGGAACAAGAGCCGGGCTCCCTTGTCTGGAGACAGGACAGACATTACAATGCAATTCACACTCCACCGCACCCAGGGTCAGGCAGAGGCTAGATTCCACCACACCCACAGCAGGCGGGACCCCGGCTCACTCCATCACATTTTCTCCTGGGAGCAGTCCCCAGTGAGTCACGTTCATGAGTCCTGCACCCGGGCTCTGCTTCTACAATCCTAAAGACAGTTGAGGGAAAAATCCAATGAGGGAAAACTGTCGTGTGAAGCTGGAACTGAAGGAATGTGTGGCACTGAGGCTCAGAGCAAACAGGGGTCAAGAACTGAGTGGTCGGCCCAGAGCACCCTGTCCAGAGGTGGGGTTAAATGAGGAGCAGAGACCTGGTGACTGTGGGAGAAGGGTCGGGATGGAGTGGCGGGGTCTGACGTCAGCTAGGATTGGGCTGGAACTATGCAGTTTGCTAAGTCTAGTCTTTAGAAATTTGCCTGGGAATGGAAGAGGGAATGAAAAATGGGTAGAGAGGGATGAAAAAAATAAGTGACCAAAAACTGTCAGTCCATGGCCAATAAAAAGTTCCTAAACAGAGAACTTAAACCATGTAAAAGGGAGGGAAACAAACACTTTCCAGGCAATTCTGCAGATTGCTTTTTGATGCTAGGCATTGTCACAAGTATTTGGGTAAATTTAAGGTTGTATATATTTTAGTGTTTTTACCTTAATAATTCTGATTTGTTTCATACTTTTATTCAATCATTGAATAAGTATTTATTGAGTACCTACTATGTGCCTTAACTGTTCTAGACCCTGAGGAACAGCTCTGAAAAGACAGAAGAAATCCCTGCTTCCTGGAACTTACATTTTAAGAGGAAGGGGTAAAGAACCATAATTAATAGAGTGATGTTGGGTGGTGAAAATCCCTATGACTGAAAACACTTTGATGGAGGAGGAAGAGGACTTATTTTTGTGAATACCCTTACAGTTACCTGGCACTGTCAGCTGGGTAGAAAGTGAAAGGTTAACATTGAATGCAAAAGTTAATGAATTTGCAAGGAATAGAAAAGGAGGAATTTGTTCATACTGGGATTGGTACACCTGCTTTGGGAAGAACTGGGCCTTCTCCAGTGAGGCTGAATGTGCAGCACTGGCCCTGCAATTCCACTACTGGATAAAGCTTTACACATATGTCCAGAGCATGGTAAATCTTGTTCAAAGAAGCAAAATGAAAAACAACCCAAATGAACATTGACAGAAGTTTGGAGAAATAAACTGTGGTAGAGCCACTGCAATGGGAGGCTTCGCAGACATAAAAAATGTGCAAATGACCTCTCAACGCCCCGCTATGCAAGGAAGTCACAAACAGAATCAGGGAGAATAACATGGTATACAAAGACATGCAGAACTCTTGAATGCGTTCTTGCAAATATACCAAGAAGAGTAATCAAGCTACAGAGAAAGGCAACTGATTAGAACCATAAAATTCCAGAGCATGGTTTTTCCAAGGATGTGACTGGTGTGTGTGCGTGGGGCCCTGCAGAAATCACCATCAGGGGCATTTCTGGAGCTCAGGGAGAGCCACACTGGGAGAGATTCTCTGATTAGTTCTCCCCCTACTGTACATATGCAGTTTATAAGTTCTTTCACATTGGCTACTTCATTTTGTTTTAAAAGATGAATAAAACACCCATACACAAAAACCCTGGCTTCAATGATAATTTATGAGAATCTGGACCACAGTGCTCAATCTTCCTCTGCAGGAACTTTCTGCTAAAGACCAGTTTGGGAAGAATTTACCTCATTCAAAAATAAGCAGAAAAGAACTGGAGAGAAGTATCAAAAAACTACAAAAAGAAGAATGGGAAAGAAAAGGCAACGCGAGGCTTCCTGAGAACACTCGCCAGAAGGACTTCACCTTGGAGCAAAGGCAGCTATGACCCAAACTGTTGCAACAAATTGCGGTTCAGCCCTGGTGAGCGCTCAACACTCACAGAACAGAGGGGGGCCACAGGACACCAGGGACTGGCGCTGGCCCCACTGGGAGCATGGGGAGAGGGGGGGATAGGACAGAAAGATCTGCATGGCTCAAAGAAGAGGAAATGGCTTCCTGGGGGGCAGGCAGTGTGGGCAGGCCAGGGAAAGAGGTTGCTCTTTCCTGAAATAAAACCCCTTAGAAGTGATTTAGTCTATGTGGATGAGTGAGTTTGGTTTTAAAAAAAGAAAAGAATATGAAACAGCCTCTCTCCTGGGCATTGCACAGTGCTGACCCCCCCTTCCCAGGGGGGGGCCTGAAGGTGTGGTAGGCCTCTGCGGGCTGAGCACCAGAACGGGAGACCCGCCTTCTTGCCAGCAGGGTCCCTTCCAGGACAACCCCTCCAGCCCCAGGGTCTTCCACAGACAGAGCTACCTGTTGCTGTGTGTCTTCCTCAGCTGATCCTAGCATAGGCCACCAAGGACCCAGGAACATCTGAAACCCCTTAACCAAACCTCCACCCAAGTTCCCCAATTTAGGCTGCTGAGGCCTTGGTTCCTACACTCCCTGATCCCCAGGTCCAAGGCTCCAGGGTTCAGTGTCTCCCCTGGGTGCTCTGAGGCCTGCCTCACCTGGGTGCCCCAAGGCCCGCCTCACCTGGGTGCTCTGTCTCTCTGTGTTTCCGCTCGTAGCAGCTGCACATCTGCACTGAACTTCAGTTATTTTTTTTCTTGGCCAAACCTAGGGTGTGTAACTGACTTCACTGTGGACAGATGGGGTGGACTGGAGCGAGCAGGAGGCAGGAACTGGAGAAGGGAAAGACCTTTGCTGCATGAGTCCCTCTGAGACTGGAATTGAGCTGGGGCAAGTTGACAGGCAATGCCCAGAATTAAGTAACAGGGGAGGGGTAGTGATGTGGTGAGTGTTCCATTGTGACACCCACCCACACAGCAGGAGGGGAGCTGGGATAGGCCAGAGGGCCCAGGAAGGAATAGAAAGCTGGTTGCCCAGCAACCAAACCAGAAATCCCTAACAGAAAGATAAGACAATCTCCAAAGCACTTGGAAACTAAACCACACATTCTAAATAATCTATGGATCAAAAAGGAAGTTTCAGGGGAAACAAACAAACAAAAAATAGAATGAAATGAATAACAATGAAAACACAACATACCAAAATTTCTGTGGCACAGTTAAAGCTGGTTAAGAGGGACATCTAAAGCACTAAACGCATACATTAGAAAGGAGGAAATACCTCAAATTAGTAACCTAATCTCTCCCTCATGGACCTAGAAAAACAAGAGAAAAATTAATTCAAAGTACAAGAAAGGAAATAATAAAAAACACAAATCAATGAAATTGAAAAAAGAAAAATAGAGAAGTGGAGCAAAGAGATTGTTCTTTGAGGAGATAGGTAAAATGGACAGACCTCTGGCAAGACAGACAAAGGGAAAAAAAGACTGCTAATATCTCTTAGATAAAAAATCTTAGAGATCATAATACACAAATTACTAGTATCAGGAGTGAAACAGAAGGTATTCATGCTTGGGTTCTTGTTCATGGAGTTGAAGAAAGAACTTCACAAACACTCAAAGTGGAAGAGCAAGTGAGAAGCTTTTATTTAGAGATAAAGTGAGAAAATAGAGCTCCTAGCTCACAACAGGAGGGGACAAGAGAGCCCAAGGTGGTGTGTTGTCTCAGGGATTTATAGGTGATTGAGAGACAAAGGGCTAGGGATGCAGACCCGCTAAATGGTTCCTAAATGCTTATTTTTGAAGAGACACTAAGTTTCTTATCAGTCTTCCAAATTATTTTGCAAAGTTAACACGAGAGATTTACTGCTTTGATTCTTTCCCCAAATAGCAGCCTCTTGGTTTGGGAGCAGATTCTTTCCCAGGATAGCACCTTCTTGGTCTGGGAGCACATCAGTCAAGACAGTCAAGACTGTCCTGCTCCCAAGGTGGGCTGAGTTATTGTCTGTTATATTAAGAAAATTACTTTTTGATTTCTTGGGTTTTAAAATGCAGTCTTATCTTTAAGATGGAGTTCTTCCTATTTTTACTATTTTGTTAATGACTGGGCTTGCCATATTAATTGCCCAGGTTGTAAATTATTTGGTTTAGGACTGGAGGAAGAAAAGCAGCATCTGGGTAAAGTTAAAGAAAATAAGCTGGACCTTCTAGCAGGCTGAAGTAAATCTTAAAATAGCCTGATTTAATTGACACAATGAAGACATGGGCTATGCTGAGGTGTTTTCTTATCTGGGAAATATTCAAATATTCCAGGCCAACTTACTCCTGGAGGCTTTTTAGTTTTAATTCATCTCACAGAAGAATGCTTATATTCCTAGTTTGATATTTTACTTTAGAGAATTAATGTGACTCTGGCTTTGCTAAATTGTTTAACATGGAGTTTGGGAGACCCTCACCCTACTCTGTCTAAACCCACAGTCACTGTCTCAGAATTACTACAGATGCTGAAAACATCAAAAGGATAATAATGGAATTCTATACACAACTCTACACACATAAACTTGACAACTTAGATGAAATGGCTGGTTCCTTGAAAAGCACAAACTACCACAATTCATGCAATTGAAATAGATAATTTGAGGAGCCAGATAGCTATTAAGGAGACTGAATTTGTAATTAACCTCCTGGCAAAGAAATCTTCAACCAAATGGTTTCACTGAAGAATTCTACCAAGCACTTACAGAATTAAGACCAACGCTATGAAAAATCTTTCAGAATAGAGTAAGAGGAGGGAACCCTTCCCAACTCATTCTAAGAAACCAATATTACTCTGATAGCAAAACCAGATAAAGACAGTATTAGAAAAAAAGGAAACTACAGACCAACATTACCCTTAAGTATTGAGTATAGATGGAAAAATTCTTAACAAAAGATGGACAAATAGAATTCAGCAACATATAAAAAGAATTATATATCATGGACAAGTAGGGCTGGTTCCAGGAATGCAAGATTGGTTAAATATTTGAAAGCCAGTCTGTCAATGTAATCCATCATATTAACAGCCTAAAGAAGAGAAAATTCCATGAGCATATCAAAAATTTCTCAGCAAAATAGAAATAGACGGAAACTTCCTCAACTTCATAAAAGCCTACAACATCATACTTAATGTTTAAAGACTGAATGTTTTCTCCCTACAACTGGGAACAGGGCAAGAATGAACACCATGCAATACTCGTCATCATAATACTGACAGTTCTAGCCAACTCAACAAGACAAGAAAAGGCATACAGTTTGGAAAGAAAGAGATAAAACTATCCCTCTTTGCGGATGACATGATGGTCTATCTAGAAAGTCCAGAGGAATCTTAAAAAAAAAAGAAAAGAAAAGGACCTCCTAGATCTAATAAATGAGAAATAAAGACAAGAACTAATAAATGAGTCTGGCATGCAAGATCAACATACACTAACAACGAACATGCAGACACTAAAATGGAGAATACAATATCGTTTAAAATTGCTTAAAAATAACTTACATGCAAATGTAACATGTTACATACCATGTTCACAGGTCGAAGACCCAGTATAGCAAAGAGGTCAATTTTCCCCCAATTGGTATACAGGTTTAACACAATTTATACCTCAGCAAGATTTTTTTTTGTAGATTTAGGCAAGATTATTATAAAATTTATATGGAAAGGCAAGGAAACTATAATAGTTAAAATAACTTGAAAAATAAGAATAAAGTGGGAGGAATCAATCTGATTTTAAGACTTGTTGTATAGCTATATTCAAGACTGTGTGGTATTGGCAGAGGATAGAAATAAATCAAAAGAACAGAATAGAAAATCCAGAAATAGCTCCACACAAGTACAGTGAATTCATTTTTAACAAGGGTGCAAAATCAGTTCGATGGAGGAAGGACAGCCTTTCCAACAAACGGTGATGGAGCAATTGGACAACAATAGGCAAAGAATGAACCTCAACCCAAGTGTCACACTTTGTACAACAATTAACTCAAAATGGATCAAAACTTTTAATATAAAATGCAAAACTATGAAACTTTCAGAAAAAAATGCGGGAGAAAATATTTATACACTAAGGCTAGGAAAGAGTTGTTAAACTTTATACCAAAATCCTGATTAAATGAAAGGGGAAAAAATGATAAATTAAACCTCATCAGAACTAAAAACTTCCTGTGCAAGAGATACTTTTAAGAAGATGAGTGTCTCCAGACTGGGAGAAAATATTTGCAAACTATACATCTAACAAATGACTATATAAAGAACACTTAAATCTCAGTGGTTTGAAACAAACAGACAATTGGGAAAAGGGCAGAAGAGACATTCACTGAAGAAGATAAACAGGTGGCATATTGAAAATAAGAAGATGTCCAACATTATGAGTCATTTAGGGAAAGGTAAATAAAGACCACAATGAGATATCACTGTATACCTATCAGAATAGCTAAAATAAAAAATATGACAGTCTCAAGTGCTGACAAGGTTGCAGAGCAAATGGATTTCTGCTACATTGCTGCTAGGAATGTAAAATGGTCCAGTCACTCTGGAAAATGGTTTGATGATTTCCTTAAAAAACTAAATAAGCAACTACCATATGAACCCGTAATTACAGTCCTGGGCATTATCCAAAAGAAACGGGAACTCATGTTCATACAAAAACCTACACACAAATGTTTATAGTCGCTTTATTCATAATAGTCCCAACCTGGACACAACCCAGATGCCTTTCAGTGGGTAAATGTCCAAAGCGGTTTGAGGGCAGATGCTGCAGAAGTTCAGACTTGCTTTCACTCATTGGGATTTTCTAGAGAATGGGCACATGATTGGGACAGAGTTAGGGGGTATGTTGAGGGGCTGAGGGAGCACAGTGACAACACATTAGCAGAACTGAATGGCTCAGTCTAGAGTTGGCAAATATTGAACCACATCTCAAGACCTTAGGGTTCCCATATCTGTGTCAGTCCAAAGCACTTAAAACACAGACTCAACAGGGCAGCCTCCCTGGCCTGTGGAAGGGCATGTGCTTTTCTTTCTTTGGCAGAGATGTGCCTTGTCATTTGTTCTCCTACATTTAGAAAAGCCTGTGAATAATTTCATGGGTGAAGTGACCCACTTTGTGGAACACATTGTTTTGTGCGTGGAGTTATGGGCATCTATGTATATGCATATGTAAGTAACATGCAATGTGCAATTCTAGGAGGGAACTCACCTTTCTCAGAAAACAGCTCAAGTACAGCAGAGACGTGTCCCCAAAGTCCCACAAGATGGCAGCACATGTACCCAGCTTGTAAAGCTTCTGCACCCAGAGAACAACCTAGTTAGGCTGTAAAGCCCCCTGCTGTCCTGGAACACCCTACACTTACAGATTTATGACACAGCATGTACTTATGATAATGTGTTGCAAACACATGAATAATTCCTAGGGTAGGTACATAGATTCAAAGGATAACAAGAGATCATGGAGTAGAATTCTTCACCATTTGGTAAAGAGTATGTATCTTGCACCAGAAGTCAGAAATTAATGATACTTGATAAAAGAACCAGTTCAGCACAGGTTTCCTGCCTGACTGAGTTCTTGGCTGTGCCAGACACTACCTTTGCATCTCATAATTGCTACTGTTCATTTACTGAGAATTTAGCCAGATGCTGGGCATATTGACAATGCCTGATATGCATTATGCATTAAACTTTACTGCAGTCATCTGGAGTAGCAATTATTATTCTCATTTTAGAGAGGGGAAACGTTAGGATTAGAGCCATTAGGAACCTTGGTAATGGCACAGAGCTAGTTAAAGAGCGTAACCCGGCCAGGCTGACTCCCAACACTTCCCCAGTGCACTGGGTTTCCTCTAGGTGGCGCTCATGCCTAAGCTTTTACTGCTTCATAATTGCTGGTCTGGGATACATACTCTCAACTGGAGGCTTCTTTCTCTTCCAATCAAAAATATTTTGTAACTAATATGATCATGGATATGTTCAATCTAACACCAATTGGGAATATCCCTTAGCTTGGAATACTGATAATAGTAACTAGCAGTTTATCATTAAGAAAAAGATTTATAATATTCTTTACGTGGGCACTTTTCACTTCAATAATTGTAGGACTAAAATTCTATTGATATGCAAAATGCCGTCAGTTGACAAATGACTCCTAGAAGTGGCTTATCAAGGGTAAGCACATAGAACTGACTTTGCATGGCACACATCCAGACACATGCTAATTTGGTACTGGGCAGGGGGCAGGTGAAATGGATGGTTATCTCTCGGTGGGAAGGGAGAGAAAACAACAGTTTGGGACGATGTAAATAGGAAGTCAGGAGCCCCTGTCTTTTTATTTTTTTAATGCCAAATCCATCTAATGCACAACACTGTGCCTAGAGTTAATATTGCATTATGTACTTGAAAATTGCTAAGAGACTAGAACTTAAGTGTCCTCATCATGAAAAACAAACATAATTATGTGAGGTGATGGAGGTATTAGCTGACCCTACAGTGGTAATCATTTTGCCATATGTAAGTGTATCAAATCAACACACTGGTACACCTTAAACTTACACAATGTTATATGTCAATTATATCTCAATTTAAAAAGAAAGAAAATGCCAAATTCTACCAGAGCATATTTGGCATGCAGGTTTTCACTAAAAATAACATCTCTAATTTGTGACATGCACACTTTTGATATATGAGTTTATATAAGTTATATAAAGGCTTCGTATTAACCCTGTAGGTTGGGAATTACCTCTCTTTTCAAATTAAGAAAATGAGGTATCATGCAACTTTCCTACATTATATATCTAGAGGGAAAAATTAATTTAGCTAAGTGGAAGTCTTTTGTGCCTTTATAAGGACAGTAAAATAACTTGGAGAATGGGAATTTGAATGGACAAGAACTGTCAAAGATTTCAGGACAGCCCTGCAAATCAATGGAGGGTAGTTAGAGGCCACAAATGCAGTGAGGCCAGTTATAAGTGCCACTTGCTTTCCTCCAGCCGTTTTCAGTTGTGTGGTTGCAGATGCAGGCTTGAAGGTGAGGTGGACATAATCAGAGGGGTGTGAGGAAGCAAGACGGGGCAGAGGCCTGGAGGGATTCCAACAACTGGTCTTCTAATGAAGCTGGGTGAGGGCAGAAGTGAGAGCATGGGAGAGGTGGGCTATAGCCAAAGACATCGGTCAATGTATTTGTGGTTTTGCTGAGGGGAGGGTACCAGAGGGACTGAGCAGTGATAGGAGAGTGGGATGCATGAAATTTCTGTTTTGAATGGTGTCAATACTGGGCAGGACTAAGCTATGACCAAGGGAATGAGCAGCTGAGGAGACAGGATCACTGGTGGAGAACTGAGATCCAGTATGTTGGAAATATTATTCACAAAGATGTTGATATTACCAAGGATCATGACTGGAGAGTGTTAGACAAAGTGACAGTGGGCCAGGAGTTGAAATCTTCAAGAACTAAATTCATGTACCCAGTTTTGGTACATAACTACCTCCAAGAATGCTGGCAGAAATAGTCTGTGGTGGGAAGGAGGGAGAATCTTCCAGGAAAGCTGCAATGCATGTTGAGGAAGACATCTACCTCACCTTCAGGCCTATAGATACACAAAAAGTCTAGAAAACTCCCATGCCTTCAGAGAGCAGGAGAGGCGAGGGGCCACTCAGACCTGCACAGTCCAATATGGCAGCCACCAGATGTGGCTACTGAGCACTTGAAATGGGTGGGTGGGTGGGTGGGGGCTGCAACTGAGGAACTGAATTTTTTATTGAATTTAATTCCATTAAGTTAAAAATCGAAGCAGTATAAAATATTTTTCTGTTGAACACAGCTCTGTTATTTTGGTAGGTTGACACTTCATCTTAACTCTTGAAATCCAAATTGAGGTAAACTCTAAGTATAAAATACACACCAGATTTCAGGCAGTATGGGGAAAAGGGAAATACAATATCTCATTAATAGTCTTACTTTTTTTGCATGTTGAAATATATTAGGCTACATAAAACATGATTTGCACGTTGTATCTATTGTTAGATAAAACATATATTATTATTTTCATGTGACTCCTAGCAAAGCATTACCTTTCTGTTGGACAGGGCTGGCTTAGAGAAAGATGATGAAGAGAATGGCTAGTTGTTTGTAGTTTACTGAATAACCATGGTATAACTTCCCATTCATTTTTTTTCTTTTGCAGTCTTGTTTTGCACTCCCATCGACATGTGGCTCAATCTAAAATCACCCTGAACATATAGCAGCTGGTAGAGAGTAGAAGGGTCCAGAAGCCAGACTGGTGCTTCTACATTTCATAGCTACTCATCAAGAACTTCCTACGCTCTGCTCACCCTCCTCACAAGCTGCTCCTGCCTTATTGCAAACATTTCCTTATATACCTGGAATGTTGTTATAAAAAATAAAATGTAGGGTAAGAATCTTTTGAGCTGAATCAGCTGCCACATCACCCCAGCTGAAGAAAGCCATTTCCTCTGCATTAGGCAACTGTGGACAAGCAATTCTCTTGTCTAGACCCCCAGCATAGAGAGTTGTTCGGCAGGGAAATTAACCAACAGCATACACTGCACAAAAAGAGAAGGAAATTTCATCAGATGAATCTGTCTTCCCTTTTGTACTTCCTGGGTTAGCTAAAAGAAAACACAAACTCCTGATTATCACCTTGATTGGTTGAACTGTATGAACATTAGGTAATGTTTTTGCAGCCCACTTCTTTCTGGAACCCGCACGCTTTCCACCCAGCCCGGACTACGGATGGCCTCCTGGTGGACGAAACTGAGAAGGCATCTAAAAATGGCTCCTTGGTCAGAGAGGGGCTAAAAACCGCAGAAGTTCACCGTTTCAATTCACTGATTTTGCTGATACGGAAACTGAAGCCCAGGAAGGGGGCTGACTTGCTCAAATTGACAACTGGTTAGTAACAGAATCCAGCCAGAGCCCAACCTCCCTTTCCTGCCTTCTCTTGTAACTTTTTGTCACAGAGAATTCAAAATGTATACAAGAGTAGACAGAATAGCATAATGAACTCATATACTCTCATCTCTCAGCTAGAACAATTATCAACGTTTAGCCAGTCCTGTTGTATCTACCCTCCTTCCATTTGTACTGGGTTGTTTTAAAGCAAATCCAAGGTACTAGTCATTTCTCTTGTAACTATTTTAGCTTGCTTTATTTATTAGAATATTTTTAAAAATACCATTCAACAGTCAATAAATTAACAATAATTCCTTTAATACTATCTAGTACCTGTCCATATTCATTTTCCTGATTGTCTCAAAGGTGTCTTTACATAGTTGTATTAAAAAGGTCCAATCTTTGCATTTGTTTATATGTCTCTTAAGTCCCTGCTTGTCTAGAGCGATCTTATCTCCTTGTTTTAATGCCATTGATTTCTTAGAGACAATGGATCAGTTGTCTTCTAGAATGTTCCATGTTCTGGGTTTGCCTCATTTGCTTCCTATGGTGTCACCCATGTCCCATGGTGCTCTTCTGTTCTGGAAGTCAGGTCTAGAGACTTGCTCAGATTCAGATTCGGCTTTTCAGGGAAGAAGAGTTGAGAGGTACTGTGCAGTTGCTATGGCTATCCATTTGTGGGGGCCAGGGGGTGCATATAATAGCTTCTGGTTACTTTTGGTGATGCTAAGACAGAATTCAGGAGGTGTTCGCCTGATCCCTCTGTTTTAAATTACCCATCAACTTTCATATTGTGTTTCTAGCATCTCATGGTAAATGTTAAATACATTCATTGTCTCATTAATGCTTATGAGATGATGGTTTTTGTAATTCTATCATTCTTTTTGCCTCTATTCGTTGGAATTCTTCTATAAAGGAAACTTTTCCTTATCAACTACTTGATTTTCTTGAAATACAGCTGATTCAGTAAAGGCAGGATAAACCCTTGATAGTGTCCTTTCATTTATCAATTGGAGAACTGGGCGGTGCCCTGGAGACGTCTAGTGGTGAGAAGTGCAGGGTTTTTGTTGTTTTATTTTGTTCTTGTTTCACTATGACACGTTTCAGTCCATTGTAGGCATTATCCCTTTGGTGTCAAAACTGCTCAATCTTAGGTGAGTGAAAGTCCCTTCCCACTGACTTCATTCCATTACTCGTTGACACTGTCCTTGCTTTTGGCATAGTAAGATGTCCCATGCATGTCTCCTTTGTGCCTCGCCCTAGACTGTTAAAATCTATTTCTGCTGGGGCAGAGGGACTGGTGTGACATCGCTGCTGGTATGTGAACATAAGGTAATAAGCCTCAGGGCTATCTGGGCCTTTCCTCTGGCTGACAGTCATGCTCACTAAAAGCTGTCCTAAGTCAACTTTTTACTTCACAAGACACCTTGAAAATTATACTCTGGAGTTGATATGGCCCCTTTCTTCTAAGGCCTTTGGAACCCTTTGCATGCCCAGATCTCAGGCTTTGCTTTTTGTGTTGCTCTTTCTCTTAACATGGTTGCTTCATAACCACCTAGGCAAGAGCAGAAGGAAAGGGGAGAAAGTGGAACATTCTGGAGGTGCAAGTCAGCCCTTGAAAGAATCCGGTTTGGGTTCAGGCATTCCTTTCCCCCATCCTCTCCAAACACTGGGGCCCTTCGCCCCAGGGTGGATAGCTCAGCCACAGGGGGTTCTGGGATGGACATTTGGACATCCAAGATTCAGAGAACGAATTCTCGCCTACCACTCTCCACTTCTGGCTCTTCCTCCATCTCTGAGGGTGAGAGATAAGGTGAGACTCAGGGCGAGGAGCAGGGGTAGGAGCAGGAACAGAGAGAAGCTCAGAGCTGGAGGGAGGCTCAGGGAAGGAGTGGGTCTCACTGGTGGGTGAGGGGGGCATCAGGGAAGATGGGGAAGCAGAGGGGAGGGGGTGTGGGGCAGGGTGAGGCCCAAGGGTGGAGCAAAATTACCTAATGTTCATACAGTAGCTCAAAGTTCAACTGAACAAGCTGAGAGACCAGTGCTTTATCAGCATGAGGAAGTGGCGGTGAAACATTGTGTTCTGAGACGGCTCAGGTCTCCGATTACATCCTTGGTCATCTGCATATCAGAATATCTGTATCTCCAAATGGCATCAGCCCATCACCGCCCCAGCTGAGTGTAACTGAGGGAGCCAGGACACAGCCACTGATGGAGCCTGGCAGGCTTGGCTTAGAAGGATGGGCAGAACTTGGAGTTAGGCAAGAGGTGTGGGGTTGTGGCCCATGAGAGCCCAGCAGGCAGGCCTGGGACATCCCAGTGGTGACTCAGCACAGGGGTGGTCACGGGATGTGAGTGACACCACCAGACCTTCTAGGAAGATGGTTCTAGACTGATAAGCTCCTTTCCCTCCCTCTCCTGCCTTCCAAGAGCCCTCAGCTCATGTTGGAGGAAAGTCATGACACCATGGGTGAAGTTGGCCATATGATAGGGTCAGACCGAGCCAATGAGTGTTTACAACAAACGCTCATTGAACTTCAATATTGGCTTCGAAAGTCATCTCATTCAAGAAGTAGCTGGTGACACCATCCCATCTCATGACAAGGAAGGGGGCCCTCAGTTCTCCTAAGGTAGCTCAAGTTTAAACTGTTCTGATGGTTAAGGACTCTTAAAATATAGATGAAATGTGTTTACTCCATGGTGCCTGACACATAGTAGGAACCCAGTCAGGGTTTGTGGAATAAATGAATGATTGGATTAACAATGTCTTTTCTTGGTAGATGCAGTTGCTGGAGATACTCTTCCCAGTAAGAATGTCAGGAAAGTGTCCCTGGACCTTTAATTTTATCCTAAAAGCTTCCCCCACCCGTGTGGCCTCTAACTGCTTGCAGCCTCATCTGGGGCCTTCAGACAAAGCGGACAAAGAGAAGCCGCGTCTGTCACTTCCTCCCCTAAGTGGTCTTCCCCAGACCTTGCTTCTTCCGCACACAGCACTTTGCTTTGTGCTGCGGGAGCGGCTCTGAATGGAATTATTTCAAGACTGTGGAGAGCTGTCCTTGCTGCTCGGGGGAGCGGACGCCTTTCTTCCGGATTAGAGTCACGGAGTGGCCTGGAGGGTCCCAAGCTGATGCTGCAGACCCTGCAGAGCAGAGGACGCTGAGGCAGCATCATGCACACTCCATCCTTGCGCCTCTCCCAGGGCCCAGCACACTGTCAGCTCTGAGGGCAGCAGGGCCCTTGCCCCATCAGAGGCCAGGTGGCCAGGCAGCCCCTGGGAGAAGCCCTCTGTCCGAAGCAACAAAGGCCCAGAGCCAGGCGGCCTTTTTAACTGTGCTGAAGAGGCTACTGAAGTGGGTAAATTTTTCCCAACATGAACAATTCAGTGGGAATAGGCAGAGAGGACAGGCAATATATACCGCACCAGTGTGCACACACTTAGGTGCACAGGAGGGTCTGAGATAGCCTAACTGAACAATGTGATCTCTCAGGGATTGTGTGTGGCCTTTATTTTATTTTTTAGATTTTTGCCTATCTGTATTTTAAATGTCCATAGAGTAATAAAGCTTGCAAATCAAAAGATATTTTTAGGAGGAGAAAGAAAATGAGAGTGCACCTCAGCAAGTGCCATCCATCCCAGGGCATGTGCTTGAGAGTGTTTTTCTGAGGCACCTGGGAAGGAGCCCTGATCCAGCCACTCTGCCTTGCCAGGCTCTCTGGGACTCACTCCAGGCGTTCGGGAGCATGGGGGACCTGGCCTGACCCTGCTGAAGTGTTACACTTTGATCATTTTAATTCACTCGTCCAAGTCTCTATTGGGACTACATTTTGCAGTGAGACATTTGGGAGGTGCTTAGGTGGAGATGATCATGGTCATGGGGTAGGACCTTCATGATGGGAGTCAACCTTTATAAGAGGAAGAGGGAAAGATTGTTTTCTTTCTGTGTGCATACAGTGAGGAAAAGGCCACATGAGGACACAGTGGGAAGACAGCCTTCCAGGAACCGCCCGGGCTGGCACCCTGACCTCAGACTTCTAGACTCCAGAACCTGGAGAAATCAATTTCTGCTCCTTATGCTGCCCAGTCTGTGGTGTTTTATTATAGCAGCCTGAGTGGAGTAAGATAACATACACATAAATACACAGAGCAATGTGCCAAGTGCTGCAGGTGGGGTGATGACACCAGAAAGTTTCAGATAAACCCTTACTCTTCTGCAGGCTGCTCAGTGTCCTGGGGCGGGGCCTGGAACGGGAGGCCAGAGGGTGCAGGGAAGGCTGCGAGAAACTGGGTGGGGATGAAGGGTGGAAGGGCGGGAGCATCTGTGCGTAGGGCTTTGATCATTCTTGTGTGGTACCAACTACACTTTCACCAGCACAGAAGCAATCTGGCTGGAGAAATAGGTTGGTGTGGCTTAAGAGAACTGGTCTGGGTAAAATAAGGGTAAGAATAACTCAGGACTGTTGTTCTTAGGATGAAGAGGAGAACCCCCACCCTTCACTTTTCCTGGGTAGGACCCAGCACCAGCAGCCAGTGACTGGCGTCTGAGCAGCCTCATGGCCTCGCACTCACCCCAGGACAGGGCCTCACCATCCCAGAGGCTCCATGGGAGCTTCCTAGGTCTCAGCCCTAAATAATTTCCACCAGCAGATAATACAACAGCGACCTCTAACGACTATCTAGCATTGGGCTATGTGCTACACACTGTAACCCACACCATACTCTGCCTGCCTGCAACCATCACCCCATTCTCCAGACAAGGAGACTGGGGCTTATTCACATGGGCAGAGCCAGGATTCCGGGGCATAGATGTAGATGTTGAGCCTCATTCAAAGTTTATCGATGTGCTGTTAGAGTTGTTGGGTCTGGACTCCAAACACTTTTGTGACAACCATGAAATGCCTTTGGGGTGACTATGGTGCTCACAGATGCTGGTGCTCACCCTGCTCAGTGGCTCCTCCTGGGAGTTGAGAAGTGGATCCTTGCAGAGTGTTGACTCATGGTGCACAAATCCTGTACTTCCGGCAGAGCCATGAAAACCTTCCTGGAGCCTGGGTCCCGCTCCACCGATACCCCCGTGACCTCCACCCCCCTCCCAACACCAAGCCTGGAATCCCTTCATCATGCTGACTCCCCAAACCTTGTCCCCTCCTTAGAACAGTCTTGCTAAAAGTCAAGGGAGACAGACCCTCCATAGCATCTGGAATAGACACACTGTTGACACAAGAAGCTCTATTGTTGAAGATCAATTACAAATTGGTTCTTAAACGGCTGGATGCTGTTTACCTGTTGAGCATGTTCTAAAAGGCAGTGGAGAGTCCCAGGCTAGCCCAGCACAGTTGTCTGTTGCTGACCTGCAGTGCACATAGTTGGCCTGGGTTTCTGGTCCTGGGGACAAGAGGGCAGAGGAAGATAAGAGGTTTGTCTCTCCTGGTGCAGGCCCATGCTAGGCAAATGCTGTTTATTAGCTTCCTGTTTCTTTGGCATCCTCTTGCATCATGCGGTGCGTTCTTTGTTTCCCTGGCTCTTGTCCCCAACACTGTCTTGCACACCAATATTCTGGAGGGCAGGGCAAGGCCCAAATATCCTGTGCTCCAAAATTATCTGCCTGCCCTCCTTGCCCATCAGAACATCCATTCTCTCAGCACCTGCAGGTGGAAATTAATCCACACTGATATGTAAGTGACTGATTGAATAGAAATCTTCCTACAGCAGTGTTTCCCCAAAAAAGGAGTTTGTAGACAAATGATATGCAAGTTAAACATATTTCTTCATTACTGACTCCACAGTTTCTGATATGCTGTCGGTCAGAATTTCTGAAGCTGTGGGGTGGGAACATCCCCTTAACCTTCAACCTACAAAGAACCCTCTCACATCTTACCTTTGGCTCCAGAATTCCATAGCAGACATGATGGAAATCTTGTCCTGAAGTTTTTGCATTTTTAAAAAACGTCTGTGACTCTGATAAACTGCTAACTGTTGGAATTTCTGACTGTGTAACAAAGTGAAAAGGAACTTTCCTGGTGCACGTGCACGTGTGTGCGTGTGTGTGTAACAGGGAAACAGTGGCAGGCAGACCCACATGGGGAGGACTCCAAGTTCTCCACCCAGACATCCAGCTCAGTTGAGACCAATATATCCAGCTGCCCATGGGACTTCCCCTTGCATGTCTCTGACACTTCAGACCAACAGGCCTAAAGGGGAAATCACTATATTCCCTCATGTCAGCACATGGCAGTATTGTCCACTCTGCTGCCAAAGTCAAAAACTTCAGAATCATGATCAACACCTCCCTTTCCCTTGAGCCGTGCACCCCAACCCAGTCCTACAGATTCTACTGCTCAGTGCCTCTCAAGGCGGGCCCCTGCCATGCTGTCACGGAGGACTTCACACTTCCCTCCTGACTGACCTGCAGTCTCATCTGCTCTGGACAATGGCAGTGAGAACTGGGTGGCTGCCTCTGGGTGGCTGTGAAGAATAAACACATACAAATACAGAACAGCAATCTCCTTTCTCTCTACTGAATATCCACCTAGTCAGTAAACGTTTACTACCTGTGTGCATCATTATTTCCAGATCAGTTCTTGGTGCTCATTCACAGAGTGGTTTCTGGCCTAGCAGATGGAACACATGAAAAGTCATGAGATAACAAGTCCCAGGTATGGAAGTAAACATGTATATGGGAACCATGGGAGGGAGACAC
This sequence comes from Manis pentadactyla, assembly GCF_030020395.1. Classification (NCBI taxonomy): domain Eukaryota; kingdom Metazoa; phylum Chordata; class Mammalia; order Pholidota; family Manidae; genus Manis; species Manis pentadactyla. The sequence continues at coordinate 146,132,138 of NC_080023.1, read as the reverse complement.
AAGGGAGGAAGCCAGTGCCCAACTCACTCCAAGGAAACTGGGAAGGAGTTCATGGAGGAAAGATGGGACGAAGGGGTCATATCTGCTAAGCAGTGGACAGGTTGGTCTCAATGCATTCAACGTGGGCTCCAAAGAAGCAAGGAATCAGAGCTGCTGGGTCAGCCCCAACTCAGCTTCCTGCCTCTACCATCTTTACCTCCTCATCTCTGTCACCATCTCTACCTACTTCAGGGCCAACCAGGAGAGTAAATCTATTGTCTGGAGTCATTGGGGGTGCGACATTCCTGCTGACTCACTGGAGTGGTGTGCTTATATGTTTGGTAACCCTTTATTGAACACTGATATTTAGCTTCCCTTGATTTGAAGGACTTCTCAGGAACCTGGGGAAGAGCGAATTCTTCCAGTGGCATTTGCATTTGCTTCCGCCAGGTGCCACAGGGTAGGGCCAGCCAGGAGGCATTTGCCTAGCATTTTCTTGATCATGAGGTAGTGTAAATACAAATCTAGAACCTGTGTGACAATAGACTTATGATTCAAGATTTTAGGGGAGACTATTTCCCCCTTAACCTTGAGCAGAGGCCTGAGACAGACTGAGTGGCTTGCTGGTAGTCATTTTTTCCCCCTAGATCCCGGTCGCCTTTATGTGTTCCCTGTCACATACAGGGTCCCAGCTCCATTCCCCCAGCCTTGCAAAGGCCAAAGACGTTGCCTCCTGTCCTTCCACTTGGCCTTTGAGATCCAGTCGCTGCTTTTCTGAAGTAGCAGACTCTCCAGGGTAGCTGTGGCCTCCATTTTGGTTTTGGTCTTTTGTGGAGTTTTCTTGCTTTCTTGAGAGTTTGTCTATTATTTTAAACAAGTATTTGCTTTGTGGTGGGAAGCTGTTTCAGTGTGTGTAAGTAATTCTGCCATACTGCTGGAAGAGGAAGCTTCCTTCTGAGGAACAAACAAATGAATAAACCAACCCAACCCTTGATCTTGGACTTCTAGCCTCCAGAACTGTGAGAAAATAAATGTTTGCTGTTTGAGTCCCCATCCCCAGCCCCCCACCCCCCCCACCCCTGCCAGTGGTACTTCACTGTGGTGCCCTAACCGACACCGTCGCCATCTGGCAGCTTCAACAATCACTAACATTCTGCCATCTGGTTTTATACCATCACCTCCCCAACATGCCCTTCTTAATTTTTGGCTAGATTACTATTTTAAAGCAAACTCCTGACATCGTATCATTTTACATGTAATTACCACATTGTCTAACAGGCAAGAACCTTGTCAACAAAGCCACAGATTCCACATGGCTTTTGACTAAGAATTCCATTCTAGGGATTTATCCCAGGGACACTTGCATGTGTGCCCCACTCGGCCTTTGGGGAGGGAATGGCGTCGGCATTTGGGCTTGTTGATGAGGTGCCCCCATCATTAGTCACCTTCTAACAGTCCAGGCTTCCGCTGCTCCCTGGACCTCACTGTCCCCTCCCCAACCTGCAGCTATCTATTGAAGCCCCTACTGTCACCCACTCCCCTGCACTGGTGCTGTGCAACCTGCCCCAACCCCATTTCTGTGCACTGATGGCGCCTCTAGTGTTCTGCAGTCTCCCTACTTCCCTGGGGGCCTGAGCAGCAACGCTCCCAGCTGTGCCTCGACATCAAGAGCAGGGCTCGAGGGCCCTGGAAGTCCCCTGCTCCTGGTTCTCCTCCCTCTTCTCCCACACTTGGCAGACTTGGAGCGCTTCCTCTTACTTCCCTATCTTGTGGGGAAAAGAATTCCCTGTGTTTCCTTCCCCAGTGGCCTGAGTCTTACCTAAGGCCCAAACTGCAGAAGCAGACAGGCTAAAGGCCAACTGAAGGGGGCAGAATGGCTGTCAGGACAGATGATTTCTGAGGCAAAGAAAAATGCCTAGCTTTGTAATTCCAAACGCTAGTCCTATTAAAAACTTCTACATTTGAATTTTCTATTGCATGTATCACCAAAAAAAAAAAAAAAACAGAAAAATATGTCAGGTAAAAGACCAGCTTTAGAACTCATTTCAATTTGGTTTTCTATAGAAAAATTCTGTATCTTAAGCCTACTTATTTGATGCTAGTAAATTACTACATGCTTGCTTCTTTTTGATCCAGAGGAATTTATTGTTTTTATTATTATTTTGTGTGTGTGAACCTGGTTGCCTAAATCAATCAAACAAATGAAAACAATCATTTTTCAAGGCTGGGGGATGGGAGATTGGTGGCGTCTGGCATCTCTGATATCAGACCAACTGCTTCATTCCAAGGGGGTGCATGGGGCACACAGCAGTCCACCTGGGGCTGTTTAAGGAGCCCGGGCCCCACGTGACCCTGTGTGTCCTGAGCAGGGGCTGGCTTAAGTCCCCTGTGAGTCCCCAGCATGGCCCAGGATCTGGTGCAGCACGGTGCCAGGTGAATGTCCGGGAACTCTTGTGAAACACAACCAGCTCTTTCCGTCTCTACCAAAGACAATGGTACTTTTGAAAGAGGACAGAATCCCACTTCCCTGGAATTGGCTTCCAGGGGCAGCCAGCTGGTTGGGTGGGAGCGGGTGGGGACAGACACAGCCCCTTTGGGCAGTGTGGAGAGGCCACTCTCTCCAGCAACAAAGGCAGTAGAGACCACTCAGCTCAGATCTGGATCCCTTCAAGAGAAGTAGGTCTAACCCAGAGGCAGCTGCCCAGCTGCCATGACATTTCACATTAATTCAGTGAATAAGGAGGAGGTGAAGCGCTGAGAGACAGGAGAGGGACACAGACATCTTCCTCCTGTAACTTCAGAATTGCTGGGACTTTGGTAACTGACCTCAGCAAAGACAAAAGAATGCGTATGCCAGGGGAGAAGGAGGCAGTCCCCAGTTTTTGTCCCTTCCCACTCCTTCAACATTTTTGGGAAAGGCATCACATGAACGGTGTGGTAATGACTCAGAGAGGCAGCAAGAGTGGGGAAATAAGTGACTGCAGCCCACGGTTAGTTTTTCAAACAACACCTGCCTGTGCAGCTGGCCATGTGCCCATAAAATTCATTTATATGTGCAATTTATAATCATTTCTATTTTTTATGTTTCTGAAGTTTGTATTTTAAATTGTAATTCATTTTATTCACATGAATGAATATGTAAATACATTTTTCTTTCTTTTTAGCCATGCCTCCTACCAGCCAAATACCAGGCGGGAAATGCAGCCCTCCTATTTTTAACCTCCCAAGGATGGTCTTTCCAGGAGTAAAGCCTGGCCTGAGCCATCCAGGGCCCTGAGCGACTGAGGAGGGAGGAGTCACTCCCCCGGGGCCAAGGAGAACTTAGGACTTGGGGGGCCGATTTCTCCCTGGAGGCTTCAGATATCCCTCAGAGTCCAGCTTTTCCTGAGATGAATTGCTGGCTAGAGTGACTGAGCCACTAAAAGTTAGTATAACACTAAAATGTCTTAAAATCAGGATCAAAAGTGTCAGGGTCCCTGTGCAACGATTAAATGAAGTTGTAAAATATTAGGGAGTGACATGGGAAGTTTTCATTGTATATTTACAATGTATATACATTGTACAATGTGTGTGTGTGTGTGTATATATATATATATATATATACACTTTTTATTTTGAAACAGAGTCTCACAGGATGTTGCAAAGAAAATACAGAGGTTCCTCACACCCTTCATCTAGTTTCTACCAATGATTACATCTTGGTAAACCTGGAGATTGGCAGTAGTACAGTGGGTGTGTATAGTTCAGGGTGTGGGGTGTTTAAACACATGTAACCACCACCACAGTCAAGACACAGAACTAACTACTCCCTCACTGCAAAGATCTTCCTTCCCAGCCTCCTCCCACCACGCATGCCGCCTGGCAACCACCGATCTGTTTTCCACCTAAGTTTGTCATCTCAAGAATGTTGTACAAATGGAATCATACTATGTACGAGCTTTTAATATTGGCTTTTTTTGCTCAGCTTAATGCCCCTCTAAGCCATCCCAATGGTTGCCTGAATCAAGTTCATTTCTTTTTACTGCTGAGGAGTTTTAATGGTTTGGAGGTATCATTTGTTTAACCATTCACATCTTCAGGAACATTTTGGTTGTTTCCAATTTTGGGGTATTACAGATAAAGCTGCTATAAACAGTTGTGTATAGGTTTTGGGAGAGAGAGAAATTTTTATTTCTCTAGGATAAATGCCCAGGAGTGTAATGGCTGGGTCATATGTTAAGTGTATATTTAGTTTGTAAGAAACTGTCAAACTATTTTTTAGAGTGGATGTACCATTTCACACTCCCACCAGTATGAAAAATCTACTTTCTCCACATCTCCACCAGCACTTGGTATTGTCATTATTTTGTATTGTAGCTCTTCTAATAAGTAGGTAGGGATATCTCATTGTGGTCTTAACTTTGCATGTCCTTAATGGCTGTAATGTTCAACGTCTTTTCACGTAGTTATTTGCTACTCATATATCCTCTTCAGTGTAATGTCTCTTCATGTCTTTTGTCTGTTTTCCAATTGAATTTTATTTTATTTTATTTATTTTTTTTTTTAGATAATTATTTTTTATTGAAGGGTAGTTGACACACAGTATTACATTACATTAGTTTCAGGTGTACAACACAGTGATTCAACATTTATATACATGATAATTCTAAGTACCAGCTATCACCATACCAAGTTGTTACAATATTTTGACTATATTCCTTATGCTATACATTACATCCCGGTTGCTTATTTATTTTACAATTGGAAGTGTGTACTTTTTCTTGGTTGTTGTTGTTAGGGCATCTCTCATATTTATTGATCAAATGGTTGTTAACAACAATAAAATTCTGTATAGGGGAGTCAATGCTCAATGCACAATCATTAATCCACCCCAAGCCTAATTTTCGTCAGTCTCCAATCTTCTGAGGCATAACAAACAAGTTCTTACATGTAGAACAAATTCTTACATAATGAATAAGTTACATGGTGAACAGTACAAGGGCAGTCATCACAGAAACTTTTGGTTTTGCTCATGCATTATGAACTATAAATAGTCAGTTCAAATATGAATACACATTTGATTTTTATACTTGATTTATATGTGGATACCACATTTCTCTCTTTATTATTTTTAATAAGATGCTGAAGTGGTAGGTAGATACAACATAAAGGTAGAAAACATAGTTTAGTGTTGTAAGAGAGCAAATGTAGATGATCAGGTGTGTGCCTGTAGACTATGTGTTAATCCAAGCTAGACAAGGGCAATAAAACATCCACATATGCAGAAGATTTCTCTCAGAACAGGGGGGGTGAGGTTCTAAGCCTCACCTCTGTTGATCCCCAATTTCTCACCTCAATTGAATTTTATATAATAAAGTTGTCAGATATGTAGTTTGAAAATGTTTTCTCCTAGTCTATCACCTGATTTTTTATCCTCTTTTGCAGAACAAGTTTTTAATTTTGATAAAAGTATAGCTTAACATTAAAAAAAAAACTTATTGATCATGCTTTTCGTGTCATGTTCTAAGAACTCTTCACCAAGTCCTAGGTCCTGAAGATTTTTTCCTGTTATCTTCTGAAAGATTTAGAGTTCTGTATTTTAATCTCTGATGATCCATTTTGAGTTACTTTTTGCATAAGATGTGAAATGAGGTCGAGGTTCTTTTTTTTGGCCTACGGATGTCCAATTGCTCCTGCAACATTTGTTGAGAAGGCAGTCCTTCATTGATTGCTTTTGTACCCTTGTAAAAAAACCAGTCAGTTATGTTTGTGTGGATTCTCTATACTTCCAAACTACCACACAGTGTTGATTCCTGCAGCTACATAAGTTTTGAAATCTGTAGTGACTCCTCTCACTTAAATTTTTTTCAAAATTGTTTTTAGCTACTTGAGGTCTTTTGCCTTTCTGTATAAATTTTAGAATAACCTTGTGTCTATCTACAAAACGTTTTGCTGCGATTATAATAAAACTATGTATCAATGTGGGGAAAATCGACCTTTATTATGTTTACTATGTTGAGTCCTCCAATCCATAAGCTGGAATACATCCCATTTATTTAGATCTTTTATTTTCTTTAAACAATGTTAGGTAGCTTTCAGTATACAAGCCCCGTGTTTTTGTGACATTTGCACCTAAGTTTTTTAGCAATTGTAAATGGTATTGCATTTTTAATTTTAGTGTGCACATGTACATTGCTATTATATAGAAATGCAGTTCGCTTTCTGTGTAGATTTTTGATTTTTTCACGTGATCCTGTGATCTTGTTCTAGTAGGTTGCTTTATATTCCTTAGGATTTTTCTGCATAGACCATCATGTCAACTGCAAATAACAGTTTTATTTCTTCCTTTCCAATCTATATGCTTTTTCTTTTTTTTAATCTATGGCACTGGTTAGAACTTCCAGTACTAGTTGACTGACATTGGCTGGTAGGCATCATTGCCCTGTTCCCTGATTTGGGGGAAAACATTCAATCTTTCACCATAAAGTATGATTTTAGTTGTAGGGGTCTTTTTTTTGTAGATATTCTTTATCAGTTTAAGGACGTTCTCCTCTATTCCCTTTCTTTTTAGAGTTTTTATCATAAACGGGTGTGTAATTCTGTTAAGTGCTTTTTTCTGCATCTACTGGTATGCTCATGTGATTTTTCTTTCAGCCTGAATTACACGGTGTGATTTTCTAATATTACATCAGTCTTGTATCCCTAAAACAAATTTTTTTTCATGGTATATAATTCTTATTATCTATTGCTGCATTCTATTTGCTAATTTTTTAAAAGAATTTTTGCATCTGTACTCATTAGGACTGTAGGTTTGGTTTTTTGATTTTTTTATTTTGGTACTCTCTTCATCTGGTTTTGTTATCAGGGTAATAACTGGCTTCCTAGAATGAATTGGGAAGGGTCTCCTCTTTTATTTTTAGTAGAACAGATTTTAGTCCTAATTCTTTACTATTTGGTAGAATTCTCCATTGGAAACATCTGAGCCTGGAGATTTTTCAGGTTTTAAAATTTCATTTCCTTCATAGTTACAGGGTTATTCAAATGATCTGCTTCATTCTGGGCTGAGTTGTGCTTGCTTGTGCCTTTCAAGGAATTGGCCCATTTCATCAACATAGTCAAATTTATGTGTAGATTTTTTCATAGTAGCCTTGTTATCCTTTTGATATTATCCGATCCTGATATTAATAATTTTTCTCTTTTTTCATAAGTTTTGCTAAAGGTCTGTCAATTTTATTGGCCTTTTAAAATAACCAGCTTCTTGTTTCACTGACTCTTTCTATTCTTTTTGTTTTCAAATTACTGATTATACTCTTAATGTTTTCCTTCTTCCTGCTTACTCTGGCTTTAGGTTATTGATGTGAGCCTTTTCTCTTTTCTAACACATGCCTTTTGGTACATTTTTTTTTCAAGTATTAAACAGTTTAGAAAACGTTAATAGGGAAAGGAAATCCGATTGTATTTGCCTTTTTTTTTCCTACTATCATGTTCTTTTTTCTTCCCTGGTGTTCCAACATTTCTTCTCTTACCATTTCCTTTCGGTTTAAGAAACCTTCCTTTAGCTACATGCAAGAGAATGAAACTGGATCACTGTCTAACCCCATACACAAAAGTAAACTCGAAATAGATCAAATACCTGAATGTAAGTCATGAAACCATAAAACTCTTAGAATAAAACAACATAGGCAAAAATCCCCTGAATATAAACATGAGTAACTTCTTCCTGAATGCATATCCTCAAGCAAGGGAAACAAAAGCAAAAATGAACTCATGGGACTATATCAAACTTAAAAAAGTTTCTGTACAGCAAAGGACACCATCAACAGAACAAAAAGGCATCCTACAGTATGGGAGAATATATTCGTAAATGACATATCTGACAAGGGGTTAACATCCAAAATATATAAAGAACTTACATGCCTCAACACCCCAAAAGCAAATAACCCTATTAAAAAATGGGCAGAGGATATGAAGAGACAGTTCTCCAAAGAAGAAATTCAGAGGCCAACAGACAACATGAAAAGATGCTCCACATCACTAATTGTCAGGGAAATGCAAATTAAAACCACAATGAGATACCACCTCACACCAGTTAGGATGGCCAGCATCGAAAAGACGAAGAACAACAAATGCTGGCGAGGATGCAGAGAAAGGGGAACCCTCCTACACTGCTGGTGGGAATGTAAGCTAGTTCAACCATTGTGGAAAGTAATATGGAGGGTCCTCAAAACACTAAAAACAGACATACCATTTGACCCAGGAATCCCACTCCTTGGAATTTACCCAAAGAATACAACTTCTCAGACTCAAAAAGACATATGCACCCCTATGTTTATCGCAGCACTAGTTACAATAGCCAAGATATGGAAGCAACCTAAGTGGCCATCAGTAGATGAATGGATAAAGAAGATGTGGTACATGGAATACTATTCAGCCATAAGAAAGAAACCAATCCTACCATTTGCAACAACATGGATGGAGCTGGAAGACATTATGCTCAGTGAAGTAAGCCAGGCGGAGAAAGACAAGTACCAGATGATTTCACTCATATGTGGAGTATAACAACAAAGCAAAACTGAAGGAACAAAATAGCAGCAGACTCACAGACTCCTGACCACAGAAGAGACTAATGGTTACCAAAGGGGAGGGGTGTGGGAGGGAAGGTCGGGAGGGAGGGAGAAGGGGATTGAGGGGTATTATGTTTAGTACACATGGTGTGGGGGATCACGGGGAAAACAGTGAAGCACAGAGAAGGCAAACAGTGAATATGTGGCATCTTGCTGCACTGATGGACAGTGACTGCAATGGGGTATGGGTGGGGACTTGATAATATGGGTAAATGCAGTAACCACATTGTTTTTTCAAGTGAAACCTTGATAAGAGTGTATATCAATAATACCTTAATTTAAAAAATGGTGTTGGGGAAAGAAAAGTCAAAGCATATACTCTGCTACCCTACAGCAACATGTTCTGGTCTGGGGATAAGTTCTAAAAGCTTTTCTTGATTTCTGGCTTATCTCCCAAACACTACATCTAGCTTAAGAAAAATGGGGCTGGGGTATAAGAATGAAGTATTTTTTTTAACAAGCATTTTCAGCACTTAACATATCCATCACGCCCCCAAGTTCCTCATGCCTCTGTAGTCCATTCCTCCTCCCCACTAAAAGCCTCTGCAATTACTGATCTACTGTTACTGGATTAATTTCATTTTCTAGGATTTTATATAATGGACTCATATGGCATGAAATTTTTGTCATGTCGTACACTCAGTAAAATTACTGAGATCCATCTACAGTGCTGTATTGATTTATTCCTTTTTTACTAATGAAAATAATTATACAGATAAACCACAATTTTTGTATCCATTCACTTCTTAGTGGACATATAGGTTGTTTCCAGTTTGGGGCTTATAGATACACCACCATGAACATGCATGTTCAAGTCTTTATGTCGACATAGGCTTTCATTTTTCCTGGGTAAAAAATGAAGAGCAGAATGGCTGGATGTATGATAGGTGTATACTTAACTTCTAAAGAACTGTGAAAATGGCTCCCACATAAGGTCAGAAAAAAATGAAGTTAATTGTTCGTTCTTTTTGTGGGTCATGAGAAACTGTAGTCCATTTCATCCCAGAGTAGCCCACTAATTAAAAAACAAAACAAAACTACTACCTGCTCATGTTTAAAAACTTACAGGGGGAGACCCTTCCTTACTGTCAACATAAATCCTGCCCCCAAATCTTTGCATCTTTTCTTCTTCGCTGGCCTTTAGTAGATAGAAAACAGCCATTTACCATTCTCATCTTCAGAGTATTACAGACTCTTCTCTTCATTCAGCTCAGTTCATTTCCTGTGGATATTAACTGAAGTGACATTATGAAACCATTTCATCTGTAATAAAAGGTACTAAATATTTAAATATCTACACATTGCTGGGCTCCTGGCCATCTGAGAAATCGATTTTCAAGAGACTCTTATCACCTCTGATTGACATAGGCTGACGTTAGATTTTAGTTCTCATAAATTAAAATATCTGACTCTGTTACCAAAACAAGAAATTTATTATTTAAAAGTTCTCTATGTGTGCCATAACCAAGGCATTCCTATGGGGCACCTATAGGGTCAGATCTGTGACCAGAAGTCCTGGCGCCAGTGACTGAGGACATGCAGGACCTTGGTCTCTCCAATATGCAATTCCCAAGGTTTCTGAAAGCTAACAGAACCAGCCATGGAGGAAATTGGTCACTGGTCATTAACCATTGGCCAGTCCAAGATAGAGGAGTATTGTCCCCTCTCTAATCATCAGCTACTGGCGGGGCAACAGAGTGCCAGTGCCAGGGAGCAGCGGGAAGACAAACACTGGCCTAGAGGTGAGGGAACTCATGTCACAGTGGAGGAAGAGGTGAGTAATATGGGGAAGACAGTTACATGCTAGGTTTCTGAGGTGGAAGTTGAGTCAAATCCCTTTTTGAGCAACTGGCTTTTTCCCTATCTTTAGTGCTGGGTAATGAAATAAATTTCTTTTTTGAGTGTGGGATCTGTTCACTTAATGGCACAGATATAATGCCATCATGAGCACCCAAAAGACAGAAGACAAGTTTTATGTATCTCAAACACTGAGACAAGCCTCTCTGACATGTCATTAAAGCAGTATCTAACTGTTCTTTATATCCTAGAGTTAAGTAAACTCTGTAATAAGTAACAAAGCAAGCAACTGTCAAGTGAACAGTAATCAGCTACTCTGGGAATTCAGTGGGGAAAGGAAGGGCATAGTCCTGTAGGCCGGGGTATTCATAAAAGCCTTCAGGAATCTGGTCTTGCAGAAAGGAGAAATTATAGAAAAATGGCAAAAACAAAGATGCCAGGGAGAGTCTTAGGGCCTTCTAAGACAGAGTAGAAGAGTATGACATGAGAGGAGAGCTTGGAATGAGGACGGTGGGAGACAAGGCTGGGAAACAACAGAAGTAAATATTGGAGGGAGGATGGAGCCACTCTAGCCACACTGTTCACAAGACAGCAAAAGCCCAGGCTGGGCTCTTAATTCACTAAGACACCTGCTTGGTTAACTGAGATATACTCCACCAGTTGTTCATTTATCCCCATTCTAAGCTGGATTAGAACCAAATTGAATTACTTCTTGTTTCATGTTGAGTACATGAAGTATCTGATGTGTGAAGAAACTGCAAGCTGCTGAACTGCAAGCATAGTATGTAAAAATTGTATTTGAACATTTACATGCTTGTAGATGCACACATATTTTTAAGGGTAAATATTCTACCAGTCAAGTTTTCCTGGGTGTAATGAAATCTGCCTCTAGTATAAGAAAGGAATTTACTAGAACAATGTAGGGGATCTCACAGAATTGAAGGGAAGGCCAAACAGCCAGGTCAGAAAGAACAAGAATCAGGAAGATTCTATGGGCTTCCCTATAGGAACCACTTAGGATGCCCTGGACTGGGGAATCTAAAAACTTGTTTGATACTCTGGCTGCTCTGATCAATATTCAGTGATCTGGGAGAGGGTCTGAAGAGTCCTGTTGGTCTGGCTTTGTTCATGCACCTAGTCCTTGGCTGGGGGAAAGGAGGATAATTTATTTTACAGGCCCCCAAGACTGTACCCAACAGGAGAAGTAGAATTCCCAAAAATGAAATGATGCTTCCAAAAGTAGGAGGTAGGAATTGGGCAGCTTTGGAACCACAAACCTCCACTGTACCTAACTACATTAACTCTGGTCCCCTCTGGGGAGGGGGAACCTACATCACAGCCCTCTGGGACGATGGGGATTTTTAACACTGTGTGATGATTTGGTGAGTTTATGCCAAAACTAAAACATCAAACAGATCTTTGCTCCAAACACACAGGAATAATGGGCAAACTACAAAAAGAGAAATCAAAAAAAGGATAAAACATAAAAATGTCCTTGGACCAGAAATCAAAATGATGCCATCTTATAACTCTGGGTGGGGTGCAATGTCTTCAGAGTCCTTAGGGGCATTAATTATCAAGTGCGATCATATACTTGGATTTAGATGAGGTCCTGGAACTCCTAAGGGTAGCAACTGTAGGACAAGAAAGAAGGAAAGAAACAAAAACATGATCTTGCATACCAAAACTCCAAAACACATAAGGAAACAATGTTAAGAAAGACAGCAACAAAATTAGAATAGGAATTCATTCCAGAACAGCCTGGAAAGAATAAGATAAACTGAAATAATAAAATGGCTTGAGAATGTTTAAAGAGGTAAATGGAAGTTATACTTCCATAAAAAGAACTGTAAATTATTTAATAAAAACAGAAAGGATAAATAATATCAATAAAGTGAGCTGGATATAGTTGAACTGTGAATAAGGAAATTGGAAGACAATACTGAGGAAATCATCCAACAGGCAAGCCCCCACCCCTCCACTTACACATCTAATAGGCATCTCAAGTATTTTTAGGTAAAGAACCTCATCTTTAAATCACATCTCTACTAGGAGAAACAAAACACATCAAAGAGAGCCATTCTGGTTGAAGTGGAGGTGAAAGAATGGATCTGTGTTATTAAATGAGCATTGGGGTATACCTCAGTGACTTTCCTTCTATTGCAGTCTTGTTTTGGACAACTGCTACAATTCTGCATTTTTTAAAACACTATTAATTACCTCAACTAAATAACAAGCATGTTGAGGACAGAAGCTGCTTTATTCTCCTATTCAAGCCCTCAGCAAATATTTGATTTTGGTTATGCTTTAATGAATTACAACATAAGGAAATTCAGCTCAAACTAGATAGAAACTAAAAAACAAGGTTTATACTTTATATATTGTGTAGTTCCATTATTATATAGCTTTTAAAAAAGCATATTTTTTCTTTTTAAGTTAAAGTTCATCTTCCACTTCTATTAAAACTATATGTATCCAAGGTTAATGCTATTATGCCATTGTTACAGAATTATAACTATATTTAGTATCGAGGTAGATACAACTCAATAAACAAGAACAGATACAAAATTAATTTCCAATTAGGTAGAATTTTAAAATCTAAATTTAAGACCAGTAATTAATGAGATAGTAAAAACACTGCTCAGTTCTACCAAAGCCCAGTTTTTTAAAAAAAAAGATCCAGATCTTTTGCAATCTTATCAAGGATAATACACCCTCCCAAGCCCCCAAAACATATTAAGAACAAAAAAAGTGATCACATCTAGGGAGATTTTACATAATACACACACACACACACACACACACACACACACACATTCTCTCACTAAACACATAGCTTTGTATGCCAGTAATATTTTAAAAATGCAATAAAACTGGATGATTTTCCCAAAGAAATACAAACATAATAAAAAAAGTAGAGAATTATTATAGGTTATAACTAATAAAAGAAACTGTAAGAGCAGTAAAAAAATACTTGAAAATATGTATAATTTTATAGGAGTGTTTATCAAACCATCAATGAACAGATAATTCTCTTATATAAACTGTTCCACAAGATAGAAAAACCTACTCAGCTCAGTTTATAAGACTATCCTATTAGTCTCTAAAACTAGACATAAACAGCCTAAGAAATCTAAGGCAATCTCACTTATGAATATAGATATATTAAACGAATTAACAAATTAATGTTAAAAGAACAACCAAAAATAGGGTTTATACTGGTTAAGGTAATTCAACATTAGAAAAGGCATTAGCAATATTCACTCCATTAAAAGATAAATGAAAAACTACTATTTTCTAACTCTTCAAAAACTCATCGGATAATTTCAAAACCTAACCCTTGGGAGGGTGGGGGTAGGGGGAAGTGACCATTTAGGAAACCAAGAAGAAAAGGAAATTCCCTTAATTTGATAAAGGTCATCTACGAGAAACTTCAGCATCCACTATGCTTTTCCATGCCAGGAAAGAAACAAGGATGCCTACAATTGTTATTAGCTTACAGAAATAAGAGAGGATAAAGAACTTTTATTAAAAATCAAAATGCATTTGCAGATACTATGATCAACTAACTAGAAAATCCCAGAGACTTAAATAACAAAATACTTTGACTAATTGAATTCAGCAAAGTAGCTACAAATAGACAAAAAACAACTTCATATTACTGAACAATGTATTGCGGGAAATACAGTAGAATTTTTAAAAAATCAATTCATAAGCAGTTTTAAAAATACATGAATAAACTTTAAAAAGTATTCAATGCCTAACATGAAATAACTCATTTTACTGGAGGATGTAAAATTAATGGAGATTAATGAATGGAGACACACAGTGTTCTGGATGGAAAAACTTGCTTTAAAAATGCTAATCCTTCCCTCATAGTAACCTAGAAAATTAACCCAAAACTCATCAAAATTCCTTTTCTGGCACTTGGTAAGGTGTTTCTCATGCTATTTAACAAAAGAATATATATATATTTTTTAACTGAAAAGGAAGAAATGGGCAACTAACCTATCACAGAATATAACGTTACACTAATTGCAAGATTTTATTAAGAGAAAAATAATGGAAGACTCTTAGGTGCCATTTCCTGAGACATAGGATACAAGGCGGTGGGACAGGAGCAGTTTGGTGGGAGGAGGAAGAGCTTTGTTGAGGTACATGAAACGTGAGATACCCATTAGACCTTCAAGTGCAGATGGAGGCAGAGAGTTGGATGTGGAAGGTGGAGCTCAGGGGAGAGGACTGGGCTGTAGTGATATATCTGAAATCATGGGATGCCACAGAACTTTTCCTTAGCTTCAGTTTTCTTCCTGTGAAGTTATACAGTTTGGCTTTGGCTTTGCAGGTAAGTTTCAGAAGCCCACCCACATTTCTGTTTTCTGAGGAAATGGGCAGAAATGTGTTTAGATAAACTTAGCAGAGGTTTAGACAAATTTCTATTTTTATTGTTCCTATAATTCCTGTATTATTTTAAACTACATTTCATTTTAATGTTATTTCCCTTTAAAACGATGAACAAACTTTTATTTTCCATAAGGATGCAAAGCCTCCGACATTCAAAATATCCTCTAAACTGTCAGGATGGCTCCTTCATTTTTCTTGAAAACACCAGGAATATCACTCTGGCCTCTTGAGTTTACAGACTGCCCCGAACCTCACAACTACCCTGACCTGTACCCCATTCTTTAAGGGCTTAACAGCATGATGAAATCTTTGCTCCAATCCTATCCTCCCTTACCTCTAGGATATACTCATATGGTCTTAATCATAAGCTCCCTTGCATTTTAAACATTTCAAATCTATTTCTCAAACTATATAAACCCATTAAAAAACTAATTTGAATGAATTTCAAGCTTGCGAACACCAAACACTGTATTTCTAATATGCATACTTTGCTTTCTATCCCAAAAGTACATGATCCAAATCTAAAGTGCAAAGTAACTCAACTGTACAAAATCTAAAACAACAGGACTCCACCATCAACCAACAGCACTAAACCAGTAATAATGTGAAGGACAAAATGCAGTTGAACTGTGAAGTGACAGGAGCCAGGGCACAAAGGGCAGTGATGGTCCACCCAGAAGAGAGGGTCAGGCATCCCCTGGTACAGAAGACCTACTGAAAGCAGCCCCTTCTTAACTACCAGGCCACCAGCTGCAGGATTTGGGTGTGCTACCCCAGGAAGAGGCAACCAGGACTGGAGAAAAACTGTACCTTATTCCACTTATGCCCATACTGTCTTCATTCAGCATAGAGTAGAAAACTGGCTTATGGTAACCCACCAAAGATGTGACTCCAAGCAACTGGGGCAGAATGAGAACTCCATGTGTAAACATGCAAATGTACATGCACACGTGATGAGCACTCACACTCCAGACGATAGGGCCATGCATGCCGTACAGATTTGCATGTATACTGTGAAACAATCTGAGTTAGGAAACTGGAATTGTTGCCACCACCATTTATTTATCTAGTTCATAACTTAAGTATAGAACACTATAGTAGTGTTAGGAATGCAAAGAAGTCCCTGCCCCTTTGGGGCTTACAATCTTATTAGGGAAATATAACAGGCACGTAAAAAGACTCTAAGAGCACATGCTAACAAATGTCACAATTCAGAAGGCAGCACAGTTTAAGGGATCAGGAGTCACAAAACCCAGTTCTAGTCCCAACTTGTAAGTCTGTTAACTTCTCTGGGCTTACTATCCCAGCTGCAAAATAAAGTAGTGACATTTAGAGGCTGTCTGCATTTGTTTGCATCATGATTCTGATCAAAAGCTGAGGAAGGTGGCACCTGAGCAGGGCAGTGAAGGAAGACAGAGAAGGCATTTCAGACAAGGAAAGTGGCACTGAGGTAGGCGTAAGCATGGGGCTCGGAGGGAGGACAGGAACAATGGGAGTGAGGTAAATGGGTGGCTGTGGAAGCCCTCAGGCACTACTGACACAGGAATGAGCTGTGTTCCTCACATTTACATCCAGTAAGTTACAGTACATAATTTCAAAGAGTAGAAAATACCAGAGAACAATGGTGGCATTTTATCAAACATTTCACTCAATTTCCAGAAAATATAAATTAATTTAACATTATATTTCTACATTTAAAACTGACATCAATACTGTTCCAAATGTCAAAATGTAAACCAATTCCATTTATACTCTTAGTAAACAACTAAATCTCTTAATTCAGAAGGACATTTGATACAAATTATATTATCCCAATGATCCCAACATTTATTTTCTACTACGTTTCATGCACTGTGTAAAAAATGCATTAAGACAAGGTCCCTGCCCTTGAAGAGCCCGTAGCCTGGTGAGACAAACATCAACCATGCCCACCTAGAATGTACCACGGTGCATGGCATGATCAAAGGCATGGACACCCGGCTATGGAGAAGAAAAGACCTTCTCAAGGAGTTTGGCAAGGGCTCAGGGGGAAGAGGTCAGTGGCTCAGGGAGAAATGAGCTTGGCAGGGAGAAAGTGTCTGTGAGGAGGAGAGGGCTTCCTGGCAGAGGGCACAAGGCTACAGACAGGGCGTCTAGGAGCGTGGTGCGGCCAGGACCTACCACAGGAATTGTGTGGCTAGAGAGGAGTGTACATAGCAATAGCTAGTGATATGGAAGCCTAGATTTAGTCCTATAAAAACAGGGAGCCACTGCTTGCTATGCTTTAATCATCTACCAGCCCTGGTTTATAAGGTTAGGAGGAGACAGGAGAGAAAGTGAGCAGTGAGGTTCTGTCCATGTCATAGGCAGTCACTATGAGCTCTTCTCAGCAAATCACACTGTTTAGGAAAACCCCAAACCGCCCATCACCTCCTTTCCTTCTCTTCTCCTTTCCCTTATGATCTGTGAGTCTTCAAAATGAAGCTGGACTGGAAAGGCATAGGGGAAGAACAAATGAACAGGATTAGAAATGCACACCTATGGCTAATCAAGTTACCAAAAAGTAATGATAACTGTATTCTACAAAGACCTGCAGATGAAGTAAACAAATTCTTTTTTAGGAGTGTTCTAAAAGTGCCTAATTCATATCAAAGTATTGGAAATCTCATTCAATGTGGGAAAAGTTACAGAACCCTTGCAGAAGACTCCATTTCCTAAACTATTTTCCATTAAATATCAGTGTTACAAACACAATACTATAGATTTCAAAGCTTATCTTCACATAATTCAGAGTAGACAAACATTGCATTGTTTGGCTTAAAAAATAAAAAGATAGAGCGTATAATTCCAAGTCTTAGGTTCTTAGCTGCTACCAAAATATGTCAATACATGAATAAACTGCCTAATGAAGAACATGCACTCAAAGGTAGACGCAAACAAGCCACCCTTTTAGGGTAGACATGAAACTCCAATTTCTCATAATATTATAGAACCAATTCTATAAAAGTAACACCTTCTTAAAATTTCATTTTATAATGAAGAAAATAAATCTGTGTATTTTATTTAACATTCATTCTTAAGTTACAGTTATGCCAAACAATCTGCTTCTAATGAAAGAAACCTTAATATAATCCTAAAAACATGCATATACATTTAGTAGGATCTTCTACATTTCTAAATACATGCATGAAATACAATAACCAATAAAGAATTCCAATAGGAGAATTGTCTGCATGGAGACTTAACTACTGTACAACTTATAGAAACACACACACACAGAGACACAAAACTCACAAAGCAAGTGTGTAATAGGTAGTGAGAGACACTTAAAATAAGCATATTTAAAATACCTACAAACAGGCTTTTTTTTTTTAGGCAACAAAAGATCTTCAGTCCTTGACACCTTCTCACTCTCACCTAGCACCACGGATGCAAGGACTTAACAGTAAACGTATACAATCTCATGCTTAAAAACTAAAGCATGCACCGAATAGAATTTATACATTATGATCTACTTTAAGTATGCAATACATACTTCTAATATTTTATACATTAAATTACCCTGCAGCATTTTGAAATTTTAACATTTATGCAAAACAGCTTTTGAAAGACTTAGGAAAGAAATTTTCAAGGATCACCTCCAGGCTGTTTACACAAGCATTGGTTTGGTTAAGTGGGAGAATGGCAGCAGCCTCAAGGTTCATACTGAATGAAAATGGTCTATTTGCATGTCAATTCATGTAAAAAATACATATATACACAGATGGCACAAAGATGTGTGCAGTTCGGCTCACCAGTGCAAATGCATGCATTTGAGGTACTTATTTTTTCCAATGGTCAGGTATAATTATGCATAGTCATGTTCCTCAAGTACTAAATATTTCAGACCTGATCAAATGAAAGCTGTAAGAAGTGTAAATATGAGACATTTTATGTAGTTAATTTCAAAGTGCTATGCTTTTAATAAGCATTTGTTTAACATTATACGTTTACACACTTAGTTTTAAAATATTTACCAATCAATAAATTTTCTCATTGTAAAGAGACTGACTGGTAATTATACCTGGCCAAGTGATTTAAATAGCATACTTGAAATCCTAGCAAGAACTGTAGTAAAATACTTCATTATTGCTTCATTGGACTGAGAAACCTAAAAGGCATAGATAAACAATGCTCAGTGATGAAAAGGGAACAGTGGTGCATGCCCCCAAATGGCCTCTGCCCAATACAATCTAAGCTCTCTCCACATTATCGATGCCGTTGGCATCCACCTGGATACCAGGCTCCCCACACAGAGATGAGGGAACAAAGCGGTTAACAGTGGGACACAAACAGCTCTTAAGCTCTGGCAATTCTTGCTTCAGGCGTTCCAACTGCTCCACTTGGAATATATTTGGCTGTTCAGGCATCCAATCATATATCCTATGATGAAACAAACACAAAACACATAAAATAGTGCAATTTTGTGGTTTACTTAAGACCTATCTAACTTATTAACCTTTTCAGGAGAATCTGTTTATAGGCTGGCTAGAACATCCATATTATAAGTCTTTTTTTTAAAGGCATAAGCATCAGTTCTATTTTAAAATGTTTCTAGTCCCCTCAGTCTAGTAATCTGGAAGAGTGTCTTTTGTGTTCAATGCAAGAGCAGATTATGAAGCAACTGAATCAGTAAATGAAATCTGCAGTTTTCTAGTGATTCTTCAAGTATCTTCTCTCCAAGTCAATCTATGGGTAATGCCTTATTTTACAGATGGGAAGCTACTGAGGCAGAGCTGGAATTATACACTGTTGACTTCAAAGCACTAAAGATCAAGGTGAGAAGGACAGCTCACCAATATGAGAGCTATCCTAGAGCTGCGTAGTACTGGCAGACGTACCCCGAGTCGAGAAGAAGCCAGAAAAAGCCCCATGTGACGATGGCAACACTGGCACTGCCCATCAGCAGAGGCAGGATGGCCTTTTGTGCCTAAATGGGAAAGCCGAGCAACTCATATTCTAAAGATAGAACACAATCTTTATGACATCACAGTAAAGAAGAATTTCTTAAATAAGCTAAAAATACTTATCCACTCTATTTAAATATCTGACTCTATTAAAACAAAGACTTTCTGTTAATTAAGGACATATGTAAGAAAATGGAAAGTGACCCCCAGGTCACGATATCAAACTGAACAGAAGCATCTAACTTCACTCTCCCCTTTAGCCCATTAAAAATAAAATAAAGGAATACTTTAAAAATCCATGAGTATGGGAAAAACCAGGGAGATTCAGCAACAGAATTCATTAAGCTGGAAAGCAGATGGGCAAATAATCACAAAGTGTTCCAGTCAGCAGAACAGAAAAGGCCAATCATAAGTCAGTAGTATAAAAAATGAACTAGCCTGTGTTAAAAGCGCCAAATTCCTCTGGAACTGGGAGGGAAAGGGGCTGCAACAGGGAGGATGAGGCAGAGGCTGTGAAAGACAGCAAGCTTCTCCCCTTCTCCTCTTTCCCTGCTGAGGAAGCTGCCCCTTCCCTGCCTGGACCTAGGCAGATTTCAAGAATTACACAGAAAATCTCCTGGAATGGGAGATGAGATGACCAGGGAAGGGTTTGGGCATCTCAGAAAAGCCACCAGCAACTGGGGAATCAGAGACAGTATAGACACACTGGGAGAGACATGCCCTCCCTCCCAGCTCTCTTCGCTCACTTGGCTCCAAGAACCCTGGCAGCCACACCTGGATCTTCCAGGTCGTTTATAGAGGTTCTACTATGAGAAATCTGATCAACCAAAAAAATAGAGCTCTAATCTCCTGACATCAAAGGTTATGATGAAACAGAACTCCCAGATCACCCCAGAGTGAAATCCAAGTCAATAAGCCCCATTCACACACTCAGAGCTTCCAACATGCCTTTTAGATCCCAAGTTCTTTTCACAAGCAGCAGCCAAGGCTACTCAAATTATTTGAGGAAAGCTTCTAACATATTAAGATGGTAAGCAAAGAAGAAAATTCCAAGACAGAAAAAAAGTCCTTAATGTCTTCAGATAAATGGTACTTTCATCAAATGAAAACAGGATTTTTTTTGCATATTTACATATAAAAGTGTTCAGAAAAAAGATAGTTCTTGGAAATTAAAAACACAATAGTAGACATAAAAAATTCAGTAGAATGGGTGGAAGATAAGGTTGAGAAAATCTTTCAGAGTGGAGCAAAATGACACAGAAAACAGGAGAAAAGGTAAGAATTAGAAGTCTGGTTCAAGAGTGTATAATATGCAAACAAAAGAATTTCTATAAAAGAAATAGAAATTCTGACAAAAACATCACAAAAACAGAAGAGTCAAAAACTGAAGAAATAACTGATGAAGTTTTCTGCATCTTCAAGGACATGTATCACCAGACTAAAAGGGCTACCAGTATGTCCAGCACAATGGGTGAAACCAGAACCACAAGACCCTTCTCTGTGAAATTTTACAACACTGGTGATGAAAAGAAGGCTCTCCAAGCTTCCAGAAAGGAAACAAAGAAATAAGGTATGAGGCAACAGGAATCAACACGGTTTCACACCTCTCAACACAACACTGGAATTGGGACGATGACAAAGAAATGCTTTTAAATTTCTAAAGGAAAATGATTTCTAATGTGGAATTTTATACCTGGCCACAATACTTCCAGACATGCAAGATCTCAAAAGCATTTAATTTCCATGTGGTCCTTTCTCAGAAAGATACTGAAAGATATGGTCTGTAAAAATGACAATTAGGCTACAGAGAAAAAGATTTGGACTACAGGAGCAGGAGCTCTGACACAGGAACTGGCAGGGCACAGCCATCACTCAGGATGTCAACCAAACTACACTGGAGCAGTCCACGTGAAAAAGAAGGCATGTTAAGGGTTATCACTTCAAGCTGGCCACTGCCACTCTACCAGCTTTTTAACTCAGGCACAGAGTGCCCTAGTGAACCTGAACCAGAGTCACATAGTTTGTCTTAGCCACCTGTTGAAGAAATTTAAATTTCTATTCTACCTGATAGGTTTATTATGTGCACTGGCCTACTCCTGAGAATTGGTAACAGGCTACAATGAGCACAGAGCCTGAAAACAGAACGGCTCACCATGTGACCACAATCCTGCTGTACTTCTAATTCTAATGCCTGACACTCAGACAGATGTTTTAACATGCTGAGCTACAGGCCTGGTGGGTTGCAATATCACTTCAGAAAGATATAAGACTATCATTTAAAAAGGTGTGGGCCAGTGGCACAATAGACAAGAATTTAAAAAGTACACACATGAAAAGGAAATACCCAAGGGGCATTATCTTTAAAATTTTGTTTCAGGGACACACTTACCGATACACATTGCTATGTGTGCAGTGAGTTGTAATGTGAAATCCATTTCTAACTGGTTTGAATTCAAAAAGCTATGAAAGTCATTGCCCTAGAGACATTTTACACACATATTCTAGGAGATTTGGTGAACAATGTTTACAGCAAACATTGCAGAAGCAAAAATTTGGCAATCACCTGAATGTCTCAAATAGAATAAACCATGGTAGAGACAAGACAGCCATGAAGATAGATAAATTACAGTGAGGTACAACAAATGGATTAAGTTTAAGAACATAACAAGTGGGGAAAAAGTACAAATAAAGTTTAAAGGCATGCAAAACTAAATGGTACATATTTAGCGATAGAACTAAAAAGTTTAAAAACTCTAGAAGAGAATAACATTTTGATAAACAGTTATAGCAGGAGATAAGGGAATAGAATTAGGAAGAGGCACTCAAAGGAACTTTTAAGTCTAAAGACAGTGTTTAAATATGGATGTCTGTTACTGTACTTTATAAAATCGTTTGAGCAGACACAGTAATTTACTGTAAAAAAAAAAGGGAATATTGCACAATTTACTCTGAGTCAAGTATTATCCCTGTATCAAAATCAGACAAAACCATTTGAGAAAGGTAAAGGCCATCTTACTTATCACAAATGCAAATATCTCAAATATCAGCAAATCAAACATAGCAGTTTATATGTGGTAATATATCACAAAACCATGATTAAATGTAAATAAAGTCTACCGAGTGTTAATGCCTTTTGTACAAGAGAACAAATTCATTTTGATTAAAAAAACACCCACCTTTATCACAACTCTCCCCAAAGTAAAATGAATCAAAGGCTCCAAATCACTAACTGAAACTTGCTACATACTGTCTAAATTTGATAATGGAAAAATAATAGTAAATGCACATTAAGTACAAGAAAAAACAGCTTTAAAGAATTAGGGTACAGGAACCCACCTAGAGACAATGAAAGGGATAGAGGAAGGGGATTGCTGGGTTTTGTTGTAAGCCTTGTAGAGCTACATATATACATAATAAAACTTAAAATTAAAACAAAGAACTTTCACAGGTGAAAATCAATTCTGACACAATCCACCCTGTCCCCCATGAGACCCCAGCAGGAGTCCAGGACCAGGCTATCTCCTGAATACCCTCCACACCTTCAACACAGTCCTGCCTGATCTACGCTCCGGACTTTAAAATGCAAGCCCTGTTGAAGCAAATTTAACCATCCCCCAAATCCCTATCAATGCTTCCACTTTAAAACTATTATGATTGACCCTGGGCCTGCACCGAATGCACTTTCTTTAGAACCTTTTGTATCACATAGTATCTTCCTGTTCTGAGGTACATGTCATATTTGGCTCCAACCAGGTAAAGCCCTTGAGCTGAGGGCTCTGCCTAATATTTGTTTACCCTAGAAAGCTGGACATGTATAATCTCACAATACATTTTTCTTGCCTAAAACTATTTGCAGTCATTCTTTCGTCCTCCTCAAAAAGAGAATGTAGCCTTCAAAATTTTGCTAAAGCCAGCACTTCCTTCAAATTGTTGATTCAAAATTTTAATTTTCCTTTAATACTACAGTTGGAAATGTCTACTCAAAAGAGTTATAAATTATGCTGCTTAATGTAAAATAAACCGAATAGTTTAAAAAAGAAGTCGGTTATTACCTGGGCTGCAATGTTAAAACCAAACTTATTTAGACAAAATAGTGGGGGGAAAAGCTTAATTAAGAAAGTGATATAACTTCATAGGACAAACAGTAAAATGAATTAAATCCAAGGGAAGTATTTTTAAAAGCAGGCTGGTATTTCATCACTTATTCTGTATAATGTTGCTCAAGTATTATTAGCAAGCCTGCAAGTCCTAAGCAGAGTAAACAATATCCCTTCTAACCCCAAATTTTTTATATTAAACACCCTTTTCATCTCTCAGATTAGCGACTATTAAACTTGTATCATAAACATCCAGGGAGCTTATAAAAAAAGAAAAAGATGTTGAACAAATATTTGAGTTCCTACTATTTATAACACATTGTTCTAACCCCTGCAGATACAGCAGTGAACAAAACAGGCAAAGAGACTTGCCCTCAAGGAACTTACGTTTGTGTGAGTGTACTGGGGGTGGGGTGGGGTGGATTGGGAAAGAAGGTCCAGGAGAAAAGAAACAAGAACATTTATTAGGTACGCAGGTTCATCAGATGGTAACAAATGCTGTGGAGAAAAGTCAGGAAGTGCACCACTGAGTGGAGGTTGTTATTTGAATTAGGATGTTCAGGGAAGGCTTTACTGAGAAGGTAACGTTTCAGTCATTCTAGAATCTTTCTCAGGGGGCCAGTGGGAAGAGGGTGCCAGAGAACAGGTCAGCGAGGAGAAGAGGGTGACGGGGATGGCAATCAGCTCTCATAGGGCCTTATTAAGGACCTTGGATTTTACTCTAGGTGAGACAAAATCCTGGAGAGTTTTAAGTAGTAACATCATCAGAGTTGGTTTCCCTCAGGCTGCCGAGCTTACGACAGACAGCAGGGAGGCCGCGGTGGAGGCAGTCACCAGGGAGCAGGCTCCTTCAGTGATCCACATGCGAAATGAGGGGGCTCAGTGGAGAGTGACAATAGTAAGAATCCTAGTGTATACAGGGATTCCAGGTATATTCTGAAAACAATTAAGAAGATTTTGCATGGACTTAGGGTATGAGTAAGTAGCAGTCATAAAAGACTTGGAGGATTTGGCCTGAGTAAATGGAAAAAGTTGCCATTTATTGAAATTAGGAAGTCTATAGAACAGCCCTTGATAGCTGGATATAAAAGCTTACAAGTCAGGGGAAAAGTCTGAGTGGGAGACCTAAAAATTTGGGACTACATATAAAAGTATGGAACGTCATGGAATTGGATGAGATCACAAAGAAAGCTAGTATATAAGAGAAGAGGTCTGGGGCAGATAGCCACCCCTACCCCAAGATGACTTAGTAATCTAGGTTAGGGCTCAGTCACCCGAATTTTAAACAAGACTCCCAGTGACCGTAGCATACTCCGAAGTTCAAAACATTCCACTGATAAATGTTAAGATAAACCTCAGGCTGAACTACAAAATTTTCGCTTAACTAAGCTTCATGTTATTTACAATTTTATCAGATGAAAGCTACTTTTTTCCTAACAATCCATGAAAATTTTTCATGAAAAACAAATACCTATCATAAATTAGACCATTAACTCCAAATTCCTTCAATTTCTTTCTGTTTTCAGGATCATTGGTGTCATCACCCCAGCAAAATATGACTAGTCCCTTAGCTTTTGCCTCTTGAATATAAGATGGATTTCTGAGCAGGTCTTCACTGTGTGCATTTATCCCCTAAAAGAAGAAAAATAAGTTACTCAGGAAAGGTTAACTTATTAACTGCAAATATGAAATAGTTATAACTCTATATCAGTGCTCTCCAAAGGAGAGCAGGCAGGGAAAGAAAATGTTAGAATTTTTTTCTTAAAATTTATTTTATCAAACTAGTTTACAGTCTAATCATTTTAGATGATTCATAAAAGCCATTCAGAAAACTAAGCTACAAAACTTACTTAACAGAGGCCTGCAAGAAAATATTTTATGTTGTTCATTTAATTGCTTCTCATTCTGAGATCTAGTATCTTCATTTTAACCTATGCTTGTGATACATGTAAAACTAGTAATTAGCTGTACAAAGTAATCATGAAATCTTACTACTGCTCTAAAACATTTCTTAAAAAATTGAAATAAAAAAATGCAAACATAACTTACCAGCAAATTTTCAAACTGTGCAAAGCTCATTGCAATGGGGGTTGTTCGAGATCTGAGGTCCATGAGTTCAGGGTAAATATCAGATCTTCCTTGA
The DNA here is from genome assembly GCF_030020395.1 of Manis pentadactyla. Classification (NCBI taxonomy): domain Eukaryota; kingdom Metazoa; phylum Chordata; class Mammalia; order Pholidota; family Manidae; genus Manis; species Manis pentadactyla. Next base: position 146,106,190 of record NC_080023.1, on the reverse strand, counting down.
GTCAAAAATAATATGGGATATTTGTTCTGCTTTTGCCGAACCCTAAAAAAGACAATTTTAAAACTGCTCAACAGGGAGGTAATTACAGAAAATACTAAAAATATAAAGAAAGAAAGAAAAGGAGCTAATCCCATCACTAAGATATAACCACCATTAACATGCATTGCACCATTTAGTCAAAAACAGAAGAATTTTTAATTATTCTATATAAGAGCTAAAATATTCTCAGAAATGGGCAAGATGAAAGCCCTCGAGGGCCTACAATTTTAAGTAGAACATTACACACCTGCAAAATGAAACGCAGGGCATGAGGTACTGGGACTGAGTGGGCATGGAGTGCATCCCAGCAGGGAGCCCTGAAGGGTGTGAGAATACATGTACCCTGACTGAGAGGACTAATCAAGGGAGAGGTCTGGGCAGCTTCCCCTCCTCCAACCACAGTTTTGTACCCTAAGCCCCAGCTACAGTCTAAGAATACAGGACAAAAAAACTGAGTATTACTCACATGGTGCAAACATCTGCATCAAATGAAGAAAACACTATTCTCCTCTTCCCAGAATGTTCTAAGACAGTTTTTAAAATTATATCCAAAAACAGATTCATGTCAAAGTATGTTGATAAGTTACCATCCCACATTCCATCCTTTGTGGAAGAAATAAATAGGAAAACAAAAGCCATTAAAATACCCTAGAATCAGTGTTGGTCCAACTCTTAAAGATGAGGAAAGCAAAGGCCTAAAAAGATTAAGTGACTTTCCACACAGCTACCAAGTGATGGCGCAGCTGTACCAATACACGTAGAGATACTCATATGCAAAGCAATTATACCATCACTAGAATTTTGCTTTAGTAAAATATGGAAATTTGCAATCTATTACGACTTTACAATATTTTTATATAATCTTCATAAATAATAGGACAAGAAGACTTCATTTGCTAACTCATTAAAAAAAAAACCCTGGCAATTATGAGTTGCCAGTTAAAAATCTCATTCCTCAGGTCTTAGGCATATCAAGTACCCTCAACAGATAATAAAAATAACTCTCTAAATTACAGCTAAGATATCAAGAGCCCTGTTGATATTCAAATGTGTTAAACGTTTTAAATACTAGTCATTAAAATAATTCTAGAGAGGAGGAGCCAAGACGGCGGCATGAGTAGGGCAATGGAAATCTCCTCCCAAAACCATATATATTTTTGAAAATAAAACAAATACAACTATTCCTAAAAGAGAGACCAGAAGATACAGTACAACAGCCAGGCTACATCTACACCTGCGAGAACCCAGCACCTCACAAAGGAGGCAAGATACAAGTTGCGGCCCAGCAGGACCCAAGCACCCGCCCTACCCTAGCTCCCCGGCGGGAGGAGAGGAGTCGGAGCTGTGAGGGAGAGGGAGCCCAGGACTGCTAAATACCCAGCCCTAGACATCCTCACCAGGAGCACAGACACACAGTGTGTGGTGTGCTGGATACTAGGGAAACGGAACAGTAAAACCTGCGAGCGAGTCGCCGCAGCCAACACCCTTGGGACAAAAGAAAAGAGAATACTATGAAAACCTATATGCTAACAAGCTGGAAAACCGAGGAGAAATAGACAACTTCCTAGAAAAATACAACCTTCCAAGACTGACCAAGGAAGAAACAGAAAATCTAAACAGACCAATTACCAGCTACAAAATTGAAGCGGTAATCAAAAAACTACCCAAGAGCAAAATCCCCGGGCCAGATGGATTTACCGCAGAATTTTATCAGACATACAGAGAAGACATAATACCCATTCTCCTTAAAGTTTTCCAAAAAATAGAAGAGGAGGGAACACTCCCAAACTCATTCTATGAAGCCAGCATCACTCTAATACCAAAACCAGGCAAAGACCCCACCAAAAGAGAAAATTACAGACCAATATCCCTAATGAACGTAGATGCAAAAATACTCAACAAAATATTAGCAAACCAAATTCAAAAATACATCAAATGGATCATACACCATGACCAAGTGGGATCCATCCATCTCGGGGATGCAAGGATGGTACAACATGCGAAAATCCATTAACATCATCTACCACATCAACAAAAAGAAAGACAAAAACCACATGATCATCTGCATAGATGCTGAAAAAGCATTTGACAAAATTCAACATCCATTCATGATAAAAACTCTCAACAAAATGGGTATAGAGGGCACGTACCTCAACATAATAAAGGCCATATATGATAAACCCACAGCCAACATCATACTTAACAAACAAGAAGCTGAAAGCTTTTCCTCTGAGATCGGGAACAAGACAGGGACGCCCACTCTCCCCACTGTTATTCAACATAGCACTGGAGGTCCTAGCCACAGCAATTAGACAAAACAAAAACATACAAGGAATCCAGATTGGTAAAGAAGAAGTCAAACTGTCAATATTTGCAGATGACATGATATTGTACATAAAAAACCCTAAAGACTCCACTCCAAAACTACTAGAACTAATATTGGAATTCAGCAAAGTTGCAGGATACAAAATTAATACACAGAAATCTGTGGCTTTCCTATATGCTAACAATGAACTAACAGAAAGAGAAATCAGGAAAACAATTCCATTCACAATTGCATCAAAAAGAATAGAATACCTAGGAATAAACCTAACCAAGGAAGTGAAAGGCCTATACCCTGAAAACTGCAAGACACTCTTTAAGAGAAATTAAAGAGGTCACTAACAAATGGAAACTCATCCCATGCTCCTGGCTAGGAAGAATTAATGTTGTCAAAATGGCCACCCTGCCCAAAGCAATATACAGATTCAATGCAATCCCTACCAAATTACCAACAGCATTCTTCAATGAACTGCAACAAATAGTTCAAAAATTCATATGGAAACACCAAAGACCCTGAATAGCCAAAGCAATCCTGAGAAAGAAGAATAACGTGGGGGGTATCTCACTCCACAACTTCAAGCTCTACTACAAAGCCACAATAATCAAGATAATTTGGTACTGGCACAAGAACAGACCCACAGAGCAGTGTAAGAGAACAGATTCCAGACATTAACCCAAACATAGATGGTCAATTAATATATGATAAAGGAGCCATGGGCATACAATGGGGAAATGACAGCCTCTTCAACAGTTGGTGTTGGCAAAACTGGACAACTACATGTAAGAGAATGAAAGTGGATCATTGTCTAACCCCATACAATTTGAAATGGATCAAAGACCTGAATGTAAGTCATGAAACCATAAAACTCTTAGAAAAAAACATAGGCAAAAATCTCCTGGACATAAACATGAGTGACTTCTTCATGAACATATCTCCCCGGGCAAGGGAAACAAAAGCAAAAATGAACAAATGGGACTATATCAAGCTGAAAAGCTTCTGTACAGCAAAGGACACCACCAGTAGAACAAAAAGGCATCCTACCGTATGGGAGAATATATTCATAAATGAAAGATCTGATAAAGGGTTGACATCCAAAATATATAAAGAGCTCACACACCTCAACAAACCAAAAGCAAATAATCCATTTAAGAAATGGGCAGAGGAGCTGAATAGACCATTCTCTAAAGAAGAAATCCAGATGGCCAACAGGCACATGAAAAGATGCTCCACATCGCTAGTCATCAGAGAAATACAAATTAAAACCAAAATGAGATATCACCTCACACCAGTAAGGATCGCCATCATCGAAAAGACAAACAACAACAAATGTTGGCGAGGTTGTGGAGAAAGGGGAACCCTCCTACACTGCTGGTGGGAATGTAAACTAGTTCAACCATTGTGGAAAGCAGTATGGAGGTTCCTCAGAATGCTCAAAATAGAAATACCATTTGACCCAGGAATTCCACTTCTAGGAATTTACCCTAAGAATACAGCAGCCCAGTTTGAAAAAGACAGATGCACCCCTATATGTGTATCGCTGCACTGTTTACAATAGCCAAGGTATGGAAGTAACCTAAATGTCCATCAGTAGGTGAATGGATAAAGAAGGAGTGGTACATATACACAATGGAATATTACGCAGCCATAAGAAAAAAACATCCCACCATTCGCAACAACATGGATGGAGCTAGAGGGTATTATGCTCAGTGAAATAAGCCAAGCGGAAAAGGACAAGTACCAAATGATTTCACTCATATGTGGAGTATAAGAACAAAGAAAAAAATGAAGGAACAAAACAGCAGCAGAATCACAGAACCCAAGAATGGACTAATAGTTACCATAGGGAAAGGAAATGGGGACGATGGGTGGGAAGGGAGGGATAAGGGCAGGGAAAAAGAGGGCATTACGATAGCATGTATAGTGCGTGGGGGGCACGGGAGGGCTGCGCAACACAGAGAAGACAAGTAGTGATTTTACAGCATCTTACTATGCAGATGGACAGTGACTGTGAAGAGGTATGTGGGGGGGACTTGGTGAAGGGGGTAACCTAGTAAACATAATGTTCTTTATGTAACTGTAGATTAATGATACAAAAAAAAAAATGGGCAGAGGGGCTGAACAGACAGTTCTCCAAAGAAGAAATTCATATGGCCAACAGACACATGAAAAAATGCTCCACATTGCTAGTCATCAGAGAAATGCAAATTAAAACCACAATGAGATATCACCTCACACCAGTAAGGATCGCCACCATCCAAAAGACAAACAACAAATGTTGGCGAGGTTGCGGAGAAAGGGGAACCCTCCTACACTGCTGGTGGGAATGTAAACTAGTTCAACCATTGTGGAAAGCAGTATGGAGGTTCCTCAGAAAGCTCAAAATAGAAATACCATTTGACCCAGGATTTCCACTTCTAGGAATTTACCCTAAGAATACAGCAGCCCAGTTTGAAAAAGACAGATGCACCCCTATGTTTATCGCAGCACTATTTACAACAGCCAAGAAATGGAAGCAACCTAAGTGTCCATCAGTAGATGAATGGATAAAGAAGAGGTGGTACATATACACAATGGAATATTATTCAGCCATAAGAAGAAAACAAATCCTACAATTTGCAACAACATGGATGGAGCTAGAGGGTATTATGCTCAGTGAAATAAGCCAAGCGGAGAAAGACAAATACCAAATGATTTCACTCATCCGTGGAGCATAACAAAAGAAAAACTGAAGGAGCAAAACAAAAGCAGAATCACAGAACCCAAGAATGGACTAACAGTTAGCAAAGGGAAAGAGACTGGGGAGAATGGGAGGGTAGGGAGGGATAAGGGTGGGGAAGAAGAAAGGGTGTATTATGATCAGCATGTATAATGTGGGGGGTGGGGCAAAGGGGAGGGCTGTGCAACATGGAGAAGACAAGTAGTGATTCTACAGCATCTTACTATGCTGATGGACAGTGACTGTAATGGTGTTTGTGGGGGGGACTTGGGGCAGGGGAGAGCCTAGTAAACATAATGTTCCTCATGTAATTGTAGATTAATGATACCAAAAAAAAAATCATAATAATTCTAAAAGCTCAGAAAACTAATAGTCACTTATTAAGAAAAATTTTGCTGAGCACTCACTGCACTAACCAGGACCAGCTAGTTTATGATAAATAGCTACTTAGAAGACATGATTTAAGGCAGTTATAGACTATTCTGACCAAAACAAATTCCAGAGCACTGCTCCAGTTGCCAACATTACACCTGAATGAACCACTTCCAACAATGCATCCCCTTCATTTACACATGCCCTCATCAGTAAAATTCAACAGTCAGTTGTTCTCCTCAGCTGGAACTTAAGTTCCAGGAAGGCAAGGCTTTATTCCATTTTGTTCACTACTTGACTCCAGCACCCAGAAACTGCCAGGCCAATAGCAGCATTTCAATATATAATTGTTGAACAAAAGAACGCTTAAATCTGAGACTGATTTAAAACACATTTTGAAGAAATTTCTTTTCCTGGTTATTACTACTTATTGCCACTTTACAAAAACTGCTTAGAAAATTATTAAAAATATATGCTTCAATGGGGAAGGGAACAAAAACAAGAGTTATAATGTTCTGTCTGTTCAAGTTCTCACTGCTCACTTTGTAAGTATGCCTAGACACCATCCATAATAATGTACACATAAGACACATATGAACTGAAATTTATAGTATAATACACTCATCACTTTTAAGTACTGACATATTAGTGTTAAGTGCAAAATATGCTTTGTTAAAAAGGTCCAATAAGCACTGTGCTTGCTGGAAGAAGCTGTAATATTTCAGTTCATTTACTCCATTAAAACAAAGAAGAACAAAGGCATTTAAGGAAATGGGACGGTGGGGAACAAGAATGTGTCACAGCGGATTACGTACCCTTTGTTGGCAGATCCACTTTATTTCTATGTTGAAACCTACATCTTCTGGCAAAGACTCTAAAACCTAGAGTTTTGTTTGGTTGTGGTGAATTTTGTTTTATTTTTGGTGAGATGAATGGGAGAATAGGAGAAAAAAAGGAAAACAGAATTATTACAAAAAGTAATCTGTAAGACAACATACCACAGTAAGGATAAAATGTTTTGTGCCTTTGGCATAACCATCTTTTCTCAAACTCAAACTGACAATCTGGTTGATGATTAAGTCAAATAAGAAAGTTGAAAGAGACTGAACAGCAAAAGCAGTAGTCTTAGGCAACAATTCTGACAACTGATGACTACACCACAAAGATGGATCCTTAACCTACAATCCTTTTCACCATCACTACTGGACATCCAAGTGAGCTCATGTAAGAAAGGCAACCCATGAATTTAAGAAAACGCGTGTCGTTTTTGGAATTGCATTCATGTATGTCAATCTCTTATACTAAGATATGATTACATGAAAAATTATGATTTCTAGCTTGTTTTGAAGGTGCCAATGCCTAAAAAATACCATGCTGGGAACCCCCTGAAGAGACATTATCTCCAAATGAAAGAATATGCCAAAGCCTGTCATTATCTGCACCAAATTATCTAGGCACTTGGAAATAAGACTATTTTAGCAGTATAACTAGAAAATTAAATTGAATATATATGAAGATTGGTTATTAACCTATAAAGACTGACTTGTTTAGTCTTTAAACAAACATGAAGGCCAGGCAAATACATAGGTATACTCAGGGGAAAATCTGAAACAGATTATGTTTTTAACTTCAATTTATTTGACAAGTTTAGAAATCATTTAATATGTGTGGTATATATGGCATTTCATTTTATGAAACAGCTAATAAAAGCATACTAGCAGAATAACATAATGGCAAGAACATAACTTGAGAGTTTGGTGACCTGGTATCTAGTCTTGGGTCTACACTAACCAGATGCATGGAAAGTACATTACCTAAAATGGTCGTACTCAATTTCATGTGGGGCTTTTGACCTTCTTCTGGTACCTTTAAACTTATTTAACGTATCTGTCACATTTTTATTGGACTGATGCAAAAGTTGAAAAATAAGGACAATAGCATATATTACTATTGAGATTGCTGACATCAAATTCACAGAAAGATTCTCCTTTACACTGAAACTGTATTTGGGTGATTTTTGGTTTAAAAATTTTTTGTGATTACAGTGATGGTAAAGTGAGTGAATAAATGAGAGTGTGTTTAACTTATTTGACTCAGTACACACTATTACACATTTGATACACATTTTCTTTAAATTATATTTCTGTTCTTAGAAATTGTGAGATTTCTAAAAACCAAATAATTTCAGAATTTTGGACTAGAAGAAATGACTACTTAGCTGGGCTTCAGAAATACTTGAAAAATCATTCAATTCCTGTTTGAAGCACTAGGACAATGTCCATATTAGGAGCTTTTCTGTAGCTTCCTTTCTGTGGAGTGAGTAATCATGATAAACTGAAATTACCCACTTTTGGCTAAGCAATCTACTGCATCTGACATCACCAGAAAAAGGCAATGGAGAGAGCACAAGTTAGGAAATGGAACCAGCAGAAGCACAAGCAGCCCCTGTATGGTCACAGAGAGGAGCTGGTGACCACATAGGCGTGCCTGATGTTGTCAAGCAGATTCCTGAATGAACTGTGTCTAGGTTTTAAAGCCTCATGCTAGTTTTTGTTGTATTTTCTCAGAGTGAATTCTTGAACTTTGCATCTCATTTTAAGTAACCAACATACCTATATTGTCTTTGGTTAGAGATCTTGTTTCTGTCCAAAGCTGAGGAACAGTCTTCAATACTGTAAAAATGCTACACCACCACTGCATCTCTCTCCATGCCATTTTCTGTGCCCTCTCTTTCCTGTTTATACACAGAATTATGCCAGCTTCCTATTCTTAACACATTAACCCACTGAAGTAGGAATTTTTATTCATTTGAACAGTTAAGTTAGTCTTTAAAAAAAAAAGTTTCACAGGTAAACTACACAAAAATGTATCTTCTCTAAAAAGCATCAGTTTATATTACTGTTGTCCAGCGGATGTGTCACAGCAGATTAGTACCCACTTGAGAGACCAAAATAAATTATTCAGATATAACAGAATTAATGACATAGCCTTGCCTTAGTTTTCCTAAGGAACTTACCATCTTAAGAGAAGGAAAGGGCTGATTTTCAGAAAAGGAACTTTCTTCCTCAACCACAGATTCTGAAATTTTAAATTAAAAGAACTCAGAAGATGAAATACCATTTTATCACTAAGATCTTTTCCTAAATTCTTAGGGCAAAAAAAGAGATGCTGAAGTAATTATGAGATCCTTTCATATGTAGTGTTTTTTTAAGGTTCTTATATTTAAAACTCCCATTTTTGTAATAAGCACCCTTTATGAAGACTAGTTTGCAACATTTAATATAAACACTACAGTCTGTGGCCCCAACAGTGATTATTTTCTTATAAAAACAGTAACACTGCTTTTTAAAAAGTAGTCACAAGCAGTGATTTGTTATTTCTCAGTGGAATGAGAAGCTGTGTCATCTTAAGATTTCTACTTACATATCAAAGTCAACTCAGAAGTTAGAATTATGAGAATTCATAGCTGCTACTGTGCGTCTGCTGTCATTACCATTTAATACAGAACAGGTATCTTGGTACATACAAGAATTTTTATCCAAAAGGGAAAAAAATGAGTATCAGGCTTTTCTTTTCTTAAAAAAGAAAAACAAAGCCCTGTATGTTTAAAATTCAAAGACCAAAATCATATAAAATTTTCCAGTTGAATAAGTTGGAGGTAAAATTCATTTTACTATTAACAATCATGAAATATTTGTAAGCACATAAAATCATATTTATGCTGTGAGGATAATCTTTGGAATGTTTAGCACTTTACAATTTCCCCATAAAGACCTTCCAACTATCCTGTTGTCACAACTGCAGATAAACATCTCATGAGTACCTTTATGTGCAGAATACTTTAAGTGTCTTGTGGAATATAAAAATACTTTCCTTAAACTTGAGAGGTTTGCATTCTAGTTGAAGAGACAGGCTATATACAGACATAAGGGGCTCAAAAGGGGATACATTAAACATCAAATGAATGGCACAGACTCTGAAGTTCCATACAAGGAGAAAGTATACTGGACTTACAAAGACATTTTATATGCTGGGCAAACTGAGGCACAGAGTACTTAAGGACAACATGCCGAAGGTAATTGCTGGTGAATGCCAATGGGGATTCAAATGCCTGGATCTGCGGTCAGATTCTACAGTTAATATATTCTCTACTTTGTAATGGTTAAGAAAGTTTGAAAGGACTGATGGGTACTTTGATCATCAAGCTAAAAAAACTCACAGAAGTAAAAAATCAGGGTTATTATACACATGACATACACATTTTAAAATTAATATAAAGCCTTCATGTCTATAAAATTACGTTTAGCCAGTACTAATATTCATTAATATGACTAAGAGTATGTTAAAATAAGGAAAAACTCCAGGTATGCTAACTACAAAATGAAAACAGTGCTTCCATGTTGGTACATACCTTTCAGACCTTTAGATTTTAGTGCAGTCACATGAGCGAGCTGTAAAACACATACACAAAATGCAATCAGAAAAAAAATACTTTTAGTTTATGATGATAAGGTTAATTTAAGAACTGTAACCTGAAAGCTAGAAACCTAGAGAAAACTATAAAGTTTAGAATTATCAGTTTCATAAGAATAAGCACTAACAACTGTATATATTTTATATGTGCAGACATATACATAAGATCATGCATGATAAATACCCAAGTAGGAAGAAGAATATGAATTCTTAAGTTAGGAAACCATTTATATTCAACCGATCATTTATGGGAACAGGAAGAAAGATCATGTAAAATTACATGATACAACAAAATATACAAAGGTCTTAGATAGTAACATCAGTATAAAAACCAATAATAGCATAAAATGCCAATTGTAAAACTGTGACAGTTATATAAAGAAGGGCTCAAGCAGATCGAGAGGCAACATAAGATTATGGATGAGAAAGGCTGGCTCCTAAGGCCTACACAAACTTATAGCCTAGCCTCTTCGCATATGCAAAAACCAATGGGGTCCAAGGAAACTGTTGAGAAGCCAAGATGGATTAGCATAGACCCATTCTTCCTAACAGAACAGAAAACAAAAGCACACGCTCTTTGTATGCTTAATATACAGTCATTTCCATATGCAAAGAGAATATAATACCATACATACACAAATATGAACAGTTCTAAAACTGATAATTTACATTTTTCCTATTATTATTACCTTTAACAACTGGAGTTGGTCAAATGTTAATTCCTTTACTGGAATTTCAAATAATTCAACTGGATCAGCATCAAATTTCTAGAAAGTAAATAAAGAAAAAAAAATGCATCCCAAATTATTCCTGAACACTTTACCTAAACAGGCCTAATATATCAATTTACTGAAGGATAAAAACAACTGTTTGGTGGCCACAGTGAGCCCATGCAAGACAGCCCTTCTTACCTAACACCACTTCCCAGCTCTTAAATTCTTTTGTTTTGTTTTTACTGTAGGTGAAAGAATGTTTTTAATGCCTGGAAGAAAAAAAACAGCTGGGAGGAGGCTGTGGCACTAAGACACACTGAGAGCAAAGCAGTCATTTTCCCTATTTCTTACCCTGTTGTACACATTTTACTTGACAATATTATCTATGCTAAATGACAAAGAAATCAACATGCAAGATTATGTGAGGACTTATATCTGTCAATAACTTCCTAAACCCTTTAAACTTAAATTTGGATAAAAACAGCCACCGAAGACATGAGAAAACTGTCTCATTAGTTATAAACTGTACTTAACGGGGACTCCTCTAGCATAAATATTTTTACCCATGAGCAAACCTGTTTTATTAGATTTTAATGCCATAGCAAATGCCATACTGTTTGGGCACCACTATCTTAAAGAAATGAGTTAATGTACCACCAACACATTATCAATCCAACAAATATACTAAAATCTATTACATTTATATTCATTCACATACATGTGGTATAAGCCTGTATATGCAGTTTCTTGGGAAGGATACATAAGAAACTATTAAGAAACACTTCAAGAGTGAACAAGAAGAATAGGAAAGGAAGATTTATTTCTTATTTCATAATTTTCTGAACTACTTACAGTTTTATAATGAACATGAATTGATTTTACTAGCTTAAAAATGAAAACTGAAAATACATACAATTTGTCACTTTCATCCCCCAATTAACTCACTAGAGTTCAACTTAAGAGTAAGACAAAGTCTGGTGAAAATGGGAGATCAGTAACATTCTTCAACTAACTCACAGATTTTTAGAAGTGACAATTAGAGCCATTAACCTCAATCTTGGTTAATAAGACCCTTTACCACTCCTCCTCCTTGTTTCTCTTTGTATCATGTTTCCTCACAGCAAAACCAACCTGCCCGCTTCTAATTAGTTATTCTACCTCCATCTTCTAACTAGGTACATCTCCTCCGTCACCTTTCCTGACCATTTCACAGAGCTGGAACAGCCCTTTTCTGTACACAGTAATCCGAACCCATGTGACTGATTAGAATCCACTAGCAGGCAGAGCCAGGGGCCTTACCATATTTTCACACCAGAGAATGTTGTGTGATACAGGGTTATACATGTTAGCAAACCAGCCTTAGCTTTAAATCAACTCAGTGGAAAATGACACCTAACACAGTTTTAAAGAAAATGCCAAAAAAAAACCTCCTAACTTAAGCATCTGAGAAACCAGCTGGTTAACCTTCATACAGAAGTTAAACACTACATAACTCATCAGAATTATGTTTGAAGAATAATTACAATTTTTAAGATACAATATGCATTTTCCTGGACTTTCCCCTCTATCATGCTTACCTCTGCATTCTCACCAACTTCCACTCCAGTTCAGGCTTACCTCACCTTTGGCCCACATTACCAGTCCCCTTGCCTCTAGTCTCTATTTTCTTAAATCCCCATTGCATCAGGTACCAAAGTATTGATCTAGAAGCTTAGTTCTTAACATTGCTTCTTGGCTTAAATGTCTTTCCTATCTCCCCAGCTCCTACACTGAAACCCCTTCACTGAGGCCATCCATTCCCTGGCTCCAAAGAATTTTTCCAATTTTATTTTTCATGGTGGCTTTTCCTGCTTTAGCCAAATCATAGTAGCCTATTAGTTGATGAAAAAGCTTGAAGCAGAAATAGAAGGGAGCTAGAAAACAAACACGATGAGTTTCCTCTCCTGCCTCAACAGAGATGGTGACAGACTGACATGGAAACGACTTGGAATGTCTGTTTGCTAAATAATATAAAATAGCAAGTTCAGCCATAGAGACCTTACTCCAGGAAATTATTACTATCTCCATCTTCACACTCTCTCAGTGTTATAGGATCTTGAGAGAGGAAAGGATTGTCAGTAATTCACCAAGAAAGTGAATTGACCACCTCTATTTAATAAATAATCTTACACACATACATATAAAACAAACTTCATAGTTTTTAAACCTTCTACCTAACCATGAGAGTCTAAAATGAAGGAACTTCAACATACCTTTTTCATAGTCAAACAGCAGGTGAGATCATGATATACTACAGGCACAAAATCTTTTGAAAGATGCACATCAAATTCTACAAAGGCTGCACCCTTGACAGGAATGAAGGAAACAAGCATTTGAAAAACATTAATCTGGGTCACAATATACCTAAAACTATAAGGACATAAGAAATTTATTGATCACTGTAAAATCATAGACTTATCTACAAAACCATAAAACTTCATGATTTAATGCAACACTTTAAGCTTTTTCAAAAAAGTAATTTCTTCCCTCAAAGCAATTACAAATATTTCTCTTTATTGCAATAGCACCACAATTATTTCCTGGCCAAAAAAAGAAATCTACTTGAGCACACCCCGGGGCCACTCCATAATGGACAGCCTGCACAGGTGTCATGTCCACTACTGCTGTTAGGAGACACAGAGCCTAACAGGAGCCTGGAGCACAGGGCTACCTCACAACCGTTGCCCTGCACATCTGAGTGGGACAGCTGAACCTCAAAGAGGAGGTGGTAGAAAGAGTAAGCTGCAGTCTGCTCCCTGGTGCACTTGAGCAGCGCCCTTTTCAGCTTTTCTTCGCAAACCCTGAGTGATCAGATCAAAGAGGAAACTACAACTGCTGCTGTAAAGACAGACAAAGCGAAAATGAGCAACAAGAATGGCAATGCACATGCCCAATTTCCTGACAGAAGCCTCAACAGGAGAAGGACAAGAACTACAGTCAAGGGTATATTTTTAAGTCAGATCCATTCGGACATGAATTAATCCAAATAAAGACAGAACATAAACTGACATGGACATTTGTGCACTCATTGAAAGCAAGCCAGCTGAGAGAGTGGAAACAAGGCCTGAGGATTCTGTAATGGATAGATATGTTTCCACGCCTTATCCTGAGTCACAGCATGGTGCTCGATGATTGTGAGTACACATGGATCACAAACTAGACCCAAAGGAGCCTACTTCCTTGATTTCTGAAGAGGAAATAAGCTTAGCTACTTCTATTATTGTAGCTAGACATAAAACAATAAAGCAAACCATTTCTAGGGAACAGAAAAAACCCTAACACCCCTTATTATAATGACTAAGCATAAGAAATTATAGTTTTTTAGTTTAAAATGTTTAATTTTACATTGTTATCATCCTTTAGGAAGATCATCTTACTAAGAGATAAAACTTGATCCCAAAATTTATTTGTGAGGTTTAAGAAATAAGCCAACAGACCAAAATATCTTGGAAGATATGTTTCAACATTAAAACAAACTAGCCATTAATAACTAATGTAAGACTTTTAAAAATATGATCCATATGAATTACAAAGGTTTTCATCAGAATGTGGAAGAAAATTGCTTAATGATATCCTCTCTCAAAAAGCACAGAAACCCTGAAAGTTCCTTAATGGGGATCCTCATGTGTTTACACTAATAAAATGTTTATAGTAGTTAGCAATAATGGACTAAAACTGGTTTCAAATAATGAATTATAGCCAAACATACCTATAGCCTTAATATCATCCTTTGAACACAAAGACAAAACTATTAATATTTTTAAACATTACAATAAATAATTACGATAATCTCAGATGTCATGAATTATAAAATGCATCATTTTATATACCAACTAAGCGGAGGGGGAAATGGTGCCCATCAAACCATGGCACAAAGCTAAGAAAAGCTGTAAGACCAATCCCAATTTTAGAGATGTTAAAACATGAAAAAAGTATGTCTTCGCATAGATGTTCACTCACTGTAAGTTGATAAATATCTGACTATCAAGTTTACTTGCTGAACTGTTTTTTAAATGGCAAAGTTTAAGGCATGTGGAAGGCACTGGAAAAAGTGGAAATAAGAGGATGAGATGTTCCTTCATTTTCCCCTTAGGTTAATTTTGCAACATGAAGCTTTTCATTCAGGTTCACAGGAATTTGGCAGGGGTGTAGGGGGATGGGAGTTGGGAGGGTACAGTCTCAGGTCCTTGATTAAAAATGTCAAGTTGCAGTTGCTGAAAAAACTAAAATACAGACTAACCCTTTATAATTAGATGAAAGAAGTTCAGAACCTGAACAAAATCAAGTTGGGATATAGGATGTAAACTGACAAACTTTGTTTTTTTATTTTTTTTATTTGGTATCATTAATCTACAATTACAGAAAGAACATTATGTTTACTAGGTTCCCCCCTTCACCAAGTCCCCCCGACATACCCCTTGACAGTCACTGTCCATCTGCGTAGTAAGATGCTGTAAAATCACTACTTGTCTTCTCTGTGTTGCGCAGCCCTCCCCGTGCCCCCTACGCACTATACATGCTAATCATAATGCCCTCTTTCTTTTTCCCCGCCCTTATCCCTCCCTTCCCACCCATCGTTCCCAGTCGCTTTCCCTTTGGTAACTATTAGTCCATTCTTGGGTTCTGTGATTCTGCTGCTGTTTTGTTCCTTCAGTTTTCCTTTGTTCTTATACTCCACATATGAGTGAAATCATTTGGTACTTGTCCTTCTCCGCCTGGCTTATTTCACTGAGCATAATACTACCCTGTAGCTCCATCCACGTTGTTGCAAATGGTAGGATGTTTTTTTCTTATGGCTGCGTAATATTCCATTGTGTATATGTACCACTCCTTCTTTATCCATTCACCTACTGATGGACATTTAGGTTGCTTCCATACCTTGGCTATTGTAAACAGTGCAGCGATACACATAGGGGTGCATGTGTCTTTTTCAAATTGGAGTGCTGCATTCTTAGGGTAAATTCCTAGAAGTGGAATTCCTGGGTCAAATGGTTATTTCTATTTTGAGCATTCTGAGGAACCTCCATACTGCTTTCCACAATGGTTGAACTAGTTTACATTCCCACCAACAGTGTAGGAGGGTTCCCCTTTCTCCACAACCTCACCAACATTTGTTGTTGTCTGTCTTTTCGATGATGGCGATCCTTACTGGTGTGAGGTGATATCTCATTGTGGTTTTAATTTGCATTTCTCTGATGATTAGTGATGTGGAGCATCTTTTCATGTGCCTGTTGGCCATCTGGATTTCTTCTTTAGAGAACTGTCTATTCAGCTCCTCTGCCCATTTCTTAAATGGATTATTTGCTTTTTGTTTGTTGAGGTGTGTGAGCTCCTTATATATTTTGGATGTCAATCCTTTATTGGATCTGTCATTTATGAATATGTTCTCCCATATTGTAGGACACCTTTTTGTTCTATTGATGGTGTCCTTTGCTGTACAGAAGCTTTTTAGCTTGATATAGTTCCACTTGTTCATTTTTGCCTTTGTTTCCCTTGCCCGGGGAGATATGTTCATGAAGAAGTCACGCATGTTTATGTCCATGAGATTTTTGCCTATGTTTTTTTTCTAAGAGTTTTATGGTTTCATGACTTACATTCAGGTCTTTGATCCACTTGGAGTTTACTTTTGTGTATGAGGTTAGACAGTGATCCAGTTTCATTCTCTTACATGTAGCTGTCCACTTTTGCCAGCACCATCTGTTGAAGAGACTGTCATTTCCCCATTGTATGTTCATGGCTTCTTTATCGTATATTAATTGGCCATATATGTTTGGGTTAATGTCTGGAGTCTCTATTCTGTTCCACTGGTCTGTGGCCCTGTTCTTGTGACAGTACCAAGTTGTCTTGATTACTGTGGCTTTGTAGTAGAGCTTGAAGTTGGGGAGTGAGATCCCCCCCACTTTTTCTTCCTTCTCAGGATTGCTTTGGCTATTCGGGGTCTTTGATGGTTCCATATGAATTTTTGAACTATTTGTTCCAGTTCATTGAAGAATGCTGTTGGTAATCTGATAGGGATTCCATCGAATCTGTATATTGCTTTGGGCAGGATGGCCATTTTGACGATATCAATTCTTCCTAGACAGGAGCATGGGATGAGTTTCCATTTGTTAGTGACCTCTTTAATTTCTCTTAAGAGTGTCTTGTAGTTTTCAGGGTATAGGTCTTTCACTCTTTTGGATGCTATTGTGAAATGGAATTGTTTTCCTGATTTCTCTTTCTGTTAGTTCATTGTTAGTGTATAGGAGAGCCACAGATTTCTGTGTGTTACTTTTGTATCCTGCAACTTTGCTGAATTTTGATATTAGTCCTAGTAGTTTTGCAGTCGAGACTTTAGGGTTTTTTATGTACAATATCATGTCATCTGCAAATAGTGACAGTTTGACTTCTTCTTTACCAGAATTTATCTGGATTCCTTGTATTTCTTTGTTTTGTCTGATTGCTGTGGCTAGGACCTCCAGTACCACGTTCAGTAACAGTGGGGAGAGTGGGCATCCCTGTCTTGTTCCCGATCTCAGAGGAAAAGGTTTCAGTCTCTCGCTGTTCAGTATGATGTTAGTTGTGGGTTTATCATATATGGCCTTTATTATGTTGAGGTACTTGCCCTCTATGCCCATTTTGTTGAGAGTTTTTATCAGGAATGGATGTTGAATTTTGTCGAATGCTTTTTCAGCATCTATGGAGATGATGATGTGGTTTTTGTCTTTCTTTTTGTTGATGTGGTGGATGATGTTGATGGATTTTCAAATGTTGTACCATCCTTGCATCCCTGGGATGAATCCCACTTGGTCCTGGTGTATGATCCTCTTGATGTATTTTTGAATTCGGTTTGCTAATATTTTGTTGAGTATTTTTGCATCTACGTTCATCAGGGATATTGGTCTGTAGTTTTCTTTTTTGGTGGGGTCTTTGCCTGGTTTTGGTATTAGGGTGATGTTAGCTTCATAGAATGAGTTTGGGAGTATCCCCTCCTCCTCTATTTTTTGGAAAACTTTAAGGAGAATGGGTACTATGTCTTCCCTGTATGTCTGATAAAATTCCGAGGTAAATCCATCTGGCCCGGGGGTTTTGTTCTTTGGTAGTTTTTTGATTACTGCTTCAATTTCGTTGCTGGTAATTGGTCTGTTTAGATTTTCTGTTTCTTTCTGGGTCAGTCTTGGAAGGTTGTATTTTTCTAGGAAGTTGTCCATTTCTCCTCGGTTTCCCAGCTTGGTAGCATATAGGTTTTCATAGTATTCTCTAATAATTCTTTGTATTTCTGTGGGGTCCGTCGTGATTTTTCCTTTCTCATTTCTGATACTGTTGATTTGTGTTGACTCTCTTTTCTTCTTAATAAGTCTGGCTAGAGTCTTATCTATTTTGTTTATTTTCTTGAGGAACCAGCTCTTGGTTTCATTGATTTTTTCTATTGTTTTATTCTTCTCAATTTTATTTATTTATTCTCTGATCTTTATTATGTCCCTCCATCTGATGACCTTAGGCCTCATTTGTTCTTCTTTTTCCAATTTTGATAATTGTGACATTATTTGGGATTGTTCTTCCTTCTTTACATATGCCTGGATTGCTATATACTTTCCTCTTAAGACTGCTTTTGCTGCGTCCCACAAAAGTTGGGGCTTTGTGTTGTTGTTGTCATTTCTTTCCATATATTGCTGGATCTCCATTTTAATTTGGTCATTGATCCATTGATTATTTAGGAGCATGTTGTTAAGCCTCCATGTGTTTGTGAGCCTTTTTGCTTTCTTGGTACAATTTATTTCTAGTTTTATACCTTTGTGGTCTGAAAAGTTGGCTGGTAGGATTTCAATCTTTTAGAATTTACTGAGGTTCTTTTTGTGGCCTAGTATGTGGTCTATTCTGGAGAATGTTCCTTGTGCACTTGAGAAGAATGTGTATCCTGTTGCTTTTGGATGTAGAGTTCTATAGATGTCTATTAGGTCCATTTGTTCTAGCGTGTTGTTCAGTGCCTCTGTGTCCTTACTTATTTTCTGTCTGGTGGATCTGTCCTTTGGAGTGAGTGGTGTGTTAAAGTCTCCCAAAATGAATGCATTGCATTCTATTTCCTCCTTGAATTCTGTTAGTATTCATTTCACATATGCTGGTGCTCCTGTATTGGGTGCATATATGTTTATAATGGTTATATCCTCTTGTTGGACTGAGCCCTTTATCATTATGTAATGTCCCTCTTTATCTCTTGTGACTTTCTTTGTTTTGAAGTCTCTTTTGTCTGATACTAATACTGCAACACCTACTTTTTTCTCTCTGTTGTTTGCATGAAATACCTTTCTCCATCCCTTGATTTTTAATCTGTGCATGTCTTTGGGTTTGAGGTGAGTCTCTTGTAAGCACTATATAGATGGGTCCTGCTTTTTTATCCATTCTATTACTCTGTGTCTTTTGATTGGTGCATTTAGTCCATTTACATTTAGGGTGATTATTGAAAGATATGTACTTATTGCCATTGCAGGCTTTAGATTTGTGGTTACCAAAGGTTCAAGGTTAGCTTGTTTACTACCTTACTGTCTGACCTCACTCGCTTATTGAGCTGTTATAAACACAGTCTGATGATTATTTCTTTCCCTTCTTTTTCCTCCTCCTCCATTCTTCATATGTTGGGTGTTTTGTTCTGTGCTCTTTTTAGGAGTGCTCCCATCTAGAGCAGTCCCTCTAAGATACCCTGTAGAGGTGGTTTGTGGGAGGCAAATTCCCTGAACTTTTGCTTGTCTGGGAATTGTTTAATTCCTCCTTCATTTTTAAATGATAATCGTGCTGGATACAGTAACCTTTGTTCAAGGCCCTTCTGTTTCATTGCCTTAAATATATCATGCCATTCTCTTCTGGCCTGTAAGGTTTCTGTTGAGAAGTCTGATGATAGCCTGATGGGTTTTCCTTTGTAGGTGAACTTTTTTCTCTCTTTGGCTGTCTTTAATACTCTGTCCTTGTGCTTGATGTTTGCCATTTTAATTATTATGTGTCTTGGTGTTGTCCTCTTTGGGTCCCATCTCTCGGGAGTTCTGTGTGCCTCCGTAGTCTGAGCAACTATTTCCTCCCCCAGTTTGGGGAAGTTCTCAGCAATTATTTCTTCAAAGACACTCTCTATCCCTTTTTCTCTCTCTTCTTCCTCTGGTAACCCTATAATGCAGATATTGTTCCTTTTGTATTGGTCACACAGTTCTCTTAATATTGTTTCATTCCTGGAGATCCTTTTATCTCTCTCTGCATCAGCTTCTATGCGTTCCTGTTCTCTGGTTTCTATTCCATCAATGGCCTCTTGCATCTTATCCATTCTGCTTATAAATCCTTCCAGAGTTTGTTTCACTTCTGTAATCTCCCTCCGGACATCTGTAATCTCCCTCCAGACTTCATCCCTTCGCTCTTGCATATTTCTCTGCAGCTCTGTCAGCATGTTTATGATTTTTATTTTGAATTCTTTTTCAGGAAGACTGGTTAGGTCTGCCTCTGCAGATCCTTTCTCAAGTGTAACTATCTTGGACTGGACCAGATTTTTTTGCCTTTTCATGGTGATAGCAGTGGCTGTAGGCAGGTTGCGGGTGTGTCAGCTGGGAGAAGAAAGTCCTTTTCTGCTTGCTGGATGCCTTGCCCTTCTCCGCTGCCTGTGATGGTTACCTGCACTCCTGGAGCAGCCACCGCATTAGTCCCCTAAGCTGCTGTGGGCGGGGTGTCTGTCAGAGCAGCGCGTAGCCCCGCGGGGAGTGGCAGGCACACCGTGTGCGCTCTTCTGTGCTAGCGGCGACCCTGCTGGGCAGCTGTGTGACAGCAGTGGCCTTTGGGTCTGGCCTGGGCGGCTGTGCATTGGACTGGGATTCCGGTCGGCTGCTGGGAGTGCGCCTGCTCCCTCTGGCTCCACTGCAGGTGCGTGTGGGGCTCTTCTGTGCAGGCTTTTACCGGGCTCTGGCTCCACTGCCACCGGTGGGTGCGAGCTACGCCCGGACTGTTCGGTCGCACCGCTGCGGGCTAGCACAAGCCTCTCCTGCGGCGCACGTATCTGCTCTCGGTTCCTTCCGGCGCTGCCGTCCCCGGCACACGCTGCCACTCTCCTGCTACTGGGCCCGTGTGTCGGAGTCCGTGCCAGTTGGAGGAACGACTGGCAGTCTGCTTAGTGCCGTGAGGGGCTTCAGAGCTGCACTGCCTCCGTTTAGGGCGCCTAAGTTTCCCTGGTATTCCCAGCTGCCGGGACAACTTCGTCCAGCTATGGAGTCCCTGTCTCTTTAAGACTTTCAGAAAGCACTCGCTTTTCTTTTGTCTCAGGGGTGCTGGTTGCGGGGACCTGCCCACAGGTTTTGCTTTTCCGTTTCTGTAATATCCAGCACCCCGTGCACCTTGTGTCTGCGTTCCAGGTGCGGATTTCTAGAGCTGGTTGTTTAGGAGTCCTGGGCTTTCACTCCCTCCCTGTTCCGACTCCTTTCTTCCCGCCGGGTTTTGGGGTGGGGGAGCGTTCGGGTCCCACCTGGCTGCGGCTTGTATCTTACCCCCTTCATGTGCTGCTGAGTTCTTGCAGATGTAGATGTAGATGTATCCTGGCTGTTGTACTGCATCCACTGGTGTCTCTTTTAGGAATAGTTGTATTTATTGTACTTTCATAAATATATATGTTTTGGGGAGGAGATTTCCTCTGAACTACTTACGCCGCCATCTTCCCCTCTCATCGACAAACTTTGTTTTTAAGCATTATATAAAATCACTATCAAATCCTCCTATAAACATCTCCAAAGGACTACCTGAATGATCAGAAAACCAGGGCTTCATGGGGAACATTTTTCTTGCCTCAGTCACTCAAAATTTATCTCAAAAAAAAGGATGCTTATGATTCTATTGTTTTCATCCCAATCTTCTCCTAGGTTCTAAATACAAATGCCTACAAATACTTCACCTTCACTTAGAAACATACTATAGGAAGCATAAATTTTTAACCTATTTAACCTATTAATGCAGACTGGGAGAGACTCCCCAGACCCACATTTCTCTACTGTTTTACCTTTGGACCAGAAGTCCAAAATTGTTTCAAAAGAGGCTCACTTACATGACTAGCAGCATTTCTTAAAGATGCAATAGTATTTTCTTGAACTTTAGCAAGCCTGAAAGAGAAGAAATACATAGAAATATAATTATTATATACTACAGAAAAGAAAACAAATGTGATTTATTCCATAAATGTAAGCTCTAACAATTACAGGGCTTTACTAGCTGAATATATAAACATATTTTACACCAACACACACACTTCTCCAAGTGAGGTGACCAATTACAGGAAACAATCCTTTGCAATGGCATGAAGTAGTAGAGACAGAGAAACTTGTTCCTTGCAATGAAACCTCAGATGACTTAGTACTGGGGGATGGGAAAAGGCTGACACACCAGCAGGGTAGAAGTACTGAAACCAAACGGAGAACAGGTGAGGAAGCCAAGACCAGAGAGGGCAACATGTGAAAGTCAGGAACACAACAGACATACGAGGGTCACCAGGCTGACGCTGCATCAAGCTTTTTCCCCCTGGCTTTCTACTTTCAATGTCTCTCTCATCATCAGTTCAGAAGAATATTAGAAAGACTGACCGCAATCTCAGGAGTTAGTCTCTAATTAATATGAATTGGGAACCTCAAACACCAAATTACATTTAATCCCAGGTAATAATAAGAGGATCATTCAGCTTTTGGTGGGCCAAACCAATGTAGCCCTACCAAGCATAAACTACCAAATGCTGACACCACTCAAACAGTCAACTTACTGAGCAGTTGTTGTAGAATTCCCTGCACCTCGATGTCCAACATCCAGTGGTGTTCTTGGCTTCCAGTACTTGGAAAATGAAGATTTCATGTCACAACTGTACCCTGGTAATGGCTTAATAACTATATAGTCAACTTTTGCAGGAAAAAAGGGGGAGGGACAAAAATAAAGATTATTAAAAAGATCATGATCAGCTCAGCTATATTTAAGTACCACTCAAACCAGCTTCATCAATCTCCATCAAATAGAAAAAAGCAACAAGTCAAAACTGACTCAAAGTAGAGCTTCCAGGAAATTTGGTATGTCCCTTACTGCTACTATGTTAGCTAATATTCTAAAACAAATCATTAACTTTATCTTTGCCATTCTCAAAAGCTCAATTTGAAAGTAACTGAAATTCTATTCTAACCTTTGCTTACGTGTCTAGGCTACCCTGCTTCTCCAGGCTCACCTCTCACTTTGCCTATTGTTTTTCTGGAATTTCTGCTCATGATGGGGAGAGTGAGGATTCCAGCACTCTTCCCACTCTCAGCAATGGTAGATGATAAGAGGCATGCTGTACCCACGTGTCCAGGGAAGGCGTCCCCCTGAACTACATGTTCACTGAGGTCTTCCTGAAAAAGATGAGGTTCACAGTGATCCACATTCTTAGGCTTCAATATTTTCCATTTAAAGATAAAAAACTCTCCTAAAGTCAACTCAGAATTGACAGGGAAGATCAGTAAGAAACACAACCAAATTTATATTCAGGTAATTTAGATAGCGTCTTTGTAACAATGATATACAGTATATCATATTTTAAGATTTTCTATAATACTTTATTAATCATAACTGTGGACTTGCACTTTTGATCCTCTAACATGTATTAGGTGAAGTTAAAGCACTGACTGAAAGTTTCTAAGTGCTTCTATACTCAAAGACTAAAATATACCTGTGGTGAGCTCTTAAGTCTATTATGTTCTCTAGAAATGTGTCTACACAGGTGACATAGAGGGACAGTAACTCTCCAGGAAACTGAAAGCTCATTTTAGATCATACTGGATTTTATCAGCCTCGTCTATAGGTAAAATAATATTTCCCAAACTGCTAACCAAAGGAAAGGGAAGTTAAGCTGTTTGAAAGATAATTAAAAGGCAGGTCTTTCAGGAATAAGGAAACCTCACATTTTTATAATAAAGTCCCATAGGTCTTATTACTTAGGTAAGACCTAATTGTGGGGCTTTTAACAATAAAGTTTTTAATCACAGCTTTTTTAAAGGAAATCTTTAAATTCCACATAATGCAAGATAGCCAAAAAGCTAGTCACAAAGGCTATGTCTAAACATGTCAACAAATTAAACAATTCAAAGAATATAATTTTAATTATGTGTAACAAGTGTCACTCACTGGGTTTAAATCCATCTTGAATTTAGCTATTTCAAAGAAACTGGCTAGGTGCTACTGCATAGTCCTTATTCTCAAAGATTTAAACTCTAACCTAGTGGAAATGGAAGTGAAAGTGCCAACAGGCGAGGGCCTAAGACAGCACCCATGAGCCACTGAGCCTGGCACAACAGGGCCAGGACCCCAGGGGAGGACCCACTCACGGGGAGCCCCTGAATAGTAAGCCAAGAGCTCTAGTGTAAGAGTGACAAGGAGCTCTGGGAAGCTGGCAGCTTCAACTCTGAATAGCCTGGCACAATGTTCACAGCAACAATTTTTCATTACAAATTTATAATTATCAAGTAAAGTTTCAAAAATGAGTCCAGTGTTACAATGAGTTCTTACAATAAAATGCCTTGAAAAACCACAGACTTCAGCCATTAAGAGGGCTCCTGCAAGCTCCTTACATCAGGCTGCCCACCAAGGGTTGTACAGCCTGCCCACCCCTTGTTTATCCTTGGAGGCCCCTTTGGATACTACCTACCTATGCTTAGAACAGACACAGACATCATGCCATCTGGTCTTGATGTAATACATCAATTCTGCTTAAGTTCTCTTAATTCCATTCTTAACTGTACTCGAGTCTGCCAACTCCAAGCTTTTTAAGTCTGCTAAAATGTACAGAGGAGTAAACATCTACAAAGCTGTATGAGCTGCAGGTTTACACAAATTAGACTAACATAAAAATCAAAGTGTATGTAAAAATGTGCTCATGCCTGCATTTTTCCTCAACCCCTTCCATGAAACTACTCACCTCAAAAAAATCAAAAATTAGTTCCAGGTTATCTGGTTCCATTGTCTGTATGCTATATTCTGTCCAACGATCAGGCTGTAAGCCATATCCGCACTCTGGCTGTGAATGCCTGCACTTGAACTCATGGTCGCTTATTAAGGATATCTCCAGGCTATTGGACATTTTGTGGAGAACAGTGGGAGACACTCTATCATCGTCATCTTCCTCCAGACCCTCCAGTGTCAGCTTTACCCTACAAGAAAGGACAAAATAATGACATGCAAAAAGGAGAACAGAAGGAAAACTCATATAAGTATTACCTAACTGCTGAATTTAAAAGTGCTCCCTGACTATCTTCAAATAACAAAAATATATAATATAAAGACCACACATACTAGAGGTTATTGCATTGATTATGTTTAAAACACACTGATTTATAAAAATCTGCATATATTTCTGCTAAGTACTAAAATGAGACAAATGCTCATTATGCCTAAGGTTATTTTAATTAATTCTTTGTTATTTTTTAAATGAACCTAAAGAGGTATTTACTAAAATCCCATTTAAAACTGGTTATCTCAATTTCTTTTGAGAAGTTCACAAGTGTATATATATATAAAACAAGCACAAAACCGAACCACATTTCTGTTACTGTGCATTAAAAGAATGTTAAGAGTTGGAGGCTGTAAATTTAAAATTTTCTCCTTTCTTCTACCTTACTACAGTGAATCCAGGTACTTTGTCAAAAGCATATTATTAAGCAAAAAATACTGTATTAAATATATTTACTTTTATGCATATTTTTTATGTATGCATATATACCTATATAAATGTACCTTTTCAGTGAAACAAATGAACAGAAAAATAACCAAGGGTCTAAAACTTCACAGCAGTGAAAACAAAGAGCAGCTACCCAAGCCATAGGGCCACAGATTATTCTACTCTCAATGAGAAGCAATTACTTTCAGAGCACTTGTAATGCCAAGAAGTCAACTCAATTCCAGAAAATTTCTTGCACCAACTGAAATGAGTACATATTAAACAATTTCAATACTATTAATGTAGGAAACAATGTTACTGCACAGAGCTAACAGTTGAGCTACAAAAACTTTTCATTCTAAATGGGATCTGATTGATAATACAAATCAGGAATGGTATTAGAGGGGCCTCCTCTCTCTTCATTACCTCCTGCCTCCAACCACTGCTGAGGCTTGTCTTACAGCCACATTCTGAGGTCACCCAGAGGGAACATCTACACAGACTATTCAGCTAGTAATATTGTTCTGTAACCACACTATAAAATCAAAAGTAACACTTCAATAATCCAAACAAAACTCATCAGCTCTTCTCAGAAATCACACTCTTAGGAATAGCAGAATTGATTCTGCTGGTAAGTCTGAAGGAACAAACATTCTCTACTGGGCATATGAAGAGATCACAAATGGACAGGAATGAACAGGCAAGAAAAGCATGGAAGATAAAAATGGCTATTCTGCCAATACCAATACCAATGTTCATCTACCAAAGGAAAAAAAAATCAAATTTAAAGGTATCCATGAAAGAAGTCAGGTCATTTATGTTAAAGCTTTCTTCAAATAGCTATTTCAATGTTATAGTCTATCATCAAGAAGAAACCTTGCTTTCCACTTACTGGCAGAGCCAACTGAAAGAGAAACTTTGGTTTAAAACTTGGTGTTAAAGAGATAGAACAGCATGTCTAGTATTCAACTTAAAATGCATAAGCTGTTGCAAAGTTTTTGAAGTCCTGATATCCTTAAATATAAATTTATTTCCTAAACCATGAAAGTTCAGTCTAATATTAACATGAATTTGGGAAAAAAAACCTGTCAGAACAACAATTTCTAGCTATGTGCAGTTACTTCAATAAGAAACAGTTATGTAATTGGCACAGCCCAACTAAGTATGGCTATACAAAATTATTCCAGTTTAAGCCTAAGCAACACAATAATATGTACAAACACTCAAAATAATTCCTATATAAACAAGACCAGTATAATATTCAGTATGCAATCCAATCAGAACCCCAACCATTGGTCATCTATTAATTTCTTAACTAACATCAAGGGGAAAAAAAATTCACATAAGCCCAACCAACTACCTAATCTTCTACTGCTATCTTTATTTCAAGGTCTCATGTTAGTAAGACACAGCTGTCAACAGCTGTAACAATTTATTAGCTTTTAACATGTAAATAAAATATTCAATTATGTATGACTGGGTACAGAATCTGTGCAGTTAAATGGATTTTGTAGATCAACCATGTGGCCCAATTACCTTGGTTTTTCAAAAGTGAAGTAGAGGTTTAGAAAAGCTAATGCACAGAGACAGGGTACACTCAAAACCCTACTCTCTTTCAGAACAGCCAATGCACAGGACTGTGAAGTATTATCCACTCTTTCCTTTATGTATTTTATGACTAGGATAAGTTAACTACTGTAATATTTATAGCAGCTACTATAAAACATATATGGATTTACAAACTCCAGTATCATTGTGAATTTTATTATGACAATAATAGATATTGTATTATTAATTACTTCAGTTACTGAATGGCCCTTTCAGCCCAGCCTTGACATTTTGTCAGAAAAGGTTACATTGCATATCAAGAAGTGTAACTCTTAAGTCCCGAAGTTACAAAAATTCAAATGATAAGGCTGTGTGGATCATTGAGAAGCACAAAGATTTATATGATGATAGTACAGAAAAATTAAGTTACCATTTACTATTTACACAAAGCATGACAACTAGTTCTTAAATTAATTTAGGATTAAGAAGAAATTAATCTGTAACTGCTGCGATAACTGCTACCTTTCTTCATGGAAAGTTTTTTTATTTTTTTATTTTCAAGCCACAGGAAAATTTAGGACACTGAAGGGTATTTCCAACAATCATTTTTCTCTGTTTATGCCATTTTCCTTTCATTTAGCACAAAATCATTTCCATTATATAAATTTTAAAACAAACTATTACTATACTAAAAGAATTTTAAATGGTGGAAACTACAAAAATATGTAAGCCTGGAAATCTCTTATTTATATAGAAACAGTTTTCTGGTTTCAAGTTTAGAGATTAACATAAATACATGTAACTAGCAATCTGAGGTGGAGTGGCAGTTCACTCTCACAAGACCCTGTAATTACAAGAAAATGTGACATTATCTGTAAGTGTGTTATTTTCTTGGTTTTATATACTTTTAAAGGCTAAAACCTAAAACCAAATAGGTTAGAAATCCACAGCATGAGTGAAAATAAATAGCGTAACAAAACACTTATGGTCATACCTAAATCTGGATTTTTTTAAATTTTTCTTGGTTATTGAGACGGGAGGTTTTTCAGAATAATGCAAACGTAATCTTATTTCAGTCTGACATGTCAGCCATCCAGAATCCAGAGTCTCAACACCATCTGACAAAGTAAACATGAAGAGCAATAATTACTATACATTTTTTTAAACAATCCAGTAAGTATAGTATACACTGACAATTCTAGCTAACATTAATATTTAAGTGCATTCAGTCTATATATCAATGCTATTTCTCTCCAAAGCAAATATATAAGTAGCCTTAAATTTGTCATTGAAAAAGAACTTTTATATTAAGTAGGGGGAAAATGTTAAATGAGTGTTAATAATTAGCCATACTTTAACAACTTCAGTAAATTAAAATATTCTTATTGAATCCATTACTGAAATAATACAAATCTATTCCAGAAAGAGTACATGTTCCAAGATAGCTTCTAGCCCAAAAGTTCCACTGGGAATGCCTATCACAATTCCAAAGCTTCAGATGAGCTACTCAGCTGAGATTACTTATGCCACAATGCTTGGGGGCTGAGATACAAGAGGTAAAAACAAAACTGTGATTCAATTCTGTGTCCTCACATAAAAAATAAACTGCATGATTGTGATAACACTGTGTTAACATTTTTTAATTTGTAGTTTCCTACTCTAACATATAGGTAATAAAATTTTCATAAATGCCAGAAAGCTGACAACTGTTTTAGACCTCTAAGTTTTTCATCTTCAGACATTTATAAAAAAAAAAACAAGAAACTTTTCTCCTTAGTTTTATAACCTTAAGTTTTATAACTTAAAAACATTTAATAATTATTAAGTTTTTTTCTTTTGCATTTTTAAAGTTTGGTATCATTAATATAAAATCACAAGAGCGACATTGTGGTTACTAGATTCCCCCCATTATCAAGTCCCCACCACACACCCCATTACAGTCAGTCCATTAAGTTTTAAAAATAAAGAGAAACTACTGTCATCTCTTAATTTTAAGAAAATTAAGAAACGGACAAAGTTGGGAAATGGCTTTCCATCCTGAAAGTAACTAAAGATGAATTTTGAACTAGGACAATAACCACCACCACGAAGAAAAAAACATACATTTATAACCATACATAATAATTAACATATAACAGAGGGGATACAGTGTCATACATTACAACTGAAGAAATGAGAGAACTACTCCTCTATACAGAAAACTCCAAAACATGTAGCATAAATGTCATCTTTTGAAAAAAAAAAAAAAGGTAAGATTCTAAAACAGCAGAGCTATTCAAATTATTTTAGACAGCCTTATGATTTAAAATAAATAACACCCAACAAAATCAATGAAAGTAAGTTAAATTCCTACCCAAACACTGCTAAAGCAGGTACATTTCTAAAGTTGCATAAACATAGGTACCTAGGAAAACCACAACCAAAACATTCAGGCCTTGTTCCTTCCTGTACTCGACAGGAAAGTGAACTGGTTATCAGCAATTATGTCTGGCTTACAGTCAGTGCAAGGACACATTCTGTCCACCCCCTTTACGCCTTTTGATTCCTATAGTATATTATCTACAGAGAAAATGCAGTTTAACATGATAATGCTGATACGCTGTGAGACTTCCATTCTTTGAAGAAAACTTGAATCCTCAAGATAAGATATTTACTGAGGCAGGGTGGCAGAGGAATGTCTAACACTTTCAACATATTCAGAAATAAAAGGATTTTCTCTCTACTTGTTAAAGACTCAGCCACAGTACTAGCACATTCCGCTTAATCTGCTCAGTACTGTAAATGCATATACAGACACACAAAATATACAAACATAACTTAAGAGATTTAAGGTATGTTTGTCTTACTAACATGAGACCTTAACATTAAATCAATGTTAAGTAGTGTTTCACACATTAAATGTTTAGAACTGTTAGTATTTCTAAACATAATGGTGTTAAAAAGTAATGATATATTAACAGTTAAGTATAATACTTTTATATCTATACTAATGCACATATCTGAAATCACCAGTCAAAAACCAAGGATACAAATTTTAAGTATAAGAATTGTACTGGAAACTTTCCTAACAGTATGTTATGTTTCTTGGATCTAGTTTCTTTTTCAGTGTTATACTCTGTCGTATTTCTCTGTGCTATTTCTAGTGAAATGTAAGGCAACACTTACTGTGGATTCCAAATTGTCCATCATCAATAATAATTTCACTTTCTAGAATTGAAGGAAAATAGGAAACTAGTTAAAATTCATGATGTATACAGAATGAACAATTGAGAAATTACCCACC
The DNA here is from genome assembly GCF_030020395.1 of Manis pentadactyla. Classification (NCBI taxonomy): domain Eukaryota; kingdom Metazoa; phylum Chordata; class Mammalia; order Pholidota; family Manidae; genus Manis; species Manis pentadactyla. The sequence goes on along the minus strand of NC_080023.1, from coordinate 146,076,028 downwards.
TTGAAGACTTAAAATAGTTAATCTAAAATTTAAAAGCAGCCCAAAGTGAATAAGCATATTTATTGTAGCCCTCAATAAAGAATTCCCTTTCAAGCAGGCTATCAAACAGTGGTATTCTCTACAGACTTGGTGATTATTCATGATGTTACAGAAGAGAAAGAAAACTCCTCAGAGAGGTGCTCTAAAGGCACTGGGACAAACTTCTCCACTAATATGTGAGACTGACAACCTGCTGGACACAATCTCCTGGTTGATTTTTCAACAAAGGTCTTGGCACAATTAAAATGCTTATTCTTAAGTAGTGCATATTCTGAGCTTATCTAAAATGTAATTCTCCTCCAATCCCAACTATTCTCCATAGCCAGCTAAAAGCTTTACAAATAGCATAAACTTACCTGTATACACAGAGCTGTGAAGAGCTACCAAAAGAGTAAGTACTAGCACATTCCCTTCAAACAGAAATTTCAGCTCAATGAGAACAGCTGTTAAGCACCACCCTCTGAAAAAATGACTTATTTTCTTCTTTGTGACTTACTTTCCCAGTTTGCTTTAAACATAAGACTGAAATCTTTGTCAAAGTTTAAGTGTGATAGTTCTCAAAAAAGATTCTGATAGATTTCATGCAGTCTCAGTTTAGAAGTTATATTTTCCAAAAGTATAAATTTCTTTTTAAAAGGCCAGAAACAAAATCATCTCGCTTCTCAGAATAAGAAAATATATTTAACTGGAAGATACCTCAAAACACAAATTACTTTTTAAATGTTTAATACCTAATAATTTCCAACCTCAGTGTCGGACTGTTATAATTCTACAGTACACTATCATAAAAATCTAAATATACTATCAATAATGTATTAAAACAAACATATCAAAAGAAGATCCAATAAAGAGGATGGAATGAGATATCTGTATAAACAAGATGTGTCCTTGCTGCAGGGTAAAGCAGAATCTCCTACTACTTTCTTATCTCAACTACCAAGCCATTTATAATCTTTAAGTTCTGATTTTCTCTAGAAACTAAAAGATACATTTCTCAGCAGAGTCAATTTATAGATGAATCCAAGTGAGTAATTTAACGTATGTGAAATGAACTTTCAATTTTAATCTCAGTATAGAAAAGGAAATTTAAAAATACTTATATGAAGAGAAATGCCATTTTTAGGCATAAGAAAACTAATTTTTTAAAAGAAACTATCTGTATATTAATTTTAACATAGCCACCAGTACTTAAGTAAATTAGGAGGAAGATAACATCTGCTACAACCAAGAAATATGAATTCATTCATACAAGTTTATCCAAGTATTTGCTAGTTCTAAAAAAACAGAATAGAAAGTTATTCTATTACTCTTATTATTCAAAGTTAAAAATTTAAGAATCTGTTTCAGATTCTTTCTCCAACTGTTCAAGTTCTGTGAGCAAGTAATCAAATAAAACAATGGATGCTCAGTCAAAAAGATGTACTTTATAAACTTTATAACTGCTCCAAATGAAATATTCCACAATAAATTAATCTAGCCCAAGAAATAAAAATGACTAGGCAAGCATTTCTAACAAAGCTTATAAAGAATTGAGAACTGTTTAGTTTTAAAAGAGCCACAATATGCTAAGTGAAATCTGTAGTACTGACAGTGCATTGACCTTGAACTTTAGAATACAAAGTTATTAAATCCCACACTAAGCCATTGTGCAGCATATTAGTAACTTTATGCATATGCCTCAAACAGATGCAGTTAATGCCCATACCTAAAGGGGTTATTGATCGTGGTTGTAGATGAGTCTCCCACTTGTGAACTATGACTTGGCATGGACCACCGATAGTCTGCAATTTAAAAGTTAAACGTCTGCAATAATTTCTTATATCTTATTTTCTACCCATGATTCCATTAGAGTTTGTGGTCTAAGTCTTATACTAAATATGAAACCAAGAGATTCATCGTGTTAATCATCAATATTATATGCCAAAAAAATCAGGAATGTACCAGGTCATAAAACATGATGAGCGCTGGAAGAAAATAAGGTGAGGCAGTAAACAAAGAAAAATGAGATGATCTGGCACATAAAGCCGTCTTAAACTCATTCTTAAATCTGCCTACAATACTCAATTTTTTTCAAAGCAATTCTAATCTTTCACTGATATTCTATCCTAAGTTAAGGTTAATACCAATATACTTTATGCTTGGTATGTCAGTAGTCAATGCGGTATTACTGAATAAAGTATTTCACCCTAAGTAACTCCAAGTTTTTGGAAAAAGCCTAAACTGTGATCATTGGAATAGTAGGAACAAATACTTCCAAATCAATTATCACAAGTTACTCAAGTAACTAGGGGCATAATAAGGTTCTTTTTTATATGTATTTAAGAAAAGTAAGTAGATGACAGGAAGAACATCAGATTTCTCATTCTCACAGTAACCAGTGTTTCTGAAGAGCACAGGATAGTCTAAAAAATAGGACACATGCATGGGTAAATTTGAAAAACAAGTTTGAGAAAAGGGGAACATGCAGTTTTACCCTTTTTGCCTTAAAAGTTTATAAATTCATACAATATGGCAATTCCTAACATTTTTTCTTATCAAGGTTTCTTACTAAAAGAGAAAATAAATGTGCTTTATGTATCATTGTTGATAATGTCTACAGCAACTTAAGAAGGATGAACTACCAACAAAGATTCCCTGCATATACGTAAAAGACTTATGTATTAAATGCTTTCTAAGTCTTCTAATTTAAAAAAAGAAAAAACGTATGTGCCAAAATAAAACCTTAGGTACACATTTTAAAAGCAAAGTTTCAGTGAAATACAGAGAAGCGAAAAAGAAAGACAAAAATCACCCATTATTACACCATTCAGGCTAATCACTTAATGTTTCACATACAATAGTCAAGCCCTTTTCTAGGCCTGGAACATATAAACTTCTGTATATTGTACATCTTGAGATGGCAGTTATTACTATTCTCTAACATTTTACAGATTTCGACATTGATTATATCTAATAATAAGTGTATCAAATGATAAATAAGTATGTATCAACATAGGTCCATTATTAATTACACATAAGAGATAATTCTGCCACTTAAAATAACCAGAGGCTAAAACCTTTTTTTAAACTTGCAAACTTTGGAAGTTTGAAAACTAAAATAGCATTAGATATTCATTCAATCATTAATCTTGGGATAATATAGGAAATGCTCATTTTCTCTGGCTGAATACCTCCTTGTTATATGGGTTCACTGATGAATTGGCAAATTAAGATGATTTTTAAAAATGTGAATGTGAAATTGCCCATCTTAACATACGGTGAATTTAATTTCCATTACACTAAAAAAGTCACATTTAATCCTACATATGCTGGATGTTTTTCCTACAACTTTTTCTTGTCATGTTTTTCTCAATTTGTTTCTTAAACATCAAATTTTCTGATCCCCAAATGATGCAAATGTCTTAACATTAAAAATAGGAATAATATGTCTTAGCAATAATAAGCAGCCAGAAAGAAGTAACCTATTCCCTTCTTCTACTGCTCCCATGTCTCCCATACCCTCCCCTACCCAACACACACAAAAATCCTCCTTGTTACAAAGATGGTATGCTTATGTATTCTTAATAAAAGTTACTAATCAAAAATGACTTGAAGGGGTGCCATGAATATTAACTAAACATTGGCAGGAGTAAAAAGGGGGTAGAGGAAAAGAGAGAGTTTTTGTTTGTTTTTGTTTTAATTCAGGTGTTAGCAGAACTTTACAAAGTGTAGACTGCAGTATCTACACTTAATCATAGGAAGAACAGCTCTTTGGATTAAATATTTGATAGGAAACACATTTTAGTGTAATTTTTAACTACCTTCATCTATTTTAGTAACAAACCCATTACTTACAGCATAAACAACCAAGGCTTGAAGAGAATGGTATTATTTGAGGAGCAGTCCAAAGGGACAATTCAACACATGACTTATAATTCTGTCTACTAGCATTCACACTACAAATCCATGTTGATTGATACAGTGTTATAATACTGAAAAATGAACCAAGTTTTAAAATACACTGAATTTCCAAAATTATTTTGACTATTTTATTAAACTTTAGAAGGTAATCTTAAATTTTAGCTTACTAAAGTTCTTGAAAAAATGAAAAAATTAAGACCTGAGCATTGGGAAATTAAAAATCTCAGAGATGACTCCAAAACATGCAATCCTTTTGAACATGCCAAATATAATAACTCATTCTTCAAGATCTTAAACAAAAGAACAGTTCCATTCTGTAAAAGGCTGCCACAATTTTAAATATTTTGGGAGTGAAGTGGAAGGTGGATCTTTGGAGAAAAAAGTAACAATATCAGTCCAAGACAGTAGTATTCCATTAGCAGTACCAAGTAGAGTTATTTCACAATTTCACATGTATTAAATCAGATAATTGGTAGAAAGTTTTCAAACGGGCGTATTAACAAAAATACCCCCCAAAAAACCTATGTTTCTGTAAAAAAAAGTCGTAATAATTGCTTTCTTAAAGTTACTGACATCACTCAGTAACATCAAGCACTGAAATAAACAAGATTATCCAACATGCAGACCGCGTTTCTTTTTTTAACAAACCACCAAGAAAATTATCAACTAGTTGTGAATTACCACTGCTTTTTAAATATTATGAAAAATGTAAATGCTTTAAAAATTTTACTGATTGTTGTCTTTCCACAATTTTTAAAAAAATGTGCATGTAAAGGGCTCTAAGAAATTTTTACCTATGTCAGAGGCCAGACCCACAGTTATTTAAAGATCACTATTTTTAATAAGACCAATAGGAAAAATGATCAATTAGGAATGAGTAAAGAGTACAGCAAAGAAAGGTAGCTGGACAGACATCTATCTCTGAGATGGCTCAAATGTGAAGTTAAGAGCATCAACAATTTTATTATTAAGAAACCATTGTACAAAATGACAATCTGGACTATTCTGAAAATAATTATATGCCTATCCCACGTGATTGATTCCTTTATTAGAGGATTTAAGCAAAAATCAAGGGAAACTAAACAAGTATATGAGTTTGCAATTATGAGTGAATGCTAACACCTATAAAAATCAGAAACAGATGTTACTGAAAAATAAAGAGCTATTTCCACTGAAATGAAGGAAAAATTTCAAAGACAATATATTTTAAAATTGATCAACACTTCAGTATGAGGTAACATCGTTAATTCCAGCCACAAGTAGAAAGGTGGACATGGATTTTCTTTCTAAGTTTAAATTACATGCTAACTAAAAATTATCTTTGGTGAAGATTTGAAATTAGTGGACTATCTGCAGGCTCATTCCAATGTTTTCATTCTAGAAATATCTACTACCTTTGTTTGCCATACATAAATAAGATAATAGTTTGATTTGTAACCTGCAAAATTATTTTAAAATTCAACATATTAATACCTTACTCTGATTCTACAAGGTTTCAGAGAATAGCTATGAAAAATTATGAGAAAAAGGACTTCAAGACTCTAAAAGGAATAAGTTAAAAAGCAAAATATGGAAGACAAATAAAATGGTAAAATTTTATTTACTTACAATAAAATTTTTGTAATGGAAAGAAACCAAGAAATTTATAGTTCAAATCCTTCATTTTATAGATGAGGAAGCTGAGGTCTGAAGGTCAAGTGACAGGATCACCAGATTTTTAGCTTAGGCTCTACAACTGCTTGGGGAGACTGCCTCCTAAAACTTTTGACCCAGTAAAATTAATCTTACTACCCATTTCAGCTTTTCAAGGCTCTCATAATTACTTTGTTTTCCTGCCTTTATATACACAAAACATATATATACCAGTAATTTACATCATTTCACAATTTAAGATTCCTTGAACATTAGTTCCATCACTTGACAATGCATCGAGACAAAGTTTCATAACTTTTTCTATTAAAAATGATGTTTCATTTAAAAAGTGCCACCAACTTTTAAAAGAAGTGTCACTTGAAGCTGGCATGGGCAAAAAAACCCCACAAAAACCCCTAGCTATATGCATGGGAATTTTATGTAGCTATTTACTCTAGTCCATGAAAAACATACTTACCATGGCAGCCCCTGCATCACACGGTACATGTGTACACGATACAGAGCACCTACTTAAAGAAACACACTCACCAACACATACTGTAAACTTTTGCAAGTATTACAAGGGGAAAAACTTGTTTTTTATTGTAAGCAGACTTCTTGCCAATTTTTTCAGAAAGGCACTTTGGACTGATTTGCTGCTTTTGGGTACATTTTCAATGAAGATGGAAAAATACTGTAGGCTGGCTTAATTTGACCTGTGTTGACAATAGTCTTACTTTGGAGAACTATGTCCAAAGGACTCATTATGTTTTTCTTATCTAAATGCCCCTTAAAGTAAAATTTAGTTGATTTCATGCTATAAATTTCATATACAAGGAGCCTCAAATAAGCTTTCGATGTCATGTGTGTTATGACCTACATACCTATGCACAATTGCTCAATTTATACTAAAGAACTTTGCCATGATACATAACCCCTATGCCAAATTAATGATCTTAAGTCATTAAAGTGAGACTATTGTCAAGATAAGTCAACACAATGATCAACCATAATATAATTTCAGTTTAATTACTGAGTATTAACAATATATTCTTGGAATAAGAAACGTAATAGGTGCAAAAGACAGCTGAAGTTCATCAGTTTTTTCTTTTTTATAATGGTGGCTAAGAGAATGAGGTAACAGTGGCTGCTTGCATTCTTCATATTTAACAAGTATTCAAAGACCCCAAAGGGAAATACACTTTTTTTAAAAGGTTTAACCCATGTTTAGCTTCCTAGACTCCTACCTAAGCCCTTGTTCACATGCAGCACAAGTGTGCTCAAAGGTAAAAATCTGAAGGAAGAAAATCCTTTCAGGAAATAAGTATCTTTAAAATAGAGGGAAAGAATCAACTTTTTTTTTCTTTTCTAAATATGAAAATAATCCCCAAACAATAAATCACTGTAAGGCAAGCAGATTTATATTTAACAGATACTCCAAAGGCCTTCAGAAAAGATCCTGGTCTATCAACAACATCGTTGAGAAAAAAAATCTAAGAGAAAGGACTTCAGTTTTGATAGGAGTTAAGCAATGCAGCCACTAAGAGACGGCTGCTGTGAAGTAATGTTTAAAAACAATTACTCACTTAAAGCTGGCTCATAGTGTAGATGTATTTATACCACATAAGGAGTAAAATACAAAACAAAAAGAAAAACCCTTGCAACTGTTACTAACTGGTTTAGAAAAGTTACAGAAAATGCACACCTACCCAGAACATCTATTTATTAAAACCACTTCCTTGATAAGAATATTGCAGAACATACTTACTATTAGTCTTTTAAAATTCCATGGCAGACATAGTCTGCCTCAGAAGTGGCTACTTCCTTGCTTTTTGGTAACAAAATGTTATTAATCTAGAGTTCTGTTTGCCTTACTTCATCAAGACAAACTCATTTTACTTTCAGTGTTTCCACACTTAAGTCGTTGCTTTTGAAAGAAGTTTACTAAAGAAACTGGAAACTAGATAAAGAAAACGTACCTTTGGTTCTAAAAAGCACCCTCTGAAGTAGCGATACTGAACTGATACTCCTCTACTGAGTATAATGGTGGCTTTCGATAACAAACTGTAAGGAAAAAGAAAGGGACAGCATCAATATCAAACTAAACTGCATAAAGACTTCATAATTTATACAACCCTTCGAGTCAGATCTCTGACCAGTACCACTTATTTATTCCCACACAAACTTTTACTGTAGGCCTAACCTGCACCAGGCACTGGAAGCACAGTAAGTGTGGGTAAAATTGCAATATTTCCAGAATCTCTAGCCTAGACTTAGTTATCTCCATATTGATAGGTGTTTCTAAAGGGTGGAGAGAAGTAGTCTATCTCCATATCAACAGGTGATTACAAGGGTTGGGGGAGCAAGGGCATACCTGGACCAGAGAGGTTTGGTGGGGTCCCTTTTTATAGCCAGGTTGCAAGAGACATGGGCAAGCAGAAGTGGACAATTGTTTATTAGCAATGAATGGATTTCTCCCACTTTATGTCTCCCTTTCACTGATTTCGGCTTCAAATGTCATTTGCCCTGGGCTGGGAACGTATTTTCCCCTTGGAGTTACAGTAAGCAATGAGGCAGAAGGAGCCCCATCTGCAAGGAGACTGCTTTCCCGCGTGGGTAGACAACCAACCAACGGAATAACATGCCAAGGGCTATTTGCCCTTTCCAACCTGATAACAAGGTTTGCAGGGGAGGCCTCAATGAGGAAGAACTGTCTGAGCTGAGGCCTAATGGGTAGTAAGGAACCAGCCATATAAAGAGCCAGGAGATGTATTCCAAACACAAAAAGCAAGCAGTGTAAGCCGGTCAGAATTTTCTCTGACTTCCCCCTTAGCTAGGGATGTTACACGGCTTTGGAGCCAAGGTTGGCAAGTTACACTCATGTTCCCAATTGTCCCTTGTTCTAGCTGTCCCATGCAGCCTGTGGCTTTTACCCCAGCCAAGCATGAACTCTGCTATTCCAACATATTCCAATGCTATGTCATTAGACAAAGAAGGCACTACAGTTCATGACTGTAACTGATATTTAGCTTCAGATCATAGACCAGTGGTATCCAAAGCATGGTCCCTGGACTACCTGTATCACCTTGGAGTGTGTCATAACACCAGATATCAGGCCACACCCACACCTATCTAATTAGAAACTCCAGGGTGAGGCCCAGTAATCTGTAATTTAACAATCCTTCAGGTGACCCTGATGATGAATACTTAAGTTTGAAAGCCACTGTCACAGACCATTACCCAGATATTAATTCAGCATGAGTAGTTCAGTGAATAAAAGGCAACTCCAAATCTTTATCCATGATACCAGATGGCTAGCACTGCTCCCCACCTGGCCCTGCCACGATGGGCTTTGACTCACCCTGACTCAATCCTGGCTCCTAACAAGATGTCTACTGCCAGCTTTCACCTACAGTCCTAGCTTCAACTATCAGATTAATCTGGTAGTAGTAAAATAAATAATGCCCTGGCTCCACCCCAGGACGCAGACTTCATAGGTCTGGGTGGAAGCTGGTCATGTGGAGTTTGACACAACTTCACCAGAGCGTCAGGATGTAAATGGCTGATTGAGAATCACTGTGGTAAAGTAAGGCGGGCAAACACTTGGCTTGTGTGTCCACCACTTTTCCCTGGTAAGCCTCAGAATCCTTTTCAACACAGGGCTGCAGGCAGACTCTACCAACCCAGAAGTGGAATTTATTTCCCATGTCTGTTACCAAAAACAAGTCAAATTTCCAGTACTCATTTCATTCACAAAACTGCCGCCAGAATATGTGAAACTAGCCCCACATGGGCACAGCAGAACTAGTGGGAAGCTTTGAAAAATGTGCTGGGGCCCGTCTCTCATGTACTATTTCTCAGTCTCCACGAGTAGGATCCAGGCATACATATATATATTTCATTTATTTATTTATTTATTTATTTATTTTAAGGCTCTCACAAGTGATTGCAATGTGCACTCCTGGTTAGAACCACTAATCAAGAGAAAAGATGGAGAGAGAGAGCAAAGCCATGCCTTTATAGTTCTCTTCTCTAAGCAAATGTTGCAAAGTGAAAAATGAAGCAGAACTCTTCAGTGATTTCAAGAATGAATTTACAGCCTGATGAAATTCAAGCAAAACCCAGAGAGAGAGGCAGTGAGGTTTAGTGCACCTGCCTTACTCAGTCAGCCTCATTTCTCCTCCAAAATACCATAAAATCTACAAGAGGAGCAAATAAAACCCCAAGTAATCTGTATCTTTTGCATTATAAGGGAATAATACCACGACCGTAAAACTATCTCTAAGTAGAAAACAATTCCAACAGAGCTCATCCTCACAAGCCTTGCGGGTATGGAGAGGCTTAAGAGACTCTGAAAAAGCAGTACAGAGACTTAAATGCAGAGCACACTGAAATTCCAAAGAAACACAATTCTAAAACACAAGAATGGTATCCAAAGGCAAACTGCCTTTTGTATCATCTTCCTTTCTCCTTTGAACACTGCTTCTCTGCCATATGTGAAGACATGGCAATGTAGAAATGGCTGGTCCCTTAGAGTTAAGTAGTTAAGTGTTCCCTCATTCTGTTCTCATCACTTTGACCAGGCTGGCTGAAATAGACTTGAGACAGGTGAGGTGACAAGGCAGCTCAAGAGTTCAAAGCAGAGAGGTGCATTTTAGCAACAAGTTCAGAAAGACATGAGGTTTCACCTCAGTCAGGAGTGGCTGATGTGAAACAGACATCACATTCTTCTGTGATTCCAACATCATTTATCAATACAACTTTACTTATAAAAATAGCTGAGAATTGGCTAAGAAAAGGGGTCACACCAGCGACAAATTGGGAAAAGGGTGTTTCGTTGTGTTGTTTTGCTCAGTTTGCATTATGGTATTGTTTTATTTTCTTTGTAATCTTCCTTTGCTTTGCCATCAGTGCCCCTCAAACTATCTGCTGGGAAGGACTTGGTTTTGTTTTCTTGTTTGTTTTACCCATCCTGTCCTGAGGCCAATACTTCTAGATATGGAGTTTAATGAAATGAGTCTATGATCACATGTGTGGATGTCCCAGGAATGTCAAATTGTTACAAGCATTCTAAATGCTTGCTCTCAATTTCTGTATTTCTCACACCACACATTGATAAAAGTTTTTTGTCTAGCACTGTCCACAGCCACGTTTTTAGAGGCACTGCTCCACAGGAAAACAGAATTTAACTTAATGACCAGCTCTCCACAGGGCCGTGTGTGTGTGTGTGTGTGTGCGTTGTGTGTGTATGTGTGTGTGTATTACATACACTATGGGCCGTGTGTGTGTGTGTGTGTGTTGTGTGTGTATGTGTGTGTGTATTACATACACTATTAAGAATCTCATCTTTCCTTACACTCCACACATACATCTTGACAACCCGTAATACTTCCAAATATCCCCCAAGGGGAAGAGTACCACCTTTGTTGACATCACTGATTCTAACCTAACCCCTTTACCATGTAGATGAGGTAACTGAGACCTAGAAATGTTAGATCTGCCCAAGATCCCAGTTAACTGCAGAATTGAAACTGGTACCTCCTGCGGCCTCCTTTCCCTGGTCCCATGCATTAATACACCCAAACTAAGTTTAGTGCTCTGAACTCACTTCATAACATTAGCTAAGACATCTAAGTACGTGTCCCACTCTCTGCTACTTTTAATTAATGCTGTATATGCCAAGAAAATTATTTTATAGGCTAAAGCAAAAATAAGATCTTCAATTAAGAATATGTACTGAGAAGCCAAAAGATAATGCCTAAAAAAGCTCTTTAAATTAAGAAATAGCAATATAGCCTGTTACTTAGAAATATGGTGGTAAGTACCAAAAGAACCAGCCAAGAGTTGAAAATGGTTGCTTGAAAGGTGGAAACTTAGCAATAGAGGAACTTGTTTTTTTCCACAATAAGCTCTGTAAAACGATTTCATTCTTTATTATGCACATATGGTAATCTGACACAACTAAAAGAAGAAAAGCATACCAAGGTAGCTTAGAATTCCCCCAAGTTTATAATCTGAATGTCACAATTATTCTATACCCTGACACTTCCAAGCTTACCTTTCACCTGTCTCATTTTCTGGCAGCAGAGCCACAGCATTTTGAGGATTCCAGTTTCCCAAAGCATCAGAGCTTCCACATATTGCAAAAACTTCTCCTAAAGAAATAGCACAGCTAGTTACAGCAGGATAAGTAGGAAAGTTTCAAATTTTAGTTTTAGGAAGCAAGAAAAGAGCGGTCAGTTGCACTAGTTCAACCAGATGCAGGATTCCCTCAGCAGAGATGGGAGGAGCCTCACCAGAGACATGGGTGTAGATCAGATACCACACCAGAACCTGCATTATTAACCTGGCTTGCCTCTACAGAACCAGAGGCAGTGAAAAGGAAGGATGTGTAGGGATAACTTCTCTTCATTGTTCGAGTCTATTTATTGAGTCAATAATAAACACCAAGAAGACAGTGATCAAACACAGTCCCTGCTTTCAGGGCAGCTTCCAATTTAAAGGGACAAACACTAAATGCATATAAGCATTTTAGAGAAATATTAACCAGTATTTCCCAGGAATTCAAACAACAGCTATTAACAAGCTAAAGATCAAGAAAAATTTCAGTAGGACAGAAGCAATGTAACCATCACCACAACAAAAATTCATAAAACAAAGAGTGAAAAATCTTACACAGTGAAAAATCTAATATTCTTTACCAAAATAATACCTACATTCTCATCTGAATGCTTCTCGTACTTAAGAGGTAAACCAAAACATAGTTACCACCTATATTTGCTACATCTTGTATATTTAGCAAAAGTCTTCAATTTCTTGGATGTTAAGTATATAGAAGCCTTTGACTTGTCTATCAGCATATCCTGAATTTTTATAATTAAAGTTCATAAAGAAAAGATAATGAACTGAGCCCAAATGAACAAAGTTCAAGACAAAGTCCTCCAAATTCTGAGAGCAGTTTGGCTTCTAGCTTTAGGCACTAAACTTTAGGCACTACTCTAGTAAGACTAAAATTATAGTTGGCTTCAGCCACCTGCTTAAACATTCTGTGAGCTTGGGCTGTATATAACTTAACTAAAATTCCAAGTGTGATAGCCATTCAGGAGTTTTCAGGGTTCTAAATACATGTACATAAAGCATAGGGTGGTTACATATAGAGATTTCATGTCAAAATATTAAAAGTAACCAGATTTTTTGCAATTAACTTAGGTTATCAGCGCCTTTTTGGATTAAAAAAAGTTTAAGCACCGTTGCTAAATATGGGGCACAAATATTCATTCCCAAGATAGTATATGTGGCTATGCATATGCATAACATTGGCTATGGATCCCAGCTCAAAGTACAGATGATGATAAAATCACTGACTCAGGTCCATTACAGCTCCTTTACAAACAAGTCTTGTTAAAACTTTCAGGGACCTACCCCCATACAAAACAGCAGCTACTCTTTGCTCCAGAAAGAACATGTACACCACATGGAGAAAGTGAAACTTGGGCACTGGGTGGGTCACTTTCCTCCTGTATGTGCTCATGCATTTTACCAATTCCCCCCTGCAATGTTACTATTTCTTTCTGCTGATTGCCTTTGAATATGGCTCTAACAGGACAAAAAGGGAAACTTATTACTAGAAAAACAGACCTCTTTTAAGTCGGCTTTCATTTATAAAGATTATAAAGACTGGAATGCTAAAGAATTTGCAAAAAGCACCCCCACATATTCTGTTGTTGTTCTTCCCTCTAACATCATCCGACTGCATTCCCCACTCTCTCCATTCAGCAGAGAACACTTCTTCCTGCATGGGTGAAGAAATCAAGGTGATGAGGGACTTGGGGGAGGGAAAGTCTGTCCCTCTACCTCCTCTCCTTCCCACCTACAGATTCATCTACATTACCTTCCCTCTAGTCCTTGAGAATGAATCCCCCCTCATCAAGCTGACCCTTCTATGGCTAATTCTGCAGTCAGTCCATTTGCCTGAAGTGGCCAGCATTTCTAGCTTAAACTGCCTGTGTGCAACTGCTTAAAAGGGTACAATATAGTTCTACAGTCTTCTATTCACAAAGGAGGATACACACTGTACTGGAGGCAAGCACTTAATCCCAGGGAGCCAAACCATCAGCTGACTAGCAATCTTCAATCTGCAGAATCTTGCCAGGGTACGGCTGTACCAGATCTTCCTTAGGGACTATTCAAATTGTTTCCTCTGCCCAGATCTGTGTCCTCCCTACCCCTTTTACTCTCCTTATCCCAACATCCCACATTCAGCTAGGTTAGGGTCCCTGTGAAATTCAAGGTTCTAGAACTTCTTGATTTTTGCAGTAACCCTTACAGATTTTACAGAATTATTTGAGTAATTTTGTTTGTGTATAGAATGTAAGCTCTACAAAATGTGACTTTGTCATGTAATGCTGAATTCCTGTAGCTAGTATAGTGCCTGGCTCAGACCAGGGATAGATGAATAAATGATTTGCTCTGTATATCCAGCATCTTTGTTCCAGCAGCCATCACAGCAGTTGACAGAGTATGTTGTCAAAGGGGTAGGGAGGACACATCTGGGCAGAGGAAACAATTTGGATAGTCCCTAGGAGGGAAAGAAGGAATGCAGCAGAAGCAAGGAACTGGCCAGTACAGTCACGAGTGTATTAACCATGGAGTTATATAACCCAGGTGTGACACTGTTTTCACATGCTTTCTTACACTAAAATTATTTCACACTGCTTCAGTAGACAGCAAAAAATACTTGAAGGAACAAACAAACCAACAAACAAAACAAACAGGAAACAAGGTTACCTTAGCCAAGTATTTCACCAACTTCATGCACTAGCATATTTTCCCTTTCATGCTATTTAAAAATCATAGCCCAACTACCTTTTTCCTGCACAAAATTATATAAATTCACAGCTTTCTTGGACAATATGTCCTTCTGTCCTCCCTCCCTTCCTCCCTTCCTTCCTTCTTTCTTTCTTTCTTGAGTTTACTATGCCCCAATCACATTTCTGATATTAAGCAAGCCCTAAAGATATTTTCATCTAAAGATTGGGCCCACTCTAATAATAACTCCATATTTAAGATAATCTAGGTAAGAAAAAGTCTCTTAATTTAAGAAATTGTTTTAAAGTAAAATCTTACAGTACCTGGTAAAAGGGTTCCTCTTATTTCAAAGGTAATCTGAGATGGTGTCATTCTGATGGATTTATTTTAGGAGGTCGTGCTAGGAAGAAAAAGAGATGTCATTAATAATATGTGAAAATATTAGCTCTAGGTAGCTACTACCAAGAAACAAGTTAAAAAGCAAAAGAACAAAAATGAATCTCAACTGTGAGCAAAAGATGTCATAGGCCTTATGTAAAGAAATATAATTAAGAAGTACCCAGGCAAGTTTTAGGGGCTAATTTTACAAATCTATTCTGCAAGATTGTAGGGACCTGAAAAATTACAAGACAAATGTATCCAAACTCTTTTTTTTTTTTTTTTTAAGAGTTCAAGATTGTCTTGTTACATACTTTCCCTTCTGATAAGCAGCTGTTCTGAACTCAGCCTATCTTTCCTGACCAGGCTGATGTTATGGTGGAAGAAGGAAGGAAAAAAAAAAAAAAAACTACACAGAAAAAAGCTTGGCTCACTGGAGGATTTCTACTTTAGCAATAAGGTTTCAACTTTAATAACAAGGTAACAATGAAAGAACTTAGGTATCACCCGCTGAAACAAATTACTTGTGTTCTGCAATAAGTCTGAGAATCTAAGTAACATAACTGATTACTTTAAAAAAAAAAATACAAATCACTTTTTCCAGATTTTCTCTTTAACCATAGGACCATCATTATTCTAATTCTCTACACTCAGATTTTGAATCACCACTCTGTAATCTATTACTAAACCCTGTTGATTCTAACTGATCTTAATATATATGCCTGTCTTCCTAAGGCTTGAACTCCATTCAAAATCCTCAGTATCCTACCTGTATTTTGGCTTCTAAATGTCTTCCCAATAATACATTTTATGCCAATTAGAATATTCTTCCTCACACCCCTGATTGGATCACTTTGATTACTCATAGATATCTAAACCCCTAAGCCTTTGCTGTCCTTTGCTGCTTATCCACATTTACTCTCTAGCTGATTTTTCATTTCTTCATTGTTTTTCCCAGCCAAAACAATGTTTACAATCCCCTAATTTAAATACCTGAGGGAAGATAGGAAATAGATTAAAAAAAAAATACAATGGCAATTCTCAGGAAGGTTATGTAACTTAAATATAAAGGATACAGATTCCACACAAAGATACATCACATTCTACACAACTTCTTCAATACCCCAAAAACTTTTGCACCACAATCCACTGATGTTCCTAAAGAATGCCGATCATGTCTTTACTCAGAAGCATTTCCATTAATTTACCAGTTTAAATTTTATTTGCATCGAAACACTCTTTTTAAAAATGTGCCTTTCATAGCTATTCATTCTATTTTCCCTTTGCTCCCTTCCCCTTCCTGGAAACACACCCCCAACTCTGCGATGGTCATTCACTCAACACTGCTACCTATAGTTAATCACACTTCTGAGTCAAGGTACACAAATCTGTATCAATGGTTCTCTTGGGAGGCAATTTTGCTCCAAGGGATGTTTGGAAATGTCAAGAGACATTTTTAGTTATTACAACTTGGGGGCAATGCTCTTAGCATCTAGCAGGGAGAAGCGTGGAGTACTGCTGAACACCATGCGATGCCCAGAACGCTCTCCACAAACAAGTGCCTGGTTCCAAATATCAATAGGGCTGACGTTGAGAAACCTGATCTCTAATATCTATCCCTAGGGGCCTGCTATGAGGGTCAGGAGCCCACGATTGTTAGCTCTCACCTCTGTATCATGCCACTTACATCAATTATAAAATGTTAAGATTGAATACATGTATTAAGCAACCAGTCAATGTGGTTTCATATCACTTGAAAAAGGATTCCCTATTTGGCAACTCTACAATTTCAGTTTGAAAACCCAAAACACTGTACTGGAAAACAGACTTGTCCCAGAACAAAGTAATTTCTAAGATACTTCCATCTACTTTCTGGGTCTAAGAGGAAACATGATCTATTTAAAGAATATACATTCAGTTCTAGCACTGCCACTCAATGTTCTAAATCTAAAAATAGCTCTAGATTTTTACCCCCCATTAAACTATTATCCAAATCTTAACAGTTGTCTTTTAATGTGCCATTGGATATAAATCTGAGTATAACTCTTAAGTGTACAAATATTTTCTTTTCTAATAAATGGTCATGGAAGCACTGCAATCTTACATTTACCTATTTCCCAAGAAGAAATCTTAAGGCTGGAAAAAGCTTGGCTTTTAAGTTACTGAATTAATGCTGAGACGCAACAAAGAGCCCCATCATCTGCAGTAAAACTGCTGAATAACCAATCTCAGTCTCACCCGGTAACTTGTCAGTATGACCAACCTGCGTTTACTGCCACAGGTCTCTACTGAGGGCAGTCTCATCTACATAAATACATAGCTGGTACTCAAATACTTGTTCATCAATTTTAAGTAACCATTTGAACCAATTTTTAGAGAAACCAGATGCAATTATTCTTATGTATTAAAATCAACTGGTACAAAATTCTCTCTAAATTCCTACTGTAAAAATGGGGAACTTCTGTAAATTTAATAAAAGGGAAAACTGATGATTAAAATGGAGCTTTTCATTCTTAAGGTTGCTTGTAAGAGTGGCTCTAGTAACATGGCTGTAAACAGCTACAGTAAATGTACTATGCAAAGCTCTATATAGACACACACACACACTACCACCTCCCCAGATGTCAAAGAGTCATCCTCCTCTTGGATTGCCAACAGTCATAATCTGATTTAGTTTCCACTCTTGCTCCTCTCCCACCCCCAAATGTAATACTGTACCAAGTAAAAGCCTGGGGAGCTGACAGTAGTTTACTTGCTCGTGGACAGAGGCCAAAATTTTGGTGCAGGATTGAAGTGTACAATTTTGGCACCCAGCTACCAAAACAGCAGTGACAAAATAAAATACCGTTCTGTGTGGAACACAAAACTTACACACCCGCCAACACTTTGTCTTCTTGAAAACAAGCAAAAAAAAGAAGTCCCAATTTGGAAGGAGGAGGTCTTCCAGATAAACATAAATCAAGATTAAGATGAAAAATGCTAGTCATTTTTATGTACCTAAGCTGACTGTAAATGTAACTTAACCAACTCACCTACTACCTCAGTACTACATTTCTTGAGATGGGTTTTGGTTTGGTTTTGTTTGGTTTTTAAATATAGCCTCTCCTCTGCACTTTTTCAAGATAAATATTAAACAGCCATTCTCTTCTGAGGTTTCGAGTAACAGTTAACACTGTTTTAACACTTTTTTTTAAAAAGGCTTAAGCAATTAACAAAATATGACACTGTTATTTATGTATTTAAAATATTTCAGAGTTTACACTACCTGGCAAAATTAATTTTACTCTGTTCTTTTTGTCAAAGAAATTATCCTAACACATGACCTTAATGGTTTACCAGCTTGGGGACAAAAGGGTACAGGAACCAAGGTACAGGAACATTTGGTTTAGAGCTAAATTGAGGTCACAGATATTTTTAGTTAAAATGTGTATTTCTGGCCAAAAAGAACATCTCTGTTTTTCCCAAGTTTTTTGAAGGAAATTTTCCTTGCTGTCTTCTAGACTCTAACAGCTCTGATCTTCATAAATGGCTGTAAGAAAATAACATATGAAATGTCTACATTTTCCTAAATTAATTTCTGTTCATCATGCTGGAGGATCATCATGACCCCACTATCCTGACCCTAGTATACTTCGAGCCAATATTTTAATCAAATGTCTGCAGACAAGAATGGATGTTTATTAAGAAAGCATTTCTGGAGATTTCATTACACAAATTAATTCCTTGGGCAACTTTCTAAACAATGCAGTAAAAATTTTCCAAATATTTCCCACTTCATGTTGATATTATTTTCATATGTATTTATCCTGGTTAAGTCATACATAAAGATTTGATTCCTCGACCTACTTCTTGTACATATCAAATTCTACTTACTCTAAGCCACAAAAGGTTTCTTTTGTGGTTATTATTTCTGATTCCAACTTTCTTAGGTCTTACTTCGTTGAGAATACTGGTTCTCCCTAGTTCTTACATCAAGAATGGACTGGGCCAACTGCAGTTTTATCTGTTTGCTCTATCTTGTGTTTTTTATACCCAGAACGTTAGGAGTTAGAAAAAGGACTGGCAGCTTGTATTTACTAGTTAGGTTTAAGTTGCAATTGTCAGAAATGTAGCAAGATGGAGAAACATGAAGGGGTAAAGGAGTAGGTAGGAGCTGGGAAGAGAGAGAGAGGGCCACAGAAAGAGTAGGAAGAAAACATCAGGTCCAAACATTTTGCTTGGTTTGATAAGGTTCTTTTAGGTTGGTGCTACATCGGACTGGACAGCTGCCTCAAGGTGAAAGAATTCTCTGCAATTCAAGATGGAATTCGTGCCTGATTTCCTTTATAACCGGGCAGTGGTGCAAAAGGGGGCTGGCGAAGCTTCTTACTGATTGAGGCTCTCCCCCAGAAGTTATCAAAGCAATTGGAAGGTCTTTGGGAAAAGTCGGGCTTTGCTGAGCGGCAGGCTGTCGTCTTAAAACTGTATGGTGGTCAGTGATGTCTATTCCTGCAACCTTTTTCTAGAAAAAGGCACTTTGGTTTCTGGGAATAACTGAATTATACAAGCATGCCCTAGACTCCGTGGTTAGGCAATTTCGGCACACCAGCAGTTGTCAAAATACCATGAATTACTTACAGACAGATCGAGAGTGGTGGCGGCGAGGGGCATGCGTGGGTTAGGGGGACAGAGGACTTGGGCTGCATTTTTTGTTTCTTCGTTCCTGAACTTCGCACACTCGTGGTGGTCCAAAGCTCTACGCAGTCTGATATGTCGAAAATACTTTACAAAATTTTTAAGGAGGGAACTAACCATCAGGCAGCCCAGTGGAAGCGTGGAGGCAAACAACAAAAATCTAATTGAATAGCTGCTACCTGCCGACTTACCGGAGCGAACGTCCAGGTCGCTGCTTCCCCGACGGGCAGTGCCGGCCGAGATGGGGGACCCTGCCCGCGCGCCTCGGCCCCGCCGCGTCCCTGGCCCGGCTGCCCTGACAGCTCAGCCGCCACGTGAGCGGCCCCCGCGGCCCCCGCACCGAGCGCCCGGCCGCACGCCTCACCGACAGGGTCCGCAAATCCGCGGTCCGCGATGCCGCCGCCGCGCCCGAGAATA